>NC_080593.1:103162899-103912202 GCF_027887145.1 Ammospiza caudacuta
AAATTTGGTGCCCAGAATTACTACAGCAGCTGTATCTTCTAGTTAGCTATGTTGGTTTTTTTTTTCCCTGAACCATTCTACTCTTTTTTAAAGTGCTATATTCATAAAAATTTTTAAATAACTACTTTGATATTGTATACTTGTATCATCTTGCCCTTTCCAGAAATCAGAGGAGCAACCTGCAACATATATTTAATTGAAATTATGCATGTACCCTGACACAACTTTATGGGCATCATGATCTGCTCATCTCACCAGGAGCAGATGAAGAGACTGTATTTCCCTGTGCTTACATACACAAGTAAGCAAGCAGACAAAGCAAGAAGTTCTAACCATTTCAGGAACAAAGACAAACAATTTAATCCATATTACATAATTCACTGAATACAGCTGATCTCATCCAAAGTGACTCCTGAGAGCAAAATAGTTTTAGCATTACATTTTATATACAGCTATGAAGGGATTACGGGAAACCAAGACAGTCTCCTTAGAGCATTACTGAGAACTCCGGTTACAAGAGTGCTGTACACTTGAAAGCATCACTTAAACTATGACCAAAGTTTTACCACCAACTTTTTTCTTATTTATGAAAAAAAGTTATTTCACTCTGATTTTATCATTACTTGTACCATATTTCTGCTGCCAGATATCAAAACCTGAGTCAGCTGTATCGAGCAATGACTTTTTTTTCTGGTTTTAAGTCCTCTAAGTGCTAGCACCTTTGAAAACCTCCGCACACCACGCTGTAAACATTTTAAGATCTTCCAGAGTGTTTTGTGTGGCTTTTCTCCCTTCAATGCAGGAATGACTGCTCTATCTGAAGCAAACTACATCTTGCACAATATTGCTTTCGTTATTTTCCACGTAATCAGTTTGGAACAGGCTATGAAAGTTTGATGTGGAAATGTTCTGTTAGAGAAAAAATCAGAAGAAATACACCATTCTGAACCAGCGGAACCAAAATAATCAAAACCTTAACACAGTTTTTTCCAGTCACTGGGATGGAAGGAGACTTGAATGCAGACACTGGAACAAATAATTGGAAACATCAGTGCTTGCATGCTTAAGTGAAAAGATAAGCAGTATTTGCATTTTCTCCATCATCTTCCTTGTACATGTGCAAGATTTTATAAAAAAAGTTTATCACAGAGAGTTATGACAGAACATGATGTAATTAAAAAAAAAAAGCAGTAGAAATCAAAGGCAACCAAGATAACGTACATCTTTCCCAGAACATTTTTTCTCAGCTACGTAAGGTGTGCATACACCAAGGTCTAACACACTTAGCTGCACCACATCAAGTCAAGCTGTCCAAGAGCATACACAATTTTGCTTACAGGAGTATACCTCTTCCACAATTTTTCAAGTTTACAAGTAATTCCCTGTATTGGATTATGCTTACTCAGAAGTACAGATAATATTTTGTTTCAATACTACTGTTTGTTTTTATGACATATTCAGAGATGAGATGAGGCAAGACGTAAGATTAAGTGCAGGGAAGCATTTCAGACCCCAAAAATGCATTTTTTAAAACTTAGCTATACATGGTTAAAACAGGTAGATCTGCCAAGAGTTGCATAAAATGATTTTTATTTCCCAAAGGTGAGCAACTGAGCCAAAGGTGAGCAACTCAGCAAATATCAACTCTTCTGCATCATGGAATACACTACGGGTGTCTGAATGTTCATCTTGCATTTTTTAGTATCTGCTAAGACAGAATTATAAACTGAGTAAGTTAATATATGTGAATTAAGTACCCTTAAGAAATCAAAGAATAATGTTGACTCCTGGAAGACACCCAGAAGATCCAAAGATGGAACAGAAGGTTGATTATTACACTCCTGCACAATCCAAGCAAATTGTTATATATTGAAAACATTCATGTCTGGCATTTGCACCTGCTGGATATCCAAATTATTCTGTCCCAAAACAAGTTTGATAACTATCTTCTTTGTAGCTGAAAGCAGCCAGAAAACAGTTCATTTTTTTAAACAAATGGAATGGAAACCTTTTTTTTTTTCTTTCCCAAGCTTCAATTACAACAGTCAAAGCCAGAGACTTAAGCAAATAAACTTCAAAATAGCCATTTGTTACAAGTAGCAAATTACCATGAACAATGAACTTGTTAAGAATCCCCTCTAAAAGCACGACACACACAAACAGGCTACCCAGCAGAAAAATCTGTTAACAATTTTATTTCTTTTGTCATGTTAAATATTATGGGACAGGACTGTTAAGGATGAAGAACTCTCAACAATGCCTCACAAGGAATAAGAAAGAAATTCTGCCATGATATTAGCAAAGTAAGGTAAGGAGAAAATTTACACAGTAAGAGGCACCATTTCCCCCAGAATACCTCTTGTCATATTCCTGAATGAGTGGGATTAGCAATCTAATAAATCATTTGTCAAGAGGTAACAGCAACAGATAAAATTTTAAAGGATTATTAAAATAACATTTACAAGACTCTGAACAATTTTCGAATTCTTATTAAAACCACAGAAAGAAAGAACAATTCTTTATTTATGAATTTTCATAAAGGACTGACTGTGCAACTGATACCTGCTATTGATGACTGAATGTACAATTTTGTCCAGCAGCTGAACAGTTTGTCTTTTCAGATTGTGTTTTCTAACCGTGCAAGATCATTAAAGGCAAAGCCTGTTATGATGCTGTACACAAGAAGGGCCGCTCGGGCCATACTACCCATGATGTGGTAGGTAAACAAACCTTTTTCTGGCCAAGAGAAAACAAAAAAAAAACAAAAACAAAAAAAAAAAAAAAAAAAAAAAAGGAAGCTGCAGTTTTGCATGCTTCTCTCACTCATTCTTTCTACAAGATGAACTTCCCTAGAAAGAATCCAATGAAAATGGCTGCAATTACAACAAGAAGTGAAGGAAGAGAATTAGAGCCGTTATCTCTGAGGGCCAAAGCTGCGGGTGATCCAGATTTATCCGAGTGCGCTACCTTTCTGAGCCTCAAGCCTTCATCCTGAGGGGAAGAAAAAACACAGACGGAAAAAAACCATAAATACATCACTAGGATAGTAAAAGCTGAACTCAAAAGGCCATTTTTACTGGTGAATATTTAAATGAAGTTTAAAAAAACCCCCTCAACAGATACAACATTGCATCACATCCAAATCCAAAACACGAACATAGAAAACCATATTTTAAATAAGGACCATAATTTACTAGTCTCTCTGCTTAAAAAATATACCAAAAATCTTGCTAAGCCCAATGAAGCATTCTGCTTTTACTTAATACGTGTCAAAATTAAATAGCAGTAATTCCTTATTGTTAAGGGGATATACCTGTTTTGTTTAGTGTCAATGTCATCAGAATAACAGGTGTGGAGGTATCATATTATAGTTCTTTAAAAGACTACCATGGCCAATGAAATTGCCAGAACTGTTCCAAAAGCAAGTACATAGAAAAGACACAAAGCCATGTATTGACTAGTTACCGGTCACTGGAATGACACCTTTACATAAAGGTACAAGGAAGTAGTGTTTGCTTACCTCCTCTGGCCAAACAATTGCTCTTGTTCACTAGCTGTTTGTAATACAAAATGTTACTGCTCTAGATCTCACTCATTATTAATGAAAAATAAAGCACTTTTACAAAGCTACTAATTCAGTAGCTTCAACTTAGACTTAAAGTAACTAAGATCACCTCAAATAGGACCACTTCATTTAAGAAGAAAATTCTGCAGCTTCACTGTCTTCTCCATGACAACCACAAAGTCTCAATCACTGACAAGTTCAAAATATACACTACACACAGGACAGTGAAGTCATATTATGAATCGATCTTTACACTCTAACAGCTTTATCTACTTGCTGGAATGTACATCTTTTGGCCAAATTAGAACCCAGACCTTTCACTCAAGAAGAGTGAAGCCACTTCAGTATAAATATGGATGCAGAACTTACTCTCAGGTGCCGATTTTCATCTGTCAGCTTCATAATCTCTGCCTGAAGTCTTTTGCACTCCTCCACCAGCTTCCTTGTTTCAGTGTCATTAAGTGAAACACTATGTGGTTTTGGCATCGGTCCATCCTGCTTAGATGTGTTCAGTACTGGGGTGGATTTGCTTGCATCTATATCATTCTACAAACATCAAGAATGATTTGAGAATTTACTTAGCTAGAGAAAAATCATCCACAGCTTAAAAGTGAAACAATGAAGCTACTAATGTAGTTCAATGAGGTTTGTATTTACAGTAAACTGAACAGACACACTGACAGTTCAATTCTGATTAGCTCAAGCATTAAAAAAGCAAGAGAAGATTGCACTGTTTACCTGGTATTAACACTCTACTGAGACACAAATTAATATTTTAGCTGCTTAACACTGACCCAGGAGGCATCCAAAAGAGGGCATAAAATACACCAAAGAGCATTTGAAAATCGGGGGGGAAAAAATAAAAGCAAGAAAGTAATCCTGCAATAGTAAGAAACAAAAAGTAAAATCAGAACAGGTCATGTCACAAACTCCTATGAAGTATGTGTGACACAAATATTTTGAGCTTGCAATACCTTTTAGTGAAGGAAAAGAAAGTGCTGCACAAACATGAAAATTAAGTCTGACAGCATCTGAAATACGCATTACTAATTTTGAAGAGTCACAAAAAGCTGTGAAAAGAACAATATTAAAAATAACAATCTAATTTCCACAGCTCTGCTAAAAATCACACAATCATAGAATAGTTTGGGTGGGAAGGAACCTCAAAAAAGATCTAGTTCCACTCCCTTCCCCCCCAGCCCACTACAGGCAGGGACAATTTTCACCAGATCAGATGCTCAAAGCCTGATTCAAAATAGCCATGAACACCTTCAGAGATGGGACATCCACAATTTCTCTGGGTAACCTGTTCGTCACTACCTCCTGAGCAAAGAATTTCCTCCAAAGATCTAATCCAAATCTTTTCTCTTTTAGTTGAAAACTATTCCCCCTTGTGCTATCAGTATCTGTCTGTGTTAAAAGTTGCTGCAATGAGGTGTCCACGGAGCCTTCTCCAGGCTGAACAACCCCAGTTCTCTCTGCCTGTCTTCATAGGAGAGGTGCTCCAGCCCTCTGAGGATCTTCATGGCCCTCCTCTGGACTTGCTCCAGCAGGTCCACATGCTTCTTATGTTGGGGAACCCAGAGCTAGACTCGGGACTTCAGATGGGGTCTCACAAGGGCAGAGTATAAGGAGGGAAAATCTCTTCCCTTGACCTGCTGGCCACATTTCTTGTGGTGCAGTCCCAGATGCAATTGGCTTTCTGGGCTGTGAGCACACACTGTAGATTCATGTCCAGCTTTTCAACCATGAGAACCTCCAAGACCTGGCAAGCCTGACTGCCAGTGAAGGTTGAGGCAAAGAAGTCAGTGAGTACCTCAGCCTTCTCCATATTTGTTGTCACCAGTTCCCCTTTCTTGTTTATCAGCGGGGTTCACTCTCCCTGTCCTTTCTTTTCTAACATACCCCACACTTACAGAGTCCTTTCTTGTTACTCTTCACATCCCTTTCCATCTGTACCTCAGTTTTCCTGATCCCACCCCTACACACCCTCAAACCATACTCCTGTACTTCCCAAGTCACATGTCCCAGCTTCCACTGGCTGTGCATTACCTTCTTCTGCAATGCAAGGAGCAGATCCTTGCTCAGCCATGCCGTTTTCTGGCCTGCCTTCCTTGATTTCTTACACATGAGGATGGAGAGCTCTTGCACTCTAAGGAAAATGGCCTTAAAGAGTTGGCCCTAAAAGGGCCTAAAGCCCCTTGAGAGTGTAAAGAGATGACTCTTTAATTAAAGAGTAAGCTCCTCTGTCCCTAGGGACAGTTTCTTATGAGGAAGTACAAAAGGAGGTAGTTTTGTATAGCCCATTACATTTCTCTCACTACATTACACACTTTATAAAATTAAAGCCAGAAAGTAGACAACTAACTGCCTTGATAATAAATGCTCAAGCTTTACATTTTTACTGTTTAACACACATTTGGGAAGTTTACACCTTCATCTCATAAATTATCCTTTCCAAAAAAGAAAGAAAAACCAATAAACCAACTCCAAAATCCCCAACTACAAAGCAATCGCTACACCCCCTTCCCCTCAAGATTAAACTGAGATTGCATCTGAAAACTATAAAGTATAAAAATAACAAAAATATAGTTTTTTGCAACTGCTCTCAATTGCTGGAGTTTTTAAAGATGTGTTTGGACAAAGTACTCCCTCTGGGACAAGATCTTGGACGAGATGGTATTTCAAGGTCCCTTTAAACCTGGGATATTCCATGATTCTGTGAATCCTTAAAACGTTATATACTGAATACTCTTTCTGTCTAATTTAGTGCAAATTCAATCAATTCATTTAGTCATTAAATCAAATAAGTTTAAAAAAATCTCTGAAATTTCTGTGAGATCCTACCAGTCAGTGTATGACAGTTTCTTATTCCTTACTTACCAGTTTATCATTTTCGTTGGGCATTTCAAACACACATCTCAATTTGGAGTCCATCAACTCATCAGGTTTCGCTTCTTTCCACTAAGAAAACAATTAATGGAGTTATTTAACATGCTGGACTCATGCAAACATCTCAACAGCTCATGAGCTTGCTCTTAGCACTGACCTCCTATACAGCTGAATAGCATGCTTACCCTGCCTGCAATTTTCAGACTTGCTTATGAACAATGCTTTTTGTTCACACTCACTGCTGTGAGGTAACAAAAGCTAGAGATGGTTATTCAAGTCTAGAAATGAAAAAGAGTAAACTGAATGCAAGGATGGATCCATCAGAGATTTGTAAGACACAGGGAGGGGACAATACAATGGTTTCTTAACACACAACAAGAAACAAGTAGCATCTGAGTCAGTTTGAAAAGAAAGTTCTAGTCCTATTATGCCTCAGTAAATGCACTACTTGTATCCCATCTTGAAAGGACTGATTTTAAATAAAATATTGAAAGACACCTTTTAGTGACTCTACATGTGTTCTAGAATAAATTTCTTTGGTCTTCAAATTTTAGACTTCTACTCACTTTCTCCTTTTACTGCATATCACGTGACAATTTGGGCCTAGAGAATTTTTCAAAGCTGTTTATAAAAAACATTAAATTTTAATGGTTCTCAGTATTAAATAACTAAACTATGTTGGAATCTCTCTACTCATCTGACAATTAACTTTCAAAGCATACACTTCATGTAGTTGCCTTAAATTTTAAGGCTTAGAGACAGGTCTGAAGTCTGCAGCAATTTTTCTAATAGGCCCTCCTGTTACCTTATAGATGTTACAGATTGAAATATTCAGGTTTTTCGTAACATGCTTCAAATTTTTTTTCCAGCAATATTAATTATACAGTAACTTTTAACTACAATTAGCAATTTTCTGCAAGATCTGTTTCTCAGTACTGTATACCTGAACTCACTAAGAAAGCAGTTATTTGAAAGGTATTTCTGAAGTTGGTTTTTATATCCTTACCAAACAGGGAGGCTTCATTTACCAAACATAACCAAGAGCTACTAGAGCAAATGAAGAAAAACAAACCAGTTCAAAAAGGCAGACAGATGTTAACATTCATGTCTCCAAAGCTTCACAAAATCTAGGTTTTCCACTGCTTCCAGTGAAGACTGATGTCACAGTAGTCTTTGCCCTCATATAAGGGGATAGAGCCCAAAAGGTCTCTTGGAATTCAGCAATTTATAAAATCTCATCTTTATCCTTTGTTTCCCCTCTCCTTCCCCACCTAGAGTGAACATCAAATGTACCTGTGTGAACCCAAGCATTACTTAAAATAGTTTGTAGAGTTAGAAGCATGTGCAACGTTGACCTCCACCTTAGGACATACTTACGTGAGTCCACATACACACTAAAAGGTCTGTTCTGACAACTGAGGGCTTCATTCCCACTGGTGCCAGCCAGTAAAATCAGAAATAGGCACCTCACTTCTGAACTAACGAGCACAAACCTACATACCTTCTTTCTGGATCTTGCATCAGACCAACCCAGCCTAAGAACTAAAGTTACAACATGTTCTATTAAAACAGAAAATAAATCTATCATTTGTGCTGTGTTTAGCCAGCACTTGGTATCTTGTAGGGAGACACATCTTAGTCTTGAAAATGTTTTAATTCATTATAATCCCATTCAACATTTCATTTAAACACTTTTTGTACCAAATGAACCCACTTACATACAGCTTCAGGCCTGTTGTTTGAATAAACTCTTGATTCATTTAAATTAAATCTGTTTATCTCTTTTAAATTAGCTGCATATAAAGGTATAATATGCCCATATTTTAACACTGAACTGACCTTACCTTAGACTCACTCCTATTTCCATTCAGTAACCTCTGTATTAATCACTACAAGCAAGTTCTAAGAGGTGACCTTGTTCAGAGAAAACTCAATTCTTCAAAAAGGAATCATTTCTAGTTAAGCCAAAATTTTTAAGGAAAAAAATACATCAGCCATTTTACTCCAATTTTACTTACCACTGCCTCCATATCTGTAATATTTGGTGGTGCATAGGTTGTTTGTACCATAAACTTGTGTTTACTCTTCTCATTTGGGTCATAGTCAAAAGGCTGCAGCATTACTGTTTCAAAGGAAAAAAATAAAACTGTGATTCTTCAGCTAATCACTACAGCAAGCATGCACATACAGCAACCACTTCAGATTTAGTCCTCAATGAACAGACACTGAAGGTTAAAATGCAAAGGCAATGCATACACTGTAGAAAAAGGGACTGAGAGGTCAGAGTCTGGTGTGGCTGACATTATTATTTCTGTAATTACTACAGGAAAAGACATTTTATATACAAATACAAACAAACATCCTGTAAAAGAGACCAAAAAAAATTACATCTAAATATGTGTATGTGGGAGCAGACTTGCAACTTGATCTACCAGAGGATGAGGACTCAATGAACTGGAGAGATAAATTATTTCTTAGTGTACATACACCTGTCTTCCACAGAATGGGAATTTCAGTTCAGTATATCTTTATACAAAATTAAGAGAAGCAGAGGCAGTTTCAGAAAAATATTAGAAAAAACACATGGAGTCCTATAACAGTTACCTATATATGTACCTATTTTATAGCAATGAGAAAGCCTACGGCAGAGATACTGATAGAACTAGAAAAATGCAAAAGCAGAGGGGAAAACATTAACAAGTAACAGTAACAACCTGTGAAGGAACAAGAGTAACGGCATATTATGAAAAAAACTCAACAACAAGCAATTGCTGTTAACAAGTTAACAGCAAACAATACATGACAGGATAATAAATAGTAAATTTAGAGTATCAATACAAAGAAAAACAGCTCTTATGCAATTTGTATTTCTGGAAAAAAAAATTAAAAACATGGCGGAAGAAGGTTACTTAGAGATCACAGTTGAAAAGTAAATGATTAAAAAATGTCAGTGGACTTCTTTAAAATGATTGTCAAATCACATTTCCAACAATGAATTTAAAAACTGTCTTGGCTGTGAATCAGCACAATGCATTAAACAGGCTGAAGACTGCTAACACTACCACAACATTCAGTTTTGAACATAAGAGCTTCAGCCCACAGTATCCTATAGTTATTTCTCTCTGCACAACAATATGAGAGAAATCTATTTTTAATTATATGAAAGATGACTCAGCACTGAAAACATTCAGCTGAGAGACTGATGAGATAAAGTGGGTCACTAGAAAAATAATCTGTGCACTTATCTTAGCAAATGACCCAAAAGAAATTATATGTCTCAAAAAAAAATATGAAGCTGACACTGTGGGGAAGAGAACTTAGTTTTGAAAAGCACTGTGGAATCACTGTAACAAAACAATAGCACTCGAAAACATCTTGAGGTCACTGTAGCTGAATAACTGCATGAGAATCCAGCAACACAGAAATAGGCACATCAAAGACTTCCTGCCATGCCAGCTGAAGACTCAAGCAGTATGACATGTTTCCCTTTACTGGAGATCCTGAAGCCACAGTATTGTTTACAGCTCCAGTACTGACTCATTTAAAAAACCAAAATATTTAAAGCTTTAAAAAGATAATTTATAGCTATGAAAACACACAGAATGTAATCCCTCCATCTATTCAATTCCCTGAAGAGAAATGCCAGCAAGATCTTGATTGTGATATTGAACTACCCAGTGGAAAAATCCCAGACACCAGGTCAAACACACAGCTAAGGTAAAATGGCTCTAAGTTGTAGTTGAAGACAGAAATAAAGAAGTTTTTGACTACTTGAACCTTAAATCAATTCCTAAATCTTTCATCCCCAAGCCAGTGAATAAATACCATGAGTCCAGATTCTGGACTGCCCATGGGAAGCAATGATGAAGTTTTAAAAGGCTCCATTCTACAGATCGTATTCGATTGGAAAACTCCTACAAGGGAAGTTACCCTAAGGTTTTAATCAATCATAAACTTGTCTTGCCTTCTTTGCATCATTTGAACATTTCACCTGAAGATAGCTCTCCAGCTTCTTTTAAACTTCCCAAAGGCTGTAAGAATGTAGACCTGAAAAGCTCTGAGGATTGCTCCCTCGTTTCCCTTTTGCTTTGCTACAGAGGTCTCCAAGGGTTCTAAAATAATCAGTTTTCTAGACCTGGAAGATCTAGGAGTTCACATCTGTATTGCCTGTGATACCTATAACCTGAATGAATATCCCTTATTCTAGAGATTGTACCACAAAACGGTCAGGAGAATGCCCTACAAAAATCATTTACCAAATCTGCAGACTATTATCTAGTCTTCCCATTTTCTTGGAAAAAACTACTAGATACAACTGTAAACTATTTTTTTCTTAAATGCTATGAACTATGAAATGTTACACTTTAAGCACATCAGAGCAGCCAAGAAATGTTCTACTTCAGGATACAAACACGAATATAGTAGTCTGAGGCAAAGGTTCTGTTAATGTCACTGCCCATTTTCAACTTGCTTTTCCTCCTTTTGAGAGCCACAAATAAATGTGACAAAGGCAAGTATTTCTACATGGACGATTTTTTCATGTATCATTGCAGGTCTAAATCAAGTTGCCGTCACACTAATGAGGGGAATCCTTTCTATTTAAAAATAACAAGGTTTTAAAAAGCTGACACACTTCAAACAGTCTTTAGGATCAAGCATTAGGGAACTGCATCAGAGGCCTTAAGGACACTTAACCTACAACTGCACATATTTATTTTTACCTGAAACAATTACAGATGATCCTGGGTCAATAATTCCACTGTTTGGCCTCACGCAGTATCGACGAGGTGCTGTGGTCTTCACTTTGAAGCATACTTTTCTATCTGATGGATTTCGTAGTTTAAGATTTGTAGTTACTACATCTGTAAAGGGACCTAAAAAAAAAGGTTGGTCTTTTTAAAATGGCATCTCTGGAGAAGAAATCTGTTTATACAGTACAAGTAACTCTTAAAATACATCTTGTTGCCAACAAACTGGCAAAAGCAGGTTAAATCATACACCTGTTGGGCACACACTGTGTTACATGCAAAGAGTGCTCCATCACCTTAGTTATAACAACATACATTACACCAATCAAGAACTCTTAAATATTACAACAGACTCGAGCTGCTGGCACAAGTGGTTCATGTATGTATATGCTATTCCTACCAAATCATTCTTAATATTTGAAATACCTAGAAGGTACTGGTCACATGCAAAAGTAAATTTCACTGAATTTTTCTTCAGGAGTAGAAGTCACACATTCTTTGGAACTCTTTCAATTGTTTAAAGAAAGAAAACACTGAGACTAAAACATAGTCACTGCTCTTGAGATTTCAACTTCTGTTGGCTTCTGACCTCCTATAGGGTTAAAAGAACAAGGCATCAATCTCCTCTTTTAAACTCAAAATAAGCAAGAGAGATTATACTCTGTTTATGCATGTACTCTAACTGATCCACAGAAAAGTAATAGTTGCTATTGTAGTTGAAGTTGCTACATTTAAGTTTCAATGCAGTGTACTCTCTAAACTGTATTTATGTTAAACCTTCAGGATAGGAATTCCTTCCAAGACTGGACAAGAGGCATAATTCTAATATCGAGCTGCAAAAGCACATCTTCCAGCAGAGATCACCGTCATGCAATGCCACATAGTAACAGCACAAAAAATAAGGTTCACAGCATTTTGAGCAGTGTTATTCTTCCTTATGTTTGTGTCATCTGAAAGCAAGACTGCAAGGGCTCTAGAAAAATAGTGTTTCATATGAACATGAAATTTATTCAAGAATATTCCATGTGTACATTAACTTTTAAGAACCTTCTTTATAGTTCTTTAAACACATTAAATAACTACAAAATAATTTTATCAGTATTGAAAACACAACAACTTTTCCATTAAAAAACTACAATGAAAGCAAATGTCAGATTAAATTGGATGAAAAACATAAGTGATACGAACAAGTGGTAAAGTACAACAAAACCACTAATTGCATGAGACATAGGAAGTCAATTCAGAGAAGTCTGAACACCTTATTCCAGAGAGGAGTCAGCACTTCTCTGAGGGAAGAAGCTCTGCCTGCTAGCAAACACGTTACTACACTAGAGGGCTCACTATTTGACTGATGCCTTTATTTCTATAACTCATTCCAAGTACTTGATTTTGAGAGAGCGTTAAACAGTCCTAACACAAAACACCAAGATACAAACACATAAAGACTAAAAAGAGAATCCCTGAGAACCACAACACTGAAATGCAGATGAAGTCACATGCGAGCTAGGTTTCCGTTCACTGAGGTTCTTTTGACAAAATAGGAACTGGTATTGTCTGAAACTTCACTTCTGATCTGACTTTACATGGTGGATGAAGTAAGTCATCCTCTCAATCCAGGCAAATCTGACACAGCCCCCAAGATTTACAAAATTACTTGAAAGTTTCCTGCCACTTATCTTTTTGATGGTTCTTGCATGATCTAGTTGTCTTTACCTATAGAGGGAGAGCCAAAAAAAACCTCCCATCACCCATACCACAAACTGAACTAAAACCAGGCAGCAGAATACTCTTCTCATTCTAAGACTGGTGATACACCCAACATGCATTTTTTTCAAGCTACACACACATTTTTGAGGAAGTTATTCTGGGAGTTTTACTAACAACCACCTAAGCTATTAGTCATCTAATAACCACTGCTTTTGCAGTGCCCAGAGGCAAAGAGCACTTTGAATCTGACTTTCAAATTTGAGGGTTACTTTTTTTTTTAATTGCAACTCTAGGCAACGTGAGGTGGTCTGCTTTTCAATCTTCTCAACTACTTTTACTAAGGACACTCTGCACAAAGGAAAAAAAAATACACAATTCAGAGGCTCATTTTCAAAAGCACAGTCATCAAGAAAAGGAGCTATACTATTGAAAACCAGCTTGCTTCAAGACAAAGAAATAGTGAATTTATAAACTGACAATAAACTGGTTCTTAAACAAAAATAAAAGATGTTCTGTTTCTTTTGAGATATGAAAGGTCTCCTCATGCCTGCCTTTTAAAAGTGTGCCATAATGAGATAGGATTCAATATATTCTTCAAATTACTCTGCTATTTACTGTCAGTTTCAACATCTCAGATAATTAAAAGAAATCTGCTTTTCTTTCCCAGGTACATGAATGCAGTGACCTCCTTTGCATTTCCTGGATACTTCACAAAAAAAAAGCTTTTAGCTCGGGGACACTTTTTAGAATCAGACATTTCTTTAAGAGGTGACTGAAATCTTTTTCAAGGTCTAGAGGACGCTTATGACAGCTTTACCTTTTACCTGCTTTCTAAAAGCTTTAAAGAAAACAGCTGTATAAAGACTTGCAACCATCAGATTTAATAAATAGGTGGTAACAAATTGGTGCACAAAAGGAAGAGATTACTGAATTTCACTGTTCCTGCAGAACCCAGGTGTTTGGTAGTTTAGTGGCAAACCAAGAGCATGGATCTGAGCAGGGACAGGCAGGAACAAGACAGAAGGATAGTAAATCAGAAAAAAATATCTAGTACCTTTCTGAGGAGCTACATGATCTAAGTTAGCATGACATACCCTTCAAAAAAGAAACTGCAACACCTGAAGAAGATTCCAGAGTTCACTATTACACAAACATAAGCACCACTACCTTTGCAGGAGTGGGGAAATTAAGCACAAGCTGGCAGTAACAGCCTAAGTGCAAAATCCTGAACTACAAACGTTCTTGAGGAAAAGTGTGGGGCACAGGCACAGGAACCAGGAAGGAGAAATGTTTGGATTGTAATACACAGACTGCAAGTAAACAAGGAAAAGAACTGGCAAAGACGGATACAAATATTCTGCTCACGCATCAAAACGGACAAATGTACACCCACTTCATCTCACTAAATATTCAGCTACACCAGGGCAGCATTATAATCTCAAAAATAGCATCTCACCTGCTGCTTGCAGGATACTCAGGTCCAAGTAGATTTTTATTTAAATCTCAGATAGGCTTATGTCTAACTGTACACATAGAAGCTGTGGTAATTCAACTAATGAAATCCTCAGGCTACATACCAATGTAACATGATGTCTAATGACCAGAGGTCACTGCTTTACAAACCTGTAATTTCAATCCCATAACCTCTGGAAGTCAAGAGTTACTTCAAAGGGGACAGTGAGTTCAGTAACTCTCTCAGTAGTGTAAATTCAAGACACAATTACAGCATCTTCCTGGAATAAAGGTTGTGAAAATGTCAGTTTATCCCAACTGGTTTTGAATGGAGCAGTGACAATTCCTGCCACAAGTCTTCCTGTCACTTTGACTTATGAGGGCCTTAGAAAAGAAGGACAGACACCTGCTTAATCACACCCAGAAATACCAGACCTACCCAAAAACTTCCTGTGCTGAGTTTCTATTTCAGCTAGCTTGCAGTGCAGTCATCACACAACATTAATGTCGGGGTTGCCTCTGGCAACTACACAGCTTGGACTACAGCAACTAGTGGGCAGGAAGAAATGCCACAAATTCTGCAGAGCCAGTTTCTACTGCTGAAACAGTGCCAGGTTTCCCAGCTTGCCACAAGCCTGCCAGTTATAATGCAGTAAAACCAAAACATGCATATTACTAGATAGGCAGGACCTAAACAGAGATCTTTTTCATCAATGGTGTCATTTTCATTTCAGATTCAGGTCTCCTTCACTGTCCCAGCCTCAAAAGCCGTTTTTCTACCATCTGAGACAGTCAAACACCAGGGAAAAAATGATGATGTGAACACACCTTCCCTAGTGTGGGAAGGAAGAGCTTAGATAAATCTCCACAGGTTTGGTACCCCTGGCAAAGGTGAGAGACCCATGTCAGAATATCTGTGCAGAGCAAACAAAGCACTTCTGAGAAGGGGGCAGGTTTGGTCAGCAAGAAGCTCCATTCAAAATTAGTAAGGCTGCCATAATGTACAGAAAAAGCCTGTCTTAAAATACCACCTCTACATAAAATTGGATAAGAATAAATTATAATTTTATTAAATTACACAAAATCTTTGATAAGTAGAAGGCAGATCACTTGTAGAGTTGTACAAAAATGAGCATGTATTATTTAACAGCATCAACAGCATTCTATGAAATAGCTTAACTGTTAAGCATATCGCCTGCTTCAACTTAAGACAATGAACTGTAGCTGCTGCAAAAGCCAATGTCTAAGCCAATTCTGCCAGAAAACATTTTAGTTCATGCACTGAATTAAAGTTTATTTAAGCTGTAAATTGACACAGCAAAGTGATACATTCAGCCACATCTAAAAACAATGTAAGTACACACAAAAAACTTACAGACTGGCAAAAGGAATCCAAACTCCTTAAAATGTGTTACAGTATTAACCTCAAAAATATGGGGATTATATTCTTTAAGTGGAATGCTGTTTTTTAAAAGCTGCTGCATCAGCTTTGAATTTCCAAGAGTACTTGAAACATACAGAACACTTCAATGCACCTTAACTAAAACAAACTCAGGGTAGTTTTCTTTGGGTGCACAATACAGTTAGGTCGGACAGACAAAGAAAACTCATTTATTGCATTTGACAGTTTGAGCCCTATTAAATGAGCAATGAGTTCAAGTCAGCAGAATAAAAACTAATAGCAATATTGTAAACCAAGCAAGAGAGATTTTGAGACCAAGTAAACTGACTTCAGATAGACCTGAGAGGAACAGAGTAAGATCGCCAGCAACTTCTTCTGCCAGAATCAAATACAACAATGGAGTAAAGAAAGAGTAAGTTAAATTAAGAAAGCTCCATGTAATCTATATTTGTATGATGCTGTGTGGAATTTTTTAATTAGGCCAAATAGAATTGTTCTTCTTTCCCATCATTTGACATAGCAATCACAAAATGGCTGTGGCTGAAGGGACCTTGGAGGCCATCTGGCCCCAACTCCCTGCTCAAGCAGGGATACCAAGAGCCAGCCACCCAGCACCACAGACAGAAAACTTATGAATATATGCAAGGATAGAGACTCCACAGCCTCCCTGGACAGCCTGTGCCACTACTTGGTCACCCTCAGAGTAAAAATGTGTTGTCTCACGTTCAGAGGGAAGCTCTTGTGTTCCAAGGTGTGCCCAATGCCTCTGGTCTGCTCAGGGGCACCCATCTCCATCACCTTTGCACCTTCCCTTCAGGCATTTTATACATCAGGAAGATTCTCCCAAGACTTCAGTTCTCCAGCTTGGAGCAGCCACAGCTCTCTCAGCCTCTCCTCCAAGAGAGATGCTCGAGTTCATCATCTTCCTGGCCCTTCCCTGGACTCTCTCCATGGTGTCAATGTCTCTCCTGTACTGGGGAGCCCAGAACTGGACCCAGCACTGCAGCTGTGGCCTCACCAGTGCTGAGCAGAGGGGGAGGATCACCCCTAACAACATTCCTCCTACTGCAGCCTGGGACACCACTGGCCTTTGTAGCAAGGGCACATTGCTGGCTCATGATCCACTTGGTGGCCACTAGGACACCCAGGGCCATTTCAGCAAAGCTGCTTTCCCAGCTGGTCAGATCCCAACCTGCACTGCTGCTTGGATGGCTGTTCCTCCCCAGCTGCAGGACTCTGCACTTTTTGTTGAACTTCACAAGGTTCCTGTCAGCTTGTCTGTCCACCTGCCAGCTCCCTCAGCACTCACGTGTGCATTGCACCAGAGTCCTTGGACATACTCTATCTAGCTTACTTAAATATTCCTTGACCAGATCACCTTCCACCAGAGGTACTGAAGGAAAGATGTCTAAAAATGAGAAATACTTGTGTTCTGTAGCAAGTCAAAACTACCTTGACTATCAGATAAGAAAACCAATCTTAAAATATACCCAAAGCACTTTATTGCTCAAAATTGAATTTTATAGTCCTTTCTGAAAAAAGCATAGGTGACATAGCTGACACAAAAGAAAGTGAGTGGAATTTGTTTATTTCCATACATTTGTTTTAAGAAACTAATATTCAGACCGCTATGAAAAAAATCTGAAGAGAATATATAACATACATTGCCATCAAACATAAATAGCTCCTTCCTCTTGAAATACCAGAGCCATGAGCATTCAAACTTGAAGAAAAATCCCAGCTCTAACAAATCACCTACATTAAAATTATTCATGGTCTATGAAGCATAATAACTTAGGTTTCATGGATTAATACTTAAACATGAATATGAATGATCAGGAATAATCAGTGGATGAAGGTAAGAGATTAATTATACCTACAAATAATCATGGCTCTCACGAAGATTCAATATATTAGAGCAGCACTACAGAATCTTTCACTTCTTATTCTACCCTGGCACTTGAGAAACAGTTATGTTTTATCATCAACTTGCATGTAAAAAACAGAATGCAAAACAGGCTTTGTAAGAAAGCTGACACACCTCAATGTCCACAATTCCTGAGGGCTGATTCTAGGCTACCACTGTTTACAAGGGGTAACATCAGATTTTATCTGAGCTCCCCACGATGACATGCTGTCAGCATTCATACTGCTGATGTGTCTATCATAGATTTTTCTTTCTAAAATTGCTGAGACAATGCCCATTTTTTAATCCTAAAATAGCTCATCTTCCTCTGTCAAAGGGGCAGAGCCTGCATATGGCTACACAGATTATTAGAGGTGCTTGTGCAGATGCTGGCACACATGCCTTACTGGGGGCTGCTGTAAGAGAAATGGGAGCTGAAACCTTTTGCCTGCCATTCTGACAGAGAAAAGACAAAAATACAACACAGTGACATTTCAAAGCAGACAAAACATTTCCTTACATGTTTTTTCTGGATCAAAACTTCTTATTCACCCCAGCTTGTGACTAAAATGTTGTTAGTAGCCAAGGAACCACACTAAAAATACAGTAAGCATCTATCTCAGGGGTAAAGTACAACCACAGATCATTACCAGGAATTCTGATCAAGAGAGCATTGTTTTCTTTATATATTAGATAAAATACAGACTAAATGTAGACTGTCCTGTATTTAATGTTAAATATAGGCAATGGTTTCTTTAGCCCTAACAACAACAAAATACTACTAGCTGTAAGATAGTATAACACGGAATAACTTCATCCAAAGATATTATTGCTGGTATTTAGCTTAAGCTTTAAAATCTAGCAGCCTAGGCCCAAGTCAATCAAAAACATCTATTCCTGACATTTTTCCTATTGAAAGAGTGCCATTACTAAAGGATGATCTGGTTACTAACATCAAAGGGATGCTTGTACCTTAAACTTAACCTCCATAATAGCATGAAATTCTTACTCACAATTTAGTTGTACTCGATTATATTGTTATTCTTGTCAGAGACTTATTAAGACCATACTAAAATTGGTAGCTCTTAATTCTACTAGGATAAAGTCTTCAGGATCTGATCATAAATACCAAAGCACTGCTGAAATAATAAGAACAGCAGAAATATTTCAATGGTGCTTAACTTGAACATTTAAACCATCAAATTATCCCCCCAAAGTCCTGAAGCAACTAATATATACATTCAATCTTTCAGTATAGATTTAGTTCAGTAAGGGCTATGTTACAAACCTTTCCTACTGGAGCAATTATTCTCTTTGCTTGCATAAAGTAGGATATCTAATGAGTGTGACATTTACAGGGTTTCTTAGATTTCCAGAATACTAGCATATTTGATCAACAGAACTAAACATACAAGTAAATTTTCCCTTTCCTTTTTCCTTTTAAACTTGCTTCGTATTTAACCTGCTATTGCTTACCAGTGGTTTCAGTGATGCTGAAAAACCCAGATGTGCTTCTTATAAAATTCAAATATCCAGCAACTTAAAATCCGTATGCATCATCATGTAAGAAATCTCCCATTGGATACACCTAACTGATCTGCATCGCAACATACAAGATACTCTTCAAACTCTACAGCAGCAATCAGAACACTTGTAATCATCTCAGATGACAGCTGTAGTGGCACATAGAAAATCAGTCTTCCCACAGAAGACCTGATCAAAAGCTCTTGCCTTGCACTTTTCCCAATAAAAGTGCTCCAATAAAACTGGGTATCAGAGGCCAGACACAAACCTTGAACAGACCACCAAAGCTCTTGTGGCTGTCACTGGTTTCCTTGCAAGCAATATCCCAACAGTGTAACAAAGTAACTTTAAAAATCAATCAAATTCACAAGTCTCCCGCTATGGACAATAGCCCAGAAAATCCTTAAAAACAAACAAACAAACAAACAAACAAACAAACAAACAAACAGTTTTAGCTTCTGGACCTCTACATGGTATCCAATCTCATCTCATAACAGAGACCCTGGCCAAACCAGACTTGTGTATCAGCCATTAAAATCTCCTACAGACAGGGCTAGCTGACACTGGCCTGCCTCCCAAACACACCGACAGATCACTGCAGCTTCAGGGTGACTTTTCAATCTCTGGAAGCACAGGCCACAGGTCTCCATTTCCCAAGCCACTGAAATCCAAGCACAACCACTTCCTCCAGTCACTCAGGCAAACAAACACCTGCTTCTAACAGAAGTTGCATTTAGTTGGTCTTGTCCATTAGGCAGGACCACAAACTCCACTTCCCCATCAACTTCACATCCCAGCACTGAGCTGAGCTAATGCAGCCACACTTCTCAGGACCAGCCAGGACACTGCTACAGAATTAAATTAAAAAATCAAACAGTTTTTACTTTCAGTGGGTCTACTATGGCCTTATTAGCACCATTACTGGCCTTATTAGCACCATAGTGTTAAACATGGTAACATGTTAAATTAACATCATATGCCTATGGACTAGAAATACTCGGTTTATTTCACATATGGAGCAGTTAGTCCCACATATATAATTTTTAAATTCATGGAGATCTCTTTTGACAAAGGAAAAAAATTAAACATATTTCAATCAAGCTATTCCAATGTCTTGGAATGTAACACAACATACCTGCTCTAGCTTAAGTAAATAATTGTGTACCAATAATGTCCTACTAAACTATCAAGAACATTGCAAACTCATGACCTAGGAGAAGCTTTCTGAAGTCCACATGAAACTTATAATTTTGTAAGATGGTATCTGATGAATTTAAAATTATTTTTGTCCACATAATTTTTAGAAGGTTGCCTCAGACTGACATGATTCACATTCAGCTATGTTTCTAATGATCTAAATACATTCACAGCCACTTGAAGCAAATTCATTTTTCCACCAAGTCTATCCTTTAGTCTAGATAGATTTTCTTTTCCCCAGTGCTTACCTTGCTGATGTATTTATAGATAGCAATCAGATCCCCTTTCAGTCTTCATTTTGCTAAGATTAACAAGCTAAAGCTATTCTACTTCTACTTCACTTGTGTTAATAAAGTTGTCTTTGCATCATTCCCATTTGGGTTCATTTTATCGGACTAGGTGTTGCCAGGGATGCATTCAGATGAAGCTTTATCAAAGCCAAAAATCTTGACATTAATACTTTCCTCGCTACAAAATTACAGTCCTGTATTTGCCCCATTTCATGACTTGTCACGTTCACAATAAACCCATGATTAAGTACTAGTCGCTAGTTTTACTTCTTTTTCATCACTTCTAAGAAAATGGTTTATTATTAGCACACATCCAATTTTATATTTTTTTGCATTCATCACATCTCCTAACCTTGCATTACCAGTGAGCTGTACCAGCATACTCCCACCCATATCAAAGTCATCAATGAAAAATGGAACAGATTTTCCTCAAAAATATATCAAAATGTATTGAAGACAAGGAGTTAGTGACAGCCAACATGGCTTTACCATGGTCAAATCAGGCCTGACTGATCTTGTGGCCTTCTATGGTGGGCATCAATGGACAAGGGAAGAGCTACACGTGTCACCTACCTGGACATCTGCAGAGCCTTTAATGTGGTCCCCCCAACATTCTTACCCCTAAATTAGAGAGACAGGGGTTTGGTGCATGGGCTGTTAGATTCACGAGGAATTGTCTGGGTGGTTTGCCAAAGAGTTCTAAAGAGTCAATACCAGAATGCTCAAGTGAAAACCAGCAACAAGTGGTACCCGTATCCCCCAGGGATGCACACTGGGACCAGTATCACTCACTGTCCCCATGGATGACACTGACATGGAAGTGACATCACCCTCGGCAAGTCTGCACCAAGTGACACCAAGGGAGCGATGCAGCGGATTCACTGGAGGGAAGGGAAGCCATCCACTGGGACCTGACAGGAGGGAAAGCTGATGAATGGGAATCTCATGAGGCTCAGCAAGGCCAAGTGCAAAGTCCTGCAAAGGGGTCGGGGCAATCCCCAGTATCAGAGACAGAGAAGGTCTCAGGTCAGACTGCCACATTCCACCTGGGACACTGCATGGTATTCCATGTTCCATCTACCTCAGCGACTTCTTTCTTTCCTCTACGGCTTTGCTTACTATTGAGGCCAGACCAATTCAAGCACTGAAGTGTCAGAAGATTATTTTAATCCAAGTTAGACCACATTTTGAGAAACAAAAGGCAGAAAAGTTCTAATTTGACCATCCTTATAAATTTCATGCAAGCACTTTATTTTCTTCCTCTTCCATGTTTAATTAAACACATGAAGTCCTACAGCAGGATAATACTCAGGAAACTATCTTAATTCACAAGACTTTGCTCATATAGGAATGAGCAGAAAATATCTGTTTTCCTCTACATAACCATCTATTTCTAAATACATTCAAATATTAAAATGAAATATGACATCTACATTGCTAAATAATTTTAAATGCCAGGAAATAACTTTATATAATCCAAAACAACACTAAAAGGCAAGAGAAGCAAGAAGCCAAGATAACCACACCTCAAGTAAAGCCTTACCACCTTAGGAAAAACAAAGTTAGTAAAATTCTAACTTGTGTTTATGCATTTTTATTTTCAAAAATACCACATCAGAAACTATCTTAGTAGAGTCATTTTGCTGATTTTTTTTCTTTTTAAAGAAATTAACTTACACTCACTTATCAGGTTCATCTGACACCTCAAGCCTTGTAAACTGACAACTTCCAAGCTGGAAAGCGTAATACTTATCTAGTTAGTCAGGGTTGGTTTTTCCACTTTTAATACAGTAAGTTCTCTTCAGAAACCTTTTCTATTTGAATTCATGGTTTATAAGGGAAGCATGTAAAACCCTTAGTGACTGATAGTCACAAAGATCAGGTTAACAAACACCTCCCAAAGACAAAGAAAGTAAAACGTTCACAAACCATGGTCAGGCCAAAACAGGAACAATTTATATTTCCACAAGGGACAGTTGGTGCACTAAATACTCTGCTTTATTTACTGA
This sequence comes from Ammospiza caudacuta, assembly GCF_027887145.1. Taxonomy (NCBI): domain Eukaryota; kingdom Metazoa; phylum Chordata; class Aves; order Passeriformes; family Passerellidae; genus Ammospiza; species Ammospiza caudacuta. The sequence goes on from NC_080593.1 coordinate 103,185,592, forward strand.
TGCAATAAAACAGCTCCTCTCAATCCTCTCAAACTTTCTACTTTTCAACCTGGCCTTGAACAACAGTACACTGTTCATGCATAATACAGAATGTCTTTATAATATTAATAAAAATGTCTTGTGGTGATCTAGAACACCTGCTAATGCTATCAACAAGCTGCATGAATAAGCACTTTATATTAATTACAATGCAAAGGTGAAGCTTTTATACCAATCATTGGTACACACTGGAAGGACAAGATGTGAGGTTTGGATAGTGTTTCACTGTTCAGTGAAGCAACAGCAATATTAAGCAAAACAGAGCCCTATAATTTTCAGGTAAAGGACTAAACTTCTAAATTTTCACTGTTGTATACCTCTACCACCACAGGAAAGCACTTCATTACTGAATCTTAAAACAAATGACAAACTAGTTCTGCCAAAATATAATCTAACACTGTAACACACCTGACTTCACAGATCAATATAATTCCCTTTTTACAGGGCAGTTTTAAATGCAGTCTAGCACAGTGGTAGAGATGATTGTATAACATAATACCACCTAATAAGCAACAGCTGGTAAAAAAAAATTATCCTTCTTTTTTTTCCTCAACACATTCCCACAAATCATCCTGTGCTTTGATCTTCAATAACACATACAATGTAAAGAAATTAAAATACTAACAAATACTACATTTGAGCCATGAAACAATGGATAGAAGTATACATACCCAAAGAGCAAATAATGCCAAGAATCACTCTTGTATTTAAAAGAAAAAAAAAAGTCAGACTATGTGTTGAATACTGAGTCATTTTATTGCCATTATGCAATTCTCAGCCAGTAAAAATATTAACTTAAATGGAACCATTTCAAAGTATCAGAAAGTCACAACTATATTAGTAATCACTTACAACCAGTTTTCCCCCCCTCTACACTCCCACTCTTTTAGTTTCAAAAATGTTCCTGAATGAAGACAGCAGAAAACTGACATCCCAATCACCTTTTTTTTCTAACCTATCTTAGAAAACTGGGACATCACAAATTTACTGGTACCTTGAAAAGAGTGAAAAGAGGCATAAATTGACATAATCAAGATACACACAAGTAAGGCAGTAAGATCACATTTGAATACTTCAAACTCTGCCTACACCAAAAGGCATCCTAGGCCAATTCTGGCAACAGACCTTGAGGGCAGGGGATGCATTTAACGTTGAGCTATTTTTGCCTTTAAATTCCACCTTCTCGATTTGCAGCAACACATATCCCGTGGCTTTCAGGGTTACCAATAGCAGTGTAATGATTACAAAAAATAACCTACAGCAATATTTCTGTAGTATTTAAAAGGTTGTCGAAATCTGCATTTCAGAACAAGCTGCAATACTTGAGTGAAGTGCTCTCTACCTCCCATGAAAAGTCATTTGAACATACACCAGCTGATAGCTGATTTTATACACTGACAATTCCAGGCTATGATGCAGATCAACAATCAGAAATGAAATATTTCTGTCACACTGATCTCTCCTAGTAACTCAACCCACCAAAAAGAAAATTTACTGCACACAGACACATTCCAAATTTTATTTTAGTCTGCTAAAGGAAAAGAGTAGCCCATTATTTTGAGACGTTTACAAAGGTAACATAACTGGACTTCACACTCTTGTAAGCAAGAACTTCAGTAAAGGATATCAATTTAGAAAATTCAGGCATTTTTAGAATCTTGCATTGCTAGTCAGACACCTCTGAATCACATGAAATTCAAATTCTGAACACTGTCTACTAATCTTCCAAAGCTCATCAAATCAACTAGTGTTGATTTTCAATTAGGTGTTGCAGAAGCATGTCTTATGACTGATTTAAACATTTGGAGAAGGCTTTTAATTTTTTTTTTAAAGCTACCATAATCCAGGATCAACTTAAATCCAGGTTACTTAAAATTGCAAAAGTGGCTTCTTTGGCCTTAAGGAAGAAGGAGTTTCTATATAAGCACTACAAATTTTTGAACTTAAAACTTCAAACGTTGCTATTAAACTACATGACCGCTTACAAAAACAAAAATTAAAAACATATTCATTCACAGGGCACCAATTCCAGATTCCCATAATCTTCACTGAACTAGAACTACCAACAATGATTACATGTATGAGTCACATGAAGAAGACACCAGCAAGATGTTCCACCTGCCAAAGGGGCTGCTTTTAGGTGTCTTGTGTTTCAATTCTTCCTATCCAGTCCTAAATAAAACTCCAACAACTTTAGATTTGGGAAGTCAAACAAGACACATGAGAATACAAAAGAAAGCCAGCCTGGAGGAGCAATATGGCTGAAGAGCCTGGGTACAAGACCAGACTTTTGCTATGAGGCAAATTCTCAGTGCTCCATACTGAGTGTCTGAGAGTGGTATTACAGAGTTTATCAACTGCCTCTTGGTTTCATCACTTTTAAGTACAATTTTTCCCTTTGTCACATTTGCACAACACTATGAAAAGTACTTAATTGTTCTGTAGGCTTTCTTAATATATTCCTGACAGTTTCAGAATCCAAAGAAATCCACCTACCAAAGAGGGTCAGAGGGAATCAATCATGACCCAAACACTATTAATGACTGAATTTTCTAGAACTACAAGGACTATAAAAACAGGATTGCAATCTTGGACACCAAGGGAACCATGTAACATGTTAGCTACCATAGGACACGTTCTTAGAGCTCCCCTTGAATAAAATTCAAGGATAAATGTATTACAGACATTATTTCTGCTGACAGAGTAAATTAGGTTTTATTAATAAAAAAGCAGTTTCATCAGGCAATGATTAATTTAAAGGCTTGTTAACAACTTCTTATGTTAAGTACTACATATATTTATTGAAAAAGTTGTTTGTAAAGGGACACACTATCACATTTCACTGTTACCCTAAAGGTCAGCAAACCCATTATAACTTTCTGAGGCAAGAAAACTAATAAAATTATTTGCTCAATTCAAATGTTTAGACTTAAACTGGATCTCTGTTCATATGCATGAACAATAATAAGAAAAATGGATGATTGTACCAATAAAATAACTTTGAACAAGCTACTGCACTGAAAAAATGTAGAGTTTTATTCTTTTAACAAAATGTTATGCTCTTCCTACACTATGCTACATTTATTGTGAGTCATATATTCTCATTCTTACTAACCAATTACTTTTTAAAAGGTGACACTCAGAATTCACTACTGCCAATACTGTATTCTTCAACACAGTACTTTAGAACTGGGTGAGTTTGTGGCCCACAAACCTTTTTAAACACCTCTAAATAATAAGCAGTTAGAAAATATTTCTTGAGAGTGCACTCAATGCTCTCTGAATTGACAGCACTTTCTATAGTATATTACTGCAATAGTACAGTAATAGAGAGTGCTGCAGTCTCATTATGCTTCATATTTTGTTTTTGCTTAGTCTGCTCTACAGGAATTTTCCTAATATATGCATTAGCCTGAAACAGAAGTTTATGCCTAAAGAATCCACATTTCATGCTCTAAGTGCATAGACACATAGCACAATAAGGATCACTGACTGACAACAGCTTCACACAGACAGAATTTCTAATCTAGTATTTATTCTATCAACACACTGTTTCGTATCACATCAATACAGCTTAGTTCCAGCTCAAAGACATCTCACATTTGCAGGCTTTGAATTAGAGACAGCATTTTTTTTAATTAAAAACAAAAAGTAAAATAATGCTTTTTGCCCAACCTGTTCTGAACACAGCATACTGAAATGTGAGTGCAGCCAGACTGGCAGCATTTTAACAACACAAAACCCAAGTGAAAATGACAAGTTCCTGCAACGGTTTTGAGTCTGTGTATGAAAGTGCAATTTAAAAAAATTTAAATTGAAGCTATTGAGAAATTAATATGCATAATTAGACAGATGCTGGGGTTTAACTGATTTGACAGATCAATAAAACAAGTATAGTTTGCTAATGCTAGGCCAGACCAAAAGTATTTTGGGGGAATACAGTGTTCTCTTCTAATACAAACATTCATTTACTCTAGTTGTCCGTGGAAGATTTTTACAACATCATAAATTCCATTCTGTCCTCTAAAACAATGAAAAATGAGCATACTAAAAGCAGAAAACAGAAGAATGTACAGGATTAGGCACAAACATGTGGTGACACCAGTCACAACACTTAAAAATATAAATTCACATAATATTAACTACTCTTTAAAAAAAAAATCTAATACTGGTGATTCCAAATCTGAAAGGTTCTGAGACTGTTCTCAATGCCCCTTGCAGGTATATCATCACAAAATCTACATGTTCTCACACGCTTTTTTTTATGCCCTTGCCTTTCAACGCTCACTCATTTCTGACAGACCCTTTCCTTTCACAACTATCTAATTCATGAGCAGAGAAAACCACAGGCACACACGATATACCAGCACTAGCTGGGACCTATTTTGACAGCAGCACGTCAGCAGTCACAGCCATGCGGTCGGCACGCAACACACATAAAACTTCCGAAAGGCACGCATTCCATCTCCCTCATCCCCAGGAAAGAGGCGAGCTCCCTGTTTACGTTCCGAGAGCCTGCCTGAGACGTGACAGCTCTCGGGAAAGGCGGGGAGCCCTTTGCCGGGCTGGGATGCACCGGGGCGAGGGCGCGGGCGCCGGGCACTGCTGGTGCAGAGCCGCAGCGGCTCCGCGCGGGCACGGGGCCCCAGCACGCCTGAGAGGAAAAGTGGGGCAAGGCCAGGCGTCAGGGCAGCTTCGCGAAGCTTGGAACCCCGCATGGCTTCCACCGCCCGCTCCAGGGCCTCTCCTGCCCGCTGCTGCCAGAGGGAGCCCGCACCGCCAGCGACCGGAGAGCGACACCCGCGTCCCCGGGCGCCGCTGCTGCGGGGCCGGGCCTAGGAGCGCAGCGGTGACTCGGCGGGGCGGGCGGGGGCAGGGGCAGGGAGGGGGCGGCCGATCCCACCCGGCACCGCGGATCCCCGCGGGATCCCAAGATGGCGGCGGCCGATCCCGCTCGCCGGCTCGGCGGCGCCCCCCATCCCCCGGCGGGCGGGCAGCGCCCGGCACCGCGGCCCGCCCGCGGGAGGCAGCGGGGAACGCGGCGCCCGGAGGCGGCCCGGCGCCCAGGCGGAACGGGACACCCCGCCGCTGCCGCCCCGCTCCCCTCCGCCGCGCCGCGTTCTCCCCTCCTCACCTTTGAATTTGAGGTCGGTGGGCGGATCGAGCACCAGGATCTGCTCGTGCTTCGCCAGAGCCCCAGCGGCCGCCATCTCGCTCGCTCGCTCCGGCGGGAGGAGGGGTAGGGGGGAGGGCGGAGGAGGCGGAGGAGAAGGCGGAGGAGAAGGAGGAGGGGCGGAGGGGGCCGGCGGTGCCGCCGCTCCCTCACGGCGGGCGGGCGGTGTCTCGGCGCGGCTCTGCGGGCGCTGCCGGCGGGGCGCGGGCCGAGGGCGGGCACTGCCGCTGCTGCTGCGCGCCCCCGAGCGCGGCCCCGCGCCCTCCCCGCCCCGGCAGCACCGCCCCCTGCGCGGGCACGGCGGCGGCGCGCTCCCCCCCCCCGGCCTTCCTTGTGCGCATGCGCCAGGGCGCCGCGGGGTCGTCCCACACACACAGAGATACCGGGACACAGAGGGACGTGGAAACAAGCGGACGTACACTCCCACACACACCCTTCCTTCCCGCTCTGACGGCTAGAGCGAGTCAGAATCCTCGAATCAGTTGGGTTGGAAAAGAGCTCCGAGGTCATCGGGTCCAACCTGTGAAGTAGAACACGGCACTCAGTGCCACGTCCCGTCTTTCTTTAAACACCTTCAGGGACCGTGACTCCACCACCTCCCTAGGCATCACATTCCTATACCTAATCATTCCTTCTGTGAAGAAATTAGTCTTAATGTCCAACCTGAACCTCTCCTGGTGGAAGTTGAGGTTTTGTAGTCTCATCCTATTGCTAATTGCCTGGGAGAAGAGACTGACCGCTACCTGGCCAAAACCTCTGGTCAGCCATGGACCTCCCCGAGCTGCCTCTTCTCCAGGCTAAACACACTCTGCTCCTCACAGGATATGTGCTCCAGACCCTTCACCAGCGTCGTTGCCTTTATCTGGACATGTTCCAGTACCTGAATGTCTTTCCTGAATTGAGGTGCCCAGAATTGGACACTGTTCTCAAGTGCAGTCTCACCAGTGCTATATATAGGGGAGAAATCACTGCCCTGGTTCTGCTGGCCACATGATGCCCGATAAAGGCCAGCATGCCATTGGCCTTCTTGGCCACCTAGACACATGCTGGCTCACGTTCAGCTGCTGTTGGCCAGCATCACCAGACCCCTTTCTGCTGAGCAGCTTTCCAGCCAGTGTTCCCCCAGGCTGTAGTGCTGCAGGGGTTGGTGTGACACAAGTGCAGGACCCGGCACCCGGTCTCATTGAACCTCACACCATTGGTCTCGGCTCATCGATCCAGTCTTGTCTTTCCCCGCCCCGCGACTTAGCCTGGTCCGGTCCCCACAAGCAGCGCTGGCTGGGGCGGAGCGGGAAGAAGCAGCACCCCCGCTCCTCGCCTTCCTAAGCGCACACTCACGCTTCGGGCTGGAGCGGGAACCGTGCCGCTGGCTCGGCGCTTTGGGCAGCCTCGCCGGGAGAACTACAGCACCCGACATGCCCCGCGGCAGTAGCGGGGCCTGCCGGGAGTTGTAGTCTTGGGGGACACCAGCGGGCGCCCTTCCCTCGGGCCTCAGGGGCAGCGGCTTGACCGGCCTTTCCCTCTAAACTGGAGAAAGCAGAGCGAGCCTGGGTGGTGGGTCTCGGCGGCACTGGTGGCTCTGACACGGGCCAGTGCTGTTCATGGATGAGGCAGTTCCCAGTTGCTGTCAGGTACCCTCGTTGCAATGGCTGTGGTCTGGTCCAAAGGGACCTGGGCACTGACGTGAATGGGCCTGACCTTCTGGCCTTGAAAACAGCCAAAACCATTAAAGTAGGAAAATTGTTGTTACATTACATCTTAGGAATGTTAACAGGGAATAAATTGACCTGTTTAGTCTAGGGAGGAGAAGACTGAGGGGGAATCTCATTAATACACATAAGTATATCAAAGGCGGGAGGTGGTCAAGGTCAAGAGGATGGTGCCAATTTTTTCTACGGTGCCCAGAGACAGGACAAGGAGCAGTGGCCATAAACTGAAACACAAGAAGTTCCATCTCAACATGAAGAAGAACTTTACTATGTCAAGAGTCACCGAGCACTGGAAGAGGGGGGTTACGGAGTCTCCCTCTCTGGAGACATTCAAAATACACCTGGATGCATTCCGGTGTCACCTGCTTTGGGTGACCCTTCTTTGGGAGGGGGTCAGGACCAGATGATCTCCAGACATCCCTTCCAACTCTGCTAACAATTCTGCAATTCTGTGAAAAGTTGAGAGAGATGGAGCTCCTGCAAAACCTGAATGAAAAATAAGAGCCATTAATTATTAGTAGGCAGAAATATGAGTTGTTTGCCATCCTCCTTGCTAACACTTTTTGTCAGATACAGTGTTGTCACCATGGGCCTTTTCATTAGTACCATACTTTCAAGCAGATGGTGCATCCTGGAGTATTTGAATGTACCAGTGTCAAACAAACAAACAAAGAAAAACAGTTAGACAGTCAAATCCATCCAAACCTTGATGATTTCTGTGTCCTTAATATGCTTCTGAAGAATTTTCTTGTAAGAGATAAGTTTGTATTCATGCAAAGTTGGAGTACAGGTGATGAAATTTTCATCAGGTGATGAAAATTTAGTCAGAAGGACAAACACATTTCTTCTCTCTTGCAAAATCTGGTGTAGGTATACTAAGAGCATATATAGAGACATAATAACCCATTTCAAAAATATGTCCTGATAATAAATATATTGAGAGGACTTAAATGGTTTGCATTCAAAAATCAGCTCTTCATAGTAATACTTGCAGATCACATAATTTCTTTGGTGAATACCTCTTGTTCAGCCAAGCCATGAAGGAAGGACTGTGGACTGGTAGGGCTGGGGAGACCCTCTGAGTAATTTAGGTTCAGATTCTGCCCTGGAGCCTCCACCCTCCATTCCAGCTGTCTCCCCTTCTCCAGGCCTGCCACCATCATTCCTGCTTACTTTTTTCCACACCACCCTTGCCAGCACCAAAACCCACCTGACTTCTAATGCCATCATTGCCTGAAGAAGAAACAAGTAAAAAGTGCTCCAGAAAAGCACCTCAGAGCAGGTTTGCCTGCTTGGAATTGGCTTCAATAGGTGGAGTTACATGACCTATGTGTGGAAATGTCACTAGAGCCCTGCAACTACTCTGGCTGCAGGTTTTTTCCAGGCTTCCTTTATGATCCACATAAAACAGCATCTTAAATTACATCTTTTATTTACAATGCAATATTTAAAGTTGCTATCTGGTGGTCTGTTGGGCTTTGTTAACAAAACAAATGTTCCACTCTGTTTATGCATTCTTACCCTTGGGATCTGGAAGATAAACTGGAAAATAGAGGTTTTTCTTCTTCTATCTTAACACAGAAGAAGAATGTTAACTCTGTTATCTTCCTCTGTTTCTGTTCATGAATCAAGCAAAGATTAAGCCATAGTGCACACTTTTCAGAAACAGTAATTCAGCCTCCAGAATTACCTGCTGCTTATGTACCAGAAGAACTGGGTCTCAGCTGGCAAAAAATCAAGACATGGGAAATGGCTGCAAAATGCCGAATGCCACGAAAGTTTCTGTCTTTTGTCCTTTTAATGAGGTAGAAAAATAACAGAAAAGAGTATAAATGCAAAAGAAGCTTCGAAGCTTCTGCTATGCAGATTTAGAAGACAGAAGCATCTCTGTTGTCTAATTCTTCTACACACCTCTTGTTTAAGAAAAACTGAGGAAAACAAGAAGTTTGGATCTCTCCTTAATATATTAACAGGTCTTAGAGGTTTTCCCATGCAAACACCTTGTTAGGCATGGCTGTGCCATAGATGGGACTGACATCAGGGGGTGTGCACAGTTTGGGTGAAGACTGGTCTGGTACTTATCAACAGCACAGTGAGAGGCAGTGAAGAAGAACAGGGCACAGCCCCAAGCTCTGGGGGGATGTCATATCATCAGCAAGGCTGCAAAGGACCCCAGTAAGGCCACAGTTTCATTTCCAACTCAAAGCTGGTTTTTACTGTGGTCTTTGTTGTTATTTGAACACATTTTGAAGCTTGCTAATGCATTGATCTGTTTTATTGCATTTAGTGTCATTTCTGATCTAATGCTTCTATTTCATCCAGACTGATGTAATTTTTTATATTAAAACAACACCTGTGCTGTTGATAGCAATATCAGGCAACCTTCCCCAACATCTGATTAATTTCATTTCATCACCTCACAGCACAGCTCTGGGACGAAACTTTGGATGTATTGCAGTCAATAGAACTCCTGTCACTGATTTCAGTGAGATAATAATGTCATTCCAGAAGTGCTATTAGTGTATTCATCACTGCTTGCAAAAGGATAACATTTGCTTAATCTGAGGTCAACATTTGTCCTGTGTATTTGTAGATCTTGATGTTTTTCACTCTGCAAATTCAGAATTGTTGTTATAATGTCTCAGTTTCAAGATAGTTTGACATCTTTCAAAACTGTTTGCTATTAAATATTAAATAAGCACTTTCTGTTCCTGAGAAGTAATAGAATGGATTCAGATTCTTAATAGCTTTTTCCTGTTTATTGGGCAGGTTGTTTGGTCAGTCCCACCAATTCTAAACTTGAAAATGCCTTGCAATAAAACAGTATCACAATCTTCTTTGCCACTTCTTGGTGTTACTGTCAGAAAGAGTAACCAAGTGCTGCATTACTTGTTGTGTTAATGGGAAAACTCTGGATCTCACTCAGTGAAGTGTCTCATGCATCCTGCACTGCTAAGTCAGTGAATATTGCAAAATGCAAAGGTATAAAGCCAAGAATACATTCCAATTTCTCTTTAGAGAAATATCTGGCCTTTTGTTGCTGCTGTTTTTCTTCTGAAATACAAAACTGTTCTTACAGCAGGCTCTAGTCATCATTTACTTGACTGCTAGAGGTCCATATATAATTTTAGGCCCACTTGTTATATTGTAAATCAGAGATTAAGTCACAGTCCAAACTATTATTGAAGATTTACGGCAATATTCAAATGTTTCCATTCCACAGAATGGAAAAGTAGATCTTGATTGAATATCTTCAACGTGGTTCAACTACAGTGTGTTTCTTTGCCACAGTAAATTATATATAAAAACACACAATACATGTTGAATATTCACGAAGAAAGAAGCCAGTAACACATAATGGCATTCTCATAAATAGCTATAGAATGAAATTTAATGTGCTTTTCATATTTTGGACCCAATTCTGTTCTACTGAACACAAAATTGCCCTGGACCATTGACTCCTGTAAGAGCAAGACAGAAGTGTTGTCTTGCCTTTGTGGTTTAAAGTACAATTTAAAGAACCAAAGGATTCCTAAGACAATTTCAAATGCGCTAAAAGCCATTAGTCCTTTGATAAAGGAAAAAGTTATTAAGGAAGTGGAGTTTTGAATATTGTTACCAGAATTTATTCTTGCATTCATACCCATTCATGAGGGATGTAATGAGACAACTCAATATACAAAACACAGTCTCTGTGTGTATATGTGTTAGCTGTTGTTTGCTGATGATGCCTATCTAAAAATCAACAAAGACTTTCCTAAAAAGTAGCCAAAAATCAAAATTGTAGCTAAGTATACAAACATAAGTACATAGCTGAAACTTGCTTCCAGAAGAGAAGTGTTAAGGCCTCCTTAAAGACTCTTAAAAGACTCAAATAAGTATTACCTGAGAAGTAATTCTGCAGAACCAGCATGATAGTGCCCTATGGTCATCACATACATCTCTTTCTCAAGCTAATACTCTTGCAAACAATGTCATGGTCTTTCTGAATCTCAGCTTGAAGAAATCATCTGGCAACTGGGATTCAAATTCCCCCTCTCATTTGCTCTATAGCAGCTCTGCAGTGCTAGTTCCACCCTCAGCATTTCCCCAGCCATCCCAGGAAGCCCTCAAATTATATTTTTGATTTATGCTCTGTTTCAGTTCTAATGGGTCACAAGGTAAATGTGAGCCAATAGTGTCATATCAATGTGTGAAAGACAAGCACTGTGCTGAGGCTGTGCCTGACACTTGAACGGCTTCCACTCTTACAAAGCATTGATAAAACCTGTGCTAAAGGGATTTGTCTGGTTTGGGCCCTATCTGTCAGAAGATATGTGGGATAAGTGAAGGGAGTCCAGAAGAACAAACCTATATTGACTAAGATCCAGAAAACAGATGGATTGAAACATAAGAACAGATTGAAATACCAAGGTTGTTTAGCCTAAGGAAGAAAAGAGGATCTCACATGTTCAGTAATAGTCTTCAAATACATTCAAAGCTATTGGAAAGAGCAAAAAATAGTCTTCTCCCATTTACTTTGAATAAAACAGGAAGTAATGGGTGTAGATCAGAGCAAGAATTGATTTAGAACAGGTAGAAGAACTTTTTAAGAGTAAGGATAATTAACAAAAAAGATTGCCTGGAAGCACAATCCATGGTGTCCCAGTCATTGACCTGTTGGGAGATGTAAATTTAGCTGATCTTGCCTTGAGATGTGACCTCTGAAGTCCTTTCCAGAATATCATTGCATGAATTCCAGCATGCTCAAAGATTAAACTGATCATCTGCAGTGGAAATGTCCACTTCCCGAGGTCTGGGCTACAGCCCATTAAAATCAGGGGGAATTTTCCAAGTGACTTTAATAAGCATTGGATCAGGCCCTAATTGAGTGTGTAATTTGGAGCTGCATATGGAATTTGGTCCACAATTTTGTTAATGGTATTTGCAAATGGGAAGGATCCAATTCCTTTTCCCAGGGCACATTAGTTTGCAATGGTTTTACAAGGGAAAGTAAACACACTCTGAAGGTGCAGTGCTAGATTTTTCTTACAAAATTGAGTGGAATTGACTGGAGGCAGACACAAGGAGAAGATCTCTGAGGGGGAATTAGCAACTTTTCTCAAGGAAGAACATTTTAAACAGCTATTTTTTACATCAATTAGGCAGGGCTAGACAGAGGGAGACAGCTGAAACTATGTTAACAACACTTTAAAAATAAATAGGTATCATGAACATGAGAATGAAATGTTTGTCTCTGCCAAAAGATCAAATTAGCTAAGAGCTTGAAAATGAGCAGAGCAAGAAGGGGAGACATTAAAGCTGTCAGTGGATTCAATCATTTGTGTAGTGACTGATGAGGAAATATCCATTTTCCCATTGTCTGCTACCAAATAACATAAGGATTTTTCTCCACTGTGAATGATCAGTTAAATCACAAGCACTTATGCCAGCTAAAGGTCTGCCTCTGCAATTGCACTTCTGTGCAATTGAGAGTTATGCTGGATACATGAAATTCTACATGAAGTTATGAGCTTGCATATTTGCAAGATCACAGCTCCTGTGGGCATCCATAGCCACTCTGCTTTTGTGGATTGTGGGCATCTCCTGGAAATTCTTGTACCGTTACCTTTGTCTTGTGGCAGGAAACAGGGATGGCTCCTAATGCTTCTTTAACTGATGCAAGAAGCCCCTTCTAATGTGGGGCTAATACACAGATGAAAACTCTTTGCTTTTGACTAATTTATTATGTCTAGTAGTAAAGACACAAGGTTTCTAAAATCATCTCCCCACTCTGGTTTGTTTGTTGCAGGTGTGTTCTGTGTCTGCACAAAAGCTTGAACACTCTACCTGAGATTATTTATGAAATATTTACTTTGCATTCTGGGAAGAAAAAAAAAAAGGAAAAAGTCTGCATATTATTATGGATGGAGTCTTTGACTGCCAAATACTGAATTATTTATCGCTTAATTGTACAAATGATGTCCATGAGGACCTGTTAGATTTCAATATGCAATTGATACACTGCACAAAAACAGGGCTGTGTCTTTCAGACTTTGTTCTGGTACTTTGGTGGGTCACCTTAAAAGAGGTATGAACACTTAGCAGAGGCCAAGCAGGGATACCTGGCAGCATTTTCTTGTTTGCAAGGGCTAAAAAGACCTGCAGAAAGCCCCATGTAGCAAACAATGCTCTGACCTGGATCAGCTCACGTGGGACCTTTCCACTCCTCACCCATGTGCCCTCACCAGACAGCAATCTGTCATGCTTTTCTGATGCTCCCCTTCCCTGTGGGCAACCCAGTCCCTTCTGTCCTTTAGCAGACTTCTACCTATGCTATGGACACTGGACCTTGTGCAGGGTTTTCCACCTACAACTCTAATATCTGCCATTTTCCTCCTCCAACACTAAGCATGAGCAAGGAAGGCTGGGAGACTGTACCCATTCAGCTGCTACTTTGGCCCTGTACCTACATACCTGTTGCAGACAAAAACATAAATAGACTTGCACTGTTAAATTCATTAAGTTAAATGATTGTAAATATTTGGTGAGCATGCCTTTAATACAGACTTTAACTGTGCAGTCTCTATTTTAATGCTATAGGTTTCCTGTCTTCAATTCTGCTCTTCAGTGGGAAAAAAATTACAGAGTGAGAGAGACTCTTCTGCTCCCAGTCCATCACCCCATAACTAATTCTGTCGTCTTTTTCTGGGGTTTTTTTCCCCTTTTCCTCTCTACTAATTCACATTGTTCCTGCCCCTGTGTTCCCAGCAGCTTGCAGCAAACTCCCCCTGCTTTCCTCTTCAAAGGAGGCCAAACACTTTTTGCCTCCTTTTTCCCTAGTATGAGAAAAAGAAATGTAATAAAAATTAATCTAGTCGTAAAACAGAATTAGCCACTGCAAATCTGTAATGTATGTTTTTCCTATGTCAGGCCATTCCTTGAATTTTTTCCTTCTGTGAGTAAGATAAATAATAGAAATGAGGAAAAGGGGAACCTCCAGTGGATCAGAGAGTAGTCTTTATTCATTAATCACCCTCCCTCTCTGGGTCAGCACCAGAAGCTTCAGAGAATTCCACATTTGAAGACAGAAGCTAGTGTTATCTTCCACATTGAGATTAATCCTTTTTAAAAAGAGTGGCTTAATGCTCAAGATCTGAAGCAGCATCTTCAATACCATTATGTAATTTTGTTCTCTTCATTCTTTCCTTTCCAGCAATTCTGGTGTAATATGCGAAGTTAGCAGCAGAGTTTATGTTTTCTTCCAGATCACTGATAAAGATATTTAGCTTTATTAGCTCCTTTGAAGCTGTTAAATAACCCATTAGAAGAGAGTAGAAACATGCTGATGTAGCTGCTAATTGGTTCCCAGAGCATTTGATATAGGTAAATTGATTTTGTATAGTACTGCATTTTTTTACCAGATTGTCATGCAGGGCTACATCAAATGACTTAAAGTAATCCATGTGTATTAAATCAATACATCTATCTTAAGCAATTGTATTTTAGTCTCATCTTGTTGCTTGAATGCATCTCTTTTCCACACAAAAAATATATTTTTATACATTACATAAGATACTAACTATGAATTAATTTATATTTATTTCTGTCTTTATAATCTGTTTTCATTAGTATTTTGCCCAGGGTCTATATAATGCTTATAATTATCCAAAACTCCTTGCATTTATTCTTTACAGTGTGCCACATTCACTTTTTACCAGTCATCTGAAATCTCCCCTGTGCACCGACAATATTACTTCAGAATGAAGATTAATAACTCCAACAGTATTTCCACAATTTTTTTTTTGTCATACTCTTTGGGAGCATTGAAGCCTGAAGATTTAAATGTGTTTTGTTTTCACTGATGAACATACTCTCATACGTACAGTGAGAGAGAAGAAAATATATCACTTCATTATGATAACAGAAAGAAATCCAACTTTTCAAAGTAGCTTAGTAAAAACTGTGTTTTGTTGTCAAAAAAATAGTCCCTATGTGAATTCATATCAAAGGCAAAAAAGAAATCATTGCATTTTGCTCTTGTTGGCTATTCAGAGACTGTACAATTGTGACAGAGAGAGCTGAGCTGGATTTTAGACTAAGCATCAATAACAAAACTTTTAACCAAGTCAAAATATTGGATGTTCAATCTTAGAGGTGGCTAAGCCCTAATAAGATTTCACTTTAGGCCATTTCCACATTCTATCCAGTTCACTCTCTAAGAGACCAATGTAAGATTGAAAACCTCATTTCACTTTTCAGTAAATATAAAGAGAAAAAATGGTCAAGAAATATCACACATGATGTCAGTGGAACGCACTAGCTTTCCCAAATATGATGGTTTTTAAAGAAGAGTTGGATCCTCACAGTTAAAGTGTGACTTAGTCAAAATGTAATGATAGAGCTTGTTGCTTTGTTCTCCATCAAAGCTATCCAGATCAGTCCTCCTGAGATTTGTTGTAGATTGCTCTCCAGGCTTGGAAACCCAACTCAGAATGTGCAAATGGCCTAAAGAGTAATCTCATTGGCTTAGCCCCGCCTAAGATTGAACATCCAATATTTTAACTTGGTTAAATGTTTTGTTACTGATGCACAGTCTCCAAGGACCTGCTCTGAGTATAAAGGATGTGAGCAAATGACAACTGTGACATAGCCATAGTAATGGTTATGTTTAAAATGGTGACAACTACAAAATTTGATAGAGTTTTGTTATCTCCTCATCACACACTTTCTATGACATTGTTGTGTATAAAATCAGATGGCCTAGCTTGAAATATGGCTTCCTTACATTTCCAGAATGATCCAAAGATACCAGTAGAAAATCACAAGCTCCTGAACTCAGATTTCCTGCCTGTGGCCACATTTCATGGCTTGAAATATACATTGGACTTACCTAACATCCAGGATATTGTTATGGCTTGGAGCTCCCACTAAATGGAAGGGAAATTTCAAAATATGGTTGAAAATGGTGGGGATCATATCTTTCCTTGAACTTCTTGAGAAATGAGGACTCCTCATGGGAATCCTGGCACCATTTTATCAGGAAAACTAGCTGTCTTCGAAAGCAGACCTGTCAGAAAGTTGCTGTCAGTAACTTCAGGCTCTCCTGCACTACCAGAGAGTTGGGCTGAGTCATTTTGCCAAAGAGCTAAGTAACCACTTTCTTAGAGCTTTGAAACCTGTGGCTCCCTGACATCCTTACCTCGCTGTCATGGATGTGATGAGAAATAGCCTTCTCAGATGGCAACTCTCTTTCTAATCTAGTAGTTGCTTCAGGCTGTGTAGTTTTTTCAGCTGTGTCTATCACACAGAGGAGGGTGCAATTTTGTGCCATGGTGTGCATCTTTCCCTGGTGTATGAGTCACAGTGAGATAAGGTGAAGTGTCTGAAAGACATGCCCGCTGACAGTGATGACTTGATGACTCAAGCACTGCAGATTTTCTAAGGCATCAATTTCCTCCCAAGAGATTTAAAATAAAAATCGCTCCATTTTACCTTTCAGTGATGGATGTTGTTATTGTAAAGCCTTTATACTGCCAGCAGCAACTACTTAAGTACATACTAGATGCTGTGGTTCAATCAGTCAATATAAATCTACTTGGATACGTTTATCATCGCCTCATCCTTTCTTCTTTAGTCCTCTCTGGAACAATTTGTGCAAAAGCACCTATCATTCCAAGACATCATTCAGACAGCATCAAGCATCATGAAAAGCTAAACCATACAGCAGGGTGGCTACATAAATGTACTGGAATGTATTAGCCAAAGCCCTTTGTCCAGAGTTCCAACTCAGTAACTGGTGTGTCATGGACTGCATGAATGAGTATCATCTTTTATTCCATGGACTTTGCACTTGGTAAATTCAGGCATACCCACATGTAAAGATATGCTATCATTTTTAATAGGTGGAGCATAGGCACCTGGTGTACTCTAATCTTGTGTTTGTTTATGCTTATTTATTAGCTAGGGTTCTCAAGCAACAGTGGTGTTAAGGTGGTGTGGCTGTGCTGTGAAATGAGTGTATATGCACTCTGACCATTTACAGCATGGTATCCTTTTTACCCTGAATCTAGATTTTGTACTTCAGACACAGCTTTTGTTTGTTATCACATCAGAGGTGTTGTGACCCACTATGAAGAGAATCTCCCAGGGTAGGATATTTTCATGTTGTTCATCCCTTCTTTTCAGTTCTAAACATTATTTTCCCTCTTCAAATTTTGTAATCAACAAGATATTCTGGATTAATTCTCATTCCAAGAAACCTATTTCTCCTCCAGAAATTTCAGACCTAAAACATTGCAGGAAAAAAAATACTGTGGTAAAAAACTTATATATATTAAAAATAGTTTGCTTTTCTGGTATCTGTATCATCAGAAAACAAGTTAAACTGTTGAAACCTTTTCCTGCATCAAAATGAGTTCATATTTCCAGCACATCTCAAGACTTCTGTCCCTTCTTACTGAAATTATGGGGAGAACCATTGTGGTGTCAAAGGCTGCAGAGTAGGAGGAGAGCTGGTTGGGTGCCAGCAGGCAGTTCAGGTTGCCACCTTGAAAGCAAATTTTCCTTGAGAATCAGGAATGACTTACAGAGTGTGGCAAAACTCATAGGACAAACAGTATCTCTAAAGGGAATGCTGCCAGGAAAGCTATTTAATTCTCATTTGTGTTTCTGACTGTGTCAAGAAATAGCACAGAAAAGCTACATCTTTATTTTGAATGTCCTTCTTTCCAAGGGCTCTTATTAGACTACTTCTACATATTTTATTCTTTTTAGGTAAATATCTATGGTGCGAAATTTTCCCATGTTATGAGTGATGAACACACACAAGAGCTTGGATATTTGGTAGTGATTCTATAGGTTTGGTGATGATGTGGTTTTTTGCAGAGCTGGAATATAGAAATGCATTGTGTCATCCAGGCTGAATCCATTGCTCTTTCTTGCTAAACCCCTGTGACAACTCCCAACACATATTTGTCAGCAAAGCTGCCAATGTCTGAGGATGACAGGTAACAGGGATTTCTTTTATAAGATGATTAACCTACATTTCAACCCTATTAAACAAGTGAAGAGAAACTGTTGCTATCCTCCTAAGCATTTTTAATTTATTTTTCGTCAGTAACAACAATGCTATTGCTTGTTCCCCCAAGTCATGTTATATTGACCAAGAGGAAGGAATGTGATGTTCATTTTCCTCAAGGGCATCTCTCAGACATGTAAGCTGACTTTTATTGATTTGTTCTTGTCAATATGTAATCAGAAGCAGAGGGATCATTTCTGTTTTAGTCTGTAACAGATCATTTCCCCAGGGTACCCTACTTGATGTAGGGGAATAAGGGTTTAGTTGGTAGATATTTATCTTCTTATTTAAACATGTATTTTACTGCTGTGGAGGGAGCACGAGTGGCACTAAGTAAAACAAATGTGAATTAAATGGACTTTAGGGGAAAGGCATTTTTGTTTTCTAAAATTCCCAGTCTATGGTTGAGTCTTTTATCATAAATAAATAAATTTTTGTGTCTCAAAAAACTTTTGGCAGATGATGGGAGAGAGAAAGCTTGAGCTCTTCGGGAGGTTTTCAGAAAACAAGGTCAGTACTTTTCAAAGAAAGCTCTTTTTTTTTTTTTTGTAAGTCTTTCAGGCAGTCTCAGGGATAAAAAAATGAGTAATTTAACAGCCAGATAAAAGAAATCCTTTCCAAGCTGTTAAATGTTTAATACCTAGCCAGGATCCTCAAAATTCTCTTCTCCACACTAAATAACAATATCTTATTAAAAACTTGTTAATTGGTGTGACACTAAATGCAAGTTTGTACAGGTTTCTTACACTTCAAGTTCTATCAGTGTACTATCTTTAAATTTTCACAATGCCTGTGTTACAAAACAATTCCAGTAACACTTCTAGAGCTATGTCTTGAAAACAAAAGGATTATGAATGAGTATCAAGAGCCTGTCTTCCTATTTGAACAGAATACACAGCAGTGGTAGGCAATAAGGCAAATAATGTGCATCAAGACCCACTTGGTAGTAGCAGAAATGCAGGCATTTTGCAATAAAGATTCTTCTTAATTGAAACACAAGAAACCCACCTGAAATAGATATGAAAAAAGCTATATTTTGCCATATTATGCTAATACTTATTCTTTCTCATCTTTAACCTGTTAAATGTGGCTAGCTATTGATTTTATAGTTTTTTTGTGAAGTCTTACTTTTGGACAGTGTGAGAGCATTTATATCAAGCAATTAATTTATCCCTGGTCCAGCTGGCAAAAAACAGTAGTCCAAGAGAGGACCTTATTGATGGCCAAGAACCCCATTACACAATGAAGACATCCATCCTATCATTGATGTCAAGTCCTTAGGGAGCAACCAGCACCAATTAACAAAGGCATTTGTACAACAC
The DNA here is from genome assembly GCF_027887145.1 of Ammospiza caudacuta. NCBI lineage: Eukaryota > Metazoa > Chordata > Aves > Passeriformes > Passerellidae > Ammospiza > Ammospiza caudacuta. Next base: position 103,204,894 of record NC_080593.1, read on the forward strand.
CTTTAGATAGTTTATCCCCCTGTGAATGTTTTAACACTTTAAAAGAAAATTATTCTGTAGTCTTATATAAAACAACACTGAAAGGGGATAAAAAAATAATAATCCTTCAGTTTACTCTTTTCCTTTCAGGGAAGCGAGGGAAACCTGGTAGTGGCCTGAACAGTTTTGCAGATTAGGTGAGGGGGTGGAGGTATGAAGTAGCTACACAGACTATTTCATCAGCCTTGCTGTCCTGATTTCAGTGCTCAGGAGATCACAGCAGGGTGTCCTATGATGCTCTTTGCAGAGGCTGAAGCTGCAGTGGTGAAGATTTTGAAGGCCAAAATGTCAAATACTTTTCCTTAAGTACCTTGAGACACAACCTTCAATCTTCAAAGGAAAGCAGAGGAGATTTATTTTCTAGTCAATTGTATAGCTCCCCTCTCATTGCTGAATTCAACTTCAAGCTAACCTAGAGCACCACAAGCATATGCTTCCAAGCCATGTAAAACATCCCACTGACAACACAAGGACTGATCCATTCAGGGGCACAATTCTCTTCAAACACCTAAGGGCAAAACAGCATTCACTTCAGATTTTCCAACACACTGATAATAGTTAAAGGGCTTAGGCTTTCCATTAATTAAGTACATTGCCCTTTAGTTTACACTTATGTACCTGGGTTCCTTCCTGTTTATGCACAGCTGGAGGTAAGATACATAATGTTTTCAAGATCATTTTAATTGCTTTAAAGCAAGGAAGAGATCCTGTGTATCTTCCAGCAGTAACTAAACTCACCATGTATGAAATGTCTTTGAAATACTGGTTTCTCATTACACAGAAAAGTGGTGTTCTGTGCTGTTATTTGAATGACACTGCTTCTTACATACTGCTGTGCATTGAATTTATCATGGCAGTCAGAAAAGTCTTACTCCAAAACCCCGTTCTTCCTTAATAAACCCAGCTCTTCATTCACAGTCCCCATAGTTGTTGTAACAACTGTGAAAATATGAACCAAACAGTGCAAAAATCTGCTGGTGTAGTTAAATACCTCTTGAAACAATAGCACCAAAGGGAATGAAACACTGCACATTTCTTAAGAGAGTGTTAATTCTTCTAGACACAAGTCTGAGGGAGGGACATAAAGTAGGGTGAAAAATAAAAGCATACAAAAGATGAAGTGTCTTACAAGCCATACTAGTCATTGCTGTTATTCAAAGCAAGTGGTAACTGGAAGCTCACTTTCTACTGACAGCTACTATTCTAAATTTCTAAGCAGATGCTAGCCACTCAGGTCCCTCTCTTCTAATGGATAAATCAAATAACATAGCAAAAGGATTTTCAGATCTTCTTTTTCTGGTTTTTGGGAGTTCATCTGGACTGCAGGATCCCCCAGGAATGCATTCACTTTCTGTTAAAAGGCCATCCACACACGTTTAAAGCAGCATTTAAATCCCAGGCAAGTAATCCACAGACTGCAGGGAGGCCTTTTTCAAGAGCAAAAGACATGCAAAATGGAAGCTATTTTGTTCTGCTTTATTGAAACCAGAGATAGTCCCAATTCAGAACCATTTAAAACATTTATTAGGGTTAATCATTGTAGGTTAAATAAAACACAAAAACTACATTTTAGGGGGGAAAATATTATTAGGTATGATACAATTAATATGTAAAACAAAAGGTAAAGTATTAACAGATTGCAGCATCCCATACATGAAGCAAGTGGGTCCAGCCCAACCAAAGCTCTTATATAAACAAAACAGAGGAAGAGTACCTAGCAGGTGATTTTAAACTGGAAATTTATCACCGACTCTGGTATAAATAATTAAGGGTAGGTTAGTAAAATATATCACTGTAGTGAAACAGTGTGATGACAGCCAGAATGCTCACACGTGTAACCTATCTAGTCACGCTTATTCCCATGTGCCATGAAGGATTAGCGAAGACATGGGATGACAAATAAGTTTTTCGGGTATTGATACAGACTCATATTACATTGCAGCACTTTAGATAACATGTTGTACTGTGAGCAAAAATAATAAGTTTTTGAGCGTCACTTTATTACTTCTAAGTTCCAATTCCTGAAAAATATGGCTGGTTTTAGATTTCTCAATCTGCAAGACAAACATTTTCTAGAATATGCCATTTTCATGCACAAGAATGGCAAGTCAGAAGTTGTACCTATGCATATCTCTATCTTCTTGCTTCCTTTGATCCACAACTTTATGTTCATAAAGGTGAAATGATCACTAACAGAAAAATGTACTTACAGAATAAAATGTGTTGTATATGAGAACCAGACATAGTGAAAAAAACACTACATGTCAGCAGAACAATACAAAACCATACTTTATATACACACACATATGTAGAGCATATACAAAAACTAGTTCCTTCATATTTTTCTTTTAAACTTGTTCATGACAAGCCAGAAAAGCAAGTCACCCTCAACTGGACAGTCACAGTCCTGAGTCACAGTGCAAACAAGCTCCACCAAATATCCTTGGCACTACAGCCTGTGCCTCAGTCCTGCTGTCAGCTCTCTTGAGAAAATCAGTCTTGGACAAATCCAGCACCAGCTGGCTAACCAAGAACTGCAGCATTGATATTATTATTATTATTATTAGAGAAGATCAGTTACACAGTCAGGTGCTCCAGTACAGTAATTCAGCTTTTCACCAGCCATTAACTACTAAGAGGAATTCCAGTTGCTGCTAAACTTTCAACTCTGAGATTGTCATTTTCTGACTGTTTATGAAGGCTGGTGGTACTTTCCAAGAAATACAGGGAACCAATGGAGCAGAAATCATTAATTTTACATTTTAAATTCACTATTTTTAAACAAACAATTGCCCTATTTGAAGGGGCTGCACCTTTGCTTTGACAAACAGCAGAGAGGCAACAATATTGTCAAAAGTGGGCCCTGTGTTCAGAGAAAATGCGAGATGCTCTACACAGCACACTGGCCTGTTATTTTTATTCTGGTTTCAGACTTCCCTACTGAAGCTTCCAGTAACCCAAATCTCAAGAACTCATACAATCAGATTCCTTATTAATTTAAATCTTTTTCTTGACTAAAAGCAGAATAAAGTGATTTAGATTTGCCCTACCAAAAGCAAAACCTCTTTAGTCACCATTCAAATTTTAAAATCTGTCAGAGATCCATTATAAAAACTTCCAATTTAAAAATATTTTAACATATAACTCATAAACCTGTTCTGATTCACATACTGCTCAAAGCCAGCTGTGATAGCTGGTTGTTCAGGACAACATCCCATAAAGATCAGCAACAATTGCCATTTCTAACATAAATTAGAGTATACAGGGTACTCACAAATTGTCTTAAAAAGCTTTCAGACATCTCAGTTAGGATTTAGTAAGTTTTGAGATGCCATGGTAGAAAAAATAAAAATATGCAACAATGATTTACAAAAGCTTAAAAATCAATTACGGATAACTGCTATATATTGAACAAAAGTTTATGGCACCTCTAAAAACATGGGTTCGATCTCATCTTGTTTTCTGGGTAACTGGTCTAGCCTCTTACTGGGTTTACATAGGAGGAATCAGATCTCTTCCAGCATTGGGTCATAGACCCATAAAATGTATGAACCTGTGATGTTGGTAAGTTTGGAATTTCCTTAGCACTGAAGGCCACATTAAGCTTTTCCCTCCCCAGCCAAGTGAAAGAGCCAGGCATCCCTGGCAGACTTGCTTGTACTGGGATGGAATTAAATGTTCCTTAAGGGAGCCTGTCTCACTCCCCTGCTGTCCACAGTGATGATTACTGAATTTTCATTTAAATAACCCTAGATTATCAGTTAAATACTTGCTGCAATGAGACAGAGACATGGATCATATATCAGCACAGATGAAAACTGAAAGTTTGGCCAAAATATCCAAGGCTGTATTTTCTAGAATAAGTGTTTTCAAAGGAGGCTAAAATATAGGAGAAACTACTTATATGTGAAAAAACAATGCAGCATAGGTTCTCAAATAAAATGCAGAGGGATATTTCCCACCTATGCTACTCCAAACCCTTGGAGACAAAATGTTCCTGTTGATTTTATCTGGCTCTGTTTCAAGCCCTAACAATTGGTGACATTTTATCTAAGCAATCTCACAACCAGCCAATAAGGTCTGCTTTTCTATGTATCAACACGGAAACGACGCTCTCGGCTGCCTGCTCATGGTTTATTGTGGAAAGTTATTTTTCCCTTTTGTTTGCTTTTCATAAGCCCTCCTGAAAATGTGCAGCGGCGATAATTTTCCTCATAAGAGAACAAATTAATGTTGTGGAATTCAGGCTGGGCTCTGCTTTTGAATACAGCATTTCTTACTCCAATTCCCACTTCCAATGAAATTGATGGAGAAGATAAATTTGGATTTTATCATCTCAGTCACACACATTCATAAAAGACAGAAATTGAAAACACATACAGTTTAACATTATTTCTACTTCATAACCCTCTAAAGGAATGCTTTCCTCCACTGCATTTCCAAGTGCATCACGCTTCAAAGATATCACATAGTGTGCCTTCCACACCACATCCCCACACAATTGAGAAGATTACTCCACAAATTCAGGGAATTACATCTGTAAGCAAACATTCACGTTTGTTTTTTAGATTCCAGCCTCTAACCCCAAATAATATTGTGCTCTCTTGTGCAGATTTTGTACAGAAATATCGTTCTTTGAACTCAAACACCTCTTGGAGCAGAGCACTGAGACCACACGGAGTGGGGCACTGTGGCACCCTCTCTTAGAAACCAAGGAATACACAACCTTGAACACAGACAACTTTGGTCTGGGGCACAGATCTGCAGGAACCCTGGTAAGCAGTGGATATTAAGCCTGTATTTATGCTCATTTTACATTTTTAGCAACTATTGAACCCACACCATACACAGGGAATCATGCCACTCTACACAGGGGCCGCATTTTCACTTCTTTCTGGAGCACACTGGAACTGTATGGGGTCCAGCAGTTTCCTTCGTGACAACTCCTTCTTCCACATACACAGCACTTCCTGACACAGATTTTGACTTCCAGTCCATAAAAACTGCATTCACTCATCCTTTGGATCCTTTTTTTTTTTCTTCAGCTAGCAAATTCAGTCCACTTCTTGCTGATGTTTACTGAAAGTAGGAGATGAAGCTGCAGATTTAGAAAAATCATGAAGCAGAGTCCAGCTAAAAAGATGGCAGAGAAATTGTAAGCCAAAATTCAGGTTTTATGAGATTTTTTCACCATATTATTACAGAGAAAACTCTAAAAACAGGCCAAGTCGACTTTGCAAAATTTGCAGAAAACCTAAATTTTATTTAAAAACTGATCTTTTTATTTAAAAAAACCCCAACAAAACAGTCACTGGTTGAAACAGAGAATCAGAGTACTTTGTAATTTTGACAGGATATTAGAGAGGATTTTCCAACTGGGTTTTGCAAAATCCCTTTGAAGTAAAGCCTTCTGCTTCTGGTCCTTGCGTTATTGCTCATGGGAAGTATTGAAATTACTGCTTTCAAGATAAGGAGCCACGTCACTGAGATCACGAAGTCCTTTCTCAGTGAAAAAAAAGCAAACGGTGCTGTTTTTCAAGTAAATCTAAAAAGATCAAGTTGGGTCAGCAGCACCGCCTACCCGTCTGTGAAGTCTGCCTTCCAAGTTTGATTGCTCCATTGTTACTGTTTTCATGAGGATCTAAGGGTGGAATTTGCTGACCTGAAACACATGAGGAGACATGAATTCAATTTTCCTGATGTGAGAACAACACACCATACAGGTAACAGTTAGAATTTAGCTTGCATAAGAATTACATCTGTGAAACTTTACAAGAAAACAACCGTTCCTTGAATATTTTCCCTTGTATCCTGCTCATGAAATAAAGACTTTCACATTAAAAACAATATATGAAATATGGCTACTGAGAAGACATGAAGTACACTGAAATTATATTATCCATGAATTTTTTAAATAGTTATCTTACTGAGCTCCTTACAACTTAAAATGAGAAAATTCACGTATTTCTCCCAGTTCCACCTAAGTGTGAATGGTGCAAGTTTAAAGAGATTGTGCCCATCCTAAATCTGCATGACATTTAGTCCTAGCACACTGGAGTTTTACAAAGCGCTGTAACTAAACACATGGTACCTACAATTGACAAAGAAAAATAGATCTGTCCTTTCCATTGAATCCCTTCCTCTTTTTTAGGCGTATCCACGTCTTTCCAGTTGACAGCTTTGATTACCTAACATCATCATCACCCCTTTCTTTGCAAACTCTCCTGATTTTTAATCATCTTATGGAGCAATTATTTAGAGTGTTTGAAAGAATTCCAGCCATTACAGGAGAGCCAGAGATCTCTCCTGGGGCAGAAGGGCACTGCTCCAACACCCTCCCCTGTGTGCCCTTTTAGTACTGCTGCATCTTTTGTCTAACTGCCTTCCCATTAGGGGAAAACATACAATGTGCTTAATAAGAAGAATAATAAATGGAGAAAGAAATTCTCCCAGCTCCAGTCCATCCTGTGTCTCTCTCTACCTCTCTCTGGTGTGCATCTGGCTTTTGCATTAAAACCTTGTGTGAGCTCTCCATCAGTACCTTGAGATTTTACAGTCGTGGTAATGTACTTTCCCATCACTTTGTGGATTTCCTAAAAATTTTTTTCTGAAGCTGAATCCATTTTTATGAATTATTCCTGGGTTTACCATTACCCATGTTAAATAACATGAGTTAAAATATTTAACACTTGTTTCTTATATACCACTTTCAGAGAACAGAATTCCTGTGAACAGCTCATCATAATCCAGGTGGATTTTACAGCTTAGATTTCCCCATCCTTTGCTTCAGTCATTCACAGCTCTCTCTTACCAAATGTTCTATGAATTATGTACCTATGCTGAAGCCTCAGTCCTACAAATTATTTGTGGGAGTGGTTGTGGGTGGGCGAATTAAAAGCATTCAAGTAAAATTCACTCCCAATGAAATCAAACAGCAAAATTTGATCTGTAAAACTTGTCCTTAAATTACCTTTAGCCAAGATTCAAATTTTCTCTTATTCAGTTAGCTCTGCACAGGTATGCTGTACAAGAAAAGTGTGATTTTTAAAGCAGATAATTTTGTGTGTTTGTGCAGCTGAATGAGAAGGGGAAACATCCTCCCATTACTAAGGTAAAGATACTGCATCTGGTCCAACACAGTGAAAAATGTGTATCTTGAGGGTCAAAGCACGTATAAGCACTGACATTACAATGCTGAGCTCTGTTTGGGTCACTAAAATATCAGCTTCACATCCTGCTTAACATTCTGTTCAGACTTCATGTTTGTAAAGTAAAATAAAAAGCAGAATAGGTGGTTATAGACCCAGCTGTTACATGCATTAGTGCTGTTGGCTTTGTTTGGAGACAAAGAGAATCCACTAATTCTTAAAACTCTAGAGAATATGAAGAACATGGTATCTGTGAGAGTCTTTCCAAGAAGGCAGTGCTGTCGTCATAGAGACCTGCAGGGAACTTGTGCATAGGTACCTAACACTTCCAAAGGGCTTTCAACTCAGTCCCAGCAAAATAAAACTGTCAATCTGACCCAGACAGAGCACAAAGTAGCTAAAAAACCTGGAAACTCCAGACATGGCTTCCACAAATAATTTGCCATTAGTCAAATACCTCTAAACGTTTGTTCTTCTAACAGTAACTTTGGAAGAGGAGAGCTTTAATGTGCAAACTTTCATTTTAGAAATGAAAGCCTAACTTTCATTTTAGAAATGCATTAAACCAAGACATTAACTCTATTTTTTTTCACTCAGCTTTTCATATTTCCTATAAGAAGTATTTTCTACAGTAGTCCTGATGTGTATGCCAAGAAGCAGGCAACTCTTATCTTTGGAGCAAAAACCTTGCAGGCTTCAAGGTCAGCAAGCAGTTTGTCCAGTTCAGACCAGGACACAATATATGTTGTTAAGAATCACCCAGATTTAAGTAATTTCTCAGAACAATAAAACCCACATAGATAACAACTCTAAATAATGAAGACAAAAAAATCTCTAGACCTATTTGCTGCTTAGTTATTCTTGAACTTAAGTACAGTTTGTCAGGAACTAGCCATGTTTTCTACTGTTTTGCTACCACTACCCCCTCCTTGAACTCAATGTAAGGAAATAAATGTTTAAACAGCCTAAACTTTTACTTTGAGTCTGAGAATATTTTTTCAGTAAGTGATTCTCGCCTCGCTTATTACTTCTCTTATTACCAGAATTATTAAACCATGAAGTTAAACCATTTTAGCTTTATTAACAAGACATGCCTGCCCAAGCAGCTTTTACCATGATAGGAATCTTGGAGCATAAAACTCAATCTAACACCCGAGAACCATCTCCATGGCAAAGATACAGCAATTTTTCATCAGGCATCGGGGAAAGTGAATAAAAAAAATCAGTCAGAAATCTGTCTGACCTATTGTCTTTTCCTAGGCCTCCCTGACAGTAGGCACTGTAACAGAGAGAGGCCTAAGCAGCAGGAGAACACTAAGGATGAGGAGTGAAATGCTGATCCAGCATCGATACTTCCTGCTTCTAACCCAACTCAATCACTATTGCCACCTAAAAGCACTGTGATCATCTCATCTTGTCATTCAGCTCCTGATAAATATGGCATCAATATTGCTGACACCAACTCAAATATAGCTGGCACTGAGTCAGGATCAACAGAGGTCACAAACTGAATTAATTTTGGAAAGTATATACTCATTTAAAATTTGCATCTCACTGGCATCCACAGTCTCTGTTTCAGAGTAATAAAAATATCCCAGTATTGAATACCATAAATTAAAAATGCTTCAGGTTATTTCTTTCACGCAGTTTATGTCAGAAAGAAGCAGCAGTGCTCTGACATCCAGCCCTGGAATTCTCATACTGAAGAAATAAAAACATAAAGGCAATTCCTCTTCAAACTGAAGACTGCTTGGTAAAGATAGAGTCAGCTTAAAAGCACCATCAGAGATTGAACTCCTGGAATAATACTTGGGTATTGGGTTGGAAGAGCCCTTAAGATCTGGGGAGTTCTAACCCCCCTGCCCTGGGCAGGGATGTCACTCACCAGATCAGAGTGCTCAGGGCACCTGGCCTTGAGCAGTTCCTGGGAAGGGGCATCCACACTCTCTCAGGACAACCTGTTCTCATCTCTTGCTTAACTAAAGATGACAAATTAGACCACAAATAGTCTTCACCCTGTTTTGAAGAGCAGGACACAACTTGCCAGCTTGCCAAAGATCAACAGGAGTGTGTTTTAGGATTCCAGAAATAGTTATTCACAGAGAATGCATACACATTTATCTAAGATTTCTCCAGCTGAACTGGTGAAACAAGGAACTTGGGGATAAAATATTACTGAGCTGGTATGAAAATTCCATATGGTTCCTATTGCTGATATTCCTACAGAGTAAGTTGCTGACTACAACTTGAAATTTGATTTTGCACTATTATTAAATGTAAGATTATATATTTCAATTTTATTTCACTAAGGTTCAGACCACGTTTCACAGATTTTGTGCAATAAAACTGTTTGTAACCATCCACCTCTGCACATTCCTGAAGAGGTCTTGGTGTCCTCCATCCTCTCATTCCAGTAAACACTGGTGTGTAAAACAAGAAGTGTCACCAGAGACTGCTCAAATGTAGGGTTACAGAAATTGTCACAGCTCTGAGGTGAATCATCCAGATTAACAGATGAAAAGCATTAAAGCAATTGCATCTCCTCCTTTCTGGCATGTTTGAGTCGGGCTGAGGCGGTCCAGAATGAAGGTCAGAGTCTTCTCCAAAACCTGGTGGAGTTCCAACTCCTGCTACTGAATCTGAGGTTTGTTAAGAGATTAATCAGCACTGTGGGCGTTGCTGTTCTAAGAGTGCCAGAGGCAAAGAGATTGGGAAATGGGAGGGTGGAACAAGAGATAAACAAAATGGGAATGAAGAAAAATGAAAAGTGAAGCAGAGAAGCAAGAGAGACAGCAGAAGCTGGGTGGCAGCTCAGTGAGCAGAACTTGAAGAAAGACAGGGAGTGCTCTAGTGCAGTTGGAAGCAGGAGGCATCATGAAAGTAATAAAAGCTGCTCTCTTTGTTCCCTTTTGAATGTGATGCTCCAGTTGGAAGCTGTGACATTCACTAGCTCAGAAAAATCAGGCTTGGAGCTGAGTTTTTTGCTCTTGTTTGAGTTTTTAAACATTAAACTAGTTTCATCATTGACCTGTAAAAGACTGCATGAAAGGAAAGCTTGGGATCAGCCCTAAAGCTGAGCATAAGGCTCAGTAAAAAACCTGCAACAGTTACCATGATGACACAGGGACAAACACAACAATGCATTGAACAGATGACTCATTTACTGTGGAAACAGATGTGTTGTGATCAACCTGAACTGGCACATCCAGATGATGAAGTCAAGTCCCAAGGACTTGCAGAATCACAGAATATGCTGAGTTGGAAGGGACCCACAAGAATTAGCAAGTCCAACTCCTAGCCCTACACAGGACACCCCAAGAGTCACACCATGTGCCTGACAGCATTGTCCAAATGCTTCTTGAACTCTGTCAGGCTGGTGCTGTGACCACCTCTCTGGGGAGCCTGTTCCAGTGCCCAAGCACTCCCTGTGTGAAGAACCTTTTCCTAATATCCAACCTAAACCTCCCCAGACACAACTTCAGGCCATTCAAGAAGCAGAGTCCTGCTATCTAACACAACAATTACTCTAAGGAGAAGAAGCAATCAGAGTCCTCTGCAGTGGCTTTCTCTGCCTTTCTTTCTGTCTTCCTGAAAATCATGTACTAGGTAATTTTTAGGGGGCTGGAAGGTGAAATCCATTCCGCTCTGCCCCAGAGAAGCAACCTAACACCTGTCAGACTCAGGTGAGCTTTTCTAATGGCTCACCTGAAAAAGGGTTAACTTCAAGCAGGGTACAACAGCTACACAATGCCCAGAACCACCTCCTCAAATTGCCAGCTGTATCCCAGCAAGTCGAGCCCCTGCAAACCTCATTAATAAAGAACAGCCACCTGTGAAGACCAGGCAGAGCAAAGCAGGCACATCTGATCCAACAGTTTTAGCAGTTTCCTGCGCCTGTAGGACTTAAAACAGTCCCACTTCACATCTCCCCCAATTCTTTCATGCTCTGAAACCTATTTCAGTAGTATTTTAGAAGTTTCTCACAAGAATTATAAAGCTTGGCTAACTAGTCTGTCTCTAGTTCTTTCCCCCCAACCCCCATATTTATAATTAAGATTTCCCCAATTGACTGTTTACTCATGTTGTAAGTTTTCATGCAAGGGAGCACAATAAATAAAATCGACTGCATAAGTAAACACATTTAAGTGGCAATTATTTTAATAGTCCTAATAGCACAGCTAACAGCATCTGCATGCAAGAAAATAAAGCCTTTGGTTTGGTTTGATCTAAAGCAAAAGCATAGATTGCTGACACAAATTCTTGCTAGGGGAAGCAGCAATACAACTATGTTTTGCTCATTTAATTAAAATCTCCAGAAAAAAACCCCAAACAAATATTCAAATCTTGCATGTATCAAAGTAAACAACAGTATTCCTAATTACTTAATTACTAAGATCCAACCTTGACTCAAGGGCCTGCTGTAATTAACTTTGGGCTATGTCAGTTTATTTACTATTGTTTTAAGTTGAAGTGCTCTCCTTGGAGAGGAATCCAGTACCTCACATGTTTAACTTTAGGAGTAGTCCAAAGGTCATTAAGTTTTGCTCCACTCACTGAACTCTGAAAGCGAGAGGAGAACTAATCCTGAAACAGAGGGAACATAAACTAACATAAACTAACTAGGGTAAAGAATATAACCTCAAATATTAGTTTGGGCAATGTTCTTCCATCCTCTCACATCCTGTACAAAAATTCAATTATGAGTTTGGACTACCTTAAAAATTGGCATATGTCAAATTTCTTTGTAACCTAAATGTACTTTCTTTTCTTAAAACATCTTTCATAGACCTCTTCAAAGTACTTCAGAAATATCTGCAAATCAGCAGATAAAAGGATGAAAACCACCACACTCATCACTCACAAAGCTTGCAGACTGTCCATCTGCAATTTCACCCATCCAAGCCCATCTGAGTCAGTGTAAACATTGAGTGTCTGCTGGAAAATATTCCTTACCCATTTCACAGGTAGTTCATACCTTCCACTTTAGCCTGTCCAGTATACAACTGGTTAAAGTGTAAACTCTAGAGATCGAGTTTGATTTGGTTTTTTTAATCTCCCAGTATTTCTAGGAAACGAGTATTTGGGTTACATTAAATATTCAATATATGAGCTGCTGGCAAGGCATCAGAAAATCAATAGCTTCATACATTTATAACTGAGCATTTACCACATGAAAGGTTGAATCCCAAGACAGAAACTGCTCTAATTAGGAAGCCTCATCTAGGAAGAATGTTCTTATCTGGATTTTAAACATCAGCCAGTCTCTCCTTCTTGTAGTAGGAGCACCAGTGTGAGTGAGCATGCTAACCACTCTTTGCACAGTCTCCAGAGTGTTCTGATAATGCTCTTCCCACTTCCTTCTCACCCACAACAGAGGATGCTGAAATGATTTAATCTTGCCCCCTTTGGTAGCACACTGATCTCAGACTTTTGCTGGATGGGGCCTTGAGCAACCTGATCTATGAGGTGGCATCCTTGCTTGTGGTGGGGGAGCTGAACTAGACGATCTTCAAGGTCCCTTCCAACCCAAACCATTCTATTGCCCTATGATTTGCCAGACTTCAAAGAAAATAACCCATGGCCATCATGCTTGTTTTGTTTAAGCCCAAGTTTATTTCATGTTTTCCTGGGACGTTAACCAGGGAGCCGCGGGCTCGGCTCAGCACGCACCGAGGGCGGTTCTTACGTAACCTGCGCCTTCATATCTGGGCCACCTTCACACTGAGGGGGCAGGCAACACACACGGGCTGGAGGGAAACAGCTGGGTGTGTACCAGATTTGAGGTAACTCAGGCTTATTTGAACTGGTAAATGAACAGGTGTCTGAGAATTGCAAGGGTATGATTGCCACTAAATGATAGCACACATTGGGAAGCTTGTTTAGTCTTTGAAAAGCAGCCAGGCACAAGCAAAGGTCAGTGGGCTAAAGTCCCACAAACAAGAAGGGGCAATACAGAACTGGTATGACCCCCTGCACAGGCACAACTTTATTATACTGCTGTTGTATAATACATTCTTGGCATTTTTGCTGCTGCCAAAAAACCAGCAACAAGGAGCCACTGTGCCTATGATTCTTTTAAGGCTGGGAATAAAAAGTTAATAACATTTGTTCCTATAGAAACTCAGCTATTAAAAAAGAACTACTGGAACAAATTAAAGAAACACTGAACTGTTAAGCCCTTTTTATGTCAGAAACCTTTAAAGAAAGACATTGGGAAAAATCTACCTCCAGTGAGGAATATACAGCTGTATTAAAGTACTCATTTCATGTTTACAGAGACATAAATCAGTCACGTGACATTTCACAATCACAGCAAACCTTCAGCCAGGCACTGCTAAACAAACCCAGGCTAAGTGAGGTAGCTTATCATTTGAAATCCCATGGGTACAACAGAACCCAGGAGCCGCAGCCCATTACCCAGTGCAAACTCCCAGCTCAGAGAACACTGACTTTGCTGATTCTCGTACTCAGTCTGCCTCCTCATCCTTATTTGCCCAAGTGTAGCGACTGCAGAGTACCCCTCCTGTCAAATTTGACCCATCTTCAAAAAGATCAGAAACTTGTACTGATTCTAGTCTTTCACATCTTGTATTTTCTTGAGACAAATTAAGGGCGATAGATTTGTGTTGAGACTGTGCTATGAAGATATCCCTCTAAACAGCCAAATCCTCAAATTGTGAGAGAAACTTATTTAAAAATCTTTTAAGCACAGTGTAATATAATAACTTTAGAAATGAAGCAATCTTTCTATAATCTCTGCTATTTTTCCAAGATTTATCTGGCTGTCAACAAAACATACCAGTTCCCCTTTTTTCTCTATGCCTTCTTCCTATCATTATGAGTATACATTTTTCCATCATACTATTTCACTCCATCCACAACAAAGTCCCTGGAAAGAGACAGTTGTTAGACATCTCAGGAAGGAAAAATTTTATGTTAAAACGCCCCTGGGAAATGAAAAGCATAGGAAAGAAGGATGTAATTTTTTTTAGCTAAAATAAAATGAAGTCTAACCTTTGGGCTGCTTAGGCTATCAATTTCAAGGAGGATTTAATAGAGAAATTCTCCACACATGTTGGAATATCCTTCCAAATCCAGACTATAAAACAGATAACACAAACAATCTACCTGCAAAGTCCAAGGTAAACAGAAATTGCTGCTTCCTTGTTCAGAGGCCAGGGAGCTGCACCATGCCCTTCAGGAGCAGCACAGGGAGAAGGGCAGGAGCTCTCAGGCAACATGAAAGCAAATCTGAAGCTACAGAGTGACTTTTAGGGCATCACACAAACAAAATTAGCCAGCAGAGAGGAGACATTGCCACAGGAGGATTTCATACTCTGAAAAGGCAGAAATGTTGCTATGCAACTTGGGCAGAGACAGGCTTTTTTGGAAATTGCACTAAGACTGAAGTGGTATAAAACATCAGAAAGTTACTTATCAATACTCTCTGTCCAGTCACAATCACACTAATTAATTCTACTGCTAATCAAGCATTTTTCACTTGGTTTCCACTATATTTCTATAAACATACTCTACCAACTCTCTCCTCTCTGCTGAGTGCTTGATAAGGTCACAAGTAGATCCACTGAGACCAAATATTTCTATATATAGAAGTAATTGCCTGTGGAATTAAGTGCACTTGCCTGGGTATCTAGTTCATACTAAACTTAATTTAGCTGATTTTCCTCGTCTATTATATTAATTATTAGGGACAGTGCACACCGCCAGCTGCAGCAATGCCTATCAAAGCTGGAAACTAATTATCTAATTATATGGCAAGAATGAGTTCCTCTGCAAGAACATCCACAACCATCAGATGCAGACAAACAAGTAAACTATCATAGGGAAGAACCAGTTCCTCCAGACACCCATGTGGCACACACCTCTTTTTTAAAAGGAGGCAAAAGAATAGTAGTGTATTCTAGGAATACTGGCTCTTATTAACCACTTCAAATATATCCCATGAAAGCAAAGCAAACAGTTCTACAGGCCCCATCGCAGGCAAAGTGTGCTAGATAATATCAGCTGATTAAATATATGTGAAATAAAAAAAAAATAAAATAATGGGAAACAAGGAAAGGACACAAGGTTGAGTGTCTGGACATGCTGTCTCCTAGGTCTCTGCACCCCAGAAGAGGATTCAGGGAGAGAAGGAAATAGCAGTAGTGGAAGAAGATTAGACTATGGATGTCTTAAGAAATCTTAACCATACAAGCCTGAGGATGCATAGGGAGCAGCACCGTTTTTTATCATCCCTGTTGTTTTTGAAAGGTTGTGGAGAAAGATGAATGTTCTATCTGTCTTCAAACAGGGACATAACAAGCCAGAGGTCTACAGGCTGATTAGCCTCACTCTGCTTCCTGGGACAACCCAAAGCAAATCCTCTGAGAAGCTGTTTCTGAGCACAAGAAGGTGAAGAAGGTGGCCAGACCAGTCAGCATGGGCTTACCAAGGGTTACCCATGTCCAGCCATCCCCGTTGCCCTCAATGGCAGCATGACTGAATGCTGTTTACCTTGACTTTGGCAAGGCTTTTGATACTTCTCCCTGCAGCATCCTGGAACATCCAAGGTGGGATGTTAGAGTCTAGATAGGCAGGCTGTTAGCTGTGAGAGTAGCTGGCTGGAACATCCAACTCAAAGGCAGTGGTTAATGGTGTGTGTCTACCCATAGGCCAGTTATCTTGATTACTCTGATAAAATACCTTTTATCAGAGCCTGAAGGATGAAAAAACAGGCACCCAATTCAGCCCTCAGATGACACCCAACTCAGCAGTGCACTCAGTATCCTTGAGGGCAAGGCTGCCCTTCATAGGGCCTCAGGCTGGAGGCAGATATGCGTCAAAAGAAGCGTTTAAATACTTCAGAAAGGACAAATGTCAAGCACTACTCGTGGGAAGGAAGAGCCCCTGGCTATGAGAGAGGCTGGGCACTGGCTGCCTGAGAAGCAGCTCTGCCCAAAAAGGACCTGAGGGAAGCAATCTGAGCATGGGCCAGCAGCACGCTCTGGCAGCAGAGCAGCAAGCCACCCGAGCCAAGGCAGAACATTACATTGGGCAAAGTAGTTATCCCCTCTTAGATGTGGTCCAACACCACCTGGGTCACACTTGCTTTGGGCCCCACAACACAAGTCAAATGTTGACAAGCTGGTACAAACTCAAAGGAGGGCTGCAGGACAGTGAGGGCTGAAGGGCCTGCCCTGTGAGGAGACGCTGAGGAAAAAGGGCCAGCTCAGCCTGGAGACACAATGGGTTTGGTGTGCCACAGAGCTGCCTGTCAGAGCCCATGGGAAGGGCTGCTGAGAAACTGAACACTGAGGTGCACCCAGGACAGGGAGTGAACTGAATGAGGACAGGCTCTGGTTGATGTGGGTTTGTCACTATGAGGACTATTTGAACCAAGGAGGCTGTGGAACCTCTGCTCTGGGGCCCAGCCAGACAATGGCCTGGTCTGAATTCACCAGCACGTCTGCTTGGGCAGAAAGTTGGACTCAAGTTCTCATGAGGTCCCTTCCAGCCCACAAGATCCTTCCCACTTGCAAACAGTGACCAGCCCTGGAATGCAAACTGAACAAGACAGTTTTTCTTCTCCTCGTGACAATAGCCAGCCTCATCATGTTTAGAAGGCCTGAAGAAATGTATCTGTTTGGGGTTTTTTAAAATTACTACCTTCCACTTACCAATGCCCTCCAGGAGCATTTATCAACATTTAAGTTTTTTAGCAACATGATGATAAGATCAACAGTACTGCCACTACAGCAGGCTTGGTCTGAAACAGCAGATGTGACCCAGGCCAGGATTTATATACAGATTCAGAAGGAACAGGTTTACTCTGTATCTACTATCTACTATGTTTTGCTCTGGTGTATTCAAAGCTGTTCTTAGTTTACATCTGCATAAATAGCAGCCATACCACAGGCTTCTTAGGATTTATTGATGTGCTTGGGAAAGTAGTTTATAGACCTGAAACAGACAGCTATTTTCAGAAAACTTCTAAGCAATCACAATTAATTAATTAATTAAAGAGAACATATACTTACTTATTCCTTGAAAAAGTTCTTCAATGTTAACAGCATTCTTTGCACTGGTTTCAACAACAATTGCACCTATAGATTCTGCATATTCTTTGGCATCCTTCATAGGAACCTCCCTGAAAAAAAAAAACACATTTCTAAATAAAAGAAGACAAATTTAAAAAAAAGTTAATTTTTAAGAAAAAACCCCAAACAACCTCAAACACAGCTGAGCATTAATATGCTCTTCACCTCCATAAAAGCAGCACTGTTTTTCTTCATATGACATTTAGATCATCTTATTAAAATATATCAAAATTTCAACAAAATTGATCAATTTGCAGATTTCTGTGACTTGCTGCTGAATCCATGCCTTGAGAAAAGGAAGATAATTTATGAAAATCACATTTGCTTGTGTTTTATATTTGACTTTGATAAGAAAAGCACTCTCCACATGCCAAATGTTCGAACATGATAGGGTATAACTGTTGAGGATGAAAACAATAAGAGCATCATGTGTCTTGGTCTGCAAGCAGCAAGGAAATGAGAGATTCTGAAGTAAGAAAACCACTGACTTTGAGAACATCAGTAACAGCAATCTGTAAGTGCCAGTTCACTGGGGAAAGACACCATTCTGTGCCATTTCACCAAACTAACACCATCTTGAAATCACCAGCAGAACACCCTCATTTTGTAACCAATACTTCATATGCCAAAAGCTGGCAAATGCAGTTTACAGCAATCAAAAAGACCTCTGCTTTCAACAAGTTAGCCCCATGCTGGCCTTGTATCTCCCTGAGCCAGGTGGCAGAGCTGGATCTGCCCCTGTGCAGTGCTATCTGTAACCACCTCTACTCCTGACTTTGGGCTACAGCAGAATCTGCACCAACTGCTTCACACCACAGCTCCAATACACCAATCCAGAGCCTCCTTGTACAATTTCCTCCCTGTATGAGCATGTCAGACACATCACTCAGCTTGGTGTCATCAGCTGTGTGATGTGTCTGACACGCTCATACCCTTCTGTGTCATTACTTGTTATGAGTAGAAAAGTTGCCCATTTTTTAAAAGGTTGCAGAGTTCACAGGTTGGGCTAGTTGCTGCCAGTGTGGAGTTCCAACTGCTTGTTGTTGTAATCATCTGTTGTTAATAGTTTTTCATTAACTATCTGTTGTTGATAGTTGGGAATACCCTTTTTTGTCGAGTGCCACCCTGCTGCTTCCTGGAGGGTGGCACCCGGATGGTGAAGAGGAGGAGACATCAGGGTTGGCATGCAAATGACATCGGGGCTGGCATGCAAATGAAGAAACCTCTCACCAAACCTAGCAAAAACCCCTAAAAACAACAAGCCAACACAGAATTTAGGGGATTGAAGTGATGTCTAGATGTGAGGAACAGAATTATCTGCTAAGACCCTTTTTACCTCTCACCTTAACCTATAAAAGATGTCGGCTGGAAAGGGGACCTCGAACATTGAACCAGAAAGCAGGGACTTTCCTGGTGCTCTCATGAGGATGGAAGCCCCAGCTCTGCCCACAGACCAGTGGACAAAACTACATTTTTTCTCCTCCTCCGGACAAAACTACATTTTTCCTCCTCCTCCGTGCCACTCCTGGAAGCAGCAGTGGCAGCGTGAGCATGACCCGTCGATTCTTCCCACCCAAGCTGATTTTTAACAAAGGCATTAAAAAGGAGAAAGATCTCCTGCCCTATTTATTTCATTACTGAAGGTATTAAATAACACTTGTCCCCATTATGGATCCCCAAGGGACACCACTGGTGTCCCACAGGACTCTGAGCCATTGACCACCACCCCCCAGATGTGACAGTGTGACCATCTCCTCATCCATCAAACAGGCCACCCACAGAATCCATCTCTTTCCAGTTTAGAGAGAAGGATGTTGTAAAGGACCATGTCAAAGGATTTAAAGAAGTCCAGATAAATTACGGAATAAGGAAATATTGTGGATGCATCAAGATCTGAGCATGAAATTCTGCTGAATTCTCTTCACCAAGGATTTCCAGAGAACACAATTTGTTAAAGAGGTGAACCACATTTTTAGGGAAATGAACACTTCTTAGCTGCTGTTACAACTATTGAATTCTATAATGCTCAAAAAAGTACTATGGACACTTACAACATTTTAGCATTGAAGTTTCAGCTCCCCTCTTTTAAAGTACTTTTTAATGACCTGTCAGAAGAAAGCCTAATTCCTATTACTTAGAAGTATGCTGAACATTCAGCAGTTGTAAGAGTTGACAGTACTACAACAAAGATGAAGATTTATAGTTGATAAAATTGCTTGCCTATCTGTAGAAATTCCATCAAAGTGGAGAAGAAATTTACTTCAACAGAGCACCAAGAATTGCTGATAGCTTATTAACAACATCAAGGAAAAGCAGTGTGATCCCTAAGGGTCCCAAGGACATCTTGGTGGCTCAAAACCAAATTTTAAATGTTAAACAGGGAGTGTAGCCTGGTCAATGATTATGAGAAATACATTAATTCCTCCTTACATTATCTCTTACACTCAGAGTTTGAAGAATCAAACCAACTTGAACCCGGTCAGCTTGACCTCTTTTGCATCTATTCATATTGATCTTAAAAGCAGCTGTCTCTCTGATATCCAGCAAAACATCTGCCAAAAGCTCTACAAAACCAAGCAGAGATGCCAGAAATGCATACAAACAGCAGCTTGCTCCTGTGTGCTCACATTATCTCACTTGTAAATTCTCTGTGCCTAAAGGCACGCGTATTTTCTACTCATTGGAAACAATCAGATAAATTGGTGACATGTTTCACCTAAAACCATTTTTACTGAAGTATATCTGAAGACATAAAGCAGACAGAGAATGCAAACAGCTGCATGCATTGCATAAACAATCAGATTTCTGGAAGAACTCTGAAAATATATCACATATGAGATTGTCTACTCTCTATTTTTTCACCAAAATAGCTTCAGCTGGACATCATTGGATAACTTCAACAAGAAAAAAGATTGGCAGACTCAGAAAGAACAACTTCACAAAAAATATTACCAAAACTATTCATAATTATTCCCATAAAAACGAAAAATATTAAGAGACTTTAGCTCATGGACTACAACGAGGACCATTCACACAGCAAAACAATTTGTGCAAAGAGCTATACCAGCTGAACAGGAGCAAGAAGTGGATGACCAGCAATCAGTAAACTACAGGTAGTGAGTGGTTGATAATAATATGGCGAGAAAATCACATCTCACAGTTGCTCTGTGAGGAAGCTCAGTACTTTCACAACATTTCTGGGATACAGGATTTTTTTAAAGTCTTCAATTGGTGCAAGAGCAAGAAGAAAAAGGGCTGGTTATGGACTAATTTAAAATCATTGCCATTTGTCACCATCTCCAAACTTATTACCCTTGAGTTAATCTGGCAACTGTATTGCTGGGAACACTTATGCAATAAATTTGAAAGTGACTCTCAGGGCAACCAAACCCCCTGACTTGTGCTAAGTGGCTTTTGGTTTTATTTTTATAACCATCCTTTCCTCTTTTTTTTCTCCTTCGTATCTGGAAATTTTTGTCTAGTAGGACTCAGTTTCACCATGCTGACCAGCATATCACAGCATCACATAGGAGATGCCAATACATCTGTGTCCTTGATTCTCAGCCCAACAGAAACCACAAGTTTGCCAGAATTAGGGCTTGTTCAGTTCTTACAGAAAGCAGTGAGTTTCAACTTTCTCTTGGTTCATGGCTGACAGTGGCAGGGGAGAGAACCAAACAAAACCCACACAGGTCAAACCCTCATGGGGGCATTGATTCAATAAAAGCACTGCAGAACTTACTTGAAGTTACACACATGCTCCAGAACCCTGGTAAATCTGGGCCAAAGTAATAACTAAACACATGGGGATGTATTTAAACAGCCATGAGAGCCTATGAGGGGAAAGCATCAAATATGATCATTGAGTTTGTACTCATAGATGAAGCAAGAAATAATAGTCATGGGCTGACAAACACAATCACTACTGTACAGCAGAATGTGCTTCCATTTCCTGAAAGGATAAATGCAAATCCAAAATACAGCTAACAAGCAGAAGAGCGATTCTAGCTTCACTCTCACTCCACATAGCATCATCTCAGCTCTTCTGTAGGGGATATGGATTCAACCCTTCTCTCTTCTATCTAGGAGGTTCTTTGCTTCACACAGGGGACAAAAGTTTTACTTGAGGATATGCTCCAAAAAATCCCAAAGATACATTTTCTACATCCAGTATTATGAAAAAGTTTCAGTTCTTGCAAATCACAAGTTCTCAAAGTTCTGAGATTAATATTTTACCTCTTGCCCACCCTCACAGCTTTATATTGCTAGTTTTGCTCATCACTTACTACATTCTGCACCTTTTAATGGAATGGAAGGGAGAAACAAAAAAGAGAACCCTTTTCCATTCCCAATGATTCAGTACATAAAGGATGTAGAGACTGTACAAATAAAGAGGAAGGGCAATAAAAGAGGGGTTTAAAAATGCATAATTCACATCATGCTGTTGTTGCTGTTGAGGTTGTGCATTGCTAGAATCACTGATTCTAGTACAGGAGGCCAAAATTATATACTATTATAACAATGAAGCAAAATTGTTATCTGAAGGGAAGAAACAATATAGTTACTGCAATGAAAACAACATCAAAAGGTATTACCTGATATCAGACAGATCACATTTGTTTCCAGCGATGGCCATTACAATGTTTTCAGGACCATGTTCTTTTAGTTCTTTCACCCATTTTTTCAAAGTATGAAATGAATCCTGCATCAGAGAAATAACAAAATAAGCTACCAGCACACTCTCTGCCAATGTATTTGCCTATTTTTTAAAGTAGAGGAGCACAGCTTTGGCAGTATTAATGCAATAATGATTATATAGATCACAAGACTGGAAGATCACTTATCTATCTATGCAATTTGCTTTTCAAGCTTTAGGCCATAAGGCTTCTTCAAATTAATTCTTGAACTTGGACACTTCCCTCTTTTCTGCTACCCCTCCTCCCTGCTCCAGTGCAGCACTGAATATTAAACTTCCAGTGATGAAGAAACTACCCCAGCACATCTAATAGCTCATTTCCTTCAACTAATGTGAGCTTCATTTGTCTAATTTCATTTCTGTCCAGCAGCTTACCATTTCAATCACTGTCATATTTTTGATAATATCCAATGGAGCTTCCACAGAGATGCCCACTCCCCTGCATTTCCAAATCCATGATCTGGTAAACCTCAATTTGCTCATTATAAAACTGAAGAGAGAGGTGACAATTCACTTGGCTTTTTTCCCCTCCAAGCATGAAAATCAAACTCTATCTGACACTACCTAACTTTTAATAGTAATTTTTTTATTTCTTTACACCAGTGAAGTAGTAGCTTTAAGATAACACTTATTTCTGGAGATCCTAATTATAATGCACAGTTGAAATTCTTAGTGACAAAGTGAGCTCCCAAACAGATGATAAATAATTTTTCCCCTTCAGAAATGCACATAAGAGTTTCCTCTAAATCAGCAATGGCTGCATCAGTGCCATTGAAGGTAGAGCCCTATCAGTCACTTGGGGAAAAAAAATCCATTCTGCTTTAATGATTAACACTGAATATTAAGCATCAGAAAGTGAAATACACATTGACCTTCCTCTCCTATTTCCCCTTCTTTATTCTGAGAGTTGTTCCACATAAGCTTGGAGAAAGGCTGGCAAACCAAAATTTAATTCTTACAATATATTACAAGATATTTAAAGATATTTAAATCCAAAATATCAATCCAGCACGATTCACTCTTCCTCACCTTTTCCTGGCAAATTAGCAGTGGAGAACAGCACTGCTGCACAACAGTGACCACCACTGTCAGCGACAGATCACTGCACTAATGCACTGGGGAACCAAACCTGCCCTCCCAGCCTCGGAGTAAATAAGTCAATTGGCAAGAAAGGAATAAAATGCCAGTGAACTCTCCTGGCCATCCATCCATTAGCACTGCCTCTAAGTCTGCTATATCAGCAGGGGTTTGTTCCTAAAGGAGTGAAAGAGGCATTCAGCTGAGATCTCCCAGCCTCCTCTGCCCGAGAAATGAGCCAGAGAAATTAGGGATCTAAAAATAAAATTTTCATTCTAAACAAATAATGTTGAGACAAAAGGTCAGAGACTCATGATTTCATTATCAGTTTGAAAATGAATAAATGATGCTTGCAATACAAACATGAAATTATATGCTTAGATAAAAAGAATTAGTTTTAAAATCAGTAATATGCAAACAACTTAATTTCTACTCAGATGATAAGGCTAACAGCTGCTTTTTGTAGTAAAAATTCAACTCCACACAGAGAACATAGGTGGTGGCAGTAGGGAGTATTGCAGGATATGAATCCTGTCTTAGTCAGAGGAAACCCAAAGAAAATTGACAAAATGCAGTCTCAAACCTTTTGTCTACATGAAGTTGAAACAACACAGAAGCAGGACTTTTATATTTAATGTTTTAAGGCAGTTGGATACCTCCAGCCAGATCTACACAAACTACCAAAGCATATACATGTCAGACAAATTAAATTCTGCAGTTGTGGGGTTTAACTCCAACTCAGGCCCAAACAGAGGAGTTAACACAGGCAAAAAGCATCCCAAAGGTCTCACCTGTTTGGTGATATCATACACTATCACAGCTGCTGCTGAGCCTCGGTAGTACATTGGAGCCAAGGAATGAAACTGTTAAAACACAAAACCCCAGGAGAAAGTATCATTAATAAATAGAATTATCATATGCTTTGCCAGGTCTCAAAGACTTGCCATGGCAGGACCACCCCCTTTCCTTCATCCCACAGAGAACAGACCTTATCAGTGGTCACCCATCTCTCATTTTTCTTAAACACAAAGAAGCCAGACCTCCTTTATCTTGTGCCGTTCTTCATCCCACTGAATTTACAAAACCAGCCCTCACTGATTCAATGCACCAGGACAAGTTTTGACAGGAAGATCAACTGCACTTGGAAGCCCAACCTGATGGCATAGGGACCCCCTCCCCTGGCAAACCACAATCTTGCTGTGTAGATCTAAGACTGGATTCAGCTCGGGTTTGAATTTTGTAAAACACTGCAAATGAGTTGTATCTGAACACCTGTCTTGTTTAACTATCCTATATTATGATAAGATATTTCAAAAACCGTGGATTCTTGCAGTTGCTCTTCAGCTTTTTGTTTCAAGGAAAATATTCTTTGAGGAGAAAACCCCTAGAAATAAACATGTTTGTTAGAACAACTGAAGAACAGCATAATTTTCATAATTTACCAATGACTAAGCAGCTGATTTAGAATTTCAGCTTACAATTACAATTAGAGTGAGGAAGTAAAAAAAAGTCATTCTGCTGATTCAACTAAGCTTAGTCTCAAACAAACCAAAAATAATCTTTCTGGGAAAATGCATTCAGTCTCAGTATGCTCACACAGCCATTTGATAATTTTGTGGGGGGAAGCTATCTGCAAAAGCTGCATATTAAGCTGCAGCTAATAACTGAGGTCAGCGCCTAAATCAAATACATTATCAGGGCAGGGTCTGAACCTCACTGCCCAGCAAACACACACAGATCCACGTGTCACACTGCAAACCCCTGCACATTTACTGGACACATCTTTTTCCCAGATCTGTGCCTACTGACTGAGCACTTAGACTTTCAGCAGCCTCCACATTTCTTGCTGTTTCACGTGCAACAGATCAGGCAATTTATTTGCAGTGCTGGTTGCCCTGCCAGTCTGCAAGCGATTTATCACAGACCACGCACACCAGCTCAAGGTCGGCGCTTTCTTTTGTAACAGTGTGGATGCACAGCAGCAGTGACAGATGGCCAAGTGCTCAAGTGTTTTGGGCAGCGAGGCAGGTGGGAGAGCTCATTAATAAGGGAAAACAGCAGGAAAGAGGATGAGAAAAGAAAGAGGAATCAGTCGAGAAGCGTGGCCTGAAGAAATGGGATCAGCCAAGATCCTGAGGGAGTTGGGTAGATGTGTGCTTTCTGGGGTTTTAGTGTGCAGCTTTATTACTTGCATGCTTAATGCAATAAATGCTTTCCAGAATTTTTAGTCTTCTAAATCACAACAGAAATTTTCAGTATGTTAGGACAAAGCATTTCAGTTGGAATGAACCTACAACAATCATGTAAACCAAGTGCCTGATCAATTCAGGGCTGGCTAGAAGTTAAATTATCTTGTCAAGGGCATTGTCCAAATGCTTCCTAAACACTGACAAGCTTGAGGCATCACTTCAGATTACAAGAAGGGGTTTTTCAAGTATGTTAACAGCAGAGGAGATCTAAGGAAAACATTGGACTCATTATTTGTTTCTCAATCACTGTGGCCAAGGTATCCCACCTACTACCACACCCCCAAAGTCCTTCCCAATCACAAAGGAGTTTAGGAGGGCATCTTGCCTGGTTGGCTCACTGAATGTCTGCCACTAGAAGTTATCTCCTACTGTCTTCAAGCCAAGACCATCTCCTCAACATAAGTGTTGTGTTGAAGTAGTCTGAAAGTCAGGAACCTTAACCATGGAGGGTACATCTGACCTTTCATAGTGTATGCACACCCCTCCCAGTCTATAAACTCCAGGGAAAAAACATTCAAACCCTATACACATGCTGATTTGGTCTTAATCTAGATTACATTTTAATCTAGATTACACAGTATTCATGAATTTACAAAGAGCTCTCAGATAACAGTAATCATTTCACAGGAGCCATGCAGTTAAACTCACATACTCCAAATTCCTTCAAGACTGGCCCTTGAAAGCACACTGAGAACCTGTACAATATCTTGGTAATTTCTCTCCCTTTACTTCTGACCAGCTGACAAGAATACTTCCCTTAATAGCTGTTTCACTGAAGAATGTTTGCAGAAAGAAAAAAAAGAGCCAGAAAGCAAAAAAAAAAAAAAAAAAAAAAAAAAAAAAAAAAAAAAAAAAAAAAAAAAAAAAAAAAAAAAGAAATGTAAAACAAACAAGCAAACAACAATAACAAAAAAAATGCCCTTTGTCATTCTCTTATTCAGGCTAATAAACAAACATAAAAATACACTATGTCCCAGTCACAAGAAATCACTGTTTTCTACAACAAAACAGAAAAAGCCTCTTTACAACACTGAATGAATGAAGAGGGGCTGAAAAATTGTAACTGCATGAATTTCATGATCTAATGATAGACTCTCAACAAATGTGCTTCATGAACATGAATTTTCCAATATCGTACAAATTATGATGTTCAATTTTTTTTTTTTTAATCAGTGTCCAAAAGCAAAGTCCTCTTGAACATTTTTCTGGCCTAATTAATTGGAAAAAGAGAGTCACACCAAATTAATTAAAGGGATGCAAAATACTAATCTGCACATTTTTTACCTGCCAAGGACCAAAAGTGGGACAGTTGCCCAAAACAAGTGACACACAAAAAAACAGCTCACAAAATTATATCTCACGGGACTACCCTCTGTTTTATAAATGACAATGTCTATAACCTTGATTTTATAGTTCAGTATTTCTGTAACCAGTAATTCCCAAGAAAATTAGGATAAACAGAAGCAGTTTGAGATTTGGCATAAGAACAATAGTGCTTGAGAAGGGCCCCCTAAAAATGCTCAGGCAGGCACTCCACACAAGCACTCAGGTCACAGCCCCAGCTTTCCAGGGAGCCAGCCCCTCCATGACCTGCAGCCAAGGGCAGCACTCTGCCAGATGACACCCCTTCCTGCAGGCAGCAGCAGCTCACACCCCCTTGGCCCAGCAGGAAAACACAGACCAGGAAGAGATTTCCATCAGCTCCCACCATCACAAATAATCACACTCCTAACCCATTTCAAATGCTGATCAATGTTCTGCCTAAAATAATTAGTTTTCTTTTTTCATTATACTGCTACAGGGATCATTACTTTGACAATTAATAACATTTTGAATTCCTAATTACTAAATTACTTGTAATTTACTTGCACCTTGACTTAGTAAAATTAAGGGATCACTGCTTGCCTTTAGCTGAAATATTAATATAGAGTGACAAACTTGCAGATTTAGCTTTGCCAGTCTTCTATACCAGGCTCTTACACTCTGAGGTGAAAGGGAGAAATCAGAGTCTAATCACCTTTTCTTGTGCCTGGTCCAGCTTCAGCTCATTTTTCCTGACTGCTGGTGACCAGGTTTCTATGCAGCATTATAGACATTGAACAAACAGCCTTAACTGCACATCCCCTAACACTTTTCTCTTGGCTGCATCATACTCACATGATCATCCTTCAACTGGTGAATACATTCAGAGGTGGCTTTGCTCCCCTGTTTCCCAAAAAAACCCCAAAATTTAAAAACTCACCTACAACTTTACAGCATATATTTTTGTTAGGAGCAAAAAATACAGAACCTTGGTACTTACACTACCAAACTTCATCTCAAGTGCTTTCCACCTTCTAAGCACTGGGGAAACCTCCCATCTCTGCATAATGAGTAAATTATCATTAGCAGGTCACCGACTGAGGGAATTTAGAAGTTTCATGCCTCTAATTCTGTGTCCACCAATAAAAGTTTCCTATTTGCCCAACTGCATCACTCATTAGTCCCATTTTGCTTTGGGAGAGGCTGATAACAACTGGTGAGGCTGAGGTTCCTAATCCACACAGTGCCATGCTCAAGTTGCAGGGGTACATTTCCCAATCCAACAGCCACACTGAAAGGACCGCTCAAAATACAAATAAGAAACTTATTTTCCCAAAGACGTGCCAAAACCCGGAATCAATTACTTCATGCAGACTTCCAGAACTCTCCTCCTGGGAGACACACAGCATGCTGCATACCTGCAATCACCTGAATCCTGGAGCAATGCTGACTGGGCTCAGAGCACCTTCCTCCTTGTGCTCCTCTACCAACACATCCACTTTGCCCTTGTGTTCCACCATCTCTGACACTAAGCAAAGAAGGGAGGCCACATGTGCATTATGAAATTTCCTCTGAAAGCAGAACCCAAGGGTCCAACTAGAAGCTGCCCAACCCTTTACAGCTGTAGAGCCCAATAGTACAGGGAGCAAAATCAGTCTTACATGGTGCAAATGCTAGCTGAGCATGACCAGAGTTTCTCTCATTGATTCCAGGAGTATTTTGGGATTCTGCAACCCCTCATCTGGCCATCCCAATGAAGTCAACAGAAGCTTTGCCCTTTCAAAGGGCAGAAAGATGGAACCAAGTAGCCATTAACGAATTTAC
This sequence comes from Ammospiza caudacuta, assembly GCF_027887145.1. Taxonomy (NCBI): domain Eukaryota; kingdom Metazoa; phylum Chordata; class Aves; order Passeriformes; family Passerellidae; genus Ammospiza; species Ammospiza caudacuta. Next base: position 103,233,326 of record NC_080593.1, read on the forward strand.
CACCTATTTAAAAGCAGTGTAGTATTTTGCTTTCTGCATCCTGTGCATCTCATCTCAGAGGGGTGTATTTGGCCACAGGTAACACCATGTTTCCTCTTTACCAAGAGTAAAGAATGGGGAAGAAGGAAAACCATCACATTCTATTTGGAACAGAAAACCAAAATCAAGGGAAAACAGTGTAAATCACACCTGAGCTGTGGTAGTGGAAGTCTCTTAACCCTGTCTAATATAATGCTGATTTAGAAAGCAAAACAGAGGCCAAATGAACACAGAAATAAAAAACTACCTCTCCTGCTTGTTTATATACAGGCTGACAAATGCTGCTGAAGACAGTTGGGATTCATTCAATCTGCCAGGCACACCAGGGAACATTAATTCATGTCAGCAGCTCTCTGCACCATCCTGTGGTGCTATATCCCAAGACTGGCATACAGCCACAGCAGGGCTGCCTCTCCCCAACTCCACAGTCAAGAGGCAAAAAAGCAAAAACAAAACCAACAACTACAACCACCACCTAACTCCTGCACTTGGTAGCTTTTACTATTCTAGACTGTAAAGAACATCACCTGCTCTCACTGCAAAAGGATGATAATTCTGCCCATAAGCACAGCTGGAGAGGATAAGGGAGCACAGACTGAGCAGCATCACACCAGTGCTCAGCAAGTGTTGCACTCTTTGAATTCAGCTATTTCTACACAGTGCCTTCTCAAGCACCTGCAGGTGCACAGCAGCACAAGATTTGCTTCCTGACAGCTGTGATCATTTGACTAAATTTCATTCCCTTTCCTATGAAACTCCTCTCTCACAACATACGTTGCATCAGAGTGGCCAAGACCAAACCACTTGGTTCCTCTCAAAGTCAGAGATCCTTACTCTTTACTCTTTATCTGGGTGCCACTAAAGGCAAGGACAGCCACAGCCTCTGGCTCAGCTGCTTGCTGACATGCACAGGCAACGTCACAGCACTGCAGCTTCCTTCCCCTTCCTGTTACACCCACTCACAACTTCTGTACTCATCTCAAACATACATCAGGTCCCTTTGCTCAGCAGGCCATTCCCACACAGGTGATTTTCAGAGTCCTGTTTCTCCTGCCCTTGGCCCTTCCTGCCAGGCCACTCCCAGAAAACCCCTTCAGTCCTGTCCCAAAAGCCACCTGCAGGACACTTGCCCAAGTCTGGGAAGTTGCATTCCCCACTCCTGCCACCTTCGAGGCAGTGGCTGCCAACAAACAGAAAACCGTGGTGTGCAGAGAGAAGCAAAGGCAAAACCCAAAAGCATTAAACAGATTATCCTGACACACAAAGCCTCTGGAACAGGGAGGGATACAAAATTCCTGACATTCTCAGCTGGCAAAGAGCAAATGGGAAAAATGTTATGCATGAAAGCCACTTTCAAATACCATTTAGCATTTTAAAACCTTGAGTAGTTTTCCTTACATGAATGAAGGCTGAAATTCCAGTTCTCAGGATTTGCAAGCTGAGTAAATCAGGAAAGAGCTGTCTCTGATCTACAGGTATTTTTTCCTAGTTAAATTGAAGATAAAATATATATCTATAAATTATATCTATAAATATATAAAAGAGTGAATATTTTTTTCCAATGTCCAAGTATTCTTCGACTGAAGAAGGAAAAATCTCAACATTTTAGGTCAACCTTTTAAAGTTCTTTTCAATAGGCAGAAAACGAACCTTTGCAACACCACAGAAGTGACCTGTGCTTAGCTGTTCTGAAGTTTACAGTCATTAAAGAAAGGATGCAAAAGACACTACACCAAAATCACGACTCACCATCAAGATACAAGTGCTGCAAGTTTGCTGAAGATTAAGGAAAACCACATTTAAATGCATCCCTTAAATTATTTACTGTGCTTTATGCTAACTCTGAAAGTAGTAAAAATAACATATTGGCTTGCTAGCTCTAATGCCGCTTGTGCTCTCACACACTGCCAAATCACTTGTCAACATTTGCAGCATGCAAGAGGTCCTCACACCACACACAATGAACCACCCCACCTCTGACTGAGCTGTGGGAGACCATCAAAGCCACATTTATGACACCACAGAGCAAAATTCAGGCTGCGTTTTGCCTGCAGAAATAATTCAAGTCATTGATAGATGGTGTTGTGCCACTGTCTCTGAATCACCAGGACAACTGCTGCCACTCAGAAAAGAGGCAGCTATAAAGAGCTGTGGACATGTCATCAGTCACTCTTTTCCTGAAAATGGAGAAGGGTAAAAACCAAAAGAAGAAAAAGCTCACAACTCAGAATAATTCCTATCGAGCTTTAAACTGGGCTCAGGAAATTGAGGCCTCTTCTATTAAACAAAATTTAAAGTCCCAGAGTTCAACACAGTAAATTTTAAAAAGACAGAGATAAATTTTCCTGCCCTAGAAACCCTCAGACTGCCTGTTTGCTACAATATTCCTCAGCTGGCAAAATGGAAAGCTGGCAGCCACCCAAGGTATTCAAACAAAACATTGTAATTAAAAGCTACTTAGGGCACCATGAACCAAAATATATGCTAATAAAAACATCATTAACTAACTTGCGAGGAGACTCTTCTTGGGGGAGGGAATCTTTGCTAATAACAACAATTATTGGGCATGTAAGTCCCATAGTCTGCAACAATTCAAAGCTAATGGGGAAAACGTGAGACAGGAGGGGGAAAGTGACATTTGGGAAATTCTGGTGTGGAGGGAAAGTGACTGTGAAGAAAAGAATAAAGCAAGTTTGTTAGATAGCACACCAACACAAAGCAACCAGGTCCACAGAGAGCAGTACTTAGGCACAGAAGATAGGGGGATTTTGTGAAGTGTTCTACCAGTTTGTTTCTTTCTAGTCAAGAAAAAGAGAAAGAAAAAAAGAAACCAAGATAAAAGGATTAAGAAGCTCTCTCTCCTTTTGTAATCATGTACTGAGTGAATTTTTCACCACAAGCCACATACCCCTCTCCAGGGTCTCCTCCTAAGAAGCACACTCAGCACTCACCCCCACCAGGGATATGACAGAAAAGCTTTTAATCTCCATTTTCTGCTGCATTATTGTCACTCTGCAGCATTGACTCTAAGCTAGCAGTTTCCCAGAGAAAGTAATGAACAGGGAAATGAAAACTCATTAAAAAGGACAAATTCATGCACGAGGATCATGGTGGTACCACTCCTGTTGTTCTGCCTGCCTGCTCCACCATGGTTAAGCTTTGAAAGTTTTTAACTTTCATGGCATAAGTGAGGCCTCAGTTAAATCTCAGCCAGGGCTCTCTGCTGTGAAGGCTCCACATCAGCACAGAGACACAGCTGGCACAGCTGGGGGAGCACAGGGCACCCCAGCTCCAGAATAAGCACAAGGCTTGCTTGGCCTTGCATTTAGGAGAGTGAAGTCAAATGAAGGCAATGTTGAAAGAGCAGGGAGTCCTAAACACTGCTCTCAGCAGTACAGACTGACAAAACTGACAGGCTTCAGCAGTGGGACACAAAGCCTCAACAAAAATTGCAAAGAACAAGGGAAGGACAATTCTCAAAGCAGAAACAACATTCAGAAGACATCTATTAGTACATGGTGAAAACAGCAATAGGGATAGGCTGGAAATGTTGGGTCATCATTGCTGGTCAGAGAATAATCAGAAAAAATTACCAGGGGTAGACATTTGTTCCTGAATCAGAAGGAGGAACACAAAACAAAGCAACCAAAATTTTCTGATTATAGCAAGAAAGATATTGAGAAGCATCATGTGTTTAGCTGCAATGTAAAACAGGAATGTTCTAGGACAGGGAATGACCTGGACCAGTATGGACCTCACCTTGGGAAACTTGTCTGCCTCCATAGCCTGCACTCAACGCCAATGAACTTTGTTTACTGTATGACTCTACACCTTCCCAGTCCTAGTGAAGGACTGGGAATACACTGTGCAAACACAGAACAAATAGATGGTCCCTGGACTAATTAATGATTACTAATTAATGAAAACCTTTACCATGCCATATCTGTAATAAATTCTAAGCAATCTAACAAAGGTTGTGCTGCTCACTGCTCACCACAGTTTCTCACACACACATACAAAAAAAAAAAAGGAAAGCAGATGTTTGGAAAATGATGAACTAAAAAAAGACTGAGAGGAAACATAAGGGACTAGTTGGGAAGGATGAATTGTGTGTCCAAGAGTTAGAGCTCAGTCACAGATTTCCTGCCTCAAATGAGGCATCATTTTTTTCAGTAAATATGTAAATATGAATATTACCATTCACCAAATTTTAGAGGGCTTTGAGAGTCCTTAGACTATGTAGGAAAATAGATAAATCTTGATATAAGTATTAATCCAATTGAGTTTTGTGTGTAAAGTGCTAAAAAAAAAAACAAACCAAAAACAAAAAACAAGGAGAGCAGGGCAGCAGAGGAAAAAGAGAGAGAATAAGCAAGGAAACTGAAACCATGGGAAAGAAAACAGAACTTTTGCTAGCTCTTGCAATAATTAGTCAGTCATCAGCTCCACACCATGCAGAAATGGAACAAACAAGATTCAAGGGAAGGAATTAGGCTTCAAATATGTTTTTCAAGGTCTATTTTCCCATGACAAATAACTTACTGAATTGTTATGAGCCAACAGATTTCATCAGTCACTTTATCTCACACTGTGCATTATAAATAAAAGCACAAGCATTTCCTGCAATTAAGAGTAAAAAAATCTTCTTTGCCCACAATTCACATACAAGGTATGGAGAATACAGTAGGATGTATCAGGACTGACATCCAGTCTGTATAAACACCTCATTTTATCCCAACCTAATGTGAGCATAGCTACAATTTCCTATGAAGAGACACTGGCCATTTCACAAGTTTGATATTCTAGAAGTGTGCATAGGTTTTTCCATTTCTCAAGGCAAACATGGACATATATTAAGAGAAACCTTCAGCTCTACCATCTAGAGTCTAGTACTGCATACTACTGTCACTGAGGCTATTAAAAGAAAAAAAATTATCAACCAGACTTACATATAGTCCAGATGAACTAATGCCTAAAAATCCATTATGCTTTGGTTTTGGTTTTTGTTTTGAAAAGTCAAAGGAAAAGCTGCTCAATCTGAGCAATTCGCTTCATACACTTGAAAAAAATCAAGATAAAAACCCAAAGTGGTTCAGGTTGCTGGTGGTAATTTCTTGTAACATAAATAATAACAGCAGACACAAGCCATGCCCATATTCCCGGTCCCAATCCAAGACAACACCAGAGTCACCACCTAAGTTCAGACCACCCCAGCCCATGGGCTGCAAGTCAAAACCTTCCCAATGCCAATGAGAGCTGCCACAAGGAAACCTGATGAAACCAGAGGGGAACTGGATGCTGCTGGGGCACTGCTCTCAAGCTGTCTTGGGGAAGGTGGCTGACAATTCACCCCATGGTTTGGGGTTTTTTAGGTAAGTGGCATGGTCAGCCTGTCTGCATTTTCATCATCCAAGGAAAGGGAACCCACATCCTTGGTGCCTGCTGACCACCTGCACTGCAGAGCCTTGCAAAGATGCAGGAGGTTGATGCTTACAAAGTCTTCTGAAGATGAAAGGTTTAGAAAAAGTACAGCACCACATTAAGAGAGAGCAGGATAATGAAAGCATTCTGCAAACCAATACTCACCCGTTCCTGACCAGCTGTGTCCCAGATCAGAAATTTATGAAGCTCATTCCCACATGGCACAGTTTTAGTCATGAAGGATGCTCTGGAAATAAGGAAGAAAGTGAAATTTGTAACATAACTGACACTCTGAATATGTAACCAGTAGACCTTAGTGAGTTCTTCTGCATTAGACTGCATTTGGGGGAAACTCCAAAACATTGATGAAATACCTGCAGAAGTCTCCCTTTTCTCAGATAGGACACATGCTACTTATAGATGCATTTTTTTAAAAGAAGGGAAAAGCCTCTGAAGTTCAGAGGGCATTTGTTCATGGGTCCAGGAACACAAATGCTCCTGCTGCTTGTTAACTCCATCTTCTTGGTGGTACAGACCTGAGAGAAAGGCAACAGACAACATCAGGTGCCACTTTTCACTTGAACACATGAGACTGGATCACCAGGGAACAGAAAAGTCACCTGCTGGAGTGCACATGGTAAACGAATGCAAGAAAGTTGTTCTCCATTTCAACTGGGATGAAGAAGTCTTGGTAGTTTCTTTTATTTTCCATAGGAAATGAGATAGGTCTATATTTTCAAAGTTTTTTTCTTTTAGGAAAGAAGTTTTCAAATTTATAGGCTTTTTTTTTGTATTACAGCAGTTCATTTGAAAGCTGGTAGGAGAGACTGCCAAACTCTGGCAGATTTCTATTTTCCCCATCCTATCTGGGTACTGCTGAACCATTTTTGTTGTGGTAACATTTTTCCTGGCTCATAAAGATGCATTTGATACAATGCATGGTTATTACAAAAGCACCAAATGACATCAAATGACATTTTCTGAGAATGATATACCAGAGTTCTCCTCTACAGCCATCTGCAAATTGCTTGAATTTAACAATGCTGCATTGTTTATGAAAATACTAACTAAGGGGAAAAAATGGCCACATTTCTTTGGTTGTTTTCAGGGTGTGTTCTCTCAGTTGTCACTCTCCTTCTCAAACCAATAAGCAGCACTTTACAGCTTCAAAAATGGGAACTTTATAGATCCACAGTGGCTACTGTTGATTGCAAGGATTATATACTTAAAATAGTTGAATAATTTGGAAGAAAACACCCCTTGTCTGTGCAGACAAATAATATCACCTGTGTGAAGCTAGCGCTCACATTTTAATCTCCCAGTGGAAAAAAATTCCCTTTAGTTTTCATAATTATGGTAACAGAGGAAAATTGTTTTCCAAATTGAGCAGAAGGCATTTACTTAGCAACAACAACTACTTGGGGAAAAAGGCTGCTAACAGCTTAGAAGCAAAAAAACCCCACTCAAGTTGCCATCAATTGTTTCACTGCAAACAAGTGTCCTTCAGCCAGTAATTTTATTCATGACATGCTTCCTTTCTCTCAGTCCATTTTTCTCTATTTATCTCATTCAGGAATCCAAAACTGTCCTGGAACTTCTACGTGCAGCTTCCAGCTGATACTCCTCCTTGGATTGAAAGGCAGAGCTTCAGAAGGTACTGTCCAACCCTCTGAACAACACACAACAACCAACACCAATCCTTCACAGACAACTTAAAACACCTCTGGCACACATGCCAGATCAGCCCTTTTCCCCAAATTACTCCTTTCTGTAAATTCCACAACAGCTTCCTTTCCCATAAGAGATCTATAACTTCAAAAATTTTCCAGGTTGCATTGGACTTGGAAAATCTGTCCCTAAGGTATTAAAAGAAAAAAAAAAATCTGAATTAAAATCTACTACAGGACTATTAGGATTCTGATGGTCTGATACATGGAAGTTTAGGAGTTTTTAAAGAAGTTACATAAATTAATTACACTTAGTTTGAATTGCATTGTTCCTGTTTTAAGAAAGGAAAATGTGACACATCCTAAACTTCGACAAAAGCACATCCATATGGGGAATGAGACACTGTCCATGTTCCAGCCCAGCCTACCAGGACACTCAGCAAAGGTACTTTGAGGGCTTCCCATGGTCCTCCTGCCATCACTCAGCTATGGGATGACCTGATCATTGTGCAGGTCACAGCCTCTCGGGTTGTGGGGTGGTGCTTTTTGTCTTGTCAAGAGCTTCCCACTTTAGACTGTTTTGGCTGTAGGACCTAAGGACTTAAATCACTCAAGGGTCAGATCTGAAACCTCACTGACCAGTGAAAACCAAAGCGATATTTTGTCTGGTACTTACCCAATAGTAGGACTAATATTATGATCAAAGTGGTCCTGGACAAACCGACAGACGATGCTCGATTTCCCAACCCCAGTATCCTGAAAATCAAAGAAAGCATGACAGTGAGTCAATGAAGTCACATCCATGAGACCCCCCAGATGTCAATACTTCACTTGATTTATTTTCAAGAATTAATATTTGACTCTTTGTTCTTGTCCTGTGGCAAGCAGGGCACATTACACATTTCAGAGGAAAAGTAAGGACATGGCTCATCCTTTTCAAACATCAGCACTGTGAGTGAATCTCCCTGGCCCTCTTCCCAGGACTCCCTTCTTTCCAAGCCCTCTATTTTATTGGGTGGATTTTATATTCCTGTTGCAAGGACTGCAGTCCATCCAGCAGAGCCATTTACTTGTACAAGCAAACCCTGTGATTTCCAACACGTGGCGCATCGCACGGCACAGCCAGAGAAACAATTCCATTCAGGCCTGTTGCACAGCCAGCCCAAGCAAGCTTCCAAAACAGACTAATAACACCAACATTTCTGCACACTGACAGCACTGAGTTAGTGAAAATAACCTTTTCATGGCAAGACAAACTAGCTCACTCAGTGGAAACTTTGCAGAGGCTTTGGGTGGTTTTGAAAAGGTAGGAATGCAAAGATCTGGATATCCAGGGATGTGCAGCTCTCCCTGTGCATGCCATGCTAGAGGTCTGCAGTGCATTACTTTAAAGGCAGCACAGCTTACTTTCTACACTGCAACATGGCAGGCTGATTCCATTTGCAGGAAGAGACTTTTTTCCTTTCAATTCACCAAATCCGTAGGGAAAAATAACAGCAGTACAATACTGAAATAAAATTCAAAATAACCTAAAGTGGGAGGAGAAAATTTGAAATTATGCAGAAATATTATTTGGGCACCTAAGATATAATCAACTTCCCTAAAATGCAACATTTTTCAGTCTGTCTGTTTTTGCCCAAAGCCTTGGATGGTAGGTAGAACTTACCTACCTAAATTATACAGGGAATTATCAAGGAGGAGGGTAACATTATCGCTGTGTCTTCCACAGAATTGCAAAGAGCCTCCTTAGAGACAAAAGGATGCCAGGAAATCAATACTGACCTTTCCAAGACATTAACAATGACAGCCCAGGGTCCAATCTAACTCATTAAACAGTCAATGGAAAGTTTTCTATTAATTTCATTGAAGTGATTGCAGAACTACCAGATTGTACCTGGTAGTTCCATTTGTATCCACATTTTAAGATGACTAATTTACAAAACACTCCTGAAAAATGCCAAGATAAGACAATAGAGTTTGTTAACAGCAAAACGCACATAGCTTTTCTATTAAAAAAATAGAAAAGCAGCTTTTGCCCACACATAACTACATATTAAAAATAGCACTTCTGCCTCCTATAATTAGTTTTGCAATATGTTATCTTCTTTTTGAGTAAGAAAGAAAAAGAATGCCTGTATTTACATTTCCTTCCACCATGCTTACATGAAATTGTATTGTCACACCAGTCTTTATGGACAGCACTTATCAGAAAACCATCATTTAAACTCTCATAGTTAATTCAAAGCTGTCCTTAGTCAGCTTAAAATCCATAATAAATGCTCATGTTACACAGACAGTTGTTTATCTACTCTGTTCAATCAATAGGAAAAAAAGATCAAAGAGAGGAGCAGTGTTTAAAAACAGCCCTGTAGCCTTTGATCAATAGCAGTAACACATCCTGTTACTATTCCCAAATTTTGCCTTCATTATCGATTCCAGCTGACATCACTGTATAATTACTACACCAGGAGAGCAGAACACACTAAAAAAATAAAATTAAAAAATCCCTCTGCCCTGAAATTGAGGATCTAATTATTTTTCATGGTTTCAAATGGTGTAGAGAAACTAGAATTACCACCCACTGGTGGCAAGGAATTACATTTCTCTCTTGTGGGGACAGCGTTTCTGTCACGGTTTGAAACTAAACATTGACTCTGGTGACCCGATGATGCTTCAGATTCATCTGCCTCCCCCAGCTCCCCTGACAAAGTCACTCGGAATGGCAACTGCAGTCACAAGAGGAGCCAGGGTCTCTGGCAGAGACATGACATCCACAAGCATGGATTAAAGCTCAGCTCATTTTCCTGGAACCTCTTCATCTCTCAGTTCGTGGCTCTTACTAATGTTTCATGATAACGTTAAAAGGACCTTTCAAAGTTTCTATTGCTTTCACATCTCACAATGAGCACAGTCCAACTTAAGCACATGCCAGGCACTTAAACAGTCCTCCAGAAGCTTAAAGGCTTTCTTACACTTTGCTCCTGGTTGCTTGCACTACCAAGAGGGCTAAAGATCCCCCTGGAGTAACTGGAGTGAAACCAATGGACTTGGACCACGAGTGAACCTGTTTCTAGGACGAGCACTGCTGCAGCCATGGCTGGTGCTTTCCAGGAGCCAGGCACTCCATTGCACCAGGGGGGCTCAGTTGAAACAAGCACTCCCAGCTTCCCTTTTGTTGCCCAGAGGATGCAAACCACCACCTACCAGGGTATAATTAGAGCACAGAGGGGAAGGAAGTAAAATAGAAAAAGCTTCCTACTTAAGGCAGTGATAATCCACCATGGGATTTAAAACTACTTCAACAGTGTTCAGTCCATGTTACTGAAAACTGTACTGGCACCCATCAATCAAGACATTCACCTGCCTGAAAGCAAAGCAAATCATCATATGAACATTATACAACAACTTGAAAACAGCTAAAGAGACCTTAACTTTTACCAACAACAGGGAACTGTCTTTGAAGTCTCTCACAGACGACAAGGAAAGCAGAATTGTTGCTTCAAAGAAGTAGAAAAAAACATGTTTTTCTCAGCAGTGCATTGATATTGAACCTCCTTGCTAAGGCTGTAAACCTTTCCTGCAATCATCTGCTTTGTACTTTACTATATGGTCTTTCTCTACACAAAACTATTTTTCTAACATCTGATGGGGATGATCTCCCTTGTTTTGTTCTTTTTTCTTCAAAGGATTATAGCAGATTTATCAAGCCACATGCCTGGGTAACATTCAGGCATACAGAAGATTTATTTTTCAGTTCTCAGAATTCTGCTACTACACCCTCTAATCTGTTTTTCTGTTTTGTTTTACCTGATGTTGGTGTACATAAAACATCAAACACACACGAAGGTATAACATCCTGGCTTATGCAAAAGGTCATGGTGGCACTGAGCAGAGTGGATTGTTTAAGTTTCAGAAACCAAGAAGATGCCCTCAGGAGTTATGTTGCACTTTAAGGAACAGACCCTGCAATTCTTTGGGAAAATCCTCATTCACAGGAAACCCAAGAGCTTCAGCACTACAGTCATTGACTCATCACGATCAAGAGCATACCCATCAAGGAAAGAAGCGGCAAGAAATGAATAAATATAAAATAATTATTGCGAATCAAGGTGTTCACAAACCACTCAAGGAACCAACTAGAGGGTTTTATTCTTAATTCTTTTTCTTCTTCATAAGCCTCCTAGCACACTTAGAAAATATCAGTTATGAACCACATTGTAGCAAGATAAGCAAAGTGCTTGGGGTAGGGAGGAAGGAAAGAAGCAGGAATGTATTTCACAGTAAGTGAGCCACTTTTCATTTGCCAGAATAAGTAGCTACAGCTTCAGAATGTCCCCTGGTCAGCAAAATGGATTTAAAAGTCTGAAACTGTATCAGATGTTTCTGATAAATACAAGGAACCAATGCAAGCATGACTAATTCCAGACTTTTAATGTTTAACTCCGGAAAACACATTCTCTGTCCTTCCAAAATCCCTTAGCAGCAGATTTAGGTGTGAGGATTTTAACAGCACCAGAATGGAGAGCAGAATGCCACAGAAAACAGTGCCTCCACCCACACTCCTGCTCCTGGGGAACCACCCCACTTGGCTCTCCTTGGCTCTCACTGCTGTAAAGGAGATGAGACTGTATTTCAAGCCAGCAGCATTACAGGATGCTGGCAACTCATTTGCAGGCAAGCAACAACTGAACTGCTTCTGGCTGATTTGCAGCAGCTTACAGGGAGATAAAAAAAAAAAAAAAAAAAAAAGAAAGCAGAAAAAATATGAGCAATATATTAAAAAAGAAAACCATTTTCCCATTACAAATAGGCATTTGGTATATTCCTCTGCCTATTGTTCCAAACACATTTATCCCAGCAGAAAAAGCTAATGCAGAAAAACTGAGTACTTTAATTTAAATCTGGATGTCTCATTTATATCTTTGCACATAGGGTCTGGTCCTCCAAGCACTTTTCTAAACTGGAGGAAGCTATAGCACCCTGTAAACACATCCCTGATTAGGCTGTTAGTCTGCAGCCTTGATATTATAATAGCTTTTCATAGAGTGAGGGTCAAGCCCTATTGTGCTGACTAAACTAATCTCTTCATGTAATTTTTTTCTACATCTGAAATTGAATAAATGTTGGATTCACAAAAAAAAAAAAAATCCACACATATCATGACTGATGACTAAACAGCAGCCCTATAATCACACACACTGCTGCAAGAGCTTTTTTAGTCTCCACTATGCAGAGTCTTTCTCTGCTATGTTAACACACAGGGCTTCCTAAGTATGTGTTAAATTAGATAAACCATACAAAAATCCTTTATGACTCTAGGATTTTGGAAATACAAACGAAACAAGAACACCAGACAGCACTTCACACAAGGAAACGGCACCCTATGAACACACTGCAGAAATTGCCTTCTGTCCCTCTACTTGCAAAGTAAGGACAAAAAAAAGAAAAAAAAGAACATCTGGCTTGTAACCACCACAGATCTCATGACTAACTTCCCATTTCAGCTTTAAAGGAAGGTTGAGACACCCTGGAGACAGGCACCACAAAAATCTGCATTAAGAAGCAATGGAGAACTGACCTCTATATAAATAGGGATCCCACACACAGCTCCTCCAAAATGAAGTTTTCTCATCAACTTGGACAAAGCCAGGATTCAATCAAATTTACAATGTGAATTTTTTAAAATGTTTAAAAATTAAAAATGCCTGTCCCTTCAAAACATTCCTCACAATAACTAAGAGTCACTGAGACATCAGCTACAGACAGGTCTCATTAAATCTGACAGGGTTTAACATGAGTTAGTCTTACAGATCAAAAGAAGAATGAGCCCTAGCAACCTGGAGGGTATAAATACTAAGTGCTCAAAAATCCCCAGGCAAAGAAGATGTTATTTCAGTAATAATATGAGAAACATTTGGATCTGACAAGTCTTTATCCTTTCCCACATGCCAGAAACTGATCCCACAGCTCATGTGGCTTCCATCAAATTCAGCAGACTTCCCCGCACCTCACAGCAGGAATACATCTGCTCCTCAGAGCCCATTTGTGCCAGGCTCCCCAAAAGCTGAGTAGCCCCCACCCTAACCTGAGCAAAGGCACCACAAGCGTTTGGTGGCTGAACCCTTCCTCTGAGGATCCCTGATCAGGAGAAAAAGAGCACAACCAATGCAGTCAGGGTTAGTTTAGTGTAACCCCCAGGAAGCCTCCCATGGCAAAGCTTTTTCACCAGGTTTATGGCTGGAATTACAAAGCTGCTCACACTGATGGAACTCAGGGTTTCAGCCAGAGAGCAGTACCAGCAAGCTGCTCTGAAGCTTTCTCCAGACTGGTCAGCATCAAGAAGTGCAATTTAGTGCATGCACCAGAAACATCTGTGGTCAAATTTGTCTTTAACAACTCGCTCGGTGTACTGTCCAGTGAGATAACAGCACCTTCTGTCTTCCTTCAGACAAAAACCAAAACAAAATAAAAACAATAAAAATCCCCAGGCTTGATGAAACACACAGAACTGGGGTGCAGTCAAAAAGCTGTCCCACTCTCCTGGGTGGGGAGGAGAGGATCTGCTCAGAGTGGAAGCTGGCTGCTCCTCATTGTTAAGAGAAGCAACAATTCCTGGCTCCCTGTTACATATTCCCACCACTGGACACTCTTGGCTGATTCATCCCTAACTGAAAAATAACAGAGGGGCCAGTTTATGCTCAAGATTTCCCAGGCTACATTCCACTTTTTGTAACACTGATTTGATTCCTGCCAGTGCTAGTGCAGAGAGGAAGGAGAGGTCCTTGTCTTGTTCCGAGCAGAGCTTTCACTGTTGAGGCATTAAAGATGTACAGATGAAAACACTTGAATTGGTATGAAGTTACCAAAAAGGAGAAAACTATCCTTTATTATCAATGTATTTAGTATTTTATATACCAAAACCAAGCACTGAAAAGCTTCGCAACTGGCCAGGCAAACCTGAGGTAGAAAGACAGAATTTAAACTTTAGGGGAAGAAAAATAATCAATGAGTCACAAAAAAAAACCCAAAAAAACCCAAAAAAAAAAACCCAACCCCCCCCCCAAAAAAACCCAAAAAAACCAAAAACAAATGCAGAGAGACCATTCATTTCAGTAGCTCTGTAAAGCACAGCTGGTTTTGACTTGGCAAATCAGCTTCTGCACATTTGAACAGCTCTTCTTTCCACTGCCAGAATTGGCCACGCTTTCATTTTTGATTTACAGTTGAATCACCCTGGCCCATTCCCATTACCCTCAGCAGGACTTTGATGGAATCTGAGAATTCACAGCAGTGTAATCGCATCTCAGAGCTGCTAAATGGTTTGCATTTCATTAGCTATCATCAAACAAATTGCAGGGCCTGGGCTGTAAAGTATCACTGGGCTTTAGCAGAAATGTAAGCTCAGCTCTGGTCAAGCCTGGTGTCCAGGAGGAATGCCACTCCTCGGGCACGGTCTGGCATGCAGCACTGACACCCAACCTGCATTCTGAATGCTTTCAGGGTTGCCAGTTCTTAACCCAAAGGCATGTGACAAGCTAAGGCTGAGCACAGGATTATGGCTCTCTTTTAAATTCCAGTGAAGGCAAAGAAGCAACAAGCTGAAAAATAAATTAAAACCTAGCAATTTGCAGCCTGCTTTAGTCCTCTGTGCTTGCCTTCAACATTTTAATCATTACTCTACTGATCAAATGCAGGTAGCATTGCAATACTTTCCATGTCTTACTAATCCACTTACAGCTGCTCTGGAAGGCTGTGACAGGCAGTTTGAAGAGCATCTGAAACTGCCTTTGGATTTTTATCAACTGTATGAACATACAAGGAAGAGTTATGCACAACAGATTCCTGATGGCAGTTTCCAAGGGCAGTATTTTAATCCAAGAATTACTCTGCCTAATAAACTTTATGCTATCCTTAAACACATCCTTCGCCCTTCCCTGTGTTTGGGTATCACTTTCAGTTGTCTGAAAACACTGCTGTAAGGAGAAATACCTTGCAGGAGACGGAGGTTCAGACACCCCTGGGACTGAATTGAATCTGCCAAGTGTCAGGCTTGTCCCAGGGAAAATGAAGCCATGCACTCTGGAGTGGTGTCTAGGAAGAAAAAAAAAAGCTTCCCACTTTTATTCAGTTTTTCCATCTGCAAGATGTATCAAGTGGGCAAAGCTATCACTGCATAACTGCACAGATGAAAATACAAGAGCAGCTCTTAGACTCACATACTAGCTCTCAGCTGCTTCACCAAGACAAAACTGCCTGAGGCTTCAGCCTGAACCACAGGGATGCAGGTACAGGTGCTCTGAAGCCTCACTTCTGCAGTCAAAATACAGGCATCTCATCCAGGACACTAATGATTTCTGTAAACTCCAAATTAAAATTTTGTGGCTGTATACCACCAGTGATCTTCAAGGAATTTCTGCAAAGATCTGGGAGATACTCATCTGCAAAGCAAATTTTTGAAAGGGAAGAACTAGAACCAGAACTGGCTTCCAGAAGTGTAATTTTGCTGTCATGCTCTTTCCTGAGAGAAGGGTACTTGCCAAATGAACAACACTCACACTGAATGTTGGAACCCAGCTGCCCATGATCCCAGCACAAACACATGGATCTAACTGCAACTCTGTTTTGGGAGGGAGGATGGCCACCACTGGCCTTCTCTGGTGGATTCTGCAGTGTCTCACTTCAGTAGGAACCACCACAGTTCTTCTGGTCACCTGTCCCCGTGTGAGCTTTACATGAAAATCCCTATTTGCATTTCCCTTTGTTGCATTCCCTTCTTTAAACTCATAATATATGGTAGTAAAGGTGTCTTTTAAGTCAGCTGGTGCATTACTCCCACTAAGTTAGGATGACCTATGCCAACTCCCACACAGTAAAAAACCCTACACATCATTCCTAATTGCTTTCAGACCAACATTGCTGTTGCAGAGCACAAATTAGCTACAGAATCAGACTTTTTCCTCTAGAGCACATTGGAATTATATCAATTCCCTCTACACACAAAAGTGCAGCACTTGTTCTACCCACAATCAGGTCAGTCCTGTTATATCAGAATGCAATCCCTCCTCCTAGTGCTGCAAGGACTGCATTTGGAACAGTAATTCTTGGCTCTGTTGTTCTCAGCTCACTAACTGCTATGTGAAAATACTTATTTGATTGTACCTTGCAACAGCATTATGGGGATGTTAAACAGTGATAGTTCTAAAGCATTCAGACCAGTAGAGTAACAAAGGGCTATTTAAGTTCTTTAAGAGATAGTCAAGCACTGAGGTTATTTGTTTGGTATTTATAAGTGTCTTCAATACCACCCAGACATTTCTAATGGCTGCTTTAAAACAGAAAAACATTTGCCAGTCAGGGCTTAATGTATCTGGCCTCCTGTGGTGGGCTGATACTGCCTGGAAACCAGGTGCCCACCAAAGTCATCCTATCACTCCCTCAGCTGGGCAAGGGAGAAAAAATATAACAAAAAAACTGTGGGTTGAAATCAGGACAGGGAGAGATCACTCACCAACTACTGCCATGGGCAAAATAGACTTGAAATGGGGAAATTAATTTAATTTACTGTCAATTAAATCAAAGTAGGATGATGAAAAATAAAAATTAAATCTTAAAACACCTCCCCCACATCCTTCTCTTTTTCCCAAGCTTAACTTTACTCCTATTTCTCCACCTGCTCCTCACCAGAGCCTTGTCTCTGCCCCTCACTCCTCCTGAGGAGGGAAGACTCCCCACATTCTTTCTCTGCTCATATGTGAGCCCTTTCCATGGGGTGCAGTTCTTCCCAAACTGCTCCAGCACAGTCTCATCCATGGGGTGCAATCCTTCAGGCACAGACAGCTCCAGTGTGGGTCCTCCATGGAGTCACAAGCTGGGCCAGCAAAGTTATTCAGCCTGGGCTCCTCTTCTCGTGGGTCCACAGGTCCTGGCAGGAGCCTCCTCCTGCATCAATTTTCCATGTGGTCACAGCCTCCCTGAGGCATCCACCTTTTCCAAAATGGTCCCCTCCATGGGCTGCAGGAGGATGGACCTCCATGGGCTGAGGGGACACAGCTGCCTCACCACGGTCTCCATGCAGGCTCCAGGGGAATCTCTGCTCCAGAACCTGGAGTACCTTGCCCCTCTCCTTCTCCACTGGCCCTGGTGTCTGCAGGGTTGTTGCCCTCACATATTCCTCTGCAATCTCCTCTTGTACAGTAGCTTTTTCCATTTCTTAGCCACGTTACCCCAGAGTCACTACCACCATCACTGATAGATTCACCAGTGTTAGACCTGTCTTGGAGCCAGCTGGCATTGGGTCTGTAGGCCACCAGGGAAGCTTCTGGCAGCTTCTCACAGAAGCCACCCCTGCAGCCCCCCCACTACCAAAGCCTTGCCAGGGAAACCAAATGCATCTCTGAATGGAAAACATCATCTGATCCCTCTCTAGGTTTGTTTTCCTTCAGTCCACATCCATTTGCCAAACATGCACAGTGACTGACCATCTGCTTCACCTCAGAGCTGAAGGGAGGCTACAGCCCTGTCCACCTCTGTTCCCAGCCAATCCCCAAAGCCAAATGCCTGCTGCATTATACCAGTTTTGGCACCCTTACCAGTGTGATTATTCAGCATGTGGTTTCCTTCCACACGCATCCTGCACACATCTTCCTGTGGAATTAAACTGAGGCCTGCATAACTGCTCCAGTATCTGCAATACCTGGAGCCAGAGAATGCAGTCCTACTGGTCCTGCTATCTGTAGGCCTCTTTGGAGTTAACCAGTCTCTTTGTAGTCACAGGCCCCTTGCTCTCCATCAGATCCCAGCCCAGTCATCTTTCACAGACAACTAAAACCTCTAATGCCCAAGTTTCAACTACAGTTTCTTTAATATTTTGCTACATCCTTTTCTCTCTTATAGATAAAAAAGAGTATTTCCATCCCTCTCTCACTCACAGACTGCAATAATAATTACAATCTCTTCCAACTATCTACTTTTGTCAAAGACACACCCAAAGATCACAAGCAACAGTGAAGTTGCTTATGATCTTTGGGTATGTCTTTGACAACAAAGTACAAAATCAAGCAAGCACTGATGGCCAAAACCACTTTATCATTCTACCAAAGTGATGTGCCTGGCCAGAGATAAGAGAGACTGAAGAGCAGCTAACTCTGTATTGTAGCTAATGCTAGCAAAGATTCACTTTCCCAGAGATATTGATATATCCATGCATGTAATATTATATAAAATCAAAGTCTTTCCCAGAGTGTTTCCAAGATAATTGGCATTATTCTGCTATCATCACTAGGGCTCCAATCCCAAGCTCTTCATGCTGGGTTGATGGCATGGAAAATCATAGTTGCAGCCTTAAGAATCACAGAATCATAGAAAGGGACCTTAAAGATCATCTACCTCCAGCCCACCTACCCTGCAGGGATATCTTTCAATACACCAGGTTGCTCAGTGCTCCATCCAGTGCTCCATTCAGCCTGGCCTTGAACACTTTCAGAGATTGGGCATCCACAGCTCTGGGCAACCTGTTCCAGCGCCTCACCACCTCCACAGCAGAAAACTTCCTCCTAATATCTAATCCAAACCTACTGTCTTTTTGTTTGAATCCATTCATCCTTGTCCTGCCACTTACATATGATACAATGTCCCTCTCCATCTTTCTTGTAGGTACTGGAAGGTCACAATTAGATCACCCTGAAGCCTCTCCTCTCCTCTCCTCTCCTCTCCTCTCCTCTCCTCTCCTCTCCTCTCCTCTCCTCTCCTCTCCTCTCCTCTCCTCTCCTCTCCTCTCCTCTCCTCTCCTCTCCTCTCCTCTCCTCTCCTCTCCTCTCCTCCTCCTCTCCTCTCCTCTCCTCCTCCTCTCCTCCTCCTCTCCTCCTCCTCTCCTCCTCCTCTCCTCCTCCTCTCCTCTCCTCTCCTCCTCCTCTCCTCCTCCTCTCCTCCTCCTCTCCTCCTCCTCTCCTCAGGCTTCCCATCCTCTCAGCCTTTTGTTGCACTAGAGAGATGCTCCATCCCTCTCATCATCTTGGTGGCCTCCTCTGGACTCTCTCGAACACATCCACGTCCTTCCTGTGCTGGGACCCCAGGGCTGGATGCAGCCCTGCAGGTGGGGTCTCACCAGAGCAGAGGGGCAGAATCCCTTCCCTTGCCCTGCTGGCCATGCTGCCTTTGATGCAGCCCAGGACATGTTTGACCTTCTGGGCTGCAGGCTGGCCCTGACAGCTCATGCCCAGCCTCTCACCCAGCAGAATCCTCAGGGTCCCTCTCAGCAGGGCTGCTCTCAATCTGCTCACGCCCAGCCTGGAGTGATACCCATTGCCCCAACAAAGTATTCCACGTGTCTGCTGCACATTTTCTCTTCCAGCACTTACAAATCCTGCTGCTCCTCCACAACCTGCCAACTCTTTTGTCTATGAAGCTGGCACAGGAATATAAAGTGATCCTGATTTATGAGAAAGGGGGCTGTGGAGGGAAAGGGACAACAGAGCTATTCTTCAGGAATAAAATTAACACTGCAGCCAACCTACCTCTGCTTCACACTTTTTAGAGCTCACCTACTCTGGTAAAAAAAAAACCCAACCAACAAAACAAAAACCAACCCAAAACCCAAATCCATAATCCAATCCCACTGTTTATGCTTAATCACTGCATGTTACTGCTCAAAGAGCAAGCCAACCACAGTGCTATGCCACCATGAGCGTGGACAGCAAAGATAACTGCCTTCGATTGTTGCTAATATTATTTAGAAACTGCTTCCCCACATCAAATTTCCAGCTAATTCTCTGTGTCTTTTCTTACACCTTTCCTTCCCCTTTGCACACAAGTTATCAAATTCAGAACAGCAGCTGAGCTGCCAAGAGAAATGGGGGATTTTAAATTGAAATCAAAGAGCAGAATCTCAATCAATTTCTTATGCCCTTCTTAGCATGTGGTAAGGGCGGCTGTGGAGAGAGAATTGCTTAGCCTGGTGAAAAGGAAGAAGAAACTTGGTGTTTATTTGCATTCCTTCAGCTCAAACTGTGGCTTTTGGGGGCACTGGCTATTCATTTAAGATGCTCAGCTCCATGTTTTGAGCTGCCTCTACAGTTCCAAGTAGGAGCATGATCTCTATAAAAACCAGCTGCAAATAAGGTGGTATCAATCTGGCTGGCTAATAAAATGAGAAGATGAAAGGAGAATGAAGAGGAGCACCTTTAAAGGGTCGCACACACACAAATCTCCTTTGGACCAGCAGCACATGCCAATGAATGAGCAAAAATCCCTCCCCCTGGATTGCATGGGGGACCCAACAGTACAAAGCCTGAGGATATCCTTAATGAGACTTGCTCATGCTCCACACTACAGTGAAGCAGCTTTTGAGTTTTTGAGGTTTTTGAGCTCTGCACAAACCATCCAGAACCAGTCCAGCCTTTGGGGGACCTACCTCACTGTCAAACAAGGCACTGATTAAGTCACGGGAAACAACTTTGCATCAAGAAAACTGACTGAACAACTTTGCATCAAGAAAACTGACTCAAGACTGAACCCGTGGCGAGAAAGAGAACCCCTGTCAGTACCTGACCCAGGTGCCCACCAAAGCAAGCTCCATCACAAGCCCAAGCCCACCGAGCCCCTGTGCAGGCACACGGAGGGCATTTCCCTGGGCAATAGCACCACCTGGTGACTCCAGGGACTCGGGAGCAGGAACCGGCTCCACTCGGCCACGCTGGGACTGGAGCGCAGGAGGAAGGGACACTGACTCTGCCCGAGTGAGCCGGGAGCCAAAAGCCTGGGGAACGAGGGAAAGACGACAGCAGGATGGACTTGCAAGCACTAGAACGGTGATGCAGACTGAGAGGGAAAGAGGAGTGCCTGGGCACCTTCCCTTGGAATCACAGGCATCTCCCACTGCTGGGACCGCCTTGAGGAGCCAGCAGTGGGTAGTGTGGATGTGGCAAAGGCAGCTTCAAAGGAATGCCCCATCCCACAATTAATTTATTGTACTAATGAATAAAGAAAGGAAAAGCCCCACAAAACCCATAAAAACCCCACCCAAACCTGCACAGTATCAACAATGCTGTATGCCACAGGGGGGAAATTTTCGGGTTAATTTTTAGGAGACCATAGTTGTGGGACTTCATGGAGTCACTGTCTTCCACACAAGAATCACACTTCCATCTGCCTTTTACTGGGCACTGGATCAGAGGATCCTCCTGACCATGGCATAACACAGACCAGAAGACAAACCCACTAAACCCACCCTGAGAGGTGCCTTCTAAGTGGTAAGAAAGTGTGTTACAGAATCATAGAATTACAGAATGGTTTGGGATGACAAGACCTTAAAGATCACCTATTCCCATCCCCCTTGCCATGGACAGGGACACCTTTCACTAGATCAAATTGCTCAAAACCCCATCCAGCCTGGTCCTGCACACTCGCAGGGATGGGGCAGCCACAGCTTCCCTCAGGGACCTCAAACCATGTCTGAGGCGCTCTCCTGCCACCCTGGCTCAACCTAATCACATCTCCCTGCTGCCAGCTTGCTGATTTCCCATCTGAGCTCCACCAGAGACACTTCAGTACGACCTCTCCAATGTTCACCATTTCATTTTGCAGGTGAGGATGAGAAATGGGCCCTGGTTTACCACGGGTCACACTCCCAACACCAACAAAACAGGAACTAAAAGCAAACTTCACAGATCACTCCAGCAAGTCAAACCACAAACAGGGAGGAGCTAAATAAAGCTAAAATAAATCAAAACTGCAGGTACTGCTTCAATGCAGTACCCACAGTTTTAATTTAATTTATACAATACAATTTTATTGAAAGTAATACCTCGATTTTGGCAATTCCAATGGTCAGAGTTAATTTTCTAGACAAATTTGGGACACTTTTTAAAATCTGCATGCTGCCATTCCTTTCCTACCTGCTTTATCTCAAAACACATGGAGTCACATAAATCCACTTGATGTACTACTCCTCCTGCAGAGAAATTCCTATTTAAAGATAGAGTAAAAAATGTGTGAATAGTATCTACTTAGAAATGCTCATAATTGTCCCTGAAGTTGAAAAATTAGGTAAGGGAAGCAACATACAAGTCACTGTACCTCACATTGTCAGCGATAATGAGTATTGATTGCAGGGGTTTTATCTCCATTGGCCATATGCACACACACCAGCATAACAATTTGGTTAAATATCTTTCATCACCATTGTGCAATGCAGTGATCACAGAAACTAAATTTAGTTTTCAGACAACATGCATAAATAACCTGAGGTTTTCACAGTTAAGTAAACATATTAAGCAACAGCATCCTGACAAATGTTGTTTTCAAGTACAATTTGCTGGCAAAAAATGGGATAAAAAATTGTGTAGTTCTTTCCAGACCAAATTCTTTCCCTAAGTGAACCTTCCCCACATATACTGTAACAGGTGCAACTTTCAAAATACTGGTATGATGAGGAGATAATCTTTGACACAAGTTGCTGTTCATACTCCAACACCCTACCTCTTTTCATTGTCAAATTCTATCATCAGGGGTCATGATTTAGAAATATAGGCTTGTCAGTGTCACCTAGTAAATACAAAACCAAAATAATTTATATTCCTGTCCCAACATAGAAGATATCAAAAATCTTCCAACCAGTATTTTAAATTGATAATCCAATCCAAACACTGTAATTTCACATTGCAGATTGCCAACAAGCATCAAGTAATTTTCTTTTACTAAATGAAGGCAGTGGCTCTTACACAAGCAACAATATGCCCATCAAACACAGCATTTGACAAAATGGCTCGTGTTCAGCTTGCTATTTCACTAGTATAAAAACTGTTCAGCAATTGTCCGAAAAAACTGTAAAAGGGCTCAATTACCTTCAAATTTGTCCAACCAAGCTCAATAAGTGCTATTCAATTCAATGTTCAGACTTACTCATCCCACTTTGTAACTGTCCCACCTGCAACTTGTTACTGCATTTCATAGCAGAGAGGAAGAAAAAAGCCACAAATTATGAGTTCCAACTGAAACCAGTTTTCAACTGGTTGAAAACTTCAGTCTTGGAGACAAGAAAGCCCAATCCCTTCTCCCTTGCAGCAACAGGCAAGAGAGAGGAAGGAGGCAGTTTCAGGGGCAGCTATAAAAACTCACATTTCCTCTAACAAACAGGAACCAGCCTCATGGCCATGGAGCTTTGCTCCAAATTAGCAGAGCCCTGGTGCCGGGTATGTCACCTACCAACAACCAGAAGCAAATATCTCCTCCACTGGTCTCTACTGGCCAAAGGCAGCTGGACACCATCAGCCTGGAGTGGTCAGGAAACACCACAAGGGTGGGACAGGAACTAAAGATTTCCTACCTGGATTTATTGCCAGAAACTCTGCCTCTGATTATCAGCTGCTTTTAGCTGATACAACAACCTGCAAAATCAGCAGCCTCTGGTGACCATCTAAGGTGAGAGCTGGTTCTCCTTTATCAGCAGCCTAAAGGCTGCCCAGCTGCTATGGCACCCTCTTTATGCCAGCTGCTTTTACAATTTGTCAGTCTTTGGAAAGCCACCTCCATCAACCTTCCAGACACAATAAAACAAGTTTCTTCTCCAGGGGGTATCAGGAGAAGGGGACAAGTTGAGAGTTTCTGAAATTTGCCATTATTTGTTATTTCCAATTAACTTCAAATGACATGTAGATACTATGCATCCATGTGGACATTCGGTGGCAACATGAAGGAGAGGCCTAAAATCCTTGAAACTGGAGGTTTTCATTTCCTGAATTTATGTGCAAGATGGGAAATGGACAAACAAATTTTGCCTAAACCTAAATCTGTGCTAAGAAATGTTTTACCCAACTGTTAGGTTTAACTAACCTCAATTAGTAGTGATTTCATATTCATTCCACCTGCTGTCTGGATGTAGTTTTCCCTAAGACAGCAAACATCACCACTTATTTTAAACAGCATCATATAAAGACCCACCTGGTGCTTTCCCCTCTATCACTCATGCAAGCAAACAGAAGAGATAACAGCAGGCATGGTATAATAAATCCCAGGGCTGAGTTTTTTATCTGTGGATTTACTCTGTGCTGCTGTGAAGTTACTAAACCTAAAGCTATCTGCACCAAACAGGCTCACAAATGGGAGAAATTATCAGTGCAAGGCTGTAGCCCTTAAGCAGTTGGCTTCTTGAATGTGTTCACCTCCTGTTGATTTCATCAGGAATGAAACTTCTAAAAGCTGGTAACACTAGTGCCATGAAATTCAACTTTTTAGGGAAAAGTCCTTAAGGAAAACCAGGTTTTGTTGCTCTTACTGTTAAGGCACCCTCTTCTCTCCATCACAAAAATAACTAGGAAACTAGTATCTAACTTACAACTGACTTGCAAAAGGAAGTTTTTATTCACCTGGCCATTTTTTCTCATCCTCACTCAAAATCTGGGAACCAAAAATGGTCAAAAGTGTATAGACTTTGCAAATCTCAACTGAAATCATGCCGGGAACATTTCAAGTGGAATGCTAAACCATGGAGTTCAGTACATTTAAGGACATCTTCTCAAAGGACAAAGGGATAGAAGAGTGGATTTCATCTTTCCCTCCAAAGTAGGAAAAGCCACACAGGAGGTGCTGAGGAGTCACCCTCAAGACAGACTGTCTGGATACTAAACACTTCCAGTGTCACAGCCAGAGTGTTTGGGACCACATGGAACTAACTGCAAAGTTCCCACAGATCCCAGACACGGCAGAACAACAGGCACAGGGATTGAGGAAGAGATATCCACTGGCCAAGGAGATCCCACCACAGCTTCCCTGTGTCACATCTGTGACAGTGGTTTTGACTGGTTGAGAGATACAGCTGAATTTAAAGCAATGCAAGCAACAATTCTGCAGGCTCCACTGGCCAAAAGTGTTTTGAAACACAAATGAAAGAGCACTAAGACAAAGTCAGGGGTTTAAAATAATTTAAAAGGAAACTGAAGGCTAAAACCAAGGGAGAGATTGGCAGGGTTTTTTCACCCCATGTTATTATTTCTACTACCTTTTCTTGGTTTCCTCTGTCTAGCTTTCTGTTTTGTTATCCTCAGCTTCTCTTTCGATTCCTTCTGACTTTACTCCTCTACATTCTTCAATCCCTCTCACCAGTTGCCCTACAACGCTCCCACATGTTTTACCTTGGTCTCACAGTTTCAGTACTCCATCTCCTCCATTATTCTCTGTTCCTCCAAATCTCCTCCATGCCAACTTCTACGCCCCTTTTTCTATTGATCTGCACATCCTTGCAAGTGTTCAAGGCCCTTAGCAAGGTTGTCTACAGGAATGTGTCCCTGCCATGGCAGGGGGGGCTGGAACGAGATGATCTTAAAGGTCCCTTCCAACCCAAACCGTTCTTTGGTCATAAACTATTCCTGAAGAACTCTTTTAGGCTGCAGGGCTACAACTCTCCTTCAGACAATCTCTGTAAATTTGGATTTATGGTGTCAGAGGTTGGCTTTCTCTCTGCCATTTTCCACACCAGCCTAAGGGAGAAGACAAACCTGGCCACAAGATAGGTAGATCTCAGCTATTCTGTCTGGCTTTAATGTCAAATGGCAGGAATCACTCATGAGCTGTATAATCTCAAATACTTAATTTACCTAAACATTTTATTCTATTCTCCACACATCAGTCATTCAGCTGTGCATTAAAGCATGTGCTGAGCTGTAAGCACGAGATTCATTATAGCTCATGCAGCAAAGGCTGAAGGATGCACCCTGACACTCTGCTGAAGGGGGATTACCCTAATGCTCAGAATCAAACATATATTAAAGGATGCTACTCAGATTAGGGTTTCAGTAACATAATCTCAAATCAAATTTATGTTATTTGGTTTTATCCAACTGCCATTTTTGTCACATAAAACATGCTCCAACTGTCTGATGAATGCCCTGGCATGCATTTATTCTTTCCAAGTGCACTCTGCAGGAAAAAAAATAAACAAAATATCCAAGGCAGAAAAAAACCCACATCAATTTAAGACAGAACAATCAATTCTGAAGAATATTCCCATAAACTACACTCTGCTGCTGGAGTCATAACACTTGAAGATAAGGTTTAATTCCCTCACTGACATTTAACAAAACCAAGACAAAAACAAAGTTCAGCTTTCCTTGGATTTTCCACAAGAGCAATAACATTCAAAAAAGAAAACTGCTGGTGTAAGGGATAATGTAGCAAAAAACCCTCATGTTTGTAGCACATTCAGAAAATTAATATCCTAAAAGGAAGCTCGTCTACACAGTATTGGAAAGGTTGAAGTCAGCGTGGACTATGCACCATGAATAACTTCTGGCCTAAAAGTGGTTGGAGGTTTCCTGTTCATATCAGCTTTAAGAAGAGATATTTCAAGTGTTGCTATTATGATTCTTAAAATAGGCACTTAAATACTTATATTTAGTATGCAAAGGAAAAGGAAAAAAAAAAAAAAAAGAGATAGATAACGGGCTTCCTATTAATGAAAGAACATACTCCCTTTCTCATTTCCTAAACCCCTCCAGGAATTAATCAGCTGTGAGATTCATCCACCAAAGTGGAAGTGCACCCTTACAGGCTTATAGTGGTGAGTATCAGTCAGTGAGAGGTTCACTTTTTTGTGGTTTGAGGGTTTTTTATTAACAGAGACTACCTAAAGCAAACAAAATTAGTATTTGCTTCCATGGAGAGTAGAAGATGCTCAAAATTAAAACTGTGACTGTACGTTTACCAACACCTCAATATCTCAGTTGTAATATTCTTCTAAATCCTAAACTATTGACCATAGTGATAACATATTTTTGCCCCCTTAAACCAAGCACCTAAAAATTGAAGTCTCAAGAGTCAAGCTGAACCTTGGTGTGACACCAGACCACATTCAAGAAAATGCTCTTTTCAATCAGTCTTTGGCAAGTTTGGTGATTCCCAGTACGGTTTCTCTCTGCAGGCACACACCAGATGCCGATCTAAGGATTCTTTCTTGCTACTGAATTCCCTCACAGGAAGAAATGGGTAGACCTGGAGAATTGACACAGCAGCAGTACTGGAGATGAGTTATCAGTTACCAACTACAAGCACAAAATAGAGAAGGCTAAAGCTATTCCAGAAGTACCCCAGAGGTCATCAGCGAGCGTGGAAAGAGATGCAAGTGACTTCAGACACGTTCTGTCAACCAGAAGCACAGCTTTGCTGATGAACCATGAGATCCTATCAACACTTAAGTTTTGTTTGCTGCAGAATTAAATGGGCCCCAAATTATTTTTTTTTTCAGAATTAAACCCACTTTAGTAATCTCTTGTAACTCATTTTGGCTTCGTATACAGGTTTTAGAGGGAAGGAGAATCTGCTTCAGAGAGCCCTAACTGTAGGTGAATTCCTGTAAGAGCCTGACATTTATAATTTACAGTTTATTATAGTGCCCTGCAGGGACTACAGTCCCCTGAGGGGTCCAACCAGGACACCCAGTGACGTCTGCAGCATCCTGTCACTCTGCTGACAAAGGAGGAAACAGTAACTCAGGGACACTAAGTATTTAGTGGCTGGATTTCATGCACATGCACTTCCACATGTTGCCCAAATAAGAACATACTCTGGCCAAAACAAAAAGTGAAAAACCATAACTTCTCTACCCTCGCCTGCAGAAAATATAAAACCCATGCACTAACCAGCATTTCTGTTTAAAAATATCCCAGCGAAAATAAAAAGCGTTTGTTCCACTGCCTGTTGTTCGGCTTCCAGCACAGCCCTGCAAGGCCAGAGCCCGTAAATCAACCACTGGCATGTGCTTACACAAGGCTGTGCTCCCAGCTGGCCTCCCATCCACCTCCGCTGGCGGCTTCCTAAAGCTTGGATTTGTCCTTTGGCAGTGGTGCTCAAAACGGCGAGCATTCACGGAAAGGGTGTTCAAGATGTTTCAGAAGAAAACTGAAATTCCTCCCTTTCCTGGCATCCTACAAACTGAGATGGAATTTTAAAAATTTCCTTTCACCTTGACCTTGACATCACTACCCAGCCTCTACAAGGTATGTAGTGAGAAGAAAACTCTGTAAGAATAAAAACATCTTTTATTTTGGTTTACTTTGGAAGTAAGCACGTGTCCCATGGCAGCTCCAGACACCTTCTGCAGAGTTAAATTCACATCAGCTGCCCTTGGCCTACAGTCAGGAGGTAGTGGGAGACACGACAAGGAGCAAAGCACTGGAGGCTTGCTCTGCCCTCTCTAAAAAGCACAGGATGATCCAACTCATTGGCACGATGACCAAACCCATAAGTGTGATGAGCACTGGATGGAGGTAAGACTTGCAGGTAGCTTGTGAGTAGACCAACTCTACCCAGCTTCCAACCTCCTTTCCCAACCCTCTTGGAAGGCACCTCTAACCATGTGTTGGGCACTCGGCTGGCCCCAGAAACACCTCGAGAAAAACATGAGCAGAAGGAGCTCCAGACCTCTTGATGGAGAGCACAGCTCCAAAACCAGCCCCCACATCAGTGGAGGCTGGTGAGACACCAGAGCTGAGACGAAACTCCTTGCCCTAGTGTCCTGGTTTGAAAAGGAAGTGAGTTTTTTTGGGATGCTGTGCAGTTTTCTGAGGCAACACCTGAACTGTGGTGAAGGTGGGGTCAACACCAGCCTGCTCTAGGGGAAGGTGACCCTGCTCATGGCAGCAGGGCTGGAACCAGACGGTCTTAAAGGTCCCTACCAACTCAAACCATTTTATCATTCTTTAACAGTGCAAACCTGCTAACGCAGTTCAGTTCAAAGTGTTCACTTCAATGTGCCCCTCTCCCTTCCCCTCGAAACCACAGCGCAGGAAATGGAAAAAAAGAAAAAAGTGCCTGTCCTGATCTTATCTGGAGAGAGATGTGGCCAGGAAATCCATGACTAATAGCAGTCCTGGGAGGGTCTAGCAGCCCTGGTGACTGGACAAGTGGCATTTGCAAGAAGGAGCAGCAGGGAGGGAAAAGAGTAAGAACAGCAGAGTTATGGCTCCAGCCTCCCTGTAAATGCTTCTCTCAACAAGCAATTAGCTTGAGAAATTTTAGACAGAATAGGTCAAGAACAGGTCTCTCCAGCCTGTACGTGCACTTGCAGTCTGCAGCACCCACACTGCACCCAGCCCAGACACAGCCCAGCACAAGCAAAATGCACCAGCACTGTATAATTTGTGTAATTTATAAACACCACCAGAGGCAAAAGCCCTGCAGACTCAAAGGCCTTTGCCCATGGGCAACTCAACTGCACTGTAACTGCAGCACATCCTACCAATAAATCAAATTATCACCTTAGAAACAAGTCCTACCATCAACCAGAGTTTCAGAAAACACACTTTAAATGCAAATTAAAAATGGCCTTTTAATATGGCTTGACTTAAGCTAGCTAAAAAGAACCACCCGATGAAAATGAGAGGGGTTTTCTTTTCCTTATGTATTGTTTGCATGCAAAGTTTCTGCCTCCTTCACATAGTCTCAGCATTACCTCACTGAGTAGGGCTAAAACTGCACTCAACTATGTTAAAAGAATTGAGTTTATCACCATTCAACTTCCTTATTTTGGCAGAAATAAAGAAAGAATATGGGGGTTTTTTTCTCCAGAACTACTGTAAACCAAGAAGTTTCCCAATTTTTTTGGCCAGAAATCAAAAAGAGCATGGGGCTGGGGAAATCTAAATATAAAGAGAATTTGAAAAACAGTAGAACTACAGCCTGCATATGATATCTGGCTGACAGTCACTGCGGGGACTCATTCAACAGGCAAGTTACAAGCATGGGATGGGAGCTCAGAGATGGTTATCAGCAAATGGGAGCCCATGAAGTGCAGCAACAAGCACCAACCATAGGGTGCTCTTTTGCTACCTAGGAGATGATTAGCAACAAGCTTCCCCTTTGAGGCTTTGCTGCTACTGAAACGAAAACCTGCTTCAAATTCCTCCTTCTGCTTCTTCAGAAATCCAGTTTGGTTGGGCCACTGGAAACAAAAGCAGAGTGTGGCCTCCACAATCACCTTTGCCTAGAAGGATGTTCCAGTCTACCCTTCTAAGCAATCCCACACAACACCCTTGGAAGAAATTAGTAAAGAAAAAGTTTTGTAGATATGTTAGGAAAGCAATAGGGCCAAGATCCTGAATTCCAAACTATGAGAAATTATTTACCTACATATTTAATGTCTATATTGCAAAAAATCTGATTGTAGTCATTTAAATGTCTTGTAAAATAATATGAAAAGGCTGCTCTAGGCTTCTGAAGACACTCCTTTATTGATACAAGAGAACAGGCCTTTCTTGCTTGGTGCATAACTGAATTTTTATGCAATATTGACAAACACAATAAAAACAAAATCACCAGTCTCAGTCTCCTTTAGTATCTTGTAAGCATCTTTTGACTGGCAAAGCAGGCAAAGGAACATGGAAGTGCTGTGTGCTCACATTAAGGGCATATTTCAGAGTATTCTTCACCAAAGAAGAATACAAAAAAAAAATTTCCCAAGAAAATCAGGTAAATGCAGTTCAGCTAACCATGTGTCTGTCTTTCAGTTCTCCACGGACTTAAAATCACTGTTCAGTTTCACCTGTAATTTGATGTTTCACCACAATGCAAAAAAATAACTGGCTAGGAAAGAGATACAGATCAAAGGGCTCCTTTGATGGAAAGCCTGAAATGATGGACACTTCAAACCAGTGACTTCACAAGACAGACCGCCATGTGGCCACGACTCAAAAATTTCTCTCACGATAGAGCTACTTGTTTACATAACAAAATAGAATGAATGAGTAGGTAACGATGAACCATTAACATGGGAGAAAAAATTGCTTGGCAGTCTCTGTTCTTCTCTCAGACACGATACTTTTGTGGACAAAATTACAGAAGGCACAACACAAAATTACACATTTACTTCATCAGTACATTCTTCCTCTTTTCATGACCCCCTTTGTTTGCTCTGCTCTCTGTTTTAGGCTACAGCACTGCAGATGTTGATGCACTCGTGGATTCTGCACTGTGCAGCGTTGCTGTCTCCAGCAGGATGCTCACCTTACCACGGAGGCCACCTTGCACACACCTGGTGAGAAGAAAGCTCCTTAACTGGTCCAACCCTGCCAGGGGTGCTGTTCTGTTTTTAACAGCAGCTTTCCCATTTGTGCTGGGACACGCAGGCCATAAAAGCATTGACTATGACAAACATTTTAGACACAAATGAAAAGATTCCCAGTGATCTGTGTATACATTGGTACCATAGTGTAATTTCCACAGAGGAAATGTCTCTCCTTTTACAAATGCAGGCTCACCAGCTTCAGATAGCATTTTCATGCCAGCAAGCGACTTCTTATGAGCAAGAAAACGGAGGCACAAATGGAACGGTGAAGAAACAAAGTGTCAGCCAGGGAAGACGTGGGCACTATGTTCAGGAAAAACTTTCTACAGGAAAAGCAGTTAAGCCCTGGGACATAACCCCAGGGAGAAGACTGTGTGCTTTTAAAGACAGAGGAAACAAACATATGTCAGGAATAAGAAGGGCTTTAGGGACAAGGGATGACCTCTGAGCCTCTTCCAATCCTACCTCCTTTGGTCCTGTGATGCACAGTCACAACACAAAAATGTAATAAACAAAAACAGAAGGAAAGGAGTAATGGAGGTCACTTTAGATAGTAGTCAGCAAACCACCTCCCAAAGTCTGAAGAGTTGTCAAAGTTTCCTCAGGAAGTGACAAAGACAAGAAACTTTGCCTTAGTCGTAAACCTGGCAATCTCTTCTGTGGCTGCCACACACAATTATGTCAGGATTTGGCAGGGAGCTGTAAATCGCTCCTCCAGCCCACATAAAGAAAATGTTGGGAGCTAGGCACAGGGCACTGAGCAGCCACAGACAGATTAGGAAAGCTGGCAGCTGCACAGCCAGCCACATTTCAGCACTGAAGCACGGCTCAGGAACACAGCAGCTCCCCGACACTCCTCCCTCCTCCAGCCTCTCAACAAGGTGCCCACATGGAAACACCATGCAAGTCAAAGTAGAACTACACTTCATTTCACCACACACACTGAGCTGGAGCTAAAACCTGCTCAGACCCAGAAGCATGTGCCATCTAACACAGGGACAACTGCTGGGAACAAATAAACTGGATTGGGAGAGCAGGAAGAGTCGGGGGTAACAAGACAGGACTTGGAGCAGAGCTCAAGCATTTGCACTCAGGAAGATGAACACCTTCCACAGGCAGACACCTCACTGCCCAGCAGCAGTAATTTACTGGAGGAAGTAGTTTAGGAGCAGGCTTGAGGACACTTGCATGGCAACATACTAAAGAGAGCTGTTCAACTGCACCCCTGTAGCTCCTACACCCGAGGCTGCGAGGCACCGGACAATTAGACAGGCATCCTGCTCCTCCTCGCCCACTGGCAAGCTGGAACCATCCCTTCTCAGAGAGCTCTGCAATCAACAGAGCCTTCCTTCCAAACTGACTCACTCCCACCCTCCTGCTGCCCCAGACTTCCCCTTTGCCCTTCCCTCGCTTGTGTCTCCTCCAACAGCTACAAATCCCACAACCATCATCTTGTACTGCACTACTCCTGCCTGCTCCAAATCACTCCTGTGACACCCACAGAGAGGTTTTAAAACCCTAAAATACTCTGGAGAAAGAAGAAATGAATGCAGACCCCCAAATCCTGCTTTGTTAGGTTAATGCTGAAAACTAGAGGCCAGGCTCCCTCCTGGCAATGTGGGGTCACATCCAGGAGCCAATAACCTACACCCGATCTTTAGAGCAATGGCTCCAGGCCACTCACTGGCCCTGGAGTACTGCACTGGCCTGTAGGGCTGGCAGTGTGCACCAGAGCTCTGGTTTCTCTAGTCCTCTTCATCATATTCCCATCTAGACCTTCTATAGCCAAATGGAACTCCAGAGCTTGTGGAGAAGCTGGCTTTGCAAACATTGTACCAGCTGCAATTTTTTCCCACTGGGAAATTCTGAATAGGCAGAAACAGCCTAAGTTCTTTGCACAGCTTGAGGCCAAACTGTCAGTGATACTCTGATCCAGAGGTGCAGCCTAGGGCTGTGTTCAGAAGTGGAGAGGGATACGGATTTACAAACTAATTTAATCCATATTTCTAACAAAGATAAGAACTTGTCTTGGGACTAGAACATGCCAGACTGATTATCAAGGGATCTATGACATACAACGCAGATTAACCAGGGTTTTTTCAGGACCTACTGAAAAAAACAACTGTCAAGATTTCTTTTGGTAGATCTGAGAATGTATTTTGAGTTGCCATCTAGCTTTCAAGCAGATCAGGCAATTATTGCCTCCATTTGTTTACACAGACAGCTATGGAGTTTCCCTGCTCTAGAAATGTCAACTTCTTGAGGGGATTCATCATCTGAAGAATTCCTCTCTTTTGGGAAAATAATGTCAATCCCCACAGTAAATGAGATCAGAAGTAGGAGGTTTTCTATGACTATGCCCTTCTAAAACAGAAGGAACATATCACTAATTACTAAGTGACTATAACTACACACACATCTCCTTAAGTGCTACCACAGCCACCCCATCATTTTAATGAATCTACACAGTAATTGCATACTCTTAGTAACACAGAGCTGCACTATAGGTTTCTTTTCCTGTCTTAAAAAAAAAAAAAAGCAAGCAATTGCCTTACAAAATCTCCAGTAAGTTTTAATGTTACAAAACATCAATAAATTATGGACATGTGGAATCTCATACCACAAGACATTTCATCTC
Organism: Ammospiza caudacuta; assembly: GCF_027887145.1. Lineage (NCBI taxonomy): Eukaryota > Metazoa > Chordata > Aves > Passeriformes > Passerellidae > Ammospiza > Ammospiza caudacuta. Next base: position 103,267,140 of record NC_080593.1, read on the forward strand.
TATAAAATTACAACATTTTCTGCTGGAGAAGAAAACAAGCAAGACACATCCACATATTCTACCACAGACTCCTCATGTTTGTACAAACCACATTTATTTTTGTCACTATGCCATTTTAAAAGTTGAAGGCAGGAATTCTGACCAAGGGATGGTCACTGCCAAATACTTTGGGTTGAACTCTCCAGAGCCCTGGCAGCACATCCTGGCAAGAACTACTCCAGGGCAAGGTACCCACTCCTGCTGGGCTGAGTGTCAACACAAATCAGAGAGAACTGGAGCGTCTATTTGTGCTTGGTTTTCAAATGTTCAACTCACTTGGATGGCATGAAAGCAAATTCACTCTCAAAAGCCTTCATTCATGCACTTCTCTGAGTGCTTATGGAGATGTGGGCCTAAAAGCAGCCGAACTTGCAGCGGGTAATTTGAGATTTGAGTAGACAGAAACTTGTGTACTGGAGTAGTGATGCTCTGCTGGTTACTGTCAGCAGAGGTGGTTCTGCTCCGCGGCGGTGTTTGTGCCAACTTGGTGGGCACACTTTGCCGGGAAGCTCGCTCGGTGCCGGGCAGCGAGGGGCAGGCGCAGCCAAAGTGCCGAGCTAAGCACATTGCTGCTCCAGATGTGAAACGCACGCGCGACTTCGCCAAAAAAGCGAAAGGGAAAAAAAAAAAAAAAGGGAATGGCAAAAAAGGACGTTCCTGTAAGGAGTCGAGTCAAAGAAGCGCTGCTGAATAAAGGCAGGCAAGGAACTAAACAAAGCACCGAGCAGCACATCGGTGAGCCGGGAGCGAGCCCCTCGACACAGCGTCCCGGGGCGGGCAGCGCCGCCGCTTCTCTCCGGGCGGCTCCCACCGCTGGAACGGGGCTCGGCACGGTCACCGCCGCCTGTGACGAGCCCCCAGGGTGGGCAGCAAAGCCCCCTAGGCCTCCCGGTACCTTCGGGGCTCTGGCACCAAAGGGAGACCTCGGCGGGGCCGGGGCCGCCGCGGGATGGCTCAGTGCCGGCAGCCGCGCCGCCGGGGAGCGCTGGGGGAGACCCCGAAAGAGAGCCGCTCTCCGCCTCCCCCTACGCCCTTCTCCCTTTTACAAAGTTGAGAAACAAGACAAAAACAACCAGCCCCAAAGCCTCCCCCCGCCCCGTGCGCGGCTGCCAAGTTTCGGCGTGCAGGAATTTTCTGCGGCCGAGCCCCCCTGCCCCGCCCGGACCTCCAGACACGGCTCCCCCCGGGAAGCGGGACAGCCGGGCCGGGAGCGGGACAGCCGGGCTGGGAGCGGGACAGCCAAGGTGGGAGCGGGACAGCCGGGCCGGGAGCGGGACAGCCAAGGTGGGAGCGGGACAGCCGGGCCAGGAACGGGACAGCCGGGCCGGGAACGGGACAGCCGGGCCGGGAGCGGGACAGCCGGGCCGGGAACGGGACAGCCGGGCCGGGAGCGGGACAGCCGGGCCGGGAACGGGACAGCCGGGCTGGGAGCGGGACAGCCAAGGTGGGAGCGGGACAGCCGGGCTGGGAGCGCCCCCCGGCTTAGCGAGCAGCCCAGCTCCCACAGCCCCCACCTGCGAGGCGAGAGAGGAGGCAAAGAAAGGGGGAAGCGACCCGCCGGCCGCCCTTACTCACTCCAAGCAGACAGACTTTCAGCTCGCGTATCGCCATCATCTGCCCGGGGCCCGGCCGCTCCGCATCCCCGGCGCTCCGCACTGCCCCGCCGAGGCGGCCCAGCCCCGCCGGGGCCGCCCCCGCCGCCGGTCACATGCGCCCGGCCCCGCCTCGCTGCTGCCCCCCGCTCCCAGCCCATCCCGTCCCATCCCGTCCAGTCCCGTCCCATCCCATCCCATCCCATCCCATCCCATCCCATCCCATCCCATCCCATCCCATCCCATCCCATCCCATCCCATCCCAGCCCAGCCCATCCCATCCCATCCCAGCCCATCCCAGCCCAGCCCATCCCAGCCCAGCGCCGCCGGAGCCGCTCCGGGGCTGCCACCGCGCACTGGGCTGAGCCTGGTGAGCGGCGACAGCACGGAATGGTTAGAGATGAAAGGGAGCTCTGGAGATCATCTGGTCCAACCCTCCTGCCAAGGCTGGATCGATCACCCGGAGCAGGTTACACAGGAGCCCATCCAGGCGGGGTTTGAATGTCTCCAGGGAGACGTGGAGGTCCAGCGCTCTGCCACCCTCAGTGGGAAGTTCTTCCTCATGCAGAGGTGAAACTTCTTGCTTTTCAGTTTATGTCTATTGCTCCTCATCCTCACTGGGAACGACTGACACCATCCTCTTGGCACCCACCTTGAGATACTTACAGGTATTAATGAGATCCCCTTCGGTCTTTTCTGAGGCCCAGAGTCTCTCTTCATAAGAGAGATGCTCCAGACCCCTAATAATCTTTGTGTCCCTTCGCTGGACCCCCTCCTGGAGCTCCTTGTCTTTCTTGTACTGCCGGGTAAATATTTGCTGTTGTGAGAAAAACAGTCTGTGAGAGACGGCATCCTGCAGGGGGCTGTGCATATGCTTAGTCCTACACACCATGTGCTAGGCTAGGCACGGGATGGGGACTGCTCTGGTTGTGAACCATCTGAATCCATCTCCTTTTTCTTTTCTTTTTTTTTTTTTTAAGCTTTTCCTACTATGTGCAGAAATAATTGAAAATAGTAACTCCATTTTTTACCCAATCCTGCTAATACACACCCAATTTGTATTAAAACAGTCAATCTCAGGTTAGTAGTAGGTTGCAGCCCACACATCACATACCAAATTTAAGTTAAACTCATCAGCTTAGGGCTGGTCCTCTGAAATCAATGAAGAATAACTACTCTGCTCTTGGTATGCAAGGTTCTAGAATTTATGGTGGATTGCACACAAAAACCCCAGGAAGGCAGAAGAGCATCATCCATCAGATATTTTAAATCAGAGCCTCTCTGTTCTGCTTACAGTTTTATTTTGGCTTTTTTTTTTTTTTTTTTTTTTTTTCCTGCACTAATTTATCAAGTAAAATTGCTAAAGGGAATTGAAGAAAATCTTGATTAGTCATTGTGAGATTACTGCCAGGTCATTAGATGCTTCCTGGCAATAAACTGTTGTGGAATTCATTATAACACTAATTAGTTCCACACGGACCCCTGCACTCACACCAATAGGCTGGATGGAGATGTTTGCCCACTTCCAGAATCCCAAATCCTAGGCCAAGGAGATGCCTGGGGCACAGCAGTTGTTATCTCTATGGAGGAAAACACGAATTATTGCTAGCAGAGTATTCACAGGCTGTCAGGAGAGAGATTATCAAAAGAGAGAGATCAAAGAGGGGCTCATCACAGAGATGTTTTTGATTTAATTAAGCTCTTTTTTTTTTAGGAGAATTTAGCAGAGAAACAAAACACCGCAGTTTTTTTTAGACAACTAGTAAAGAATATTGCAAAGATTCTGGCTGCTCAGTGCCTTTCCACAAGAATGCATTATACACTAAAGTATTTCCATAAGCACATAGATACACTCCCTGATGTGGAAAAACTACAGTTCACACTCAGGACATTCAGTTTAAAGCAGCTTCTAATTAGTTTTCCAAATTTCAGCCAGTAATTGGTTCTACAAATTGACAGGAGATATAAATTTTTAAGGTTTTACACCATCCCACTGCATTCTTTTACAAAGTGTTGTGGTTCAGGATCACCTTTCCATAGATTCTTTTGGGGGTTTTGTGATGTTTTTAAAAATTTCTGTCTCTTTCATGTATGCTATTAGTCATTTATCCCTTTCCTTTGGTCCAGATTTTGTAATTCTTGAAGTCTGGGATTTTTTTCATTACTGTGTATGTGAAACATTATGCCACCTGAATTAATTTCAGCAAGACTCACTGGAATTACATTTTCATAGAATCATACAATGGCTTATGTTGGAATGGCCCTGAAAGATCATCCAGTCCCAAGCCCCACTGCCATGGGCAGGCACACCTGTCCATTTTTCAGACAGTAATACATCTCACTGACTTCAAAACCATATTACTACATGTCCACTGGCTGTCTTGACTCAGTATCACCAAAATACGAAGCAGTGCCTGAGATATTTGCCCGGGAAAGCAAGTCAGATTCCCATCTTTCATCCTACCTGGGGAAATTTCTCAAATACACACTGGTGTAGTGTGAGCTCTCACTAAAAGAAGTTACAGCCCAGACCCCAAAAGTTTCTTGTTGAATAGAACAAATAACTAATTAGCTACTTAGAAACAAGCAAACTGTTTAAAACAGTAGCACAAAGAAGACCCAGTGGAAGTTGTTCAGGCTGAAACAGCAGAAGAGAGGTTGTTAAGGGAACTTTATTGTACAGTCAAAAAATCTAAAGAGCCAAACTAAAATTAACAACCAGAGGAAAAAGTAACATATAGTACTTGTTTAAACAAAGAGCCTATGAACAACAAAAACAACAAAAAAGGTATCCCCAAAAGTTTTGAGTCTCCCCAAAATTAGGGAGATAAGAAGAGAGAAAAACAACAAATGTGTTCTGGTATTTAAAAAAGCTACTGATGCTCATTCTTCCAGGAACTGGCATAATCCTTGTGTTTGTCTGCATGCAAGACGCTGTGGTCAGGAAAACATTTTTGCAGAATTGGTCATGTTGCAATGTTTTCAAATGTCTTATTAAAAATAAAGGAAAACAAATCTTTGCATCCCAGAAGCTTTCTTTCTTTTTTTTTTTTTTTCTTCCTTTTGTAGCATTTTATTCAATGAATAATTGTAAGTTTTGAAGTTTCGAAGCAATGGTGTACCTCACTTCTTTCTAACCAACTGTATTTTGGTTTTGGGAAGTACAAAGCCAAGTGGCTTTGGTTTTCAGCAGCCTTCCTCTGGAGCTTTCAAGTCATGGCATGGTGTCCTCCAGTGGTCTGGAGCAGTGGCAGCTGGGGCTGCTGATGCCCTTCTCTTTGCCCCTGCTCACCGTGTCTGCCCCAGTGTGGCTCATGCTGGTAGATTAGTCCCATGTTTAAAAGTTTTCTATGACCTCAGTCTCCTCTTCTCTAGAAGTGGTGTAATGGTATTTAGAAAGCCTTTATTGGCAGGAAACTGGATGCTTTTGAGGTTCTGGCAGTGTTTGTAAGCTTATGAGGGCATCTACACTTCCTCCTCCTGCTTGCTTTCTCTGTGAGTGATGTAGGTAGAGAAAGATCCATCCAAGAGCCTGATGTGTACCCAGATCCTGAAACTGCTGTTGTCTGTCCCAAACACTGATGAGTTACTTCCTTTCTCCCATGTTACTTCCCCTCTCAATTTCTTGGCAAGCATCTTTCTCACACAAAAATATTATCCTCCCCTTCACTGGCGAATTCAATCCAGACCCTCCTACTGTGGGCTGCCATCCCAGCTCTTATTCCTAAGGCAGGGAACAGGAGGGAAGTTAACTCCCTGCTGCCCCGGAACAAATGCCTCCGCATCCTTTGGATGACACAAACTTGCAGCACAGTGATCACTGCCACCACAGAAATCTTTCTGGTGCTTGCCCAAGAAACTGCCAAAATCTCTTAAAAGGAAAGCAGCTGCTGCTGAGCAAGCTGTTCCTTGAGTGGGAGGAGCAGCTTCCAGCTCCTAGATCCCATGCAAAATCCAGTGGTTATGAAATGGCTAAAATTCTGGGAGATGCTATTTTTGTTTGTTTGTTTACTTGAGCTAAGTAAATATTTACTTAATCAAAGTTTGCTTACTTAAACAAAGGCTAGAAAAGGATTGCCCTGGAAAAGCATCATGAGAGTCCTGAGACATGAAAAACAGAGAAGTACCTGGGATGATTCTGATGTCAGCTACACAAGTCTTAAGCCACTGCAATTTTTAAATTTTTTTTAGTTTGAGAAGGTTTATTCCACTTCATTGCACATGCAAAAAGTGAATTAGGTTCTTTATAACCCACTGGTTCCAGCAATAATGCCTGGGGACTATGTAAGCTGGCTGCTACTTCATTTTGTTGTAGTGTTGCTTCATGTTTTAACGTCTTCTGTTTATGGGAGTTGGATGGTCCAGTCACTCCCTTCTGAAGAGAAAAATCTGCTGGAAAAGCTTAGAGGGGAGTAAACCTCTGCAAGATGCTACTTGCAGCTTGACTGCCAAGAACTTTGAAAAGCACCATTATTGCTGTTGAGCAAAACCTGGGAATTGTTTGCGTGAGGCTTTATCAGCATGATTCTTGTTGGACCTTGCAAGAGATGCACTGTTCCTAAAGTGTTTGGGAAACATTTTGACATCTCTGGTATTAGAGATGTATGTTTGTCAAGAGGGTCAAGATTACTCTCCTTATTCACTGCTAATCCCCAAGGCAATCTCCTATCAAAGGAGTGAAAAATTATGCAAGACTTCTCATTCTTTGCAAATGATGTCCCATAGCCTCAAGCTGGTGATAGTGCAACTTTTCTCCGCTGTTAGATGGGGAAAGAATTTTAAAAAAAGCTTTTTGCTTACATCAGAAAAACAGGAGCTATGTTACAACTTGAGAATACTGCAAATACCATAGTGAATTAAGCACCAAGAAGGGACAAGAACTAGCTAAAGTAAAATATTGGCTCAATTAAAGAAGAGACCTAAATTAGCTTCAGATGGATTTAGCCTGGAAGCTAGGATTAGGGCTTTCTAAGTCTTTGAAAAGCTCAGTCAGACAATAAATGAAAAGTAAACTAATTTAAAGGTACAGCCTTATACAGGTAAAAAGAAGCTTCTGAGATGTCCTGGAAAGCAGAAGTCAAGACTCGGTGATCCAACATATTATTTGTCCATATTGCTAAGTAAATTGGCCAGTGGGCTGGGTTTGACTGGGGTAGAGTTAATTTTCTTCCCATTGGCTGGGGTGGGGCTGTGTTTTGGACTTGTGCTGAACACAAATTAATAGGGTTGGTAATACAGACATGTTTTTGTTATTGCTGAGCAGGGCTTACACAGATCCAAGGCCTTTTCTGGCTCTTCACACTGCCTTGCTGGGGAGGAAGCTGGGAGCACGTGGGAAACTGGGGGGAGACACAGCTGGGGAAGCTGACACTGACTGGCCAAAGGAATGTTTATTTGAAATCATGCTCCGTTTATAAAGTGTGGGAATAAGGAAGAAGGGGAGGACATTTGGAGTGATGGAGATTCTCTTCCCAAGCCACTACCATGTGTAATGGGGCCCTGCTCTCCTGGAGGTGGCTGAACACCTCCTGCCCATGGGAACCTGTGAATTTATTTTTTGCTTCACTTGTGTGCACAGCTTTTGCTTTGCCTATTACATGGTCTTTATGGGAACTCATGAGTTTTCCAGCTTTTACCCTTCTGATTCTCTCCTCGGTCCCACTGGTGGGGCAGAGAGTGAGTGGATGCCTGGGGCTTGGTTGCTGGCTGTGGTTAAACCATGACAGCAAGTGAACACCAACTGTTGAGGTTGGACATCAGGTCACAAAGGAATCAAGTTTGAGCTCTTTCTGCTGAGATTGAAATCATCTATGTGATTTTATGTATATGATTTTATTTTTTGTCCAGCAAAATCAATCCTGTTGCTGCATCCTGTAAATTCCTTATACTGTATGAATTCATACAGTCAGTTCTTGATGAAAGCCCTGTACCTTATTATCAAACTCATTTTCCACATGAGCCTCATGAAAACACTAATGTGAGCCCACAATGCTGCTGAATCCTTTGTCATGTATCATCCCATACAAAACCATGCCTGAGCATGCAGGTGTTTGCAGAGTAAACACCAAGCCAAACAAAACGCTATTGTGATTTCCTGTACCAAGGCACAGTTCAAAACAGGGGGCACTGACTGGGGGATATTCAAAGTTGCAGTTTTGTCATTTCTGTAGTTCTTGTAACATGCTCTGTTTTGCAGGTCCTCATTTTGGGCAGTTTTGGGAACAGTTTGTGAAGACAGCATGACAATTGTCCTGAGTGAGCCCCTGGAGATGACAAGAACTGTCTCAGTTTACTTTTGGTGGTGCTGGCATTGGTTTGCTCAGTTCCTTTCATGCTTCTGGCATAGGTGACATGTGGTACTTGCTGCTTGAAAAGGGAATGTGAAGATCAGCTTTTCCCAACTATCAGTTATCTGGTTGGAGTGATAACTGGAGATCTCTACTTCAAAATTCAGGCAGTCTTTGCAGCAGGTCAGTGATACCTTCTTGCCTTCCAGCTCACTGCAGGAGCAGCCCAGCGAGGTTCTCATAAATTACAACTGGATTTACTGAATAGACATGTTGTTTCCTTCTAGCAGTATATTCCACAGTACACCATTCTTATATAGAGTGGTGCAGTATCTGGTTTACCACCATTAGCTTTGTGTGAGGTGAAGGAGCCTGTGTTTACTACCAAATGAAAGGAGAGCATACACAATTCTCCTTTTAATTAAGCTTCGCCTTATAAACTATGAAAAGGGTTTTATATCAAGGCCAAATATTGTCAAGCAAGCAGGCTTCTATTGTGCACACTGCCAAGGAGAGATAACAGCTCTCTTATACTTCAGAAATTTGTCCTGCCAAGGGAGCATCAGGTTTGTCTAAAACATACCCAGCGTGTGCTGCCAGCCAGAGAAGGTTTGAACTTCACATTGATTCTTCTCATTAAATCTGCAGGCAGTGAATGTACATTGATGGGTGCTTCCTCTGGTTACAGAAGACCCAAACAAGGACCTTCCAAACAAGGCCCAAATGAAAAATTTTGAATGAGAATGCATCTATCTATCCTGACCTTACAGTAGTTTAGGCGGTGAGAAGGGTGTCTGAAGCCAACTTGTGGTGTCACTCCTACCTTTTTGTCTGCATCAGTGGAACTGGGTGCTCATCAGGAACAATCATGAGGCAACTGCAAAGGAGAAATTAAAATCCAATTGTAAGCCAGGTGGTGACAGAGGAGACATGTCTTAGTCTTACATACTAAAGTTCATTCCTTTCTTTAGATTTAACAGTGAGAGGGATCTTTGCACTCCTGAAAGAAAACAGGAAAACAATATGAGAAAGGAATCATTTTGATGATGAGAAAGAAATTCTCATCAATCCAAAAAATCTACAGCATAAAAGATAGAGTTCCTTTTTTTTCCCTTTTGTTTTGTTTCTGCTATGAATAACAGTTTTGTATGTTGAAATGAGCTGAAGTCTGAGCATGGACTCTGTGACCTCTCCTCTTCCCACCACTAGTCTAAACAGCCCTGAAATGCAAAGGATTTTTGATGCAAATTCAAAATTCCCTTTTTGAGTCTATGTCATCTATCAGGATAAATTAACCCTTAAAGAAATCTGCAGTTTTGCAAAGTTTTGACCACATAATTTATAATTATTACTGGTAATGATGCCAGCCCCTTTTCATTTCAGGACAACTCTTTGCTTAATGTTTATTTCAATTTCCTTGTACAGCAGCAGTAGTACTGCCTGTTTATGGACCTCAGACTCTGGCTCCAGTACAGACAATCTCAGTTTGTTCAAACCTAAAAATAAATAAGAAGTTAGTGTGCTTTGTTTTGTAGATTTTTTAAGATATATATTATTAAAATATTTTACAAGGGGGAAAAGAATGCATTACTTGATCAATAGCTTTAATTTTCTAATGAGGAGTAATAATATAGTAATCTCTTCAAATAAGCAATAATTTGTCAGGACCTTAACTGCACCAAGAGGTGCTGATTACCCTGACATAACTAATAGCTAAGAAACTATCTTGAGAAGCATAAACTGGAAATATGCACAATGTAGACTGTTTTATCAGTCCAGCTATTTTACTCTCCTTCTCAATCAGTTCTTGTGGTTTCTTTAAAGATGGTGGGTGCATTAGCTCCAGAAATCCTGCAGTACACTAGGAGGCTTTAAGTGCTATTTTTAGGGCAATTAAATGCAAAGAAAAGTTCTATACTAGGTCTGCACTCTAGGGGTCTGCAGACTTATCTTCATCACACATAGATCATGGAATCATACCTCTCAATTTCACAGTTAGAAAAGTTTTAAGAATAGATGAGAATAAAAAAATAATAGAATAGTAAGTTGTGAAGGTATAGCTTAAAGAGGACTAGCACTAGTTATCTTCAGCAAAGGAATCAGCAAAGTGAAGGCCTATCTGCAGAACAACCTTAAAGAGAAGCTACCATGGTCATAATCTTTCTTATGATATCAGAAGGGTATTTTCTTATCAAAATGGATAAGAAAATAAATCTGATGCTCTGGCAGAGACAAAATATCATTTCACCAAAACCCAAAAAGAGTCAGAAATCTCATTTTCATGTTAGAACATACTAAAAAATTCTAACTAAATCTTCAAGCCTTGGAAGAAGTAAGTTTAAGCTAGTAGTGCCAAGTAATTCCTTTCAATAAAAGAGGTGGCTGGAATGGCGATGTGGTCCTTGGCTCCTTGATCCAGGTGTTCCTGCAGTCATTAGCAAGGGAAGAGCCTAGCTTGTGAGCAATTTGGATTTATGTGAGCCACTGTTGTTGACTTAACTTCTGGGCATGTGACTTGACTGTAATTCCTCTTCTAAACTAGCTCAGATGATCTGCATCTTGGTGGGAATATCCCTTTGGCTTTGGCTTCTACATAGAGAATGGGAGCACTTGGGCATCTGGGTGACTTAGGTCATAGCAATTTCCAATAGCCTGAAAAGTAAGGAAATCAGACCACTGGAAATAACAAAGGATCTGGGAAGCTGGATCCCAAATTATTTGCAAAGAGGATGAGGAAAAATGGAACTACTGTCTGGCTTTATCCTGCAGGAAGGGAAGGTTAACAATACTGTGGGAGTTCAAAGATTTCCAGCCAGATGCAGAGCTGCCTGGGCATGTTATCCCACAACACCAGAAAGTCCATAATGCCTTATTTATTCCATCACAGGAACAAGGACATGAAGATGTCTTTGAGGAGGACACCTATGGCACACCTATTTTTTTGGGCTTGTCACCCAAAAAAAAAATAAGCTCACACTGAGGGATGATTGATTGATTTACCTAGTCCAAGGGAAGAAGTATGATAGACAAATAATCAGGCTCAATGTACATATGCTGTGTTAGTGACATATCAGGAGTGAAATGTGGAAGAAAAAAGGATGCAGAGATTTTTGAAGATAAGATTACCTAAATCCTACCTTAAAGCAAGACATGCAGCTCCCTGCTCTTATCTTCATGAAGGATCTGTCTGCAGATCAAAGAAACAAAATCACGCTACAGCTTCTTTTTTTCAAGATAAGCCAATTTTTCACTGCTTCTCCTCTAACTTGCGCTGGCATGCTGTACACTGCTTGCTTTTGTGTTTGCTTATCAAAAGGTATCATAAGATAATTAACGCATATAAGCCAGAGCTTTCCAGGAGAAATGATTTTTCTTTTATTCTCAAGCTCTTAATATCCCGAAGTTTTGTTCTATTACTGTTCTGAGAACTTTACAGATTAATTTTTCATGGGTAGCTGAAGGACACCACAGCAAGTGGAGCCTTCTATTTAATCTGTTTCTCACTGGGGCAAATTACAAACCAAAATCTTCCCTGTGTATTTAATCTAATATAAATCTTAACATTTAATTGAGGGAAAGGATGTAATACATTCTTTGAAGCTAATCCATTAACCTATAGGTTAATAGCATTCATACCCTTAAAAAAATCACAGTTGATAGGAAATTCTGAGAACTAAATAACTAAATAACTTTGGTATATTAGTTCCCTATTCACAGGTCTTGCAAAACAGCAGACTACTTTTCAAAGGAGAAGGTGGAAAGCCCTCTGAGAACATTGTGTCTGCGCTGATTCGTGCACCGAATCCTGTCCAGCGCTAGGGGCAGACCGAGAGCCCTTTTGGCTCCTGCTAGGAGGAGGGTTCACCTCGTCCCCTTCTGTCCGTGAGTCCTGCAAGCTCCTTCTCCTCCTTCCTTCCTCTTCAAACAGGGCATCCACAGCCTTCTTTTCGCTAGTTTCACTTTTATTTCAGTAACAGTCCCACCTCACAAATGCATGAATTTCGCCAAGGGAGCAGTAAGGACTAGGCATGGCCAGGCTAACCAGGTGGTAGTGCCCTCTGAGAGCATCTGAGCGGACAAAGCAGGGATAAAGGCAGAATGCTCTGTTCCTACTGTTTAGCAAACAGTATATGATAAAAAAAGATGTAATTCTTGATCAGGGGTCAAAGAAGAATCAAACATAATGTATTTAAACAGATGTTTCATAAATGTAACAGCTTGATTTTTAATAATGGAACTCAGGAGAGGATTATCCCTCCTTCCAGTATGAAGTCCTCTAAGCAGGGCTCAGTTTCTCAGTGTTAGAGCTCCTTGTTCTCAGTACGAGTGGCTTAGTCTCACAAACAAAATCAGCACTGTGGTTTTCAAAATACTGCCTGGAAGGAGATGCAAACAGGAAGAGTGCAGAGAGGGTGAGGTACATGCATGCAAATGTACAATCACAGCATACCCAGCTCAGTATGCTTATGGATGCCAAATTAACAGCAAAATTGCATTTAAATAAAAATGTTGCGGCCACTCTGTTAGGGAACAGATTGAATTTTCTTCTGTATTGCAACTGAAGACAGTGTCCCTTTAAATCAATGTTATTTTTATTAATTTTAATACTTTTCCTGTCTTTTACATCCAACAAGTCTGACTGTAGTCTCATTGCCAGTGGAATATCTGAGGGTGAGTGCTGCAGCTTTTTTGGTTTTTACTTTCATATTTTCAAAGGGCGGGGGGGTTCACTGGAATAAATGGCAGTTGGAAATATACTGAGGTTCTCATGGGCTAAATCCATCTTCATTCAGAAAGAAGATTTCCTGTATGCTGTGCTTGACGAACATATTACACTAAATCAGTACTTTGATCCCACCCAAATTCCAATACCACTGTGCATACTTTGTCTGTCTTACTTTATGAATCACTCAATAAAACACACCCAGTTTCAGATATTATTGGCAATGCTACAGTGTATGTACATTAAATCTCATTTTAAACAGAAACCTTGGAACCTGGAAAGTTTCCAGTGCTTGAATCCAAGAAGAATTTGAAATGCATAATGTAAAGCTTCTTAATATATTCTTCTGACACCCTTCAACTGTTCCCACAGTTAAAAAATATTACAGCTTACATTTGTACCTCAACCAGGCACCCAGGAGGTCAAGCCCTATATGATGGTTAAAGAAAAGGAAATAATCATTTTTATATCAAGTGAGCAAAGCTGATTTGGAAATTATTGTAAGAATCAGCCTAGTCAGGAGCTGCTTTAGGGCTGTAATTGCTCTTTCACATCTTGGCTAATTTAATTAAACAGAGAAACTATTTTTGGACTAGACAGTTCTTTAAACTTTTGATACCTCCTATTACAAACTATCTGGCCCTGTACATAGTCAGATTTCTTAAGTCATACTTTTTCACTGTCTTCAGAAATTATACATGGGGTTTTGTGTGTATCTGTATCCCCTATAGTTCTGTGTACATTTATTTCAGATAAAACACTTAATTCTTTGCAGCCCCTCCCAGTTCAATAGCTGAAAATTTCAGTGTACGAACCAGAACATCTCAAGAACCATCATTCAGTTCTTCTCTGTATTTTGGGTAACTTTTTGGTGGTTGTTTCCTCTGTTATAGAATTCTTTCCTCATAGTCTGTAATCCTTTTCTAACACTGTAAATAAGATAAGCATTGAGTCTTTTCGGATATTGTCAGCCTTCACTTTAAGAGGAACAACAGTTTCAGTTTTAATTAATTCTTCAGTGAAAGGACCTCTGCTATATTTTGCATATGTTTTACTAGTCTCCAAGTGTCATGCCACAGTCTGTCTGTACCTCTGAGCTCAGTGCTACCTGGAGTGTAATTACACAGTTGCTGATTGAGGTGGACCAGAAGCAGAATGAGCTCACATCTGACCTCAGAAGACTGAACAAACACATCTGAAGGCTCCCTCCCCCAGAGGTCTAAAATACACGCGTGTAACTGACCCTGAAATTCAGTGTTCTTCCTGCAAGAGCCAGGGTTATCTAAACAAAGGATTCTTAGGAAGTAACCTCTTGACTTCTCCACCCCTCACATTTTTAAGGATTGACAGGTCCTAGCACTTGCACAGACCAGGATAACAAGCCGTGTCCCATAAAAATCCTTCCCAAACAATGCTTCCCACTGGCACCTACCGCCCTTCAGATCAGCAAAAAAAGAGCTTGGCTGCCTGCATAGGCATGTACCCAGTCCTCCCTGACTAAATGGATTACACACTTGTTGGCTGAATAGAGTGCCAAGGAGACTTCCAGCCAGCTCGTATTCACGTGGGTTATGAAAGAGTGATACTCCTGAGTCCAACCTAAGTCCAGTTAAAATATGACAAAGGTCTTCAGACAAGGTGCCATACTCCACTTTTGCCAGGATTTACGTTTTATTTCTGTTTTATTTTGGAAAAATGCAATGTAAGTATAAGAAAATAAGCAAGAAGGTTCAAAAACTGTCAAGAAGAGCAGAATTAAATGTGCTGTACACAGCAGCTTGCTGAGAGGAGTTTGGAATGGAGGAGAGTGGGGAGAGCTGATGCTGAAGCAAGAAGAGAAAGGATCTTAGGAAGAGACCAGTTGGAGGGATGTGAAGCTCATGGAAAAGGAGGTTTGGAAGTAGTGACAATTCAATCCCATTTGTCCCTTTGAGATATGTTCTGCGATTTTGGTGACTCATCTCTGGTTCAGAAGAATGTGAGCCATCAGCTCGCATGTGTACATGTGCCAATATCTAAGCAGATCTAAAGAGATGCAAATTTAAACTCAGTAGACCAGGAAACAAAGGAGTGAATAAATGCAAATATATTAATCTGAATATCAGGTTAGGTATTTTTTCCAGGCAGGGACTAGTTGGGTGGGGAGGTGAGACTGCGTGGGCTGAGGAAAGGCTGGAGAGTCCAAGGGCTAATCTAACAGGGAGTGTCTGTCCTGGCATACAACTGAGAGCTGGCACAGTAGGGGCCATGCATTGGATTGCTACTGTCGTATATGGAATGGCCTCAGATAGCAAAAAATAGCAAAGATTTTTTTTTTTTTTTGTGTATTTTATTTGATGCACTAATTGTCATCTCAGGCCTGAAGCAGTATCAAGCACATCACTTTGCTTCTTTTGTTCTCTGTTTCTTTACCCGTAAGATGACAATAATTTATTTTCTTTCAAAATGATGTGGAGATCTAGGATGAAAGGTTGGGGGATAAGTGTATTTTACTACAATGGTATCCCAGCTGCAAATATAGGTAGTTGCTGGAATTTCTTGAAATTGCCAAAATTTACCTTGTTTTCTCTTATCAAAGCAAACAAAACAAAACAAAACAAAAACACAAAGACAAACAAACAAATGGTTCCCTCCCCCCGCCCCCCCCCCCCCCCCCCAAATCAACACATTTCCCCCCAGACAATTCAGTAAGGAGAAGATTCAGTAGCCTTGTTCCCTTCTGATACGACAGTGAGATAGACACCTCTGAGAACCAGGAAATCCAGAGCTAAGGTAGAGCAGTACAACGTGAACTCTGCATTGCTTGATCACTGATTCAGTCTTCCTGTAACACACATATGCATGACACCATGATTCCTGAAGCAGAACATCTCAGAGCTGCAGCACTTTAAGTGCTCTTAAAGGAAAGCTTCCTTTTAAGTGCTCTTAAAGGAAAACCTGTGTCCAGGTGAGTGCTACTACATGAGGAATCCTGCACATGTGCTGCAGTCAAACTCTGAGACCCATCTCCTCGAAACAGCCCCTGATGCAGTAATTCTTTGTGCTATTTCACCGTCAACTTCAGCACCTGAATGGTCAGATACAGACTTTCATTTCCCTGCTATTGAGATGACAGAGCACTCTTTCTTTGGTCTTTGGCCAAAGGAGTTGTGGATATCAACACTCCTGGTCATGGTCTGAATTGAAAAATGAGGCATCAGGACTTGTCTCCTGACTTGCATGCCTCTCTTCCTTTTGCCTACCCAGCTGCTATCTCCATGTCATCAGTGCAAGAGATTTACTTGAAAATTAATGCCAAAAGCCACTGCAAGCTCCAGGTGCAGCCTTAATTCCACACTAGGACGTACCTCAGGTGGGTATTTCCTAGTTGTAAGACATTCAAGCATCACTTGAACTTTCCACAGAATTTGCTGTTGACCTGGAATGACCTGAGAAGCCCACAAGGCAAACTTTATATTAACCAGGCTCTTTCTCAGCAAATGTCGGTGTTAATTTATTCATGGTTGGCATTTTGTGTGTTTAAAATCCTTCTGCAAGGCCTTCTCTGAGAGCAGTGGTAGCTGAACTTTAATGCTAAGGTTTGCCAGTAGTCACCAGCTCAAACTCTTGCCCAGGAAACAACAAAAATTAAACAAAACTGAGTGATGCACAGTTAAAAACTTTTGCAACCACAAGGAATACAGATATATGAAAAAACCCAAACCAAAACAAACAAAACACCACCCCTCTCCAGTATTTTTATTGGAGAGTTAAAAAAGGAGTAGGGAAAGGAAGAAGAGAAGGAAAAGGGAAAGGAGAAGAAAAGAAACATTTTATGACGAACACCTCTTTTTAGCAGAAATGCTTTACTACATTGTCAAATGCAAATTGACTGTAAATCCCAGGCTTCAGCCACTGGGTTTTCACATGTATCCTATGTATTAAAGGTATGTGTGTGCTTCTGTATGTACATGTATCTTGATCTGTATATTTACTGATGGGCCAAATTTGGTTAAACACTCTGTAAAGAACAAAACGATGGTCCAGAAAGCAGAGAGTGAATGGTTGAACCATCAAGGACAACACATGCAGGCAGATGGAATCCTGGGGGTGGGTGGCCAAGAAGACAATGAGTCAGGATTACTCAAGAGGGTAAGCAGTTGCCTTGGTGCACCAGCAGTCTAACCCTGATCCATTTCTTGATAGGCTTCACAGGAAAAGAGAGTTTCACAGAGGAATCCAAAGGAGGATAGGGAGATGGCTGCAGATATTTATGGGAAGCTCTTCCCACACATGAAGGTAGCCTGGGAGAAATGCAAAACAATATATGGACATTGAAAGCTGACACTATCTGATCCGACCTGCTTCTTCAAGCAAATGAGCAAAAATAGATAAAAATACCTTAGATAATAATTAAAATAACATGGGTGAGTTCCATGTGCAGCAGTGTTTTTGAGCCTGAGGTCCTTAGACCCGGAACAGTTTTAAAAGAAAAGATATCACTAATCAAACTATGGAATAACTTGTTGCAAGTATGTCTAGGTGGATGTTTGGTATCTTGTGTTTAACATGCAAGTTTGAAAGGATTTATGTCATACTTTATGTAAATACTACACTTTTGCTTTATGGAAATGTCTTGCTGACTGCTATGGACTTTTTTGAGATATATCCTGGAGATAACAATGCAGGTGTCTTTTATCATGTGCAAAGGATCTTGTCAAGGAGTCTTCCATTTGTATCCTTCCACCCCTATCTTGAAGCAGTGGTGTAGTGTTTGTAGTGTGTTTTTTCCTTGAGGAGGGTGAGAATGTGAGTTTATCATTCTTCAGTTCTTTACTTCCTAGTGCCTGTAAGGGTACTTAAGCTGACTATGAACTCCAGCACAAAATCTGCTAGAACTTTTTTGGTGTTACATTACTTGCTCCTTATCAGGTCTCATCTAATAAAACAAGGCTGTCATGAAAATTTTCTTCCATGTGGTGTGCTGGTTTGGAACGGCCACTCATCTGCCAGAGTCAGCATCTGTCCTACACTTACAAGGTTCTCTGTCTGCCTCATCCATGACCAGTGGCAGGGAATCTTACCATCAGCTTGAACTTTGGATCAGACCCTGAAGAAGTACTTCTGGATTTACTGAGGCCAACAAGTTTAGAAATACCTGGTTACTTATTCATTAAATGGAATTTTTCATTGAGTGTTGGCATTAAGCCTTTTAGTTTGTTTGTTTTAATTAAATTATTTCCCCCCTACCATAGTGTTGTCACTGTATGAACCAAAGGTTTTGCCAGAGTTCCTGCTCATGGAGGGAGAGACCTTTCCTGATGGCTCCTAGTGATGATGCTGGACCCAAGTGTGCCTGAGGAGCAAAGTCTGATGTTCTAGAGATAACACTAAGCACAAAACCCCCTGCAATTCCTGAACAATTATATTTTTTAACACACTGATCCTTGTTATCTGTGCTATTTAAATACCACACGGTCCTGCATACAGAGAAAGAACCAACAACCACTAAAGATCACAAGCACATAGGAAGATTCAAAATTAATTTATATGATCTTATGTTCAGTATGACTGCTTGCAATTGTCATTGCTTGATTCAATAAATTCCACTTCCTCTCTTTAAACAAATACACACATAGAAATTTAAAAAAATCCTAAATACTCTAGAGGCAATTATATATGGAGCAATAATTAATTGATGATAATTAATGCTATTAATACACTTTTAAGAGCACTAATTCTGGTCATTGTAAACCCAGTTCTCATAGATGTATCTCATGCTCTCCTTATGATGATAACCCTAATAATGCTTAAGGTAGCTTTGGTGCTCTCAGACCACAGTAATCTGTGGTTTGTGAGCATTAGTGCCCTTTCCTAAATGGTTGAAAAAAGGAGTCAGACCCCTTGATTCATTCAGTAAAACTAAGTGCATCAAATTTTAGTTGTGAGAGACATTCTTAGATTCACTTCTGCTGAATTCAGTGGGAGCAAAACTGATTGTGGTGAACAATGCACAGGAGATGCAAGAAAACTTCCCAGAAATAACTTGCAGTAATAAAGATAATAAAATGAGGTCTTGAAGTACACCTAACTTTTCTGTTCTAAGTCTATTGCTATCACATGCAGCATTGCCAGGGATTTGTGATGTCAAATATTTCCCCTGAATCTCTTCTTAAATTACACTGGCAGAGAATAGCACGGTTCATATAACTTAGTCATGGTGAATTTACTTGATTTACTCAGCTTTTGAGGTTATATATCTGAACAAAAGAAAATGTAAGATAATCAGTATCCAGTAGGCCCTAGTGGCTCATCCAAAGATTGAACAGGTGTCAAATAGGACAGAGCTTGTTATAAAAGATTATAAGGAAAGGGAGGTATGGATTTTAAAAGAAGATTACACATTTTCATTCACCATGGCAAATAGAATGAATGACTATGGCAATTTAATCCTTGTACAATTCACCAAATAAAACCAAAAATTGTTAAAAAGCAGCTTGCAAGACATAATATCAAACACAGTTAAAAACAGTGCTAATGAAATCGCATCTTTTTTTACAAGCAAGGAATAATTTATTCTGCTTTTCTGTGTATTAACAACTTCATCAATTATTATGGAGGCTTAAAACAAGATTGTGGAAGAGTCTAGTAATATTACCAGGTAGCACTAGTACCAGTACTGGTCCTTTCTTCTATCAAATGCCCTGGTTATTAACTGAATAGAGCATTTGTTTCATCCAACGGTTTTAATATTCGAATTTACAGTGGAAAAAATCTATTAAAACAGTTGAAATGAGAACCATCAGCAGTGACCAAAAGGTACAGCCAAAAAAAGCCGAAAACCATGTGCACCTTTGTGTCTACGTACACCTAAATTGCCTGTTTCTAAAGCAAAAGTCAGAATGCAGAGCAATGCAGTGGGGCAATATCCTGTGTGTTCAAGCCATGGGATCCCAGCTGCAGAAACTTGGCAATTCACATGAGGAGGATGCTTGTGGGCTACACAGTGGCGGTGGCACGGCTACCTGTCACAGAACCATTAGCTTTGGAAGGGACCTCTGGAGATCATCTGGTCCAAACCCCCTGCCAAGGCAGGGTCACCTAGAGCAGGTGAGGCAGGAACACACCCAGGTGAGGTTTGAATGTTTCCAGAGAGAGAGACTCCATGACCTCCTGGGACAGCTTGCTCCACTGCCTGTCACCGGGAACCACTGAAAAGAGTCTGGAACCATCTTCCTACCACCTGCCTTTGAGATATTTATATGCATTAATGAGAACCCCTCTCAGTCTTCTCTTCTTCAGACTAAACATTGCCCAACTCCCACAGCCTCTCCTGTGACTCCAGACTCCCAATAATCTTTGTGGCCCTGCACTGAACCCTCTCTAGGAGCTCCTTGTCTTTCTTGTATTGAGGAGCCCAGAACTGCACACAGCACGGCAGATGCGGCTTCACCAGTGCCCAGCCGAGGAGGAGGATCACCTCTCCGGACCTGCTGGCCACACTCTGCTCTGCTAGATCACGAAACCTTCCTCCCCAGGTAACCCCACGACGTTACGGGGTCTGGGAGCGCCCCCACGGTGGAGCACCTTGGGGGCCCTTCCTCCAAGTGACCCCTCAAACTCCACGGCAGGGGAAGCTCGGTGGCCTCGCCTCAGCCCGTCGGCGGGCGGCAGGAGGAGCCCGAGCCCAAGCCCCGAGTTGGCGGAGCAGCGCGTAGGACAGGCGAGCGAGCCGGCGCGTGTGGCCGAGCCCGGGCGCTCCGCAGCCCCAGGGCCAGCCCGGGCGGCTCCGGCCGTGACTCAGAGCGCGGCGAGGGGAGGCGCGGCCGCCTCAGCGAGCGAGCGAGCAGCGAGAGCGGCTCCGCCGGGCGGAGGCGGGGGCAGCGTGTCCGGCCCAGACCCCTCCTCCCGCCTTCCTCCGCCCGCTCCCTCCTCCCTCCCTCCCTGCGCGGTTCTCCCGGGGACGCGGAGAGGCGCCGCCGGGCCCGGGGCCTGGACCGCACGGGTGCCCGCCCTCTCCCACCGCCGCTCCCACCGCCCGGGCGCGGTCTGGATGTAGCCGGGCGCCCCGCGGGGGCTGCAGCAGCAAGATGGCGGGTAGGCATCGCCCCCCTCCCCCTTCCCGCACACGCCGCCTCCCCGGCGAGGCGCCAGCCCTCCCTCCCCTATCCCCCCTCCTTCTCCTCTCCCCCGCCCCGGCTTCGGGAGCGCTGCCCGCCGCTGTCCGGGCTCGGAACGCAGGGGCTGCGGGGCGGGTCGCGTCGGGGGGGCGCAGCCCGCGGGCGGGGCAGGGTCACGCGTGGCCCCGAGGCTCGGCGGCGCAGTGGCACATGGTGCGTGTGTGTGTGTGTCTCCCCCACCGCAGATCTGTCGCTGCTCGAGGAGGACCTGCCGGAGGAGATCGACGGATGTGAGTGGGGACGGGGGGGAGCGGCGGGGCGGCTTTCGGGCGAGGAAGTGGCTTCCGCGGGGGAGCGCCCAGGGTGCATTGTGGGAGGCGGCGGGGAGGAGGAGGAGGAGGAGGAGGAAGCCATGGCCGTGCTCCGCGCTTCCCGGTGTCCATGACCCGGTCCCGGTCGCGCGTGGGGCTGCGCCGGGCGGTCCCGCGGGGTGCGTTGGGCGGCGGGCGGGGCGGGGGCGCCGTTAGCGGCCGCCCCGGAGGGAGCGAGGGAGGGGGGGAAGGAGGGATGGAGGCAGGGGAGGCTCTGCTTGCAGGGCGGCGTCCCCTCATGGCCCGGGCACGGCAGGGCGCCGCCGGGGAGGAGCAGGAGGAGGCTAGGGCTGCTCCATCTGCAGCAGCATGTGGGTTGCTCGTTCCTTTTATATCTCTGTATTTTGTATTTTTTTTTTTTTTTTTTTTTTTTTTTTTTGTGTCCCCCATCCTTCCCACCCCTCCCCCTCAAGCTCTCTCTGCCTTGTGCAGGGTCTGGAGCACATGTCCTGTGAGGAGCAGCTGTGGGAGCTGGAGATGTTTAGCCTGGAGAAAAGAGGCTCCAGGAGGAACCTTTCTGCTCTTTACAGCTGCCTGAGCGGAGCTTGTGGCCGGGTGGGGGTCGGTCTCTTCTCCCAGGCAACCAGCGATAGGAGAGAGGCCATGGCCTCAGGCTGCGCCGGGGGAGGCTCAGGCTGGACACCAGGAGGGAGTTGTTCTCAGGAAGGGTGCTTGGATATTGGAATTGACTGGCCAGGAGGTGGTGGAGTCAGGGTGCTTGGATATTGGAATTGACTGGCTTGAGGTGGTGGAGTCGCTGTCCCCGGAGGTGCTTACGGAGAGTGGACGTGGCACTCAGTGGCATGGTGCAATTGACAGGGTGGCATTTGGTCACAGGTTGGAGAGAGGATCTCAGAAGTGTTTTCACACCTAGCTGATTCTGTGAGTCCTGACCCCGCTGGAGAGATTTGTGCAGAAGAGTTGATGTCAGCGTGCAAAGTCGCAGAATTGTGGCTGGGATGATGCAAAAATTACTAACTCGGGGCTGAGAAGCCTTAGCATGGCAGACTAGGATGTTACTCAGATGAGAAGGTGTCTGTTGATCGTGTCGATACTGAGGAGTTTCTTGGAAGCAGAGGAGGATGAATTTTGGGTGGAAAGTGAAAATGGAGGTAGAGGCAGGCGCCTGCCGTGGGTGTGCAGACCCCTGGTTGCTGCCTGAAGGTGTTGTGTTGTCTGTGCAGTCTGCAGGATATCCTCTCACCAGGGCTGGAGTGCAGGAAAAAACCTTGTGTTTTGTGGCTTACATTTTTAGAGGAGAGCTATTTAAACTTTTCAGGATTTAACTGATACATCTTCTTTTTCACATTTGTTAGCTGACATTTAGAAGGCTCCTATTGTGCTTTGCCTTGCACAAAGAGGGAGCCTTTCCCTCAGGCTTTTTTTTTTTTTTAATTCACTGTGATAAGTCACTGTTTGAAAACTCTCTGTGATTACAGAGGACTTTTTCAGAAGGGACACACAACCAAAAAATAAGGTGCATTCTTTAGTTCCCACTTAGATTATGGTTTTAGTTGACTGTAAGAAAGGAATTAAAGTTATCTGTAGTCATTGGAGGGGTGACAGAAGCTGTGGGTTCCTGGTGCTGGTCTTACTGTTATGGTCTTCAAAAATGAAAAAAAAAAAAAGCTTGGAGATATCACTCAGTCCAGATGAGAGCATCCTGAAGGCAGAAACCATAGAAATATAAAGATTTGAAACCTCATTAAAAATTACTGAGGTTTTGATGGAAGTAGATAAAAGCAAATGTCTCAATACTTATGCATGGTATTTTTGGAGGAGAAAAACAGGACTCTCTATGAATCAATATGTGCTGTTTGGATGTAGTTCAGTCACACAGTGGCTTTTATGGTTCTAAATTGTACATGATTTTTTTCTTGGGTGGTGTCTGTGTGCCAAAGAAAAATAATACAGATCAAGGAGACTGTCCATATCTAATCAAAAGTGCTGTTTCTTGTGCACTATTTGAAATAGCTGTGTTTTGTACCCATATACAACATGTCTTACACAATTATGGAAGTGTTTCCAATTGATTGGTTGCACATATGAAAGAGACTATTAAAAATATAAGACACAAAGTTGCAGCTCCTGCCTGAACCCCACCCTACGCTATCCCTCTGTTGTAAATATTTCAAATGTTTGCAGCTCTTTCAAGTAGCAGAGTTAGACACTGGTTTACAGGTGTATTACTGAAGTAGTAGAATGCAATAGTGATAAAACTGGAAGTGCTGGCAGCTTTTATGTCTGTGTGATTCTGCCAGCTGCATTCTTGCTAAAAGTGTGCTAAGCTATACTTAAAGACAAATGCGAGAGAAATACGTGCAGGCGTACCTGTAGTCCTGGTTGTATAATTTAGGAGGAGGAATCAGATAAATGTAAAATAGTCTGATTGATTGGCTGTTTTGAAAAGTGAGCTATGTTTTCAGTAAAGTTTTGGGCTTTTAGCTGATCTGTTACCAAGCAGTAGCAGGACATCTGTGAGGATGTGCTAGGAGTGTTTAAGACTGGATGCATGTGTCAAGGTCTGGTTTGGACATCTGAAGCTGGTCTCTGATTGTGCATATGACTCAGGACATTTCACTAGATTAGGTATTCATCTGTAGCTCGTCAGTGAGCCTACATTTGAGTCTGAATCGTGAACATTTTTTTGTTGTTGTAGTATTGTTTTGGGTTTTTTTCCCTTTGGTAATGAGAATTTCCAGTGGGATTCAGTGTTTCCTCCTAAAGGAGGAATCATTAAGGTGTCTTAAGAGCTATCTTTTGTTGGTCATGTTCTAAAGCAGTAGGAGAAAGTCCTGGAGCTGAGCAAACAGCCGTGCACAGTTCCTGCTGAAAGTAGTGAACCAAGCATCTGTGCGTCTTTTGGATAGGCAGAGTGAAGAACAGCTGGGTTATGATCTTTGTCTTCTGAGGTTTCTGGAGTCAAGTGTTTTACTGGAAAGTTGGAGTTTAATCAACAACTTGCACAACTGTACAATTTGTTCTTCTCCTCATTCATTATGCCAACTTGTTGTAAGCTAATTAACCTGAAATATAGAAGAGTAAAATATTATCTCTTTGGAGTACTGTTTTAATGGCTGCTTGTGAAACAAAGTTTACCTTTTCTCTGAAGAAAACTTGATAAATATGTAAGCTAATGAAACATTCCTAGATTTCAACAGGGAGCAGTAAATCTGCTGTTGGAGTAGTGGAGACCTTCAGAATATATGCTGTGGAAGGCATCTATTAAAAAAAAAACAACCTTCCTTTTGTTGATTTGTTTAAGAGGTCAGAGATTAAAAAAGAGCTTTTATAAGAAAGGCTTTCAGAGAGTGGTTGATAAACCGGCTGGATTGACTTTTAAATAATTAATTTCAGCTTTGGTTTGCATTTCTATTTTGAAAGCTTCATATTATTTTTCTGCTCTTGGTTGCTTGGTAACCACTGGAAAGCTCTGATTTTTTTTTTTTTTGAGGTGAATGCATACTTTACACCTGGTACATTAAACAGATGATTGCTTTAAGTAGTTACATAGCTTGCAAATGAAATGGCATTTCAGTATTTTGATTTTAGCTGATATTTCACTTCTGTAGATATAGCTCCTGATGTCAAAGGCTGTGATAATAATTGAAGAAATTCTGGTTCTTCAGGAATTCTTTAGGCAGTGGCTTTTCCTTGTTTGTTTGTTTGAAGTAAAAGGAAAAATAACCCAAAACCAAGACAGTGAGTGTACCCTGGCTAAACATACTGAATGCTAGAAAAGAAAAATTAATTCCTAGATGTGAGTTCTTTCATGAAAGACAACTTAATTGACTCTAATCCCCCTAAATAAGGAACATACAATTGCATTTCATTTATGTAAAGATAAAGCTAAGAAGAATCCATGTGTGATATTATCCATTAAAGGACAAAAAGAATAAAGGCACCTCACTCTAAAGACAATAGAGTGAAAATTAAAAAAATTCAAAGTGGAAGCCTGAGGAAGAATCTCCATCCCACTACTTGGATTGTTGATTTCCTCACTCTTCTGTCTGAAATCTTGCACAGTGTACAAAAAGTCAGGGGAAATTTGGCTTTTATTCAAATCTTTTGTTTTGTACCTACAAAATCAAAACAGAGTAGTATAACTGTCTAAGATAAGTACAGAAAAGAAAAGAAAATAGGCAGCAAAAATGGTTGAGAAGCGAACGTGGGCTTGTGGAAAATGAGGTGTTCTTTATGGCTCTTGCCAGACAGTTGGTGTTCCCCCTCCCCTGGCTGTTTCTGGAGGCTGAGCTGATCAGTCCAGATAAATGAAATGAAATGAAATGTACCATGATGCTGATGGCTTTCAGTCTGACCATTGATGTGTGCAGGATGTGTGCTCTGAAAAATAGAGCCATCTGCAATTAGGATTCAGATTTGGGAAGGGATAGCTTTATTCAACTCGTTATTTTAATTGTGATTTAAATCAGGAGAGAAAAGAAATTTGGATCTGATAACTGCTTTTAATACTGTTTTACATTTGTTTTTGGAAAAAGTCTTTGTTAGTGGTAGCTGATAGCTGTATTTGCATGCAGTGGCAGGACTTCTGGTAGTTGCAAGTATATGTGTATGCTTTGGTGGTTATGTAGCTTACCCAAATTCTGAAACTTTAGCTTTTACCATGCTGATAATGGTGAATTTCCTTTTTCTGTACCCTTAGTTTCCAGATGTTTTAACTAAAAATGCATAAGATTGAGTTTTAATATCTACACATTGTTTAGACATTTCTTGTTTAGAACTGTTAAAGGGGTTTTTCATATACATACACATATACAAACTCTTGTGTGTAAACTTGTTTTCTATAGCGTTTATTGCTTTATTTCTTTAGCAATAAGGTAGTTCTTGCAATTGGCAAATCTAATGTTACTGTTTGGATTTTACTAGTGGATGAAACAGTTCTAAAAACTAAAAACAGAGTAGTGATGATCCAACATAGCTCTATTTTTGAGTTCTTTCCCATTGATTAAAAAGGGAGGACAGGTCTTCCTAGCTTCTCCTCCCAGCAGGCTTCACAGTGAGTGAAACAATTTTTTAGCTGAACTGAAGAAAATTCTCTTTGTGCATCTGCAGATGTCAAAAGCTGTTTTATCATTGATGCTATGTTCTTTTTCCAGGTGATGAGCAAATCATCTGGCATTAGCAGTGAGCTTGTGTTGGTTGAATGCTTTTAATTAAATTATTCTCTTAGAGTTAGGGTCGGGCACAAATCTCTTTCCAAATGAAAGGTAATTTAAATTTTTTAACCTTTTAAATGATAATATAAGTTTAAAAAAAAGTTGTTTTTTCCTTTGTTGTTGTTTTGTTTTTATAAAATCAGTCTGTATTTCCCTGGGGTGTCAAATCACAGTCACAGCTTGATGCTGTGTAGTAGTTTTTATTCTCTGGTAGTGAATTATGCTGGCATAACACGCATTCAGCATATTAAAATTCACCTTCCCTCTCCCACAGCTGTACATAGTAATATCAGAAGCTTTTGCTCTATGGCTTCTTTGTTCCTTCACCACAGAATAAGAACTAGCAGATTTTGTTGTGCTGGTAGTTGTTTTGTATAGGCTGCACATTGTGCCCTCTTAGACTTTATTCCAGCTTTGAGTACAGCTAAATTTCCAACATGAGGTTCAGATGCCCTGTTGCAGTACTGACCTTGTGGTCCCATCAGAGTCTGAGCTCTGGTGAGAGTGCTGAGATAGTTTGAGTTACTGGGTTGGCATTTAAGCACTGCAGAAAAGTAATAACAGAAATTACTGGCAGACTTTCTGTAGTGATTGGAATCAGTTCTGTGGTG
This sequence comes from Ammospiza caudacuta, assembly GCF_027887145.1. Classification (NCBI taxonomy): domain Eukaryota; kingdom Metazoa; phylum Chordata; class Aves; order Passeriformes; family Passerellidae; genus Ammospiza; species Ammospiza caudacuta. The sequence continues at coordinate 103,294,039 of NC_080593.1, forward strand.
TGACTGAGATTCTGCTCCTTTGGGAATCCAATAACGGTTCCTTAATGCTGATGAAGCATACTTGTTTTCCCTGGAGAGCAGGGTTTCATTCTCCCAACACTTCAGTTCATTTCTTTCTCTTTTAATGTGGTGATCGACCCTCATAGAAGCTGGGAGACTCAGGTGGATGGCTGTGTCCCCATGGAATTCTGGTGCTAGTGGGCTCAGGTGGGTAATGGTTAGCCTCTCTTTCTCCAGCTACCTCTTAGGATCCTAGAGAAAAGAAGATGATGTGAGGAAGGGATTGTGCTTGATTTGATGTAGGCTAACGAACCTTTCTCGTGCAGCTGCACATTTTTCCTCCATTACACCTAGTAGAGGATTGAAGAAGTAATTTTCTAGGCTTTCAGCTTTCTGAGGCCACTAGCATCACTTCTGATGTGGGAATGTGCTTTTCACCAGCCAACTTTTATTATCCCATCTCTGGCAGGGATCCTCAGTTAAGGTTGCCAGCTTTTTTTTTTTTCATTGTCTTATGATTTATCTTCCAGGGCTTTGGATATTCTCCTCCTTCTCCCTCTCTCTCCCACTTGCAGCTAAAAAACAGAGGGACTGAAAGAGTCACGAAGGAGCTGGAAATGTTCAAAATCCTCGGCTTAAGATAGTGAAACCTTGGTGCTTGCATTTATTTCTGACTGCTGACCTATTGTGGAGCTGGCAGACTGCAGTGTGTTGAAGCTGAAATGCTTTTCTTTCCTGTGTATACCTTTTGCTGCTAAGGCTTTCCCTCTGTGTGGGCAGGAGGTTTTCATTGCAAGAGTTATTACATGAGCAGAACTGGATGAGAGGATAGCTTCTGCTCTGAGAGCTGGAGGAACAGTTCCCTCTTTGGAAGAGCAAGCCAGGGACAGCTGCTCCTAAAGGTTCCCAGAATATGAATTCTCCTCTATCTGCTTTAGAAGGTACAGTATAAGAGAAACTAATGTGGCTGTTCCTTGGTTAGAGGGATGCTGCAGTTCTTTCTGGCAGTAGGGTGTTAAAACCCTACTGGATAGGTTAAAAAAGTGTCAGAATATGTTTGTGAGGGGTGTTTGTTTGCAACAGTGGAACAACACCACTGACACTTGACACTACTGGTTTGGTGGTTTTTCTTACTGTATTTAAGGTAAAGAAAATAGAGAGGCAAATAGTAGCATAAATATGGGTTATTCTCTGTACAGTTTCTGGAAAAGCTAAATAGATTAATGTGTAAAATCGACATGGTATGTGAGTGATATTGCAGGCTGTTGAAACATTTTTCTCTGATAAACAAATCAGCTTAGGGAGTTTTTTTTGTGTTGTTGCCATAGTGCCTGAGCAGTTCCCAAATATTTGAATGGAGGAGAGACTACCTTTTCCTTCCTCTCTAGCCTACAGGAGGAACAGCTTGATTAGTCTGTAGGGATGCCTGCTTGTGCAAGTAATGTTAACATTAAATTGCATTTAAATGAGCACCCGTGAACACCCCAACCATGTTCATACTTTTTCTCTAAGAGTGAATCCACTGCATTCTGTCCTGCTCAACCTTCTCCCATAGACCAGTTTTAGAATTTATACTGAGCACAGACAGGAAGAGTGTGGAGAGTTGCAACAGAAATTTCTCTATGTCCCCAGGAAACACAGATGATTATCTCACCTAGGGTTTTAAAAGCTGTCAAGCAGTGTCTCAAGAACATTGTCTGGGATTTAAGCAGAGAGAGGAAAAGTGCAGTTAGAACGTTGAAAGAGATTCATGTTGCAAAGCCATGTTTTATAGTTTATGGATGTCTCAGTTTAGGGCTTGCCTTCTCTGCAGCTTTCAGCCCAAGTAAGGGTATTTTAGTTACTGCAGTGATGCTGTCAAAGTCCCTGCACAGTGGAACAGCACTTGGTAGCTGATGTATTGTAACTCAGGGTGTCACATCAAGCATTGCAAAGCTTGCACAACACTTTGGAGTGTTTGAGCTTCAGCTGCTTGCTTCACGTCTCTCTTCCTTTTAGTTGGTCCAGTGTTAAGGCACATATAGTTTGAACTTGGTGGTATTGTGTGTACCAGATACCCAGTTGTGTGGCAGAATTTGAGCATGGCCTGTAGTGCAGTGAATGCATGTGTCCCGTTGTGGTAGGACCAGAGAGAACGTGTTGGTTGAAGGTGAAAGTAGGATTTTCCTCCCAGTGCTACAAAATTCTTGGTCAGTCATGAGGTCAGTTAAAAATCCCATGTACAGCAGTGCTCTGCTGAGAGAAAAGGGATACCCTTCTTTCACAGCAATGACCTTGTAGAGGAGAAAAAAGTACCTTAGAGGAGCTTCCTGCTTGCAGTGGCTGGCTTTTTCTTCATTCCAACCTCATTCCACAATTCTTAAGTGCATGCAGTTGTTTGGAAGGGGTAGAAGACAGGGATTTAAATAGCAGGGAACTTGAGTGCCTTGGTGATGGGCGTGACATGCTCCCTACAGGAAATAGGCAGACAGAATATAAACTGTTGGTTGCTTTAACTGGTAGCTTGGATGTCCTTCTCTTTGTTTCAGTTTCCTCTGGAGCAGCATTTGTTGCAGGTCAAACTGTTAGTCTGTAGAAGGTGCATTCGAGCAATATGAGAGAGAACTATTCCTTTTGTTCCCAGCAAATCAGGATTTTCAATGCTGCTTCCACATGCCTGAAAGAAGCAAACTTGGTGTAGCTCCACCTTTTCTCCTTGCATAAAGAATTTTGTATTGCCCCTTGTTTCTTCTGATGCTTGATGAGAAATGCTGCTCCTGTGGCAGCTTGATAGCTATCTTTTTGTGAAGGCCTTTGCTGTGTCTGTGCTTCTAGCTGTTAGCAAACTCTGCTATCAAAGTGCTGCATAGGAGCTAATGTGGTAATTGCATCAGAGCTGCTTTGCATTTCCAGCTTTCTTACCTTCTTCCTTGCTCCTTCCTCTCTATTCCTTCTGCCCAGCCCCCAAACCCAGTCCTGCTAAACTTGGAGTTCAGACAACAAAGTCTGTGCATGCAGATGTGGTAACTTGACATTGATAAGAGGCTCAAGTCTGATAGTGCTCCATGGTTTGACGGGCTAATTTAGGGGAGAAACACAGAAGGAGAAGAACAGTGGTTCTTATTTCTGCTAATATGGTAGGTAGGCTGGAATCTAACATTATCACTTCCAGTGATGATATTTGCCTAGTAGAATCATACATCTTGTGGCTTCTCAGTTGCATTTTCAGTCTCAGACTACAGCAGGAGGAAAACAGAGAAAGTAGGTTTTAAGTGTCTCATGGGAAAAACAGCTCCTGCTTTGTGATGGTGGGTTCTGTGATGACCAGTGAGTGATGCCTGGATGGGGCAGGCAGCATGGTAGAATTCAGCATGACAAGCACATTTTGTAAAATTGGTGTGATTGCAATTGCAATAGCTGTTGGTTAATGTTACTGAAGCAGTGCAATAAATATGTGGCAGCAAATTAATCTGAAATAATATCACTGATGGGTCTGTGCTGTCATCACAGAACCAGAGCTGGGACCTTAGAACAGTTAGAGCACTCTTTGCTCAGAGCACTCTTTCCTTGTGCCCTAGGAAAGAGTTAAGAGTAGTGAGTTCAGCTGTGAGCAAATGCAGATGCTTAAGCATTAGTGCTCATGCTGAGCTGAATTTCTCTTTGCAGCACATCAGATACAAAATTATGTTTCTTATAGAAAGTTACATAGAAATGAATGTGTTTACAATATTGAAAGGCTGAGAATACTACTTGTGTTCTGCAGAAGTCTGAACCTAAGGTGGATTTATTCTCTTGTAGCATGGAAGGCAGTAATTTAGAATAAAACCTGCTGCTGTTATTTTGTGGTCATGGTATCAAATGTCTGGGCTCATAAGATTACAGTTCTTGCTTTACAGTTAAGCAGAAAAATTACTTGCCTGAACAGCAGAACAGAACTCAGTTCTTTCTGCACATAAGTGCTGTATTATCCTGAATGTCTATATGGTAACAGTTGATGTAGAGCATAATAAGTAGCTTATACTAAAATTGAATAAAAGTTTGTCCATTTTAGTAGATATGTCTACCACATAGTTTTTGCAATAGATCATGAGAACTCTTTGGGGATACAGAAGATAAAATGAGAGAACTGTTAATATTAGCTGGAAATCTTGAATCCTTAAAGCTGTTTGTTTTTCAGCTTTCAGAATTGAAAGTTGCTTATTTTTTTTAAATAGACTTCTTGTCACTGAGTTTCTATGCCAAAACAAAGAAGAATATATTTCTGCTATAGGGCTCATAGGAAATACAGAAGAACAAGAAGAATACATATAGGCCTCATTACTGAGCAGTCTGTGGCAGAGAATTGTTCCTGCATTATTAAATAAGAAAAAACAGTAGTTATGTTTTCCAAATGTGATTTTGTGCACCTCTCTGTAAAAGATTCAGCATGAGAGACCTTTGTGAAAGATACTATCAGGGAATATATGTAGTAGAAAAACCAACTCCCTTGAAAATTGGCCTAGAGGCTGTGGTTTTATAGGGGACTGAGTTTTAAATGGCCCTCTGTTTTGTTGTTGTATGCTCAGCCAAGCTTGGCAGTGGTTGACTAAGCACCCCTAAATGTAGTGTGCCTCAGCAAGATTGCTGTATAGTTCACATTAGTTAATAACTCTGTCACGTTATTGTGTCCTTGCCATGAAACTAGGGGAGCTTAAGGGAAACAGGAGAGCTTAAAGCAGGGAATGTTAATATATATTTTCACACAGTACAGTATGGACCAGATGCAAGATAGATAGACAAGCTTGAGCTGCTTCTACAAAAAAACACTCAAATGTTTTGATAGGAATATGACGGTGCACAGAGGAGAAGTTACTTGGCTTCTGTGATCCCACAGAAGTTAATGGCAGTCAGACATGGAGGCAAAAGGCAGTGCCTGTGTTGTTATATGGTGCTTCCTTGTGTTTGGCAGTCATTGTGTAGAGTTTTGAAGAGAAACTTGCAAACTTTGTCTAGATAAACTATGAGTGTATTTATTTTGCTCTGCATTGGTACTTGAATGTATGGAAATAGAAGCACTGTGGTTGCTTTTGACATCGTTGTGCAATTGACACCACTTGTGTCTTTGAACTCCTGGGATAGCGTGTTCTGATGGAAACTCCTGTTTTCTCTAGCTCTACTTTTGCATGCTTACATGTGAGCACGTAAGACCAGATTAGAAGGTAGTAAAGGCTCTGCACTAGCAATAGTTTTCAGTGGTGTCTTGTAGCATATATGCTTTCTGTGGATTTGGTCCAGACTTGTACCTGTTTGAAAAAGTGGAGAAAAATAAGAAAATTTACCCACCGTTTTTCTGCAGTAGATAAGTAGTACATGACCCTGTTACCTGCTCCTCACTCTGAAGTGGGAAGAAATTTGTGTGTTCTGCATTTGAATTAGGCAAAATTTTTATGGTTTTGACCAGCATAGAGTTAAATTTCTCTATAATACCTTATCTGGGACAATGTTTTGGATTTGTGCTGAAACTAGTGTTGATTAATCACTGATGTGCTAGTTACTGTTGAAGACAGGGCTTAAACACTGTCAGGACCTTTTCTATTCCTCATGATGTCCTCCCAGTGAATAGGTTGGAAATGTGCAAAGTATCCCCATATAAGGTACTGTGCAGAACTTTATTGCTGCCTCAGCCAAAATCAGTACACTTGTGTTGTCTAGGGGTGTGCCTTGCATTGGTAAAATTCACAGGAGGTCCTGTAGTACTTAGTCAAGTGCTCAAAGCTGGGTGGAAAGCAGAGTAGGGCTGAAGAGGCAATATTCAGTTAACAGCCTTTTTGGTCACTGTTTTGGTGTAATGTGGAGGGAAAAGCACAGTGACTTGGTTAATTGAATAATGCAAAATATGTCCTTCATGCATTTTAGGTGAGGAGTGGTCAGGTGTTGGTGATTGATGTTTGTGGTAACTCAAGACCAGCATCCACATGAGGGGCTTTGTTGGAATGGGAGTTCTTTGTTAGAATGGACTGTATCTTTTGGCTTGCACAGATTTTGTGAAATGAAAATAAGTATGTAATGTAACTGTAACAGCACTTTACTAGAACTGTAATACTTCATGTGCTGATTGATTTATTTTTACCACGCTTTTCTTCCCTGTATTATAGTTGTGTTAATCAAGATGCTGTCATTGGAATGATCTCTTCTGTGACTATGAGCTGAGATGCTGGAATTATTTAAATAATAAATGTTGTTTGGTAGCAGAGGCACATCAAGCTCAATGTAGTGCTAAGCCTAATTTTACAATTCATAAACTCAGCAAAGCAAAATTCACACCATTCACAGTATGAACTAGTAGGAGACATCAAACAGATAAATTGTAAGCAGATGTTTCTATTTTTTATCATTGGTATTTACATCTGATATAGAGTTGATTTAGAAGTTGGATTGACTTAACTGGTTTCATAAGACAAAAATTGTAGAAAAATAAATGTAGAGGGTACAAGGAGGAACATAGAACAAGACTGAGGTTTAGAACAGGGAAATTGAGTGAGTAAAATTGGTGGTGCGTGTAATGGTCAGCATTTTATTTTTTTGTATTCGTGAGTTTGATAGCTGAGTAACTATTGTCAGCAGTATAGTTATTTTATGTTGTTATTTTGACATAGTTTCTTTATGTTTTTAAATTTACAATATGATTAACAGACACTGAAATAGAAAAATAGGACCCTGTCATAGAAGTAATTTCACTGTCTGGTTTGGAGAGAAAGAGGCTGAGGGGTGACTTCATCACTTTCTGTAGATTCCTGAGAATGGGAAGTAGAGAAGGAAGTGATTTAATTTTTGGTCAGCCCTGAGGTGGTTGGGCAGTCAGGCTGGATGATAGTTGAAGATCTCTTCCACTGAAATAGTCTAGGTGTGAGATGGCAGAACTAAAAACACAGAAAAATCCCTGCTTTCAGTTGGATTTGTAGGTTGAATTAAAGGCCTATGAGCCTGTGAAAGGATGGAGCCTGTTCCTTGTTAACTTAACCTGGCATAAAGTCCTAGCTTGCACTATGAGTTCATTTTTACTCGCCTCCCACTTCCTGCGAAAATAAAACAGATTCTTGCAAAAAGCCCAAACTAAACAACAAAAATTAAACCCAAACAAACCCACAAACCCAAACCAAACACAAGTTCAAACAGTTATGTAAACCTGGAGTTGCTAAACACTTTCCCTTTGTGTTGCAATAGCTTTTTGCAGCTGATCTTTCTTTTCAGCCTTCCCTTCCTCCCCCTGCAGTTTGTTATTCTATCCTCTACCTTACAAATATCTAACACCACTAATTCCCCTTCTCAGATTGCTCTTCCATTTCCTTTGGCTCCTAGTACACTTTCTTCCTTTCTCCCATCTCTTAGATTGTTCTTACTCTCTTGCTCTTTCCCCATCACTTTTTCTTTTGATTTCTGGCAAGAATTTCATGTCCTATCAGCAACTGCAAAGTCTGGTCTTTTGTGCAAGGACGGGATCAGTTGATGTCCATAGATTCCCTATACAGAAAATGGGATAATTACTTAGTTTTTAAAAGGGTGCCATTACCTTAGTTTATGTCTAAAAATATAACTGTCCCAGAGCTCAGTGTTTGTCTTTTGACATTTGAAGTGCAGTAAGGAAGATGTTCGGGCAGTGGTAGCTGTTTATGTATTCTGAATGTCGAAAATAATGACACACTATTTGGTAAGCAATTTATATAGCACAGCATAAATTTGTGGAAGGTAGAGGACAATAATGTTTTTTTCTTCCTTTTGTAGAGTTCATTTAAAAAAAGTTGTTGTTGGACTTCTAGGTCTGTTTTCTGTTCTTCTCTATTTGCAAGTTATGAAAAGGCATTGCAGGGAGACTGAAGAGTAGGGGTAGTGTAGTGTTGTGTTGTATTTTCAGCACTTATGGAGGTGACCTTTCCAACAGGTGATCTCATTTGCAGCCAGAAGTGTGTGTTTGCTATGAGCCCGAGTTTTAGAGCAGTTTTGAAGGCATACAGAAACTAAAAAGGTGGTAATTCAAATCTTCATTCTCAAGCAGCTCTGCAGAACAGGATTGGACTTCCTTCCACTTCTTTGGTTCTATGTTGATAAATGTTGTATATGAAGTTCCCTGATGATTTGCTGGTTAATAATTATGCAGTAATTGAAGTGACTTGTGCCCATTTTATTTGGTAGCCAGATCTAGCAACATGCTCTGATTTTTTTTGACATGCTTAGTTTAGATTTTTCTGTTTTGGAACAAAGTCTTTTTGGTCTGTTAGATCATGTTGTGTAAACTTTGGGCTACCTGCAGCTATGTTTTGAGTTTGTGTCTTCAAAAAAAAGCTGACTTTACAATTGGATAAAAGTAATTTGCTTGAGAAAAATACAAGGTATAAAAATACTCAGGAAGTTTAGTGATGAATCTTACTTGGGAACTTAGAGAAAATGACTCAATATTCATTTATACATCATCAGTCACACTTATAGAAAAGACTTCATGGGGGCTGGGGAAGCTGGTGGGAACAATGTGATGCAGTTACTAAATATGTTGTCAATGGGACCTTGCCTAGATTTCTGTATTTCAGACCAAAAACAGACATCATTTTAGTGTCAAACTACTGTGATTATAAGGAATATTTCTGATGTCTCTGATAGTTGGTGTGGATGACTACAGCTCAGAGTCTGATGTGATTATTATACCTTCAGCCCTGGACTTTGTCTCACAAGATGAGATGTTGACGCCTTTGGGAAGATTGGACAAGTACGCTGCAAGTGAGAACATATTTAACAGGTATGCTTTTTAAATGTCTGTCTGGCTAATGGTATGCAAACTATTCATCTGATTCAGATCTGACTGAAGCTAATTTGCATGGAATACAAATAATTTCAAAAAACCCAACACCTTTATGAAACTTCAGTTTCCACCCCTCCTTCTGTTTGCTCATGTACCTCCTATTTAAAAGGAGCAAAATATTAATGATAACACAAAAACATTAGTTCACCTTTTAAGCAACTGTAGCAAAGGACTTCTTGAACTTCTTCCTTAATTGGAGACATAATTTAGGTTCTTTTGCAGATGCTAACATTCCTGTTGGCACAGGACTGTAAGGTGATAGTAAACTCCATCCATAACTCTGTGTGAAAGTAAGTTTAAGAAAATACTTCATGAATGGTCAGGAGAGCATAATGAACAGCCAAGAGATTGCCAGGAGAAATCCAAGAACTTTATTTCAGAATCAAGCTCCTCTGTAGTTTACAGCTTGAGTATTGCTGCTTCTGGTTATTGAAAGTGAACTTGCCCAGTTAATACTGTGTTCTGCATTTTCCCCTTTTTATTTCTGTAATGAGATGCCACTGAGATGGTTGTTTCATTTAAAAGCACAAGTATTTCAGCATACTTCAGACAGACACACATCCCACCCCATCCTCTTGCACTCAGACGCTCTGCACTCAAATGGAGAAATTCAAGCCCATAGTTTATTTTAATTGGAACTGTAAATGGTAACATGATCACAGAAATGTATAAAATATGTTAACATTGAGATTTGCTGGTATTTTATTTGAACATGGTTTAGTTTGGGCTTCAAGTAAGCTTTTAATGAAGTGTGTTTGCTTTAATGCTGAATTCTTAATACAGTAATGTGCAGAAGCAAAGTCTGTGATCAACCACCCAATAGGATAGCCTCTGTTTTGTTGTTCATGGCTTGGGTTTGGAAAGGATTTAGCCCTGTTCTTAACTTAAGTCACGTGAACTGTACTTAAAATTGCTCACTACGTGTGTGAACATACCATTGACTCAAAGCTGAAAATTGCAGAATGGTTTCTCTTGTTATAACCTGCATAAACCTGTATGCACATATAACTTCTGAAATATGCATAATTTTCAAATTTTGTTTTTTCCTAAAATCCAAAATTGCTGTATTTTACAATTTGAGATGAAATGGACACTTATGCTACCAGGAGAGAGTTTTTGCATGTTTTGACTTTTCATGGGGAGGGAGGGAAGAGGAGCTTTCAGGTCTCCAGGTGACAATTATATAATAAAAGCCAGTAGGAAGGAGAACAAACTCAAAAACTCAAGTTGTGTATCTTCAGAAACTCAAGTTGTGTATCTTGAATTTTAACCAACAGTGCTGTTCCTAATATCTTACTTGCCCGCCTAAGAAAAAATGGTGATTTCTCAGTATGGATTGCATTGGATATGGGCATGCATAAACTGGGAATCCTTTTAATTGCTCTGTCCAGCTTTATGCATCCTGTGCTTTCCTACAGGGAAAGGTGGTTGGAGTAACTAGTTTTTCCTGATTTTTTTTCCCCTGTGTTTGCTTGTTTGGATTATTTTTGCTGGTACAAACATGTTTTTTAATCCTAGCTTTCTTTGTAGGCCTATTGTTATGTAGCATTAGAAAATACAGGAAATAGCAAATTATAATTATTAGTGGTATAACTGAGTAGCACTTAGATCACAATAAATGATAGTGACTACTGCAGTCAGTTTATGATGATTCAGCATTAGTCAGTCTCAGAATAATAGGAGGGATTTCTGCTAAGCAGAGGAACTGGAGCATTTAACATGAAAAAGATTAATTCAATTACATTTGTTTATTCCTATGTCTTAGTATGGTATCAGCACATCCAATTACTAATGAGTAGTTTAAAAGTTTTAAAATGCTGTGATTGAGTTAATAATGTTTCAGTTGTTTCTGTGACCTTGAACCTGCATTTCTGTGGGAGCTTCATATTACACATTCCAAATTCTTGAAACATAATCATTGAATCTGGGTAAATTAGGGTCAGATGTTTTTCCCCCTTTAATTGAATGAATTTGCTTTTAGTATGGGAGGTTTTAATCTTTAAGTTTCATTTTAGGTATTATTTCTCTTTGCATTTGGTTTTATTATCCTTTTCTGTCTGGTTAATCGCCTACCTATGCAGCATATTTGCAGTCTGTGATTGTATTGAATGATTAAAGTGAAGGGATTTTTAACAACTGCTGCAAAAGTCTAGTCTCCTTTAAGTGGATTCCTTGAGTGCTCATGATTTTTCAGCCATTTGTTCTGAGATGGAAATGAATCAGTGTCTGTGTCCTAAAAAATTTGAGGAGATAAGGCTTGGAAATAGCAATGTCTTCTTTGTTTAAATATGTAAGATTTCTCATAGGGTTAACTGAAAGTGAGAGAGAAGCAGGGGATCCTTTAACAGCTTCCCAAGTGGTGGAAGGTTTTGCTTTGTGACAACTTTTGGTATGTTATGTTTTACATTTTTACTGGTTTAGGTGTTGCTCATGAGCACCACAGATGTTGCCTATGAGAATGGAGGGGAACCTAACAAATATTACAAAAAATTTTTTGTCTGCAAAATAAGGCAAGTGAGAGTCTGGCTGTGGTGTGACTATTGAAGAGGCAGCTTTTAGTTCAGATTTGAGAAGCATCTCTAGGATATGCCTTAATAATCCACCATCACATTGCAGCAAGAGTAGATGTTGAGCAGAACATCTACTGTTCTGCTGGAACACAGAATCTTCTTGTGTCTGGTAGCACTGGTGTGTGTATATACATACAAGGATGATGATTCCTTTTTGCTACTTGCTTTAAAAACCAATTGCTAGTTGCTGGTGCAGTTTGGAGCTTAGCCTTTGTCTCTTTTTGGTTTTTTTTGTGTTAAAATCACTTGTGGGTTTTTTAATCTTTATTGCCTTGAACTTGCTTCCATTCCTCATTAAGAAGGCTTGGAAGTGTAGAGCACTCACCAATAAATCTATTTGAATAGTGAGGCAGTTCCTGAACACAGATCCTTCATTTCATATGAGGAATTATTGCTGCTTTTTCTCTGCAGACCAAAGCACATCTTGGCAGTAGTGCTGTTCACTGTGGTTCCTCACTTGCTGAGACTCAGTGGGTTAGTTGACTTGTCTCTCACTTTGCAAGACTACATTAAATATGTAGGAGACACGTGTCCACACAGGCTGGTTTATGAAATTGCTTCATCTGTTCCTCTTCTCTTTTCAGAGGTGTCCAGCCCTTTAAAAAGACCAAGTCAACTCTGCTTCTAGGTTAGTGTGTCATGCAGTCTGTTTCCCTCCGTTAGGGTTTTTATGGCTGAATTTTATCTGCATATCAGGATCTCTGCTGAGAGATGTACTTCTGTTGAGTTGAAAAGAGTGAGGGAGAAGAAATTAATTAAAGGCAAATGGTTTCTTCAGTTTGTTAAGAAGATTTTATACATCTGTATGTCAAAACAGTTTAATTTAAAATAGTTCTGCAACTGGCCAATGTGCAATATTTAAATTACTGATTTTCAGTAGGAGAAAATGTGTGCTTAGCTTTGGGAATTCATGGAAACTTCCTGCCTTTCTCTGATTCCATGGAATTGTGAAGTTCTTGAGCTTCCCTTGTGCACTGGGAATGTAACCATCTGTTCTCTTGTAAGTTGTTGACCACTGCTCATGTTCAGTGCTTGTAGTGAACACAATAAAGTTTAGGTATGCCTCTGCTCTTTGTCTACAGCACTGCTGTTTGTCAACAGTGCTTCTACCTAGACTCCATCCTAGGTGTGTTTCTGTCCTTCAGTTCTGGAAATACCTGGCACTTGACACTTGCTCCTTCAGTGTTTTGTTGAGTTGCTCCAGGGCATTACTAGATCTACCAGTGTCTTGGACACTCTTCCTTGCCCCATTCCCATTCCATTATCCAGGGATAATTCTGCTAGCTCTGAACTGACATTAACCCATGTTATCCAGTAGGGTAAGAAAAGAGTTATGCCATTGCAGGGTGTTTTTGAGGAGAAGGTTGATTGCCACACATTCCCAGCTGCATCCAGGGCTGTCTAGGTACCTGATGGGTATGACTTTGTAGCACAGGCTATGACAGAACCTTGGGGGACAAAAATCCCAAATCTGACTATATCTCATCACTCATAAATTAATCTACAGAAAATTTTCTTGTCCATTTGAAGTAGAACTGAGTTGATTATGACTTATTTCATATTTTCTTAATGTTTCTACTTTGCTTAATGTATGTCTCAGGTACACATGGGTTGGGTAGTACGTGTTATTTTCACAGTATGTACCCACCATTCACAGTATATACCCATAGCATTCAAATGAAGTTTGACTTTTAAATGTCAACCACTGTTGGTTTAAATGTCAACTGTAGCACCATTGGTATGAAAATCTTTAGCTTGAGTGTTTATGCTTCTGTGAAATAAATTCAGAGTTCTGTTTAAAAACATTTTAATGATACTAGTGTTACTTTGCTTTGTATGGAACAAGTTAAGAACTTCATAGATGAGGATGGATGGAAGGCTGATTCTGACTTCCTGACATTCAGCTCCTGTTTGCCCACTTAGCAGATGATTATTATTTCTGTTCTTGGTGCCTGGTTTCTCTTATCCTTGTAAATGAAAGGGATACTTTTAATGTTATATTTAAAGCTTACAATTCTTTAAGATTATGCCAGGTATCAGAAGTAAGAATTCCCAAAGCAGGGCTAACTAAACTTACTACAATTTATAAATTAAATTTTAAGTGAATATATACAAAATTCTATTTGGTGTAGGAAACTTCTGTGATTCACAACTTTTTGATTTAGCTGTATTTCTGGACACAAATAATGCTTATTTTTAATCTTTCTTGTAAACTAGGCAAATGGTGGCTCGAAGTTTGCTGGACACTTTGAAGGAAGTCAGTGATGATGAGAGAGATTGTATTGCTGTGTTGGAGAGAATCAGCAGATTAGCTGATGATTCAGGTAGGTAGCACTAAACATTTTACTGGGTTGATGTGGGAAAATCAGAGATGCTAAAGCTGTGTTTAGCACAGGAGCAGTATGTTCTTTCTCCAATATTCAAACTAGGCTTCTGCAAATTCAATAAAGTAGTGTAAAATTTATTTTTCTTAATCATTCCCCAAAGATGACTTTTTTACGATTTTCAGCAACAGATTTGCACCCCTTCAAAATGTAGGACTGTAGCTTTCCAACAGTACACTTTTTTGTAACTTTTATTATTTACTTTTGCTACTCAAAAGATCTATATGATTACTTTGGATTTGTAGATCAAGATTAGTTTCTTGCCTTGAAAATAAACTTGGAAACCCTCTGTACAACACTCTCATAAGTTTTGATAGAATTTAAATGCTGAAGTTGTTCCTTTGCACCTTTTTGGGCAACCAGGTGTGCAGGTAAGAGAAGCAGCAAGAATTGGTAAAGGTGCAAATATAGAATCAGAGAATGGTTTAGGTTGGAAGGGACCTACCATGGACAGGGACATCTTCCACAAAACCAGGTTGTTCAAAGGCCCATCCAGCCTGATCTTGAACACTTCCAGGGGTGAGGCATCCACAGCTTCAGGGTAACCTGTTCCTGTGCCTCACCATTCTCATAGTGAAGACTTTCTGCTACCTGCCTTCTTTCAGTTTGAAACCATTACTGCTTATCAGGTCACTACCTGGCTTTGTAAGAAGTCCCTCTCCAGCTCTCTTTCAAGCCTCCTTGGGTACCAGAAGGCTGCAGTAAGGTCTCCCAAGAGCCTTCTCTTCTCCAGACTGAACAGCCCCAGCTCTGTCAGCCTTCTCTCATAGAACAGATTCTCAGTCTCTCTGATCAGTTCCATTACCCTCCACTGGACTCACTGCTACAGGTCTACGTCCTTCTTATCTTGAGATCCCCAGGGCTGGATGCAGCACTCCATATGGTGTCTCACCAGAGCAGGGGAGCAGAATCCCCTCCCTTGCCCTGCTGACCAATGCTGCTTTTGATGCAGTTCAGGATGTGTTTGGCATTCTGGGCTGCACGTTCCTGGGTCATGTGGAGCTTCTCATCAACCAACACCACTGACTCTTTCTCCTCAGAGCTGCTCTTAATCCATTGTCTACTAACCCTGCATTGGTACCAAGGTTTGTCCCAGCCACCCCAGGTGCAGGACCTTGTTCTTGGCCTTGTTGAAATTCATGAGGTTCACATGGATACACTTCTCAGTACATAAAGGTCCCTGTGGCTGCTGTCCCTTCCCTCCAGCATGTCAGTCCCACCACAGAGCTTGGTGTAGTGGGCAGACTTGCTGAGGGTGCTCTCCATCCCACTGTCCATGTCACCCACCAGGATGCTGAACCCAATATTGACCCCTGAGGAGCTCCAGTTGTCACTGCTCTCCCTGTGGACATCAAGCTGTTGACCACAACTGTTTAAGTGCAACCATCTAGCCAGCTGTTTATCCACTGAGTGGCCATCTCTCAAATCTGTGTCTCTCTGATTTAAAAACAAGGGCTTAAAAAGATAGTGTCAAATGTTTTGCATAAGTCCAGGTACATGAGGTCAGTTGCTCTTCCGTTATGCACCAACACTTTAACCCCATGGTAAAAAGCCAACAGATTTGCCAGGAGTGGTTTGACCTTGGTGAAGTTGTGTTAGCTCTTACACATTACCTCCTTATTTTCCATGTGCCTTCTCACAGTTTCCAGGAGAAAACTTCTCTTTTTCTCTTTTTGAAAATGAGGGGTTTGTTTTCCCTTTTCAGGTTGGTGGGAACTTCAATGGACTGCCACAATTCCCAAATATAATGGATAGTGGCTTAGCCCCTCCTTCTGCCAGTTCCCTCAGGATGCACTGCATCAGGTCCTGTGGACTTGTGCACCTTCAGGTTCCTGAGATGATCTTGAACCTGATCTTCCTTGGTGGAAGTTCCTCAGTTCTTCATTCTCCCAGTCCCCTCCTTCACCTTCTGGGACTCAGATGGAGAACTTGTAACTGAAGACTGAGGGAAAAACATCACTGAGTACCTCAGCCTTCTCATTGTTTGGGGTAATAACCAGGTCTCCCTCTTTCTTCTACAGAGGGCTCATATTTTCCCTTATCTTCCTTTTATCACTGGCGTACCTATAGAAACTTTTCTTGTTACCCTTGACATCCCTGACCAGTTTTAATTCTTTGAGGCTTTAGCTTTCCTAACCCAGTCCCTGGCAGCTTGGACATTTTTTTTGTATTCCCCCATGGCTACCAGTCCTTGCTTTGCACCCTCTGCAGGCTTCCTCTTTTTTGCTTGAGTTTGTCCAAGAGCTCCTTGTACATCCATGCAGGCCTCCCAGTGTTTTTGCCTGACTAGTTCTTTGTTGGGATGTATTGCTCATGATCTTGGAGGAGGTGATCCTTGAATATTAACTAACTTTCTTGTGTAGCTGTTCCCTCAGGCTTTATCCCATGGTACCTTCACCGAGCAGACCCCTGAAGATGCCAAAAGTCTGCTTGTGAAACCCAGTGTAGTGAGCTTGCTGGTGCACCCTCTCTGCAATGAGTAGGAGGGCTCTGTAGACCCAGTGTGTCTGTTGCTAATCAATATATTGAGACTGCTGAGTGTTTAGAATAAAAGGCAAAAGCAAGAGAAAAATTAAAAACAAATGTGAAAGAAAGGAAGTGCTTAAAAAGTCATGGGGAAGTGCATGAAGGGAAAAATTATGTGACCAGAGCTGTGGCAGAATTCTGGTTTAAAAATTATCTAGAAAGAATTAAGGGCTTGATTTCAGCATAGCTAGATACAGTTGACATGCCAGAAGGAAGAAAGTCTAGCAGCAGAACAACAGAAAAGATCTGGTCATTCTTTTTTAATTGTTGGTGTGTTATGAAGATAAATTTGTAATAAATCTTGAATGAGAAGAAAATGTTTCTTCTATTTAATGTCTCTTAGTTTTTCTTACTTCTTCTGGAACTGCAGAAGGTAATGCTTTCCAAGGGTAAAAATATATTCTGCTGATTTCTGTTATTCTGTCACTACTGTCTTAATTTAAAATGCATGGTTTTATTTTTCTGAGGGAATGTCCTTGTTTAGCCAGGAAAAGTAGCCTGTTGTAAGCATTACATAATTGTATTGAGTACCTCTCCAAGGATTCTTTAAAAAGGAAAAAAAAGTCACTGTTCACTTACAGTAAAATGTGTCTTTAATTGAGAACAGTGGCATGCTACTGTTTATAGAATGCTTTCCTAGCAAAGCTCTGCTTCTGAAATCTGCATTTACAGTTGCCTGTTTGTGTAGCCCTGTGAATAGTTTAGAGCATCAGATACTTTCTGAAGCTCCTCTTCAGTTTAGAAAATAGGACAGATGTGTCCAAGGGAATATGGCCTCTTGCAGCAACTTGTAGCCTTAGGCTTTTCATTGGTGACCAACTAAGTGTGTCAAATTGAAGTTTATTTAGGCAGAAGTGTAGTGGAAGCCAAGAGTTGAGCTCAAATCAGTTTGTTGCCTTTAACGAGGGTGGGGTACATATTTAGTCAGAGCTGATATTTTCTCAGCGTCAGTAAAAGCAGCAGTTCAGGCTTTTCCTGCACTGTAGAAGTTGTCTCAGATCTGCCAAACTAGTAGTGCTGGATTCTGCAGCTGCCCCACAAATTAAATTTCTGCAAACTGAACTGTGAGTCTTGTGCCTCGAGCAGTTGCAGTATTGGACTTGGCTGGTTTCGGTAAGACAGGTTATTAGAATAGCCTTGTGTTTTAAACCATGTGAAAATTCATTAGGGAGCTTCATCTGCTTTGTATCTTCTTAATATATGGGCTTGACTATTATTCATGCTGCAGCACAGTGGATTTTTTTTTGTTTTGTTTTGGCTTTTTTGTTTGTTTGCAGGGGTTTTGGTTTTTGTGTATGTTTAAGGTTGTTACTATTAGACTTGTTAATTTTTGTCTTGCTTCTTTCCATTTACAGTATTTATTTTTCCAATTTGTCCATAAAACATAAAAGCCCTTGGAATTTGGATAAGAAAATTGTAAAACATTGTTTTAACTTGCTTGGTTAGAGCAAGATATTTGTATGGGTAGAGCCCTCCTGGAGTCAAAACTTCACGTTTAAATGTTCAAATAAATAAAAATAAAAACAAACTTAGAAGTCAAACTAATCTGTGACTAAGTACAAGTCTTTTCATTTCTAACTGTTGATGCTTGTTAGTCTTATGCCAGTTCTTTTCACATTTGGAGCTCTTTGTCTTCTCTTGTCAAATCAAGTCACAGAAAGTGAGATACTTTTCCTATTTTTTCAGTAGTTGGTATAATGAGGTTGGAATTGAAGAATATACCCAGGATATGTAATATCTGTTCTCTCTGGGCTACTGATGCTGATTTCTAAAGTAGAGGTGCAGCAGTGAACTAGAAATACCAGCTATCCTAAAGTTGCCCAGAGAGTGCTCTGTCCTGTTAATACCTTGCATTTTCAGAAATCTTATAGTGGGGTTGATGTTTTTCAGACATGGTCTTTGCTTGAAAAACAATCAGTCTCAGGGTTTTTAAAAAATTCTTTGGGTTTGTGGTTTGTTGGTTTGGGGTTTTTTAGCTTTTTTCAGGTTTGTTTTGTTTTAATAAACTGGGGCTATGTTGAGACAGCTATTTCTGTGTTTAAAAGCAGGAGAATTTCCAATAATTTTCATTCCTCATCTACTGTGATAAAACTTTAAGAACCTAAATGTCATCTTGGTTGCACTAAATACTATTTAAATGCATAATAAAAATATTCTTTACTAGAAAAATATCTGGGTCCAAATATGATAGTAGGATGGAAGAAAATGATGTGAGTATGGTTTGCTATGATTGATACAACTGGGTAGCCAAGACACATTTTTTGAGGCATCATGGCAAAAGCAAATATCAGCTCTAAAACTGGTTTTATAAAAGCTTTTTGTAAAAAAAAATCTCAGAGAAAGTGCTTTTGATGGAAATTAATTTGGACCCTTTGAGTAGAGTTGTAGTGAATTGTATTTTGTGAAAGAGTGTTTTGATTGTCATTGTGTCTGCACATACAAATGATATAAAGTGTGCCTTCTCCTGACAGAGTAGTTTGGACTCTTAGTAATGAATTAATTCCAGTTTATACTTGTAGCCTTTAAATCAATCACAACATCAAAATGTTGTGTTTCTACTGGGAAAAAATACCCACTTCAGGTGGTACTGGACATGAGCTGCTCCCAGTGCTGGCAGAACACAGGATTTGCTCTGCCCTGGTGTCATGTGCTGCTCTTGTATGTACATGGCAGTGCAGAACAGCTGTTCCAAGGAGGAAACCCATCAGTAGCATTTGGGGAATAATCCCCTGCCCCCCAGGCCCTTACTTCCTAAAGGAACCTATTCTCTGAATGTAAGTTATTTGTAAGACTTCAGTGTTTGTCTTCATTGCTGTAGTTGGGTGTTGCTGTTAAATCTGTGGTTCTGCTGTGGAACTTGGGTGTTTTCAGTCCTAAACTGAACTTTCCTGCTGTCTTTGGTACCAAGTTTCCTAGAGTAGTGACAGCAAAGAAAGATATCTTCTACTGCTTTTGAATCTGCTGTTCAATCACTTTGTAATTTCTCTGTTTCTTTAGGGATGTTAGGTATGATTTCTCACTTAGATTTTTTTATGATGTCTTTGAATCTATACAAGCCAAGAAGTAGTTTGACATATAAGCTCAGTGCTTGGCAAATGTTAAGTTATCCCCCATACACCCTTGTTAGATCAAAAATGCTTATCTTTGTATTAAGATAGCTGGGTCTTCTTCATTTTCAAATGTACACTGGTTACAGGCTTGTGAGAGCTTGAACAAGGGCCTTATGTCTGAGTTATTGACTTAAGTAAATAAGCATAATTCAAATTTTTTTTTTTGTACCACCTTGTGAGTGGCTTAGATGATACAAGATTTCATCATTGTGTGCTGAAGTGCAGTTAACTGGCTTTGAAAGTTAGCCCCAGCCAGAATGACTGCATTATTGGCGTTTTGCTTAGTGTGCAAGAGGCTCCAGAAGCTTTAAATTTTATTTTCTGAAGTTTCTTTAGACGTGAAGGTCTGTATCTTTGTTCCTAAAATGCCTGTGTAATGTAGCTTACTATGAAATAGATACACATAGGTGTCTTTTTAAATAAATGATGGGGGGAAAATAAAATGACATCCTGAAGGGCTGGTGCTTATTTGTCTAAATATAGCCAGCTAGGATGTTTTTCTTCTGAACAAAAAGTAATCTCTTTACTGCAAAGAATCAGTTGTAAATGCAGTTTCCAAAACAACCTGATTTTGAAAACAATTATTAGGCTAATTGGTCATTAAATTTTGAAGCTCTATAATCAGGCTTAATGTGGATGGCCTCACAGCCCTAATTACTTAATCGTGTGCTTGAATGGCTTTATTAATGTAGGTTCAATTACTGCTGTTGGTATTTTGAGACATGCCAGCATTACCTGTCAAACAGCACATAGTGCAGCATTTCATTTAACAAAAATCTTCATATGTAAGCAATATTAATGGGAATGCTAATATTTGCTTTTCTCCAGCTGCATTTTCTTCCCTTCCCCATCTTGATGTTCCAGGATTTTCCATACCTCATCTCCCACCTCGTGCTTTGCTAAGAATTTTCTCCTGAGCTTGATGTAAACTTCTTTTGCCTCTCCATGCATCTGATGGGGGACTAACGGTGACTTTACCCTCCCTCATTAGTCCATGTTCCACTCCTTGCTCTGCCAGTCAGGAATGAAATCCATTTCTGGTTAGTAGGAGCAAAGAGCCTGACTACTGAAGCAGCACATGCATCAGCCTTTCTGCTGGACTTCTAAGCTAAAAGGGGTGGGCTCTGGCTGCAGTGTATTTCCACTTGTCTAGCTTTTATTTTATCTTCAAAAGAGGTAGGAAAGTCAGAGGGAAGGATGAAATGGAAAATGGTAGAAATCAAAAGGGAAAATACGAGTGTTTGTGGAAGGAAAAAAAGAGGGAAATGGAGGGTTACCTTTAGGGAAAAAGAGGATAGATAAAGCTGTGTCAGGGGATGTTTAGGTTGGATATTAGGAAAAGATTCTCCACCCAGAGGGTGGTTGGGCACTGGAACAGGTTCCCCAGGGAAGTGATCACAGCACAAGCCTGACAGAATTCAAGAAGCATTTGGACAATGTTCTTAGGCACATGGTGTGACTCTTGGGGTGGCCCTCTGCAGGGCCAGGAGTTGGACTTTGATGATCCTTCTGGGTCCCCTCCAGCTCAGGATATTCTGTGATTCCGTGAAATATTCTTTTACTGAATGGAATTGTTAAGGCAAAGCCATGCACTTACACCCTTCCCTGTTGTTCACAACCCTTAATAAGAACAAAGGGCAATATTATTAATATTCAGGTGTACTTAAAACATCCATAAAAATTGTCAGTTAAAGCAGCTCTAACATCGTCAGTGGTTGTTCTTCATATACAATTTTACAACACAAAAACCTTCCAACTCTTCACAAGTGTAGTGGAAATTCATTGCTGCTTGTATTTCAGAATGGTCATAGTGGGGTAATGGAAGCACTCCAGACTTTTTCAAAAATACTCTACATTGCTGCAGAATAAAGCATTGTGAAATAAATCAAGTTGTGGGGTGGCTCTGAGTAATGACTTGATTTATAAATAGCTGGTCTGAAGCAATTAGTTGGTATTACACTGTGCAGTTCTAAAATAATCCCTTTATAATTTCCATTATGCAGCTGATGGTGGTGCTTTACTTGCTTATAGCTGAAGTGGAATAGAGAGTGAACTGAAGCCTCAGCAGGGCTGAAATAAACATTAGACATTTATACGTCCAAGCTGAGTGTATGTTCTAGGAGTAGCCAGATGAGCATGCTGGCACTTTACATGATAGATGGTGTCAGATTTTAGGGGAAATGGGTTTTTTCATGGATGAAGAAGAAATAGTTCATTACTTCTATGATTTTAGAGTCAGTTTAGGATGTTGATTGGAATGGTCATTTGTGAAATAGCTAAAACAGAGGATTTGTTTATGCAGAAAAAAGTCTGGCCAGGTTCTGTAGATGCTGATTTGAACACATTGATGGTTTTGTGTGATCTGGAAATGAAGAGAGGTAGAACTGTGTCATTTAATCTGGAAACTTCTTTTCCAAATTGTTTAATGAACAGAAGAAATGGAAGCTATTTTCGGTGTCTTCTGTCATTCTCTTAATTTTTCTTGATTCCTAAAACTCGGTTCAATGTAATTCTGTATCTAGATAACACACTAGATATGATAGACTGAAATAAAATGCTAATGAGTAAGGGAATCTAGTATTTTATATTAATATTTATTTTCAAAGGTTTTGTTTTAACAGATTGCAGGGTTTCTTTTTAGTAGATTGCTACTTTAAGGAATAGATAGACTTTGTACTTTCAAGAGGTAGTTTGAAAAGATCATTTAAAAATACTTCCTCTGCTGAACAGAAAAATACTGTTCCAGCAAATGTTATGTAGAACCTAGCTGTACACAGAGATTTTTCCAGACTGCCTAAAATAGAAACTTGACATGAAGCAAAATTCTCCTGGTTTGTTTATACTGTGTGAAAGTATAAAGCCTGGTCCCTGTGCAGGCTTTATATTGTGCAGTGCAAAAAAACACAGAGTGCAGGCGTATTCCCCAGCTGGATGAGCTCATGCTTTACAAAGCAACTTGTACCTGCTGTGCACTGTTCACTTTGTTGATAACTGCTGGCTTTGGCAGAGGTAGAGTTAATTGTGTTCATAGTAACTAATATTGGGCCATGTTTGAATTTGTGCTGGAAACAACGTTTAAGATGCCTTCTTCTCTGCAAATGTGAGAGGAATTCATACACCACTCCCATGGGCAGGCAGCTATTGAGCCATCCCCAGATGAAGGGGCTCTGTCCCACCTGACAGTGACTTGGGAGCATAAACACCACCATTCCAAACTTCCCCCATTCCTCCTTCTCCCTCAGCTCTGTATGATCAGCATGACACCATGGTCTGGGGTGTCCCTGTGGTCAGTAGGGATCAGCTGTTCTGGCTGCATCCCCACTTTGTGTGTCTCCTGCTGATTGCTGGTGAGGTGGGGTGAGAGGCAGAAGAGGCCCTCGCTCTGTGTAAGTGTTGCTCAGCAATAACTAAAACATCCCTTATCAACCCTATTTCCTGCAAAAATCAAAAACATGGCCCCATACCAGCTACCATGAAGAAAATTAATTCTGGCCAAAACTAACACAATGACCAAGCTGTAAATTTGGTTTTAAACAACAGGGAGGTTTAAACTGAAGTGGCAGACGCTGTTATGTCTTGAAGCCTTCTGGAATTCCTGCTTGGAGCTGCCACCTGTTCAAGCTAAAGACAAAGCTGAGGAATAGATGAAGGGAATAAGAAAGCACTCTGACTTCAGTGGATTTTTTTTGGCATTGTTGCCTGGGTCTTAAGGAAACGTAATACAAAAAAAAGCTCTACTGTAACTGCATCAGACTGCAAGATTAGGCTCTATTCAGTACACACTGGAACATATGCCTCAGCCTTTGGAAGAATTGAGCTCTTATCTAAATTGGTAAGCTTAAGGTTCAGGTTCTTGCATAGCAGCAGTAATTCCCCAGAACAGCACAAACGCCTTTTGATGGCGAATTACGGTGTTGTGTTACACAGCCAGTTCCCTACACAGCCCTCCTTGTTTGCTGCTTTGAATCGACCTTACAAAGATCCCAGAGCCGGGTACTTAAAAGTTAGGGAATGTAAGAACTAAGGTGACTTTACAGTTCTAATTCACTCCTGGGCATGAATGTTTCAAATCTTTAATTGCATCGTCTCATCTACCCGTGTTCTTCACAACGCCAGAGCTGACTTGGTAGCTCATGAAGCAAGGGGCTCACTTTACATCTGCAGGTCGTTAGTATTGTTAGGCAGATGACATAAGTGCTGCATAATAGATGAGCCCTGTTCTGAAGGAAAAGGATCTCGTGGTTTTGGTACATCCTGCACTCTTGCTGGAGTGCTTCATAAAGAAATGTATAAATCCTGTTTCACAGCAAACCTTATCAATTTAGGGAAAGGGAGTGTTGCCATTGCTTTATCAGTGGGTGGGCAAACTTTGAAGGTGTCAAAGAGGTGTGGAAACAGTCTCCCCATTTTGAGTGCCTGGTGTCCAAAGTGTGTACACAGCTCTTGATATACTTAATGCAGAGTTTTTGTTGTCTTTGATTGCAGAGCTATTTCTTCAGCATCAAGACAGAGTTCAGATGGCAATCAAATGAGTAGTGTGCAGTTACTCTGTGAAGAGCCTGGCTTGAACATTTTGCACAGCTTCCCACTAGAAGGAGGAATAAATTTGCTTTCCCAATATTTTGCTTCTTTCCCTCAGTTCTAGCACCTTCTTTTACCATTGCTTGCTTTCATCATCAGACAATTCTGCTACTTGAGGGAATTATGTGATTGCACAGGGAGATCAATATTAAGTGCCAGTTCTTGCTGTTTAATTATGCTGCTGTGGTGAGGCAAAAGCTGCATCAGCTAGATCAGTTCTTTGATAGGATTTATTGTCTGGCTGCATGAACAGTAGCATTGGCATAAATGGAAGCTGCAGGTTTTGTGTCTGGGAGGGTGGGAACTGCCTGAAGCAAATTTAGAAGCCATTTAAGAAGAACTGCTGCCGTGCATGCAGTCTCAGTCAGATTGATTTTGCTTACTCTCCATCCCCTTTAACCTGGGAAAGGTGAGTTCCTCCAGCCTTGGCTTTGGGCACTGGTTCCTATTTCTTGACCATCACGTTCCTGTCCTCCTTGCCCAGCCTGATGGTTCCTCATCTTGCTCTGTTTGCCACCTTCACCCTTTTCAAACAAATTGCTCTTGGGAGCAATTTGCTCAGGTGTACAGCCTGTTTGCCAAGACAATCTGCTTTCAGTGGATACTGGGCAGTTGCAAATGGAGGGTGCAAGGCTTCTTTAACTCAGCCACCTTTGAGCAGGTTGTCACACAGGTGGAAAAAAACCACATTGATGTGTCAAAGTTGGCATGTGAAAGGACCCCTTTCTCAGGCACACTTCAAGCCCATCTTCCAGAACTGAAGAAGCCAGGCCTTGTCACATAAAAGAACCAGAACTGAATTAAATGTCGGAATAAAATAGATGTTTTTGCCGACTTGACTCTTGAAAGCACCCAATCTACTTTGGTTGACTCCCCCCAACACCACCTCATCCTAATGAACAATTGCACCTTCTCATCCTTGTGTTCTAAGGACTGCTCTGGCAAATTTTTATAAGGAAGCAAAAGATGAGTTACAACAATAGAAATATTTTCTTTCTTTGCATTAGTATAATATGGAGACTCCAACTTTCAGAATTAATAATCTCATCAACTATTAGTTTGTCCTAGTTACAGGTGCATATTTTGGTCAGCTGTTGCATTTAGTGCTACAAATGGAGTGTTTGATCACGAGACTAGAGTTCAGCATTTTGTTAAGGTGTGAATTTTTGTTAGATCTGCTAAAGCTTGCACGTAGTTTGTATAGTGTTCTTCAGGATCTGACTTCTTCAATATGAACCTCAGGATGCCAGTATTGCTTATGGAGTTTAACCTGCACATGTTAAAGTTTAAAAAAAAAATGTTTTTCTCCTGTGCACTCCTGATAACATTTGAGAAGAGATACAGAAGAGACTGGAAGACTTTTTAACTTTATTGTCATGAACAGCAAACCTATACGATATTGATTTGTCTGAGACTTCATTTTGTATTTTGCAACTTGTTCAGCAACTCATAAACTTTCCAGAGTATCCCTGAAAGTGTTCAAGGCCAGGTTGGATAGGGCTTTGAGCAACCTGTCTAGTGGAACCCCAACCCGCAGGGGTTGGAACTAGATGTTCTATAAGGTCCCTTCCAACTCTGATTTTGGTATGTTTTTCTATAGGAAAAGTAAATTAAGTCTGTAGTGAAGGAACTGGACCCCATAGGCATTTAATTACTTTGTGTGCAGTGATCTTTTCTGTTCTCATTTTTCTCAGTGAAGAAAAGACTGCACACAGCAGGGGACTTGCTTTGTCTTTGTTATGTTTTATTCAGACCTGAGTTTACACTTGTAAGCCAGTGTTCAAGAAGTCCAAGTGCTGCACACACTCGCCATGTTAAATAAAAATGCATGTTGCATGCTTCTGTTTAACAAAAGGTTGTATTTTTAATGAATCATGTTAATTACAAGTATTCCAAGGAAGATGGTTCAGGTTATACCATTTTTGCCTGAACAACTTTTAGATAAAAATTTAGTAAGGCATATGTATCTATCCTGTGACACATACATCTTATTATTTAAAATATTCTAAATCAAATCAGTATAGTTTGAGAGTAACTGATGTTATGCCCTTTTGTAAGTAATCAGTAGACCAGTGGTAACTGCATATATCAGCAAATCCTGAAAAGGCAGAGGTACTCAGTTCAGATTTTTTTTTATCCCCAGGGGGAAGTTAGGCACGTAATAAGGTCCTGCTTCTTAAATTGAATCTGTTTTTCTAATAGTTGGAATTGAATCTACATCTGTATTGTTTCTTTTGCTTCTTCTCTCATCCCCCAGATATATGTGCATATTCTGCGGGGATTAGGATTCATCCAGGCAGTGTGGCATTTCTTGAATTTAAAAATTTAATTAAATATTTATTAAATAATCACCAACTTTGGTGAGAAACACATCTCAAAGGTTTAGCAGAAGCAGCTGGAAAGATGCTTTCGTTTTCCATCTGACAATTACATCAGTAGCCTTAAAAAGCAAAGAATGAAGAACAGCGTCTGTGCTTATGGCTGGTTGTCCTGCTCAGTGAGATCTTTCCTGAGAGGCCATGGCCCAGACTCCCACTCAGTTCCTTTCTTCTCACAGTGGTGCCAGTTCTGGGCTGACTTGCTTTCAGCATGGAGGTTTCTGTGAAGTAGGTGATGCTTGTAGGGAGTTTGGAAAACTCTGATGTAGCCATGATATTTTCTGAAAAATCCTTTCCTTAGGATTTTTTTCTCCTGAGAAGCTGAGAGACCTCAGGAACAAAATGTAAGCAATGGTTATCTGCTGCTGTGGGATGCAACAGGTGGATCTGTGATTGGCCCATGTTGGTTGTTTCTAATTAATGGCCAATCACAGTCCAGCTGTCCAGAATGTCTCAGTCAGTCACAAGCCTTTGTTATCATTCCTTTTCTATTCTTAGCTAGCCTTCTGATGAAATCCTTTCTTCTATTCTTTTAGTATAGTTTTAATATAATATATATAATAAAATAATAAATCAAACCTTCTGAAACATGAAGTCAATATTCTTGTCTCTTCCCTCATCTTAAGACCCCTGTGAACACCATCACATTCTGATACTCATAATGTTTGATGGCTGTCTTACACCTCTTCTTTTTTATTACTAAGAATGTGAGATGTGACTTTTTAGTAGTTCAGCAGCAGAGAGTGTACTATCTGGTTTTGTAAAAAGATGTCAAAATGAAGCTTGACAAACACACTGACGTGAACACCTGAGACCATACTTTGTAGGGTACTGTAAGAAGCTTACTCTTGCAGGATCTGGGAGCATGCTTGTAAACATATATTGTGCCAATTTTTTGGTTTTGTTTTGACCCTTACAGAGCCAACAGTGCGGGCAGAACTGATGGAGCAGGTGCCTCATATTGCCATGTTCTGTCAAGAAAACAGACCTTCAATCCCTTATGCTTTTTCCAAATACCTGCTACCGATTGTGGTGCGATACCTCGCCGACCAGAATAACCAGGTACGTTTCTGGTAGCTGGTGAAATACTGTTGTGATGCCAAATTATTTAAATTTAGTGTGGTACAAGTGTGTTATATTTTGGGATATAAGGATTTGGACTGGACATGAAATACGTGGTACTATAAATTTACTTAAATATTAAGGAAAATCTTTTAAAGAAAATGTAATTACAATTTTTTACATCTAATGTGATCTGTCCTGATTTGGGGCCTTTTATCTGATATTGTATTCATATGGACAAAATTAGTAATTTAGACAAGCTTGCAAAATTAAAATTCTGGCAAAAAGGAATGGTAGTAATGAAAAATTGAGTCCTTTGTATAATTCAGTTTTTAATACCATGATGTGCCTTCATTACCAGTTATTTGTATATCAATCCAATAAACATTTTGGATTGCATTCATGGTTGGTCTCTCTGCATATATAAGTTTGCTTGTCCAAAGCTTTCTTGAGGCTTCTCCAGTCATTTCAGACTAGACTAATGCTAGTTGAGGCATTATTTTCAATATTTTAGGCCTCTTGAGTTTGTTACTTTTTTTCTTGCCCTTTTCAAAATTTACAGAGTTAAAAATAACTGCCCAACTGCTATTTTTCTTAGTAGTTGTTTTGCTAATTCATGTATAATACAACAACTCTACTTTTGTTTGATGTTCGCCTGCTAGAAGATTCGGTGATTGTTTTCATTGTGTTAACCTCTCTTGAATAGTTCATTGGGCTGTGGATCTCTGAAACAAAGAGCTCAAAGGTGTTTCCAAAATTGCTGCATTGCAGTATATGTAGTCTCTTGCTGTATGTAATGTTTTCTCTTCTGGTGAAATTACTTCTTTTTGGAGGTAGGGGTTAGCAAGCTATGACGTCAATAATGGGTATCTTATTTTTGCACTTTTTTTAATTGGGACTAAGCAGAATTGTGTCTCAGAATTTAAAGGCATTGGAAATAAATGCAGTTTCTCCTTGCCAGCCTATTTCTTGTTAATCTCAGAAAAAGAGGATTTGTTCAGTATTAGAAATTTGTTACTCTCCATTAATTGCGCTGCTTTTTCTTTGCGCGTTTCCTTCAAATTTGCCATGACTGCTCTTTTTGACATTAAAACAAATTGTGTGTGAACCCAAGAAACACTTGCACATTGTCAGCTACAGCAGGTATCCACCTCCATACTTCCCAAAACACAGGACAGCAAACATGAAGTGCTTGCAGAAGCACTTGTGGAGCACTTGTCCTGTCACTGTGTGCAGTTAGTACTGCTGTGTGTTGGTATATAGGTACACCCTCCAAAATACAGCACACATGTATTTCAAAAAATAAAACTGTCTTGGAATTGCTTGGTTCAATTTTGTCTTTTTGTGGCAGGTCAGAAAGACAAGCCAGGCAGCGTTGTTAGTGCTGTTGGAGCAAGAACTCATTGAGAGATACGATGTGGAGACCAAAGTGTGCCCTGTGCTGATAGATCTGACAGCTCCAGACAGCAACGACGATGTGAAGACAGAAGCTGTGGCTGTAAGTAACAGCAGTGCCAAATCACACAGCCAAAAGCTTGCCTGAATGCTTGATAGTGCAATGGTGGTGGTGTGTTTCCAAGTTGCACAGCCATTACTAAAAAGAAAATGTTATATTCCCTCTCCGTAACAAATCTGTAACAACTTCTGTGCTGCGTCAGTGCTGTACACTCTGGTCAAGTTAAGATTTAAATTCAAAAACTTACATATGCTATTTAAAAAAACCCCAGCTGAACAAGACAGTGCAGGGGATTAATTGTATTGACTCCTAAAGCATCTGCTGTGTTGGCTTTTTAGTTTTTTGAATGTTTGTCTGTTTATTTTATGGAAGTTTAAATTGCCTGTGTGGAAAATTTCCATCAGTTCAAAAGCTTTAATGCCTCAGTTCTTTTGCTCCTTGCTGTATGTCTATTCACTTTATTGATTTTGTGGTGTTTTATTGGAAAAAAGTAATAAGCATCTGAGTTGATTAACTCATGGTTGGTTGGTTGGTGGCCATTTTTTTGCATTAGACACAACCTTCGTAATTAAAATGTATGTGTTGAATTAAAATAGTTAGTAGATTAGTTAACTTATAATGGAGAAATGGCAGATGGAGGCCCTTTTGTTTCCTTTTTTTATTGCAATTTATCTTGCTGCTTTCTGCTGGGTGAATTTTTTTCTGTTCTTTTTGCTTGAGAGAGACCTCATTTAATATTTTACTTTCCTACAGTGGCTGGACTGATAAACAATAAAAAGTCTGAATCACTGTTGGATTTGGCACCAAATTTCTAGTGCTTCTTGATGAAGCTTACAACTACATAAGGGAATAAAGTATAAGCAGATTAGTTTTATCTGTCTTGATGGTTTTGAAGGTATCGAAACTTGACAGAAATTTCTGTACCTCATCAACCCCCTAGAGGTTAGAAAAGCCATCATTTGTTATTATAGAGGAATGAATGTAAGTAGTTCTACTGACGTGATGGGGAATGGTAAATGTAAAATTCTTTTTGCTTTTTAAAGCTTTTTTAAGTTTCAGTACAAATTAGAATGAAGGAGCAGTTAGAGGGGAAGAGGGTTTTTTTTGATGTAATACATTTCTTTGGGAATTTTATGTTTGGGAGTTGCATGTATGCAGTGTGGTGTTGTATTTAATTTTAAACCATACAGGACTCAGAAGTCTCTTA
This sequence comes from Ammospiza caudacuta, assembly GCF_027887145.1. Classification (NCBI taxonomy): domain Eukaryota; kingdom Metazoa; phylum Chordata; class Aves; order Passeriformes; family Passerellidae; genus Ammospiza; species Ammospiza caudacuta. The sequence continues at coordinate 103,324,122 of NC_080593.1, forward strand.
AGCATATTAATTGTCAATAATTTTCTGTTAATTGTACATATATACATTTTGTATTGAAGTAGTAAAAGAATCATGTACTTTTTTTTTAAGATCTGTTGGGTAACATAGGAGAATAATTTCTAAGAGTCTAATTATCTTTGTTAGCTAGGAATTTTATTCAGTTTATTGGAGGATCAATGTTATCTCCTACACCTCTGTTGTGTCATGACAAAGAAATGGGAAACAGTTCTTTGCAAAAGTGGCCAAACCTTTTCAATTCAAATGGGATTTTGTTTTCAATATTTTTCACAGTTTTTAGTATAGTTATGTTCATCAGAATAGAGAGTAGATGTAAAAAGCCTCTGCTGACACAGAATGCTGGGTTATGCAAGCATCACTGATTAAATGTCTGTCTTGCCATTAGATTATGTGCAAAATGGCCTCCATGGTTGGGAAGGACATCACGGAAAGACTTGTGCTTCCCAGGTTCTGCGAGATGTGCTGTGACTGCAGGATGTTTCATGTTCGTAAGGTATGAATTACGAGCATCTGGTCTGGATTATCTGTGAAAAAATGTGTCATGTGCTTGGAACTTGCATGTGACTAAGAAACTTCCCTGGTAGATCTCATTTGTGACATGTGTAAGTGAAAGCTGTGGGGGTTTTTGTATCTCGCATTTCCACAAATTTCAATGTTTGACACTGAGATTTTTTTCCAGAATCACTACCCTTATTACTAGAAACAAAGAATCTGCTTGTCCTTACGCCATAGGTGGCTGCAGTGTGGTTGGGCATTTGTCCTTACGGTTGTGTTGGTAGCCAGGAAAACATGGAGCAACTGTGGCTGATGCTGCATCAGCCACCTGAGCTCATATCTCTGTGCACAGATGGAATTCAAGATGCTCATCTTCATCAAAGATGAAGTAAACCAGTATTCCATCATGATATTTAGGTGTGGAGTTATAAGCTATCCAGTGGCAGTGTTTTCTCATCCTGCCACTGGATAGCTTATTTCCCTTTATAGCTGCATGTGTTCTTTAATTTGACAGCACCTCAAATACATTTTATCCTCTTTTATTTTCTTTTAAGTTCTGGGGTTCTTCTGTGATTAAAAAAGACTGACTAATTTTTAAGAAAATAAAATTATTTGTCTTTTAAAAAACGTAGAAAATGATGGAATGGGAAAGTAGCTCATAATGAGTTTGCACCAAAACATATTTTTCTGATTTTAAAAGTTGCTGATTTTTTTCTCCTTGGATTTTGCTGTATTAAAGCCGTGGTCTAAGTCTTTATTTCTTCCATTCTGTCTGCAAGGTATGTGCAGCCAATTTTGGAGATATCTGCAGTGTGGTTGGACAGCAAGCCACTGAAGAAATGCTGGTAAGCCATTTCTTAAAGGGTTTTTCTTCTTAATACAATTCAGGAGTGGAGCCAGACAAGCTACAGAAGAAGGGCAGTTCATGAGAGATTGCAGACACAGGGGAGTGTGGCAGGGGGAATAAAGTGCTGGGGATGCTGAGGCTTATGTATTGATTTAATCTCTTCAAGTCAGTTTTCCTGCCTCAAATAGCCTCCTGGAAAGGAGGGAAAGAGAAAGTAAAGTAAAGGAAATAAGTGAATCTCAGAAATAAAAAATGAAATAAAGAGAAGAGAGACAAATTCAAAATGGAAGAGCAGGGAACTGGATGGAGTGGTGAGAGCAGGATCCTTAACTGTGCACGCTTTCCCTTGGTGGGGGTGGAGAGCTAGGGGATGTTGATGGATTTGGAGATGTGACAAGGCTAGGGAGGAGAAATTATCATGGCAGGCTCTGGAGCTCTGAAAGCTCTTCAGGCTTTCTCCTCTTGGCAATATGGACAGTGAGCTTGTTGAGGGCCAGCAGAGGCTATGAATCAATGCCCTGAATTAGTGAGGGACTTACATGGACATAGTGTAAATGCAGGCGTGACTTCAGCCAGAGACTCTGCAACTTTTTGCAGTTGTGGTGTTGGGACAGGTAGGCCTATTGTGGATCTCAGGTCATTTCTTCTACTCTTAAAGCATTTTCTACATTTTTCTCTAGCTATTGAATGATTCAAGTCATTTGGTAGTGAAGTTTAGTTGTGTGGATTTGCATCCCATATGCTTCCTGATTTGGGATGTAAATTGATTTCTCTCACATAACTGCCTTTTTAGTGATTAGCGTAATGAATTTGGATTAAAACTTTGTAGAGGGTGCACTTAAACTACTATGCAATAAAAAGTGATGATTATTTCATTTGAAAGCAGTAATGTGTGACAGGACAGCTGGGGTTCTCTTTCTATAACAGAAAATGCCGTTTTCTGCTCTTCTTGGATTATTGTTAGAAAAAAGGAGGAGTGTAAAAAGCTGAATGATAAAACTTCATTTTCTAATCTAAAAGCTTTTTTAAATTAGAGGCAAAGTCCGGATACTTGGCTGCAGAGAGTAGGGACAGTTGAACATTAATAAATGTGAACAAGGCTGTAGCAACAGCCATTGGATTATTAGTCATGTTTTGTTACTGTGCCTGTTGCAAAGCCAAGGCAGCTGTGCCTCACTTGCACTCTGTCCACCCTTGCCATTACTGTGTCCAAAAAGCCCAAGCACCTGAGCACCTTCAAAATGCTTCAGTTATTTAAGTAAAACCACTGCTCTGTTCAAACATGTTATCTCTTGAGCAAATGCAGTCTTTCTCTCATTCCCCTGTTCTTCTTTGCTGTTGCATTGTAGGATAGAGGGTGGCAGAGGTTGATAAATCTAACAATGAGAAGTGTAGGTAGAAAAGGAAGTTTTTTCTTTCTGAAGATGCTGTTTGTTATTTCAGCAAAAATCTCACAAAAAATCTGAAGTGATCTCTGATAGGTAAAATGCTAATCATAGAATCAAAAAATGTTAAGATTTGGAAGGGACCTTAAAGATCACCTAGTTCCAACCTCCCTTGTCATGGGCAGGGATGCCTTCCTCTAGATCAGGTTATTCAAGACCTTAGCCACCTTGCCTTGAACACTTCCAGGCTTGGGGCATCCACAGTCTACCTGGGCAGTGTGTTCCAGTGCCTTACCACCCTTGCAGTAAAGAATTGCTTCCTAATAATGCACCAGTATTATTTTTCTTGTCCCTGCTTTAAAAGAATGGTGTGGACATGAATGGTGTAGACATGTAGACTTGTCTTACAATAGGTTTCTTGGTCTTGGGGGTATTTTTGAAGTTGGTCTTTTGGGGGATGTTTTTGGAATATAAATCATTCTTAAGAGTTAGTACTTCCTTGCAATTCTTCAAACAGGTGAATTTTCCTTATCTGTATCCATAAGTAATATGAAAGCAGCAGATTAGAGGCATGGTGCTACTGCATATGTGTTCTTTGTCTTGCAAATGTTAAACTGTGCATCTAAGTATGAAGGTGGACAACCAGGTGAAGAAAAATGAATGTGAAAAGAGAACATGTTTTGAAACAAGTGCTGCTTATTAAGACTTCCAAACTCACTCACTGTATTCCTAACAGCTGCCAAGGTTTTTCCAGCTCTGCTCTGATAATGTGTGGGGAGTTAGGAAAGCCTGTGCTGAGTGCTTCATGGCAGTTTCTTGTGCAACATCACAGGAAGTCCGGAGGACAAAATTGTCAACCCTTTTTATTAATTTGATTAGTGATCCTTCGCGATGGGTAAGAATTGCTTTTTATTTTTTGAATAGCTGTTGTATTTGAAGGATTTTACTGCAATGCTCTATGTAGAACTTCTCATGGGTGTGGGTAATCTAACCTATTCCATGCACCTCAAGCAAAATTGTTCTTAAACTGGTTAGTTCATTGATGGGTGTAGAGAGTCCCTCACATTTTTACAGCAGCATGTAAGAAAAACTCTGCCAGTGAAGTAGCTTTTTTGAGCTACAGAATTGCCTGTGATTAACATAGCTGAGAATCATTAACAAAACTGGAAAATAAATTATGATATACTTATTCTTCTTCAGGTTCCCTACCACCATGTTGTTTTTTGATGGAGGGTGTGGTGGAGTTTGTGGTTGGTTTGGAGGTTGATTAGTTTTGGGTTTTGTGGATGTTTTTGATGTTGATGGTGGGGAGTTTCTTATTAATTAAAATTGTATTGTTTCTTAGGTGATGGCTTTTTGTTTGCGGGTTTTTTTAGGGGGGTTGGGTGGGATTTTTTTGTTCTTGTTGGGAGGGTAGGTTGTTTTTTTGTTTGGTTGGGGTTTTTTATTTTTTGCCATCTTGAAGATTTACTCTTAAACCTTAAGTTTGTTACTAAGCAGACAACTTCCGGGAGCAAAGGATCATCTGCACAGAAGCATGAGTTCATGGACCTTGGAAAGTCATACAAGTTGTAGCCCAGCAGAAATAATCAAATAACAAAAATTGAGTTAGAGAATTGTTGAGAAAAGGAGAATAAACAGTAGGAGAAAGGAGGAGCAAATGCGTGGCGTAGCCAAATAGGAAAGGGAAAGAAATATAATGCTTATCAGTCAGATTTCTGAAACTGAAATGTCTGCTTTCTGTACATGATGTTTTTTTCCTTTCAAGTTGTTAAAATTCTGAGCTCTCGAATTTACCTGCTTCTATTATCTAAACAGATTGTTCCTCCTTTGGCTGTGGGGAATAAGCCTGTCAGTTTGGTAACCTGTGATTTAACTAGTTTCACTGTGCTTTTTCATTTTTCTTAACTTTTTTTTTAAACTTGGCATTCTGTGGACATCTGGCTGATTCTTTCCAGACAAGAGCCTCTGCTCTTGATTTCTTTAGTAGGCTTATGACCCTTTCAATTCCTAGTAGCAGGCATTTTATGTTTTCTAGGACAGCAAGATTTATAAATATATATATATATATATATATATATATATATATATAATAATGTTTTTTCACCTTGGACCCTTTCCCCTAGGTTCGCCAAGCAGCTTTTCAGTCTCTGGGGCCTTTCATATCAACTTTTGCTAATCCATCCAGCAGTGGCCAGTACTTTAAAGAAGAAGATGGTAAAAACCCAGAAGATTGTGATTCTGCACAGGAGAACAGGTAAATTTGCTAAATCTACAAATTGCTTTTGCCTCCTTGGTCTTCTTCTCCATGAACTATTAGAAAAGCTAACTTTCCTGGATAAGTTAAATATTTGTAAATGGAAAGATCTGGATCTTCTCATCTCCATAGACCAGAATTAGGATATATGTTCTGTGATGAGATGACTGACTTGACAGACAAGGGAGAGCAGTGTATACTGTGTACCTGGATTTTTTTTTTGGCATGGTCTCCTGTAAGATCTTTATGGAGAAGCTGCTGAAGTTGGGTTGGATGAGGAGATAATGAGATGGGCTGAGGGCCTGGCTGGGCCCATGGCACTAGTCAGCAGCGTGTAGTTGAAGGTCACTGACGGTGTGTCAAGAGGGGTCAGCACTGGTTGGGTCCAGTCCTTTTAACATCCTCTAGTGATCTGAAAGGATCAGGGTGTAGCCTCAGCAGGTCTGCTGATGACACAAAACTGGCAGGAGTGGCTGCTTCACCCTCAGGGTCGTGCTGCCATCCAGAGGGAGTCATGGAGAGGCACACTGGAGAGGGTGCAGTGGAGGGCCACAAAGTGACAGATTGTGGGATCTCTCCTGTCGGGGGAGTCTGAGTGAGCTGGGACTTCAGCCTGAGAAGAGAGGGCTCACTGAGGCGTCTTACCAATGTTCATAAACACCTGAGGGGAGAGTGAAAAGAGAATGGAGCTGGACTTTTTTCAGTGATGCTCAGTGACACCACCAGAGTCAACAGCCACAACTCCAAACAGGAGGTCCCCTCTGAACATCAAAACCTGCTTTTTTTTTTACTGTGAGGATAACCAAGCACTGGCAAAGGTTGTCCATGAAGGCTGTGGAGTATCCATCCTCTGAAGTACTCAAAACCTGTCTGGACGCAAGTCCTGGGCAAGTGGTTCTCGTTGTTCCTACTTGAGCAAGGAGGTTGGCCCACTTGGCTTCTAGAGATCCCTTCCAACCTTGACTCTTTTGTGATTCTATGACTTCTGTTTTGTTATGGTGTAAATAAATGTACTTTGACAAATAGCAAGTTGATAGCATGTGTGTTATCAAGAAAGAGCATAACAAGTCTATTTTGGTTTTTTAATGTCCGTTTTCTTTGGCATTCAGCTGTGAGCAAGTCAGGACCACAGAAGATGGCACAACAGATGAAGAGCACAACAGGACAGAGGATCTTTCTTCACATTGTGATGATAGGGATGATTTTGCAACAAAACTTGAAAATGTCGTAGAAGATCAAAATACAGTGTCAAATAACTCCAAGAGGGAAAGTGATTTCCAGACTGAATCATCCTTCCATTGCACTTTGCCTTCAGAATCTTGTGGGGAAATGGCAGATGAGAACGAGCAAAGTTCTCATTGCTGTACAACAGCTGTGCAGGAGGCTGGGCTGAATTCACAGGAAACCTCTCTTTCAGAGCAGGAATTATACAACTCTTTCCATTTCTGGAGGACTCCACTTCCTGAAATAGATATTGACTTTGAGCTTCAGCAGACTTCTGATATAAAACTCGATAGAGAAATTCAGGAACTCACTATGCCAGTGTCTCCAAGCATTCCTATGGCAACAAGGAAAGAATTAGAAGAAATGATAGAAAATTTGGAACCCCATATAGATGATCCAGATGTTAAAGGTATGGTAAAGATACTGAAGCATTTTTAATGTTTGGAGATATGTGTATGTTGCTTCAGCAGTTTGTGCTTTAACCTCTTAGTTGTTTTAAAAGTCAGAAGTACTGTTTTCTCCTGGTCCTCAAAGGGATTGAGGAAAATTGATATATCGTCGGCTAAAAGGGAATTTGCATTTGTGTAAAGATGTTTAAAGGAGTATAATTCCTTTTATAAACTGAATGCATGTGCAGTTAGGCAGTATAAAGTTCTGACTGCCTGTTTTGACATTATAATCAAATAGATGGTTCAAAGGCATGAGCTGTTCATGAGCAGGTTTATTCCTAATTAGCATACATGCAAAATAAGGCAGATTAAGAGGGTTTTATTTTTTTAATTATCAGTGTGAATTATGGTTTTCTTTTTACTCATTATCCATTTGATTTTGGATTAATTAGTCTCCATTTTTTCTGCAAGGGCTTTTTTATTGCAGTCACATGTTTACAGCTTTAATGCGACAAGTTTGTCAGATCAGGCTGATAATTGATCCAGGCTGAGTTCTTGAAGTGAGCACACATTCTCCATTTTAAAAGCTCTTGAAGAATGGAGAAGGGTTTCATAAGTGTGACGAGGTGGTGGAGCAGCACTTCAGAGACACCTCCTCAGCTAAAAGGACTTGGCTCTTCTACACATACTTACTGGAAATAGGTTTTTCTTGGTATTCATATGCTGAATAAATTCTAAGACACATTGGGCTTGAGTGTCACAGTCAGAAAGTTTGGAGGTACCACTAAGGAGGCAGCCATGTTATTTTGGAGCTGAAGAATCTCTAAGGGGGGAAGCATGGCTCTATACCAGAAAAAGTAGGAGGAAAAGGAGGGGCATGTTGGGGGGGAGATATTTTAGAATAAACTGATAGTGCTTTCAACTTCATTTTATTGTTAGTCGGTTGATATGCTAATAACTTTTTTAAAATCCATTTTGTACTTTTATCTAATCACTTGTGAAGTCAGCAGATAAAACTTTGCTTTAGGAGTGCTTTGGGCACTAAGGAGAGAGGTAAGAAAAAAATTTTACCCTTGCTAATGACTTCAGTCTTCATATAACCCATCTTTGAAGCCAACTGCAGAAGCTTTGCACTGCTGTTCAGGTTTACTTTGTAAAGCTGTTCTGTATATAGTTACAGAACATACCTTAATGCATAAATTACAGTGGTTTATGTAAGCATGTAGTTGTACATCCAGAATTTTCCTGTGTTATGGGTTTATCATATGTGTTCATGTCTTGTTTCAGAGCAGGTTTTTGGAATTCTTTTTGTTTGTTTGTAGGTCTCTTGACTGGGTGTCAGGAGCTTTTCTGTGGAGTTGTTGACCAACATTTGCACATTTAAGTAGAAGAAAACTGTTCCTAGGTTGTCAACACAATGGGTTTCCCCACTCTGACTTGGTCAAGGCTGTGAAATGAAGCCCCATAAAACATTCCTCCTAAATCTTCTACTCTTTTTCCTCTTGCCTGTGCTCTTGTTATTCAGTCTAAGTGCTCAAGAAGCTGGAATTTAACAACATGCCTGTTTCAATTTAGTAACATTGCAATTTAAATTTTGCACAAAGTGCAAGTAGTATTAATTTTGCATGCTTGTCTCAAACACTGTGGCAGACATAGAAGTGGTAGATATCCAGACTTTAGTCTGAGTAGCTGACTTAATACATGTCTTTTGAATCTTATGCTTCCTAAATTGTGACAAAAGGTAGGCTTGCTCTGGGGGTAATCCAGAAGATCAGAGCCCTGTCTCCTTGCTCATGGCAATATAATCTAAAATGGTTGTTGCAAACTGATGGTATTAGTATTCAGTCAAAAGTATATCTTAATCTGTTTTCATGGAAATTTGATGAAACTACCTAATTTCACAGAAAATTTTGTCTCCAGTATACATGGCTTACAAATGTATGCCAAATAGCCCTGGTCCCAAATGCTCCATAGGGCCTTACCCTGCCTGCACTTCCCTCTCTGCAAAGCTGGCCATTGTGTTTTTGAGTCTTGTACTGTGAGTAGGCTTTGCTTTGACAGCAATGACTGAGCAAGCTAGGAGGGTTTTTTTTTTCCTCTCTTTATTTCTTTTTAAATCCCTGTGATCTTTTTCTTGCACTTATTTTCTTCATTGGCTTGCTGTCACCTAAGTCCTGGACTCCTGCTTCCATGCTGTGCTCCTGTCTTTATTGCTGCATTCCCAGCCAAGGGATGGGAGTGGAAGATGCTGTGTTCTCTGTGGTGGGTAAGTGGAGGCCTGCCATACTGGAGAGCTTCCATGGGTACACATCTTCTGGCTTCTGTAGCACATTGGCCAAGGATCCTGAAGGCGTGACAAGATGAATTGATGAAGTGTGGTTTGGGAATGAGACTGCAGTTTATGATGTTTTGCATGTGTCAGTAAGATAAAGTTGTTCAGGTGACCTTGTCTCTGGCTCTGCCTTGCCTCTCTATGCTTAACTGTACAAATGCAGCAGCCTTCTTTGACATGGGTTTTTGGTTGTTTCTTTTTTCTTTTTCAAAAGTTTTAAAATTTTTTTTAACATTTTAGAAATTTATGAGAAGAAAAAAATTTATTCCTGTTGTGTGGAATCATAATGGCACAGGGTTTTTGCAGTTTCTTAAGATCACACTGAATTTTTATTATTTGACTCAGCAGGATGTATAGTGATGGTAATTGGGTGCTGTTCTTCACTGGTCAGTTGGAGGAGGTTGATGATTTCTATTTTGCTAGTTGGTTTCAGAGCCCATCCCTGACAGCTGAGGCAGATATGGAGATTTGGTGCTGAAATTCAGCCAGCAATTACTCTGAGTCAGAAAAATATGGTTTAGTTGGGGTTTTCTTAGTGGTTTTTTTTGTTGTTGTTTCTTCCTCCCATCACCCTCTGCTTTGCACTGGATGTTCATCCCTAGCAGCATACCTTTGTACCTTCCCTCCACATGTATTCCCCCTCCTATTTCCTTTTTTATTTTAATTTCTCTTTCTTTCTGGGTTTGGCATTCCTCTGCTTCACATGTCTCATTTAACCCTTGTGTCTTGTGTGAGTTGCTTCTCCCCTCACCTGCTTGCATCATTATAGCAGAAGTATTGAGAAAGAATAACTCAATTTTTATCTGAGGAGTACCTGAGTGTACCATGCCAATGGGAAGAGTCAAAAGAAAGGCATCACCAGGTCATGCAGCCCAGAGTATGGCATGTTCAGTGCATATCCCCATCTTCCAGATGCCTTGGATGCCAAACTCTAAGGGGTTGCTGTTTACATTCACACTGGTCATGGTTGTGTGGTTTTGGTTTGGTGTTTTGTGTTGGGGTTTTTTTGGGTGGGGAGGGTGGGTGGTATTGATTTGTTTGGGATTTTCTCAGTGCACCTCAATAAAGCAGTTCCTGTTTCAAGCCTTAGATCTTTGCTTCAAGGCGTGGAGACTGATGAGATCTCCAGCAAAAACAGTTTTTTAACAGTAATCAGTAACCATCATAGAATATTTTTTTCCCTAGTCTCATTCTCAAAAAAAGGATAAACTGCTTCACCTGAATCTCACTCTTTACCCTGGGGTTTTCCTTCCAGAACTAGCATATTGCCAAAGTGATAAATCTGAGCAATAGTTGGTTGAGCATTCAGCAACCAGGATAAAGAGAGCCTGTCTTCTCACAGGCAAACTGCTGGCTAGCAGAGCTGCACAGGCTGTGCAGAGTTAAGCACTGCTGTTGTAATCCCTCTTGAAAGGACCTTTCCAGTCCACTGGCCAGACATCTGGAAGGTCTCAGGCTGGGAGATGGGAACCTGCACGTTCCTGTGAAGTATGCCAGCTTTTTAAAAATCATCACAGGTCTTTTTTCAGGTCACGTTTTTCCAGTTCCCTGAGGCTGCTGCTGTCTTCACTTCCTTCAGAGATTGCTTTTCTTTCCTCAGATGTTTTTATTTCTTTGTTTTTCTTTCCAGTGACATTTTCTTCAACTGGATTTATCTTATGATCTGTATAGAAAGGGCTAAATCATGTAATGTCAGCTTTCCTTAATATTATTTGGGGGAATAGAGGAAACCTGACTTGCAGGCTACTAAGGCTAACTGTGCCCTAAGTCACTTAGTTACAAGCTGCTTTGCCAAAAGGAGACCTAATGTGGACAAACCAGCCCAAATTTGGGGTTAATTGATCCCATTCCCTTATAAGAACTGTAAGTTAGGTTACTGCACTGCCTGCAATAAAAGTATGAAACATAATGTTAATGGAACAGGTGAGGAGTAAGTGGAGAAGAAGCTGTTCTTATGTTTCAGTTACTTCATCTCTGTACCCATTGCAGCCCATAGCTTTTGCCTCTGAGTAAAAAGTAAGGGTAGGGAAGGCAGATGCTTTAGAAAAAAGAAAGCAAAAAGAAGAAAAAAATAAATGAAACATCAATGTCTTCTAGTGAAACATCAGGAGAAACAGAAAACAACAGTAAGGTTTATTAAAAGGACAGAAACTCCTGAAAACCAGGAAATTAAGTAAGACGGATAAAATGTGATTTAGAATTTCTAGATTGTACTAGTTATTTTAGGATGCAGGTACAGTAGCCAAGACTAAATACTTTTTTGTTTAAAAATACATCTCACCTGAAACAAATGTTGAAGAAAGAGTTAATTAATGGTCTAAGATCCAGTGAACATTGACTTTATCTGAGCAATGCAATTACCTGAGTTCTATGCTATGTGCAAAACTGACCTTTATACTCCAGTTTTTACCAATTGTATTTGTGAAAACTGGTTAGCCAGAGACTCCCTTCTTGAAGAACTTCTCTGTCATTCACACGAGAGCCTTATCCTTTACTTGAATTTGAAATGATTGTCTGCAAACCATTGCCTGTCTCATGTCAGTAGGAAATCTCTTCATGAGAGATAAGGAGCAGCAGCGATCCTTGGCTCTTCTTTTACCAAGGACCTTAAGATGTTTGTGAACTTCAGGACATTCACCTTTCAGTGAATGGCAGCACTGAAGTCACAGATAAGCACTGAAAGAAGGCACTTGCCAGTCAATGAAATCCTTGGGAGTTTGGCTTCTCCTGTCCTTCACCACCACATCTTGAGATTGTAGAATTGACAAGAAGCTGAGGAAATGCACATTCTTGTCATATTTCTTCTAGGGCAGGCAGAGGAAATCAGGACAGGTGTTGTCTCCATCCTGTTAAAGCCCCTAAGCAAGGGCAGTCCAGGTATGCAGGCTGACAGTGGGGCATGGGTGGGGAATATGTCTTGGAAGATATAGATACTGTAGATACTTTTGTTGCTATAAGTAATCTTTGTTAGCTCTGTGTGGATTTTTCAGAAAATACATAAACAGTATTGAAGCAGTATGTGTTTACCTAGTCGGGGTAAGCTTTCTTCACTTTTCAGTGAAGGTGAGAGAAATGCACATTTTTCATGAAGTTGTCGTTCATGAAAGGCATCTTCAAGAAAAATGTCTCAATGTGCAGCAGAATATAATTATTTTCCATTTTCTTGTTTGATTTCTCTAAATTAAAATAGTTTGGAAATAAGCCAGGCATTTCTTGCCCTAGCATAGCCACTTTGCCTGGTATTGGGGATTATTTATATAACATTTAAGTTTTGGGAAAATTTATTAACCTTGATCTTTTTTATTCTTATGGGTCTTAGAGTATACAAGTTTATTGCCAGTGAAGTAATACTTGAAGAGTAAGGTTGTAGCAGTCTTATTAATGTTAGAAACAGTAAATTTCCTTATTTTTATATATTTATATGTAAATTATAATATATATATTTAAACTATATTTTTCACATGTTTTATAGTGGAAGTATTAGTATTATGTTGATTATACTTTAAGTTTTTAACAATTTGTTTTTCCTGTTTCATGTTGAGGAATAGAGTAATACAGCAAGAATATATTTGGGTTATTTTATCAGAAATAGGACAGAGTTAGAGAGTTAGCATTGCATATTTTAAAAAATTGTCTTTATTCCTGCTCATGTAAACCCACAGTGTGTTTTCCAATTTTTGCTGGATTTTGATAATGCTTCTAATCTAAGATTTTGCTGAATTAACAATTTTTGTTTCTTGTAACAGCTGTATATCTGTGTATCTGTTTCTTCTATCTACAAATGAGTCCAACTTTCTTTATTTAGTACTTGTTAACAACCATATTGAAAATGCTGGAGGGGGTAATTCAGAATTCTGTAGTTTAGTATGGCAGTGTGGGATTAAAAAGAAGCATATGGGTTGTCATGTAATTTCGCAGTGAACATTTAAGAAACCTTGGAAAAGACAAAATCTATGATGAACAGATCTTCTGGATGGCTGGATAAATTTAATAAGTGAGGAGATAATTCCTCCCTGCCTTCTTGGAAAGAAGAGGAGGAGGAGAGTGGCAGGGTGGATTAATCTGCACTGAATTCTGTGTCACTTGCAACTGAGATTGCCCCTGATATCTGATCTCAGGTCAGGCTATAGCCAAGGAGCATTGCTCAACAAAGCTTTTTCTAATTGGCAGTAAACAGAGGGATGGAAAGCAGAGCAGCCTCAGAACTGCTGGATCTTTTCCAAAAGAGTGGATAGCAGAATATGAAGTGCTAATGCCTTTTTTAGATGAATAAGAGAACATCACACAGTGTGACCTTCTTATTTGTTTGGAGGATCCAAGAATGCTGAAGTATTGGGTCTGGCATCTTTCTATATAGGTCTTGCTTTGTAGTTGCTATTAAAATGTAAGATTTTAATGAACATATATAGAGGGAGAAAACAACCTCTCAGAACTGAAATCCTTTGTGTATTACAAAAACTGTTCTCAATCTTTGTTTGAATTATTTCATGTCTCTGTCTCTTAGTCCCACCTCCCACAAACAGCCCAGTCTGTAGTATTCATGGGCTATCCTGCCCCAAAAAACCATTTGCACTATTAATATTACTAAAATTGTTAAAGAGCTGATCCTGCCATAACAGCAGTCTCCTTATTTGTCTTGAATTATGGGGTTTGTTTGTTTATTTCAGCTTTAGGGACAAATTTCATTGGACTGTGGTTTGGTTGAGTACCCTAGAAAAAGAGTGGGGTGTTAATCTAGCACTTAAATGGTCCCTAGTTTGGGATTTACCAATATGATCTTAAGTTGGTGTACCTCTCCTGTAGTTCCTCTGCCATCTTTCAGTTAATTAGTCTCTGTCTAAAAGTTGAATCTGTGCACTTGCTAAAAGTGCAGTTTAGTCTCTCATGTATTTCTCTTTCGTGTACTGCAGCACAAGTGGAGGTGTTGTCTGCTGCACTCAGAGCATCCAGTTTGCATCCTCAAGAAGAGACAATGGCCAGTGTTGGCAAGGGAACAGATTCACAGACTGAACTAAACATCAATGACCAACAAAGTTTTAAACCTATACTGAGTGATATTGTGCCTTTAATTCGTGACACTGTTGAGGTAAGAAGAGAGTTTTGTACTTTATTTTTTTCCATTAAGATTTTCAGGGCTCCAGTAACAGAGCAGTAATTTGCATTCATGTGATGATTGCAGCCAAGTGCTTTCTACTTTTGGCTGGTGTGACATTCCCTTTTGTTGGATGGTATTGAAATGCTAGCTACTAAAATAAAATTACTGGTATTGGGTGCCTTTGTTTTTGCCAATTCTGTGCTTGTCCATGTAAATTCTTTAAACTGTTTCTGTTAAAATCTCTGTTGCAGAATTTCTGTTAAAATCTCTGTGACTGTTGCATTTGCAGATGTTTTAATGCTACCACATTTTATTAATGTGAAAGTGCCTTGCTTAAAATAGATTCCCTACTCATAATGAGTGAATCTTCTCCAGTGCCCTTCCCTGAACCTGTAGAATGGGATACTTTGTTCTCATTCTCTTTGCTCCCTGTGAGTTGATTCATTATGGTTTACTGGTCTGCATCAGAAAAGTTGAGGACCTGCAACTGACATGTTGTGCGGACTGCTGAAGGATTCTAGCAATCAGTAACATCTTGAAGTTTGTTGCATTTAATTCTTCAGCCCTTCTCCCCATTCCCTGGCTGACTGTAGTTCTGGCATTTGATACTCTTTTCTGTTCTTTGCTCTGTCAGGCCAAACCCACTACATTCACTGCATGTAATGCCACAAGCTGAGGTATTAAATGTTGTTGTGTTGCAGATAGCAACGGTTCCAAAATAGGCTCCATAAAACCAGAGCAAGTGATTTGTTGAATCATTCTACTGAAATTGTATTTTCCAGGTGAAATTTTGACAAGCATCTTTGAAATGGCTAGTAGTTAATACCAGTTCAGTATAAAATATTTTCATCCTTCTTGAATTAGAGCAGTGTTTCTTGATGGCATTTAATTAACTATTCTCTAAGCTGTTGGACCACCATCTAGACCAAAAACATACAAGGGGTTCAGGAATATGACATTTACATGGTTACTGCTGATGATACACAATCATAATTTAACTATACAAATGTGGTTTGTTTCAAAAACACCAGCCTGCCTCAAATTCCTTTATGTCAGGCTCAAAATGCTTTTTTTATTCTAGAATCTCTTCTTTCTAATGCTTACCTGAAATTACAGTTTTCCTCCATTCTTAAGAATTTTGGGAGGTGATGTTTGTGCAGAGGGACTTGTCCTGTGTTTTATGTTTTTGTATACAGAGTATAATGCTGATAGAAAATTTAAGAAGCAGTCACATTGCTGGTATATGTTGATTTTGCATGTTTCAGTTTTATGCTTTAAGAGGATGCTCTTAATCTGTCAGTTTCTTGTTTGTTACTGGCACTGAATCAAGCCCTCATTTTACAAGTGAGCAGATATTCTAGAGGTGACCTAGAATTCTGAGAATCAAGCTGTGATCTGTTGAGTAAGTAGACTGTTGCCCCTAGCAGTGAAGAGACCTCTGATTTTCACAGGTGGTTGTTGGGGTTTTTTACTTTGGTCGGGGTTTTGTTGTGGTGGTGGTTTTTTTTCTTCTTGACTTTTCTTGCAGTTTTTAAGTCTCAGCATAGCAGTGTGTCAGTAGGGTACCAGACTCTTGAGGGAAGTGAAGCTGTCCAGCATTTTATATTTGAATGCAGCCTGCACAGTTCTGCACATACTCCAGTAAGCAAAACCACAGTGTGCTTGTCCTTTGGCAGCTGTACTGGTTCATGAGGGAGTTAATGCTGCATGTTTAAGAGAGATTCTCTATTCAATTAAAATAAATGATGTAAAAGAGTGGACCAGTAAGATTTTTGGGACATGATGAAGCTTGTTTGTTGAGGGCAGCTGTTTATTTTTTCTCAGGAGGCACTGTTTTTATTTTTTTTTTTTTTTAGGTTTTATGTTCTTTATAAGGTTTGATAAGGGGATGTGTATTGAAATCTGTTTTTATTTCGAGGTAGAGGGTGAAAGGAAACTGGGCTAAAACATTCTCACTCCTGTCTGGCACAAGTACCTCTTTCTAATAAGAATAGCATGGATGCCAGGAGGAGATGGACCCCTGACATTGGCCTCTTCTTTGTTTGGGCCAGCTGCTCCATCAGGAAGCACCAGCACTGCCTGTCCTGGTGTGCTACCCTCGACACAGAGCAGAGATCTTTGGAGCACAACCCCAGAGCTCTTGTTATGCAGCCAAGGGAAGCTTAGCCTTAGAGATTTTAGAGGCCATGGCAAAGATTTTGTGTTTGAGGTACACAAGAATGCATTAAGGCCATGGCAAAAGATTTGCATTCTTGGTACACAAGAAGCTTTCAGGCTAAACCCTGCTGAATTTTCATGTTCTGGCTCTCTGCAATGCTTAGTTTGGTGTGTGCATGGAAAAAGATGGAACTTCATTTTCAGGAGTGGGGATACTGCATAACCTAAATACTGACTGATGGCTGGCCTTCTCTACTGAAACTCTTCCTCTCAGGAATGAATATCTGACTTTGAAAGTGGCTGAGTGAAAATATTCCCATCTGTGACACCCTCCATTATATTTGGTTGTTTGACTGGTTCAGTCCATAAAGTATGATTTTTTGAAGCTTAAGCTTTTGGAGCTGAGCAGGGAATGTGAGATGGAGTCCTTTACTTTTATTGTAACAGAATAGCTGACCAACCTCTGGTCCCATGCAGACTGGCACCTCATGGAATGTACTGTGGCTAGAGTGTACTGGCTGCCTCATAATTCCATGATTTGCCAGACATCAAAGCTGGTGACTGGCAATGCTGAAAATAATCTCTTTTTAAGGGGGAGAAACCCCCAGACAAACAAAAGGCTGAAAAAGAGTGAAGGGGGAATTGACTGTCAAGCTAAAAATCCTGCAGAGATAGTTTTCAGAGCCTCTGGAGGTTTTACAGTTGGAGCTGTGTGCTGCTGGACACATTTAGTTATGGAGTTGCTTGCAAATCTCTTCTTTCCTTGGGTCTTTAACACCTTCTTGCTGCTGCTTCCTAAGCCTGACAGGTGACATGGACTGCTGTGCCAGAGATATGCAATTGCCTCGCAGCTCTGCCTGTTCTTTATCACCTGTAATTGTACCTCAGCAGCTAAAATTGCAGCCCAGTGCTTAGATGAAAGTAGCTTGTGGAGAAGGAAAAAGCAACTGTCTGAAGTCATACCAAGGAAGACAGATTGTATCCTGGAGGCTTTTTTTGGAAGAAGTTTGTAGTTTGCTGGAAAATTCTCGTTGTCAAAATGATCTGAGCAGCTGGTGGAAGTAGGCACGTTCTTGTTGCTTTTGTTGACCCTAGGAGCTCACCCTGCAGCATTTGTGAATAGATGGATACCTTGGCTCAAATCTAGCAAAAATGCCTTTGTCCTGTTCCAGCACACAGCAGCCTGATGTACTTTTCAGATATTCATTGCATACTGCTTGAAATTCATGGTTTGTTACATGAAGCCATTGTATGTGGAGAGCTGCACTTGGAAGGAAAGTGTTGGTGCATCCCCCCAGCCGCACAGCTCACTGCAGCCCTCACACCTCTGCCACTCCCAAAGGCTCAGATGTGTGGCCAAGGTGCTAAAATGATTGCTGAAAATTATTTTATTAGAACTGCTGAGAGAAGTTACGACTCTTGTCAGCAGCTGTGGCCAAGTAGGACTCAGTTCTATAAGGTGAAGCTTGTCCAGAGAAGGTTATAGAATAATCACCTCCAGGAAGGGTGCAACAGCATGAGTCTCATGAGGTTCTGCTCTTCAGCGTGAGGGTGGCTTTGTTTTAACCATTTTCTAGCACAAATCCAAAGCAACAAATCCATCAAAATCAGCTACAGGTGTTTTCTTACTTTCCATTCAGGGGAGAAGCAATGGGACCCATATGTTAGTTATATTTTCCTTAATGCAGTCTCAAAAGTACTTCTCTCCTGTGATTTTCATTCCATAAGAGCCAAAATGGAGCAGAGTAAGAGGAGCTTCTGTTTGAAATTGAAAGCAGATTTATCTTGCTGACCTTTTGATTTTGGGCTGCAGCAAAATTATATTTGATATTAAAACATATAGTCCTTTAATCTAAGAAATAGACTCTGAGGCAAGGACAGCACTTCTTGATGTTGGTATTTCTTTTGTGTTTAATCTTAGAGTGTGTTTTATGTGACCTTTTATTTTCTTTTTTTCACAGGGTATGGATTCTCCACTTCACTATATTCATAATGATTCAGATTTGAGTACCAACAGTAGTTTCAGCCCTGAAGAAGAAAGAAAATCCAAAGTACAGGTAAATGATAGTGAATTCTGGTTTTCTTATATGTGGCAGATAAGTGAAATTTTTTTTAATATATATGGGTATTTCTTTTATCCCCTTGATAAGTGACATTTTTAAAAATATATATGGGTATTTCCTTTATCCCTTTTTTTCATTCAGTAATTTCTGATATGATCTAGTTTCTATTAAATACCTCTTAATTAAGTAGTTTTAAATTAGTCCTTGTTTCCAGAGTCAATGGCTTCATTTAGCAATTGTTTCTGTTACATTTATGCATGAGAGGTAACAATATTATTTTGACATGAGATAACAGTTGTCACAGATCTTCAGGCTCTGTTTAATTTGGTTTAGTTTTCAATGGGAACCATGCTGTAGTGGGACTTAGGTTATTGAGGAAACAGGATAGGTTTTTTATTACATGTTTTGAGAGGAACCACCCCCACCCCTTGATAGCTTTTTGCAGAACAGTTTTGAAAGTGTTTCATTAAACTGGAACTGCCTCTGTTTTTTTTTCCAAAAGGAATCAAGTGTCTGTTGTTCCATAGTCTGGAACAACATTACATTGCCACTGTGCATCAGTGTGACTCCTTGAGTGAGAATCTCAGTCCCTGGCTTGTTCTTGTCCATGGATCTGTTCAGCAGCTGTGTTAGGCAAATGCTCTTGTGCACCCCTTCATAGAGTCAGTCCCTGACACAGCTGAAGCAAAGGCAGTAGTAAAGAGGTTCTCACAGAATTTTGGTTCAGATGCTTTGATTCCTCAGTGGACAGAAGGATAGTTCTTCACCACAGATCTCTTTGTCTCCGGAGAAGCCTCTTTCTCCCTGTTGAGTGTCCAAGGAGTTTGCACGCAGTTTTGAACACACTGTAGTCTGCTCCCTCCATTTCCCTGCCTCCCAAGGCACTTTAATTTAGTTTTCTTCTCTCCACCTTTTCAAGATTTTGAGAGAATTAGGAAAGGTTTTTCTGAGCAAGTCACATCATTTGCTGTTTTACCTGTCTTTATGAATGACACAAAATGGCCAATTTGCACAACATGTGAGCCTGAATGTTTGCAAAGGGTAGAATGCAGTCTTTCCTTTTCCTAGATTCCCTAAGGAGACTTGTCCACTTGCTCCTCCCTTGAGTTGGTCTGTGTATTTTCAAATAGCCCCTAGTCATGTTATTGTTCCTTTGGAACCTTTTGGTGGAACTTAGCACATACAAAACTGTTGTGTGTCAGAATAGGACACAGAATGAATGACACACAGAAACTGAAAGGTCTAAGGTAAAAAGAGCGTAGTTTATTTCTGACTCCAGTATTTATAGACTTTCAAGAGTGACCATGGATTGGAGGATGAAATTGCCACCTCTCCGGCCACACTGGTCAAACCAACAGTCCATCAAATTTCTCTTCCTCTAGAAAAGAATGCAAAACAATCATTATTTACGTGAAAAGTGCATGAGAAACTCCATTACAAAAATGTAAACATCAGAAGGCTTAGAAGAACAGGGTTGTGCTCTTATTAAGACACTGTAATTAAATAATATTCTGTAGTTGTGGGGGAAAAAGAGTGCCGTGGAATGACAGTGAGCCTCATGAGGAGTAAGTGAAAATGGTGTGTATGCTGTGCCTTTCTCCTGCTGCAGGATGTTGTACCTCAAGCCTTGCTGGATCAGTACCTGTCCATGACTGATCCGTCCCGCGCACAAACAGTGGACACCGAGATTGCCAAGCACTGCGCCTACAGCCTGCCCGGCGTGGCTCTGACCCTGGGCAGGCAGAACTGGCACTGCCTGAAGGACACCTATGAGACTCTGGCCTCTGACATGCAGGTGAGCTCAAGCAGTGAACAGTTTGAAGTTGTGAGATGTGACAAAGACTAATTGCAACCTCTGTAGTGGTTTCTCTTGTTCGCTGGATGTTGGGCTGCTGTGCTTTCTACACAGAGCTTTCCATCTCTGGTGTTATCCTATAAGGAATGATGGTGCAGTAGTTGTTTTAGAGGAAGCAGAGGGTGTGGTGCTCAGGTAGTAAAGAAATGGGCAGGTTAGAGTGGGAGATGGATCTCCAGTAGGAAAATGAGGACAGGTTTCTGATTTTCTGTGCATGCTTGAGATCTTATGGCAGTGTCTGGGAGCTTCCTAGGTTTGAGAATTTGAGCTGTGCTGCTGTGTGAGCAGACATGCCCCTGCAGGCATGTCTGGAGCTCGGTGAGTCAGCCTCACACCAGGCCTTGGTGCCACATCCAGTTAGTCATACAGGAATAACATCGCTATCTCCATGCAGCAGCACTGCTGCTGTAAAAACAAATCCTGGAAATAGCAGCATTTTCCTTGTTGTCAGCTGGTAAGGAGGTGGCTTTCTGCATTTTGTGGTTTACAGTTGTTTCCCAGACCTCCTTTGTTTCCTTTTTTGGAGATGCTCTTTTTATTTTTTTAAATATTCTCAGACTGCTTCACCTCCCTTGAACTTGCTGCTTGCTCTGTCAGAGCAGCAGTTCTCAGTGATACATTGTGAGTAATTTTATACATGGCTATTGCTCATGTTTTCCAGGCCCCTTTACAGCCATTAAAAACAACCAGCTAATAATTTAAAACACAAGTAAAAACAAATTGCCCTGTGTGCAGAAGTGTCCAGAAGTTATCACCAGTCTAATCTGAATTATGATTGGATCACCAAACCAGGGCAAAAGAGCAGTGCCCATGCTAATTGGAAAGTGCTGGCTAAAGAATAGATACTATTTTATTTTTAAAAGACTTTTTTTGAAATAATTACTCGAATTAAACAATGTGCCCTCATTTTAGGGTGTCTGATAGCTCCACTGGTCCTTGGGCTGCTGGGCACCAAGTGAGGAAGAAATGTTACCTATTATGGAAGCTAAAATATCCCAGCTGAAATATTGTGGGATATATGTCTTACTCTTTTAATTTTAAAAATAGAATGAGACAATAGTAGCATGAAACTAATTTATGCTGAAGAATTTAAAGTAATAAGTAATGTGTGCAAGAGCACTCATGTCAGGAATACTATTTTGCTTCCTGGCAGCAGGAAAATTAAAATATTTTGATTACTTATATTTGAATAGTTCCTTGGTATGGAGGTGGAAGAAATGATACCTTGTAATTTGACTTCTCTTCAATTTTCCTTTTTTTCCCCCATTTTAAATTTCCAGTGTAATATTCAGTTGTTATGTGAGGCACTGTAAGGATATTTGTAAGTAGTGGAATTTGCTGGGAGTCCAGCTTGGATACTGACCCTCAGGTTTGCCTGGAGCCCTTTGGATCAATAACATTGATTTGTTTGTGTTGCAGTGGAAGGTTCGGCGGACACTGGCATTTTCCATACATGAGCTTGCTGTCATCCTTGGAGACCAGCTTACAGCTGGAGATTTAGTTCCTGTCTTCAATGGCTTTTTGAAGGACCTAGATGAAGTGAGGATAGGTGTGCTTAAGCACTTGCATGACTTCCTGAAGGTATGTCTGTGTCCTACCCATGTAACTCTGTGGGAGTTAGGGATCTGTTGAATACTGGGATGTATGTTGCAAGAGATCTGTGTTGCTGCTGCTTGATTTTCTCTGAAGAGTTTGTTCATGTTTATTCAGTATATGATTTTTTTTTTGCTCTAATCTGCCTACATGACTTACTTGTCAAATTTCTGTAGAGGTTTCTTTGTAACTGCCTCATTTCTGGAGCTGAGAGACACAAATCCTAAAACTGTCTTTACTATTTACACCTTCTTTCTTAGTAAAAGAAGAGACTTGTCATATTTTCCTTTCAGTAGTGCCCCATGTGATTTTACAGTCTTAAGTATTACACAGTTTAGCCCAGGAAAGCAACACTGTTGCTGAAGATTTAGGGTTTTTTAAATAAACAGAGTGTTTCATTACTTGTATTTAAAGCTCTTATTCTGTCTGCTGATTGTAGCCTGTAGCTCTTTAGGTAAGTTTGTATTTACTGTTTCAGCTTCTTCATGTTGACAAAAGACGAGAGTATCTTTATCAGCTTCAGGAATTCCTGGTGACTGATAACAGCAGGAACTGGCGTTTCCGTGCTGAGCTGGCTGAGTATGTGCTTTTCAGAATGATTATTTTTATTTTCGTGGATATTTAAAAATGTGAAAATCATATTATAGATGCTTTTCAGTGTTATTCCTAATCTAATTTTTGATTAGTAGATGATCCTTCTCCTCCTCCATATGTCTCCCTTGCTTAAAAATTCCCAGCAGTTGTATTGTTAGTTTGATATTTGCAAGTTACCCACATTCAAGATGATGGCACTAAAAAATAGATTTTGCTTCCCAGTAACTTCATTATGTCCACATTGCATATTTGATAAATGTTGTCCTATAAATGATGGTACTCAGTTCAGCTGCCTTTTTTCTTACTGTGACACACTGTCTTTGGTTGTTCTTCCATCTTGTAGGCAGCTGATTTTGCTCCTGGACCTGTACAGTGCCAGGGACATCTATGACTACTTGCGGCCCATTGCGTTCAACCTCTGTGCAGACAAAGTGTCCTCTGTCCGCTGGATTTCCTACAAGCTGGTAAAGCAATCTAAATAAATTTAGGGTGTCAGACTTCTGACTGTTGGTGGGGGTAATTTTTTAATTTACTTTTTTATTCCTTCTCATTTCTTCAAGGTTAGTGAAATGGTAAAAAAGCTGTACATGGCTTCAACACCAACCTTTGTGATAGACCTCATGAATGAACTTGTTGAAAAGTTCTGTAGATGCCACAAATGGTCTGGTCGGCAGACTTTTGTCTTTATTTGCCAGGTGAAATGTCTTCTCATTTCTATTCTGGGGGTTTTGGGAAAGTTGATTTGTTTGTTTGCTTTTTGTTTTTGTTTGAGTGGTGGTGGTGGTGATCAGAATTAAGGGGACTGGAACTCTCCAGCTGTCCATTGGCATTATACTGGTGAATATTTGAGAGCGTTGTTTCCAAGGGAATAGTTTCACGGCTGTTTTTTTCTCTGTTTCTCCATAGGCGAGCTTGACTGCAACTTTAGCTCAGCAAATTAGCACCAGGTCATCAAATCTGATATTGAATATAGAGCACAAGTGTAGCAAAATAATCTCTGAGTTGGGAAGCTACTTTGTTGCTCAGCATGAAATGAGATTGGTGTAATAAATCTTTAGAAATGAATGAGTAGATGCTGCCTGTACCTCTTCAATCAGCTTGTGCAGCTTGGTGAAAGCGAATGCATTCTCAGCAAAACAAACAGGAGTTGAAACTAGGTGGGATCCCAAGGAAATGGTCAAATTTGGAGGCTGTAGTAGAGGTGCACACTGGGAGCCACTGTGGCTCCTGCCCAGGTGGACAGTTCTTTGAAGTGTTTGGAGAAATGTGAGCTTTGAGCTTATTTAGAGAAATGTTTTGGTATAAGAGGTGTTTATTGATATTAACCATTTTTGTCTGAATAGAGTGTCTAGTTTAAACAAAGACTAAATTAACTGTGAGAAGGATTGTAAAGGTCTTCTCCTTTTCTCTCCGGTTCTCAAGTGGTACAGTGATTAAAAAAATAATAAAAGGAAAAAAAAGGAGTTCCAGGTTTCTGATTATGTGTTGAGATTTCATCCTCCCTGTGCTGAAATGTAATGAAGTTGCCTCTGTGTTCTTGCCAGAGTATCAGTGAAGATGACTGCCTGCCCATGGACCAGTTTGCTGTGCATCTGTTGCCACATTTACTGCACTTGGCATCTGACAAGGTTCCAAATGTTCGAGTCCTACTCGCAAAAACATTGAAGCAAACCCTTTTGGAGAAAGGTTAGTGGCAGAAAGAGTTGCAATGGGCTGACTGCACAGGCGTTTTTTGTCCCTCGGTTTTCCTAAATTCAACTGGGAAAGAAGAAGCAACATCAGATGTGGGCTGATGTTGCTTTTACTGTCTCTTTGATGTGAGATGTTACCTTGGCTGACATGAAGCTATGACCCTGTTGTGGTGTACAACCTGCTGTTGTGTAGTGCTGAGGAAATGAGTTTTTGCTCATATGCCAGCCTGTTCCTTTGGTGTCATTTTCCATGAATAAACTACTTGGTAGAGGTGTCATCAGAAAGCACAAGTGAGCAACTAGCATCTGTGAAATTGTTGAACAGTGCCCTTTATTTAGTTTAGAAAATAAAAGTTGATGTTCTGTGTAATAAGATAGAAAAATATATACAAACTACCATTTATTTTTTCTCACTGGGGAAGAAGAGATGGCTGTTGTTTGGGCTTGATATTTTATGGTAGCAGTGGGAAGAAAGCTTCTCTGAATTCTCTTCAGGGAAATAAGACATGCAACTCTCACATTGCAGAGTGTGCTTAGGAAAGCATCCCCAGTGCATTGCAGGTGCCAGAAGAGTCAGCAGTGCTCAGAGCCCAAAGCACTGTTAAGGAAAGCAAAGGAAATCAGCATTAGAAGTATTAGGCTATTTTCTAAGACAGCTGAGTGTCCATTTTGGAATACTTCATCCATTTCTGGTCACTTCCACTCTCAACACCATACACTGGCTTGAGGACTGCTGAGCTGTTGGGAGCTGCCTTGTGCATGCTGACTGAGGAAGCATATGGAGGCAGCTGAGGTGGATCAGCTGATGGGCAGATTTATCTTCTGTGCCAAGGATGTCACTGTTCTTCCTGCTCTCACGTGGCATTGGTGTTTTTGTGTCCCCCACATGGATAGTGCACCTCCATTCTGCATTGCCACTACTTAAACTTATGGCAGGTAGTCTCTGCCTCAAAGGTGTTCTGTGTATGATTAGGGAGGGTGGATAGGTTGGGGAAGGCAGGTTGAAAAAAATCAGTTCAGGAGTTTTTAAACCTCAGATATCAACTAATCTTCCTGTGAGCCATTTTTAGTTACATTGCTTTTTTGCACCTTATGTCGAATGTTGGAACTTCTTCCACTCTTATTTCATATTATTTTAGGTCTATCATTTGATGATTATTTGGCAGGGCTGGCAGGGAAATGGCGTGGCATGGCCATGGGTTGATGGTATCTTTCCTCTGTCACAAATACAAGCACTCTCATCTGGAGTTGTACCAGGCTTTTCCGTCCTCTTTGTCCATGGAGTCTGGCACCCTTTTATACTGAAGGGCTGTGGAAATCCTGTACTTGTGCAACATCATTAGAGCAACTGTGCTCTGAAACATTAAATGATTTTTTTTAAGGTGAATTCATAGATATATTTGGAAATGTCTTGTGTGCCTGTTCAGATATTCCAGGACTGGAAGAGGGCACTGTCCTCTGAAATTTTGTATCTCACGGGGTGCGCTGAGGCTGGCATTGAAGTATCTGCTGCCCTTTCCTCCCATAAGTTTTGTGCATTTTGTCTTACAGAGTATTTCCTGAATTCTGCCAACTCTCACCAAGAAGCTGTGGAACAAACAATTATGGCTCTTCAAATGGATGGTGACAGTGATGTCAAGTATTTTGCAAGCATCCACCCTGCCAGTACCAAAATTGCAGATGATGCCATGAGCACTGCTTCATCAACTTACTAAGTTCCCAATGTTGCTATAATTAAAAAAAAAATTAAACCAACTGTCCTCAAATGCTTCTAAAATGGTTGATTTAGAGCAACCTCTTTGGAAGGAGGGATTTCTTGCCAGATTTAACAGGTGGATGTTATCTAAACCTGATAACCAGGGATTTTAAGTCAAGGCAAAGTAAAGATACCTGTGTCAGCTTGACTTTAGAAAAACACTGCTCAGAGGATTATTTTTGCCACCGAAGCCTTAAATCTTCTGTCTTCCTGAACAAATGAAACTTGAATTGGCAGATCATTTTCATTGTAGAAAGGATGTGATGATTTCCAGAGACCTGCATTGTTTCTCCTGAGGAGTTAACTTAGCAAGTATTTTCTGTAGCAGCTGATGGGCAGGATGGCCAGAGAGGCGAGTTTGTACAGGGACTGAGACCTCCAGTATTAGAGCTAAAGTTTATATCAGTCAAGGACTTGATTTGTGTGCAGCTGGGCACACCCTTAAGTGGGAATAGCTTTGATGTTTGTAAATGGGAAAAGTAGAAATTTGGATTTCTCTTAAGGGCTCAGTGCTAACACTAAACTAGAATCTGATTTTAATCCTTAAATGCAGCATATTGCTGTATCCATTAGCAGAAAACTTTGCTGAGTACCTGTGTCCTAATTATTTTCATGCTGGTCATGACCTAAAGGAAATTTATTAGCACATGTACTTTAAGTCAGGTATTTTTAACTTGATCATGATCAGCTCTGAAGGTGCAACTTTTTTCTTCGTATACTGTACATATCTGTGAGCCTCCTTGGAGTGCTGCAGTCTAATCATGTTGTTTAAAAGCTGTTGTGATACAAGTTGTTCTCTACTTGTCCAAATAAAATTTATTAATAAGATGGAAAGAAATCTTGTGACCTTTTTAAGACATTAAAAAAATAAGTTTGAAATTTAAGTGGACTTTTTCTTTCAGTTTTCTACATTTGGTGGCTATTTCAGGGGCAAGGGGTTTGCTTAATGATCCTGAAGAATTCTGCATTTTGAGATGGAATTTGCTACAGCACAGATGTACTTTGACCATATTGTTGAGGTTTTGCTGGATTCTTCCAAGTGTCCCTTTTGCTTGGGAGCCTGTTGCCTCCAGCCTGAAATGTCATCTTGGCTGGAAGTAAGTCTGAACATGCACCTCAGTCAGATTTACAGAAAACTGTGAGTCTAGACTGCCCTTAACCTGCCTGCAGTCCATTGACTGCTTTCCTTTCCTCTCATTTAAAATTACTGATCCAGTATCTCCTTCTGTGTCTTCCAGGGAGAACTTCCTTAAATCACCTTTCTTCCAGCCTGCAGAACCCAAAGTGTGTGAAGCTTTTTTTCCCCCGAGGAACTAGAAATGGCTGTGGCAGCTTATCTTTGATGTATTTTACCAGAACATTTTCACTTATCAGTCAAGTACCTGATGCCCTGGCAGTTGAGCCTTAGGGGGATATCTTTTTTTCACCTCCTGTTTTTTTGGAAAATAGATTATTCTGCAGTTTCTTCTCTTGTAAACAGAAAGTTGCTATTTGCTCCCCAGAGGCTGTTTTTGTACTCCTTAGCACAGCCATGGAGGTGGTTAAGATGCAGAGCCATCTCTGTCTGCCTTGAAATGTGGTGAATTTGGAGTTTTTTTGGGTAAGTTTGATTTTCTAAGTTGAAGAGTTTTTTTCTTTTATGCTTGAGGATTTTTGCAGGATTTCTTTATTTATTACTTTTTGTAGATGTGTGTTTTTCATCTGTTTTTTTGGTGTAGATTTTTAATACATTTTTTTTCTTTTTTCTTTTTTTTTTTTTTTTTTTTTTTTTTGCTATGCATATCCCTTTTCAAAATTGGCAAAATCCCTGGAGGAGTAGGCAGGGTGACAGTGCTGTGGATGGCAGCAAGCTGTGTGGAAGCAGGGAGCAGTGCTGCTCTCCCTGCTGCCCCAAGGAGAGCACCTGAGAGTGACTCATCTTCTCCCAGGCCAGGTGGTTCCCATTTCAGCAATATGCACTGAAGTGCAGTTGATTTCTCAGTTTTGTTCAGAGAACATAAATCTCATCATCTGAGGGTTTTTTTGCCTTGTGTGTGGCGATTAAGTTGCAGATGAATTGTGTGTGAACAGGACCTGTTGAGACCAGAGGATGGTCCAGGCCATGCTCTTGACTGTGAATGGAGCACAGTGTTCACTGGGGGAGTATTGGGGTTTAAATCCCAGTGTTTGGAGTCTGAAATTAACATGGCCCAACCTATTTCCATCACACCACTCATGTACTCTTCCACTAGTCCAGTAAAATGGATTATATCTGATCCCTTTATTTTCTAGTTACTTCAAGGTAAAACACTTCTATGTTGAAAAATGAGACAGAACTTCTGGATGCTTTATTTATGCAGTAGTGGCTCAGGCCTAGGAATCAGAGTGTTTGAAGCTTTTCCTAAGGAAGACTTAAGTGTTTTCAGTTTCAGAGTGCCTGAGTTTCCCTTTCATGTAACAGCTACAGATCATCTCCAGTGAAGAGGAGAAATGGCTTTGTCCTTTCTCCTCCACCCAGCCTGTCATGGATCCATCCCTTTCTTTTCTGCTCTGTTTGATGATTCCCAAGAAGCAGAGGGGAAGGAAAGCCTTGCTTTATTGTCAGCATTTCCCTGGAGCATTTGATCTACAGCCTGAGGGATGTGGACTCTCTTGCTGAACTCTGATAAAGGATTTTCTCATGCCAGCAGTGTTAGCAGTGCCAATAATTCAATCTTCATTGTTTCCCTGAGGATATGGGGTTTGGGGAAGTGTGCATCCTTGTTCTGAGCACTGCTAAGGGGTGCTGGTTCTTCTGTGGAGCAGTGTCAGGGGATGCTGCCAGACATCCTGCTGAATTATCTCCTGGGTGCCTTTCCTGAGGAAAGATTTGAGCTCTGTACCTCAGTTCATTTCTCTTTTGGTCAGGATTTCCTGAGCAGAAAGGGAGGTGGCTCCTAAGTTGCCATCTGTTGGTTCATGGTTTTCAAAAGCTGTATCATCACTCAACTTTCACCTGCTTGCTGGAATACCAGATTGGTTCTTCACAGGCAATTTTCATTGTTTGCCATTTAATCTTTTGGCTCACTCATCTTGCATCTTCTTCATGAGAATTCTTCACAGGAAACTCCTTTTATTCCCATGTCCTGCTTGCAGTGCTGCCTTACTCCCACTTGCTGTTTTCCACAGCAGCTTCTCTCCCTTCAGTTGTTTCTCTCCCCCAGGGACCCATCAGTTTGGTATGGCTGTTTCCTCACCACACTTGCCTGCAGATTTCATGCCAATAAAACTGGCAAATGTCTGCAACTCTGTAGAGGGGGG
Source organism: Ammospiza caudacuta (assembly GCF_027887145.1). Classification (NCBI taxonomy): domain Eukaryota; kingdom Metazoa; phylum Chordata; class Aves; order Passeriformes; family Passerellidae; genus Ammospiza; species Ammospiza caudacuta. Next base: position 103,353,152 of record NC_080593.1, read on the forward strand.
GGTTTGTTTATAACCAAGACATGAGCAAGGCTTGGAACCTGTTTTTTTTCTGCTCTGAATGTCCCAGATGGCTGCTGCACAAGCTCCTGGCCCTGTGGGTTCATTAGGACAATAGAACAGCAGGGTCCTTGTTACAGCCTTGTTAGTGCTCGGCCCCTTGTCCCTGTACTGCCAGAGGTCAGGCTGCAGAGGTGCTGATTGGGAGTGGAGGGGCAGGAGGGCAGAGTCTGTCCCATGGCTCAGGCACTCTCTGATTGAGCTCCCTCCTGCTGGCAAAGGCTCCTGTTAGTCCCTTGTCTTTTGCTGGGGAAGCTGGTGAGCACCTCACGTTTTCTGACCTGCTTTCAGGAAGGATAAGAAGATTCTGAGTCAGGCAGATGGGCAAAAGCTGGTTCTGTATTCCACTTACTCTGTCCTCCCTGATACTGATGGGAAGGGTTTGTCTCCCTGTCTGTGCCAGCATGGAAAGGATGTTTGAAGTGACTAATCATTTCTGTATGTGCAGAGTTAGGACTTACTGAGAGACTGCCTTAAAATATGAGAGTATGACAGAAAACCTCATTTTGCATGATCTTCTCCCCCGGCCCGAGTGCCTTCAGATTCCGCCTGTTAGTTTTAATTAACATTCTGTTTAGATCAGAAAATAAATAAAGAGCCCAAGTTAATGGGATTATTTTAGGGTTCAGTTGCTGTTGAGGTTGGGCTACATCTAGCTGATTAGAATACCCTGTCACTTAGCAGAAATAAATAACCAAATGTTTAAACATCTTACAGCTCTCTGATCATTGTCTGCTTGAAATTCCGTGACCTATTTCTGCAGACATATAGTAACGTCTCTGTGTGGGAAATGCTTAAAGAGATTACCTGCAGGTGCTTTGGGATTGTGACTGTGACAAGTGAAGGTACTGAGCACACTTCTCTGCATGTTTTTTAGCAAGGCTGAGAGGAGGAGAGATGCACTGTTTGAACATCAAAAGGAATTTCATTTATTTTTCAGTCAGTCTGGGTTTGCGGTGTAAGAAAAACCCAAATAAACTCAATTTGAGTAAGGTACTGACAAAGGCAAAAATGGGGCCAGAACATTTTTCTTGTACTGGTCATTGATCTCATGGTTTCTTCTGGTCTCTTGGCTGAGGGTTTTGGGTTTTTTTAAAGTTTTTTCCAGTCACCTCCTGGATCTTTGTGCCTGACACTGTTTCCTGTAGGCAGTGCTGTCAGCAGAAATGTCCTGCCCCCATCTCCCTCAGGGCCCTGCACTGGGATAAGCCCAGGCAGTGACTCTCAGTAGTGGGAGTGTGCAGCAGCAGGAGCTCATTGGGACTCCCAGGCACATCCCCTGTGTGGCAGCAAGTGGTGTTCATTGGTGCAGAAATGTGGGCTGCAGTATTCCCATCTCAAATACAAAATGCTGGGATTGCAGACTGCCATGGTGATCTGTGGAGCTGTAGAGAACAAGGCTATGGCTGTGCTCACAGCTCCCTTCCCCCTCCAGGGACCAGCTGTGGTTCTTCTCCTGGGCCAGGGGGCTCAGAGGGAAGAGGGATTTGGGAAGGGGAAAAGTCCATGCAGAGCAGCCTAGTTTGCAGGGTTGGTCTGAGAACTCTCATGGTTTGGATGGGGAATTTTCCAGGCTGTGGGAGTGGGGTTGTCTGGTTTAGAATCATATGTTTGTGCAGTGTCATCCTTTGGCAAAGCTTCCAGCTCACGCTGTTAAGGCAGCAACACAAGAAACTCCAGAGGAAATGTGGCAGCAAGTCCTTTGTGTCAGCAGTGACAGTGCCAATGCAGAGTGCCGTGGGAGGGGCCTGTCCTGACAGGTGCTGTGGGTCTGCCCCTCTGGGAGAGGGTGGGGCAGCAGCCGAGGGCTTCCTCCGAGGGACAGGAAGGACAGACAGCCATGCTCTGGCACAGGGCACCGTGCTGTGCCTTCTGCTGTTGGAGTGTGTTTTAAAGAGCACAGTGGAGAACTTGTGCTGTTGGATATAAGCCATGTTATATAGGTCTGGATGAGGCATTTTTCCCTGTGCAGATGAAGCACTGGGAGTAAGAGCTGCTTGTTGAGAAATGGAAACCTTGACAGATGAAGCTTGGTCAGACCTCTTTGGCAGAGGTTCAGGTTGAGGTTTTAATTGTCATCTATTTTTTTTAATTGAAAAAAATTAGCTTTACATGGTCAGGTATCAAATTCTTGGCTTCAGTACATAGATTTTAAAAATTGCTACTTAACTCATTAATCTGAGGGGACAGAGAAATAAAAGTCCCCCCAGTGCTAGTGCAGGAACAGGGAATAGAGGTGGAAACCTTCTGTACAGGAGTCCTTCGTGTCCATTGTAAAGGACAATGAATTTCTGGAGGCCCATCTAACATTTTTTTTTTTTGTTATCTTTCAGAAAAAAAACCTAAACAACCCCAGTTCTTTTTAGCTGTTCAGACAATACAAGTTCACTTCAGGCTGCTGCTTTTCAGGTAAAAAGAGGGAGGGAAAAATCCTGCTTGGTGTGCCAGATGTGTGAGGCTGTTCCAAGTACAGCTGCAGTATTTCAATGGGTATAAAAGCTGTTGTGATTTCAGTAACCTGTGGGCAACCCCCCTCTTTGTGTCCTGCCTCACTGGCACAGGAATCCCAATGATTTGTTGATATGGTGCTTCCTGATCCCTTGGGCTTCTGACTGTCGGATGTGACCGATCTGTTCCGGGCCTCTGTTGGAAGGGGGTGTCAGAACAAGCCAGGTGTGTCGTTGTCACCCATCCCATCACCTGGGCCACCTCCAGTGGAAGTACTCAGATTTTAAGAAGGAAGCCAAGGGCCAATCACTCAGAAATGTTAAGTCCAGAACAGTGGGAATAATGTTGTGAGGCTGTTCCTGCCTCTTTTCAGTAAATGTAAATCAGTCTGGTATTTTGTCCAAAGGGTTTGACAGAGATGCTGCTGCTGCACTTGGCACACACAGGCTCTGAGGTGTTGCAAAGAGGCTCATTTTAAGTCAGCTCAAATGACACTTTGATTTATATAACCTGGTCCTTTAGGACATGGATGTGCTTCACGTAGGTGCCCAGGCTGCTCAGGTATTTTTCTGTGGGCCTTGGGATTGAGAAGTTTATAATGTGATCTGAACAGCACACTCAGATTATTGTGCTGTAGTTACTTTCCACTTTATTTGAAATTAGCTTTGGCTTTTTTTGGCTACTGATTCATAGCTGCCAGCTGCAGGCTTTCCGTGGCCTTTTCACTGCAGGCAGTGGGGTGAGGAAGCTGCTTCGGTGCTTGGGGCAGCCAGGGCCCTCGGCAGGGAGGAGCAGGAGCGCAGCCCCAGCCTCACCTGTGCTGAGGCACAGAACAATTCAAACATCTCTCAGGTCCTTTGACACCTGGTTTCTGCTTACAGGAGCTGTGCTGCTGCACGGGCAACAGCTCCACCTCTTTCAGGCCTTAAGAGAAATTTTTCATAGAAAATTCTCAGCTGCAGGCACCCACCTGAGAAGAGTAACTGTGATCTGCATTATGAAGTAGATGAAGGAGAAACTACTTTCAAATGGCTGTTGAATTTATTTGCTTGATAAATACAATCCTAACAAAATAAAAGTTAACCAATATTAAGAGATTTGTCTGAAGAACATTAGAAAAATCCATGACAATTCAATAGGAATTAGTGTGAATTAAACAAACAAAAAGTTTAAATATTGCCAGCAAATATAAAATGCATGTAACGAAGGCAAGGGAGAATGCTTTAGTTTACATTTGTAATCTGATCACATTTTCTGTGTTTATAAACTTTTTTCCAAATTTTAAAAAAATACTATGCTGTTTTTTCCTATAACATATCAAAGCATTATTTGTACAAAAATTAAATCATGGCCAATGATTCACAACAGTGCAATAGATAAAGAATAAAACCACATCCAACAGGTGCTGAAAATAAATATCCAGATTAAAAAATAAGATAGCCTATATGCACTCTGTGGAGTTTCTGTCTATCTATGGATTGAGGGCTGAGTCCAATGAGCGTATCCAAAACATTAAAGGGCCCTTAAATGCCAGTGTGGGTGGAGGATTTTGAAGGGCAGAAGCATTAAAAACAGCCAAACCCAAACCAAGTCCCAGGGAGGGGTGGTTGGTTTGTTAAACACCAACAAAAGGAGGCGATTGCTGAACCCCCGGTGCCTCCTGTTGGCGTGGCTCTGTGGGCTCCTTTGGAATCCCAAGTGCCTGGCATTTGTGCAGGGGCAATGCTGTATTGCTTGGTCAGGCAGATACGTCCCAAAGACACGACCACTCCCATCCCTGCCTACAAGCAGTGGCTTTTTCCAAGAGATGGAAACATTTAAAATGGATGAAGACAAAGCGCTTGGCTACACAGCAGCAGTGTGATCAGGGCCTGTCTCAAACAGGAGTGATGAGGGTGGTTAATGATGAGTCAGTGAGTTACCTACACCGCTAAAGGACACGGACATTTCCACCGTTCGGGGACATAAATAACATCTCTCAAGTTTTTACACTTATTCAGTACATCTCAGAACAGAAATGAAGCTTAAGGGCATGTTAGGTAAACATGATACCCCACAGTCTCCCACCGTTTCAGCCAACCCAGAATAAATTTAAAGCTCCCTTGTATATAATCTGCATCAGAAAGGTATCAAAGGCACAAGCAAGAAGTGACTAGGTTAATAAGCAGAGATAATGGTGAATGAGGATGAACAGATCCACAAGGCAAATCATTAGTAAGTGTGGGTGGGTTTTGTTTTCCTGAAAAGGAGATCTTCCAATTCTGCTCCAGTGAATGTAAATAATGATTTTGGTTTGAAATAAAACTGTTACTGAATTATTTTGAATCACCTGAAGGAAATCAGTCTTAAAATAATCTGATACTAACTGGAAAACTCTTCTGGCCTCTCCAAACTCACCTGAGTCTGATGAGTAGAAGCCACAAGTATTAGAGACAAAAGTCTCCAGGGCTTAAAAGAAAAGTTTCTTTACAGAATGTACACAGCCACCAATAAGTTGTGCAGTTTGACTCAAATTACAGTAATTTGCACAGTTCAGTTGATTTCGTGCATAGCCAAGGAGCCGGATCAAATGGGAGTTTCTTTCCTGTCTTTACTTGGGGATGGCTTGACTTGCTGCTCCTTGCTTGCTTTTGGCTGCTCTTTGGCTGCTTTTGTCTCCAGGACAGTGTCTCTCTGCTGCTGGGAAACGCCCCCGCGCTTTTCCGGCTCCTCTTCCTCCTGGCCCTGCTGCTCGGATTTTGCACGCTGCAGCAGGCGGAGCTGCACCCGCAGCTCGATGATGGCCTCGCGCTCCTCGTGAATCGCTTGGTTCAGGTGGTTGTTCTTGATCTTTTAGGGAAGGGAAACAAATGTCAGGGAATGACAATATGTTCCTGTGCTGTAGCTCAGGGGTGTTGTTTAGCACTGCTGGCCCAGGCAGCAACAGGGACTCGCACACAGCAGCGATTTAAAAGCTGCGTGTGGGTCACAAGCCTGGGCAAAACTGATGCACACAACCAGTTTGCACCTGTGCAATCACATAAGCACCACAGGAGAGAACCAGTGAATGCTAAGAATCAAATCCTACCTCCAGTTCCTCGTTCTGTCTCTGCAGATCCTCCAGGATGACCTGCAGCTCCTCCTCATCTTCACTCTCACTTTCACTCTCGGAAGAGTATTCCTCGGTTTCGCTGCGGCCGTGCTGCTGGCGACTGAAAGAGCAAGGGCAAATTCCACTTTAAACGCTTCCTTGAGTCTGCCAGAACTGTAGCAACACAAGAGACTTAACTTTCATCCCCTCAATCATCTGCCAGTGGTTTAAAGAGCAAAATCAGACTTCCCTTTCAAAGCTTAATTAATAAAAAAAAAATAAAGCAGTGATTTTACAGGGGGATTTTTTTAGTGCACAGGGTCAAGTTTCCTTTAGATCATAATTCCATTGTTAAAACAATAGAAAATATCCTGCAAGATTCAAATTTGTCAAGACTTCAACAAAAACAAGTGGCTTTCAACTGTGATGTTCACTGGGTGAGCTTTTAAGTGTGGTCTGGAGTATTCTTTCAGCAAGGCATTTATGCACTTTCAATCCCAGCATGCTGTCCTGGCTGGGCTCTGCTGTGAGCTGGCCCCTTACCTTTGTATTTCAACTATTTCTGCTCGGAGCCGATCTATTTCTTCCTTCTCGGAGGCGATCTGTCTCCGCAGAAACTGCTCCATGGCCAGCAGCTCTTCTTGTTCTGTTAAAATCTCATTCTCCTGCAATGATCAGTTAGTTCACTTAAAGCCTTGACTTTATTTCCTACAGGAGCATACAATAAGTATGAGATGATGCTGTTCTCTGAAATACTTTCAGTGGCAGTGGTTAGCATGTCTGCTTTGAACTTTGATCCATCAAGACCTCAAAGCAAATAAAAAGTTCAAACCCAACAATGTCTGTTCTAAATCCTCAAGATAATCACTATACTGAATAGTTGTGGAGATGACACACCAAATCCTGGCATGTTTGGCTGCCTTTCCTTAAATCACAGGAGAAAACTCTGGCCAGCCAGTAAAATAACTAGAAAAACTGAATTACATGTCTTTGATCTTCTCTCCTCTGTACTTTCCTCCTTATATTCATTTTCAAAGCTACTGGGGGAAGCAACAGAAGGCAAAAAAGCCAAAAGAGTTGCCTTATTTCCTTTGATCAGCAGGAAAGCAGTTAACAGTACTGAACCTGGCTACACTGGGAAGTGGTGCTTTCTATGTACATGAACAACAAAGGCCACTTTTTTTCTTTCACAGTTTCTGCTGTTACCAAGAGTCTCCTCAGCTCTGGGCTCACTCCTGCAGTCAGCATTCCTTCCCTGCTTCACTGGCCATTAAAACAAAGCCTTGTGGTTTTAATGTACACAGAGACCCCTCTGAGTCTGCAATGTCCCCTCTGCATCAGAAGGGACAAAGAAGTGTTTAATAGATCTGAAATATAAAATACCATTACCAGGCAAACAGGTAAGTGCCTGCCAGCTACCTGTGCAAGCAGAATATTTATAACTTCTTCATTCTCATTCATTTCTTCTTTGGAGACATCCTCCTTTGAAAGGCTAGCAATTTCTTGTGCAATCTTTGTTTCACACTCCTGCCAGAGAAAGAAAACAACATTTAAAGGGACAGATTCCCTGGTCAGTGTATTTACTCTAAAAAATATTTTTTTGAATGCATTATTTTCCAAATTTAGAACCACCATCACAGTTGTCTTCCAAATTTTGAGCACGGTCTGTCCCATCTGTGGGACATAAAATAGTTTAAAAAATACTTCTCAGATTTGTTAACCTCAAGTCCTCCAGTAATTCCTCTTGGTACTCTAGGACTCAATGCAATGAGCATGTTCCCTAGCAAACATTAAGGTTTTCATCACATACACATTTTTTGTGAACAGCTGTGAAGATCTCCCTGTCCCTATGAGAGCCAGCTAAGCAGAAAACACAATTGCTCATCAGGCATGTAAAGTTAAAATGAGAAAATCTGCAGCAAAGAAGACTGAAAGGTGTTTTGATCTGCCTAGGTGTCTCTGCACTGTTATGGATTAGGATCCCTGCTTTAGCTGTCTGGCCAATGAAGAGGAAAGTTACCCACCTGTCTCTTAGCTTCTCTTAGTTTCCTTTTAAGAGCTGTTAAGATTCTCTGCACCTCCCAGAGTCTCTCTTCTTTGGATAAGTCTTTTATCCCTGCCTGCAAGTCTCTGTGTAAACAGTTCAGAAGGAACTCCTAGAAAGATTGCCAAAGAAATCATCTTTAAATATATTGTACCAGAGCAGATTGAAAAGGAAGATCTTTCTTGCTTTGTGGCAATGGGCTGGGAGTTCTGGTTTCAAACCTTGGCATGTCCATGAACAAGTGTTAACACAAGCCCAGCATGGATCCAGAGCCAGCTGAAGAGCAGTAGTACTAAAGAAACCACCCTCCCTAATGGGCTCCCCTGACCCTCCTCCCACAGCCAAAGTACATAGCAAAGCACTCCATGGGTGACACAGCTATGAGCATCACAAGACCATAACAACTTTCCACACATGAAAAAGGAAAGGAAAGCATCAAGCTCTTCCCAGTGGTCTCACCAACAGGATAATTGTGATGGACTTAAAGTGCATGTTACAAACTTAGGAGAATTTTCTGCTGAATGTATAAAAGCCAGGGCAAAGATAAACAGAAAAACACTCAAGTAATTGCCAACCTGCCGCCTGATTTCTTCTTTGATGCTCTCTTGTGTTTCTGGAAGTGCTGGCATTGTTGCCATATTTGACCAGCGAAGAGGTTTTGTCACCTGCTTGAGGGTCACATTTCCAAAGAACTCTTGAACATGTGTAAAAAACACGTACAGGACACGGTTGCTGATCTGAAAAGGACAGGATATTGGTTAAGATGATTTATTCACATCATCTTTATCTACAAAGCACAGTGTCCTCCAGAAACAGCAGCCTTCAGTAAACCTTTCTGTGAGCCACAGTCCTGTCAGTGTGTCTTGAGATTAAAATCTGGATTTAAAACTATCTTTACTTTCAACAATGCAGTGTTGGCCTCAAGAGATCACTGTTTCTCTTACCTGTGCATCTGAGACACTTTCATACTAAACTCAGCATCTTCACATCTCTTAACCTACCAGAATTATTTCCATCACTGATAGACGTAGAAATGCATTCAATCTCTTTGTGCTCACATAAAGACAGATAGTAAGAGGGAACATCAAGCCTACTGTGTTATACCTGATGGCTGGCTACACCTTCTCTCTCTTCCCCCAACCTTTAAGTATTCTCTACAGCTTCTCTCTCAGATGACTTAATATAGTAGGAAAAGGTAGTATGAAAGTATCTTTCACTATATTCCTTGTTCTAACCTTAGACAGAAGCAAGTATATTTACTTTGATACTTTATCTTCCACTGACATTTAAAAAACTATCCTGAAACAAATGTTAGAGTTGTGTCATTACCTGCACTTCAATTGCTAAGATTTAGTTACCAACAAAACATGATTGGGCCTGCATTGTTTTACCCTCATTGTTACTTCTTTTCCTAGCTAGAGAGGTGTCTGGCACAGCAAAAAAGCCAGGAATAACAGCTGGCCCTTCTGCTACTGGGCCTCCACCTGAACTCTAATTATAAAGTCAGGCTTTTCTAACTTGTGGGGTTGCTCTAGAAGATCCACACCCAGTAATGCCACGTTTTCATCATGCACAGGACTAATTCTGAGCTGTATTTAATTAAATATTTCCAAGATGTCTATTAAGGAATCAAGCAATCCAGAAACCACAAAATCTTACTGGAAAACCAAGTCAGTTGTTAATCCCCAGCCATTTGGCTGCAGACAACAAAGCCATTTTACCTAAGTCACTACTGCACCAGGAAGATCTATGTGCAGGACAGGGTTCATTAGCCTGATATTAAAATTAAGCAACAATATCTTAACTAAACTATCACTTAATCAAAACCCCACAGAAATTGTGTATCTGTATGAATTATTGAATCAAATCAACATTAAATTACTTCTCCTTATGACAGAAGTGAAAGACAGCAGTCTTTGTAATACTCTGATAATAACCCAAATATCAGAGCCACAGTATGCAAGCCCACATGCAGAAAGACTTTTGTTCCCCTTTTCCCAGCATTTTGGGTTCCTGAGGCATAAAGAGGAGCTGTAAATTAGCTAAACTGTATCAGACAATACCCAATTCCCACCTGCAAAAGAATTCCTACAAAGAAATCTTTCTTGGGCTGCAGTTCCTCTCTAAGCCCTGCAGTGTGGAGCACATACCTGAACAGTAGGGCTGAGCACTATAGAAATATTCTGGATGTTCATTTTTGTTTCTAGTTCCTTTGCAATAACATGGTCCATATGCACAATCAGCCATGAAATCAGGAGATGGTTACACTCTGGCAGCTCTTTGAGCAGCTTCTGGCACTCCTGAACTTTCTCAGCTTCTGTGCTCTTTCCACAAGCATCCTCAAAGCGGGGCATGAGCTCTTTGGTAAGCAGATTTTCGGGCAGTTCCCGCAGGTACTGTTTGAGCAAGCTGGCGACTGTGTTGGGCTCATATTCCTCCAGGTTTGGAGATTCTTCACGATCATAGGCTGCCTTCAGCTCGTCAACTTTTGATTTTATTCCTTAAAATAGTTAGATCGAGAATTAAGAGAAAATTTGACTGTAAATGTGTAACAGTTATATTTAAATTTTTGTTTTTGGAGATGCCTTTATTTGACCTCTCCTTACAATTTCAGATAATTGAGAAGGACCTTTTAAAAGTTATGCACATGTAACAAAGTGAAAATCGTGACTCAAAATTACATGGTCACTGGTTCTAAAAGCACTGACTATTTCTATGAAGCAAAACCAAAGCACTGACAGAGCTCTGAATCAGAACTGGTGCCAGCATTCCCTTTCATCAAGGAACATAAAATAGGGTGAGGAAAGGCTGGGAACTCGAGATCAATTGTGTATTTGCATTAAGCTTCTTTCTGGCTGTTCAATTACCCATCCCTAACCCAGGCAGCAAATATGTTTTTAGTTCAGATGCTGTGCAATGAGCTCTGCCTATAACAGCTTTCCTTTGTCAAAACAAACCCCACACTTTTTAGTTTCCAGATTTCCAGCTGGCCCTCCTCAGCAGAGGAATCTCACACAGGATCCTTGATCTGAGGCACCACATGATTAAAAGTGTGTTCACAATTACTCAACCCAGCCAAGATTTTCTACAAGGTGTTTGTATAAACTCAGCGACATTCCAATCTTCCTAAGCTTGGGGAAATTTCATTCTTGCAGCTGAAACACCCACTCGGGTTACAACAGTTTGGTGCACAGCCCTGGCTTGGCTCATACTCAATGAGCACAACTGGGCACATTCAGCCCCTGGAAAATGCCAGGAAAACATGCTCAGTTTCATGGCCAAAATGAGCCACCACAACAGCTGCAGGCCACTAAGGCATGGCTCTCTCTGAGCTCTCAATTTAGACAACGCTACACGCACAAGAGGGAGCTGTTGCACTGGAGAACATGTACAAAGGACACAGCAGAAATTAAGGAAAACACACCTGTGAAAAATCCCAACACATTGTGAGTAAAAAAACAAGGAACCAAAATGTGTCACTAGGCAGAACTAAGCAACTGCTTAAGGTGCTGCAGTATTTCTGCATGCCCACCAAACACCATGCAGATGGACAGCATGAAGAAGCTAACGAAGCCTTGAAAATAATTTCATTACTGGTTTACAGCAATAGGAAACTTGATTCAAAATGCTTTTCCTGAAATTAATTTCCTTGCTTGTTCTTGTCCCCTCCAATGTAGCCACAAAGTACTTACAGGAGCTGCATTTGTGGTGCAGCTCACAAATAAAGGGACTGTTTTGTCTAACATGACTTAAACTGAGGTTTCACTTATGTAAGCTGGTGTTACACAACTACCACAGTTAATTAGCTGCTGTTGCTAACCTTAGTGAAACTTGCATTTTCTGCTTATTAGCAAATTTGCTGAAAGAAAAGTTTTCAAGGAAAAAATATACAATGGGACTAACCGGCAAAAGCAACTTAGTGGGAAGCATAAACAATGAAATGGTTATAGCTCATGTTTGCTTTTGCTATCAGCTACCATTATATTTCTAAAGCAGAAGAAAAAATACAACATACTAACACATTTTATTCACTGCTACCATCCCATGACAAAAGGCCAAAACAGGTGTGTTTTTACTGCCATTAAGTAGTACCATGACATTACCAATTTTTTCTGGTACTTCAGACCTACAAGTTTGCTTAACTTTGACTACCTGATTAATTAACCTTCTGGATAATTAATGGAACTATAAACAGTGTACCTAGATGTTGGAAATGATAAAATAATAAATTTGCAAGTGAAGACCTTAGGAACCTGGATGTCAGGGTGGCCAGAGTACCTGAAACTCTGTAGATGCCTTCACATTTCATGCCATACTTCTCTACGTAATCTATACATTCACGGAAAACTGCTGGCAGGCGGATGCCATCGTACATCATGGTCCTGTCTACTGCGTCAGACAAAGGAATGCCAAACACGGGTCTGTGACTTGGAACATCCACTTGAGGTATCTCTGTCTCTTGAATTGGCTTTTTCTTTTTCTTCTTCTCTTTCCATTGTTTTACAACATCTGCTGCAGTTAAGTCTTTTGACTTTTTCTCTTTGTGTTTGTCTTCCTTATGTTTTTCTTCCTTGTGTTTTTCATCTTTGGGTTTCTCTTTTATTTTAAAATCCTTCTCCTTCTTTTTGGAAAAGCTGGGTTTCTTGAAGACGTGTATTCCCTTGGAGCGCTTCAACTTGGAAGGACTTTCAGCTTCGTCACCGGAACTGTCCTCTTGAAACGCAGCGTAGCCTTCCGCTGTTGGGCAAAGCAGGACAAGGGAAGGGGACAGCTGTCAGTCTGTTTACTTTCCAGACAGCAACAACAAGAAGTTGCACGTAAGGAGGAGAGGGAAGAAGCAACAAGAATTAAAAAACAGTGCCCGTCTGACTCGTCGGAAGGTTTTCTTTAGTTACACACTTGAGTGGATAAGGATTAAATCAAGTTGTATAATTATATCAAAGATAAGCCACAGAGCTCCTGAACGATCTAAACAATGAATACTTTATATACTTACTCATAATGGCTATGTCCATCTTATAGGCTAGATTCCCATCTAATAGTCAAGGAAATGCAAAATAAAAACAACTGTCTGGCAACTTCTCTATGTTCCTGCAATCAACAGTATAAGAGTTGCTGTTAAGGATCATCTACTGCATACATAGAAGTCTAACAAATTTCAATTAACAACAAACTAAACTCCAGCCACTTAAAGTCCCAATCCTTTTCCAAAATATTATGAATTTAAAGACAAGTATGAAGTTAATAAAGTTTCAGCCTCAAATAAAATACAAAAGATCCCACCCCAAACATAAACCAAAAAAACACTAGCACTTACTTTTTACTAGATGAATAACACAATTCCAGTAACGCTAGAACAATACCTGCCCATGAAAGTGCAGATTTGCCTTAAAAAGAACATGGGAGAGATTCAAACAAGTCCCTGGGCTGAGCACACCACTCCAGCAGCAAACATCCAAGTGCTGTCTAAAACATGCACCAGGTGCTTTTAAGTTGCTACGCCTCTGCAGCTGGCCCTGCCTCACCTTCAGGCAAGAACACAGGAGTCTTTAAAGATGGATTACAAAAAAACCTCAACAAACATAGCAACAAAAAAAACCAACCCACAAACAAACCCAGCAACATGCAATCCAACACAACTTTCAAGTCCACTAATTCTAATTTTACATACCCAGTACCCTATATAAGAAAAGTAAGCCTGAAACCTGGTCAACAAAGGTGACATTGGACACGCCATCTGCACCAGCCAGGTCCCCCAAGGCAGTGGGCAGCAAGCCCCCATTAGGAGCCCTTTGAGGCTCTTCCACTACCCACAGGCAGAGCCTCTGCTCGAGTGAGGCAGCACTGACAGCCAAGTGCTCCTGCTGCCTGAATAGTTTTGGGCAGAGGAAAATTACCCTCTTGATAATATCCGAGCATATCACGCACAAGACTATAGCTGAATTTTTTCCAAGTGGAATATCTGCAGAACCAGGGGGCATTTAGTCTGTCCTCCTTCCAATTCTGAACTACACCAGACTGCAGAGTCTCTCAGCATTTTTTCAGCATATAAAAGAACTGTCTCTATTTTGAAGCCTCCTTGACTGCTCTGTAGAAGATAGCTTGTAATAGTCAAACAAATATAAGAAATGTATTGAAGCACGGAACTACCATAAGATAATTGCAATTGTTGAATCAGCTCAGTCTTTGCAGCTGATACTCTTCCCTAGGACTACCAAACACACACTTTCCTAGAAGACTGAAAAAGACTGTAAGAACTGTTCCTGTCGAAGGGGAATTTAACATAAAAATGCAAACATTAACTGAAGGCCAACCAGCAGCCAGGTCTTCTCCTCCCTGCTTACTCATTATGTCACTTACTGGTTTTTGTAAACTAAATCCAGACATGGGCAAGGATTCAAATCTCACTCTGGTACAGAAGCAACTGTGGATCCACCAGCTACAGGAGCACCCATCTTCACTGTGTTTTATGAGAATGAGATGGGGCTGGCACCAAGGTTCCAGATGAACTTCAGAGATGTTATTTCCAAACAGAGAGCCAGGTGTCCCCCAGAGAGAGCCCGGAACAATCTGCCCTCAGTGTTTCCTCCTGGGTAGCTGTGACGGCTCCCAGTCACACAGCGTGGGGTTCCCACATGCACACCAGCAAGTGCCAGCACTGGAACGCAGCCTGGGAGGTTGGTGCCACCAAGAGAGCACTGCTCACACATCCCAACACTGCACTCTGCAACACAACCCCAGTGCCTTCCTAGGTCTGTGGTAATGTAACACAGCAAGAGAACATTACTGAAACTGGTATTTCTTGAATTCATGGGAAGACATGAAGGTGCAAGTTAAATACAAACCCAGCCTTTTAAAATTTGTCTCAGTAACATAAGTCAACAAAGTTTAGAAACATAAACTAATACAGATTCACACAGAATATCCCAAGAGAGGATTTGCATGTCTCTCAAGAATAGCCTGATTTTCTTTACTATACTTGTGGTTATAAAATTGCTGTACCTTTCACCAGTGATACAATAGATTGAAATATAAACAACTAAAGTTAAAAATTACCAAAAGTGCTTGAAAAATCAGGTAATTTTAAATATGGAAAGAGCATTACCCAGGGTATAGTAAACTGGTATTTCTGTCTACTGTTTCCTCAAGACTTCCAGTACTAATAGTCCCCATTTTCCCATCACTCTGCTCTATGCCACTGACATTTTCCTCCATCTAAATGAGAACAGTACTAATGTAATAAATACTCCAATTTCACCAGCACAATGACACAGCATAATCTGCCAGTTCCTTTTGTTAGACCTTCCTTCCACGAGCATGCCTTCATTGCAGTTATTTTAAATGCAATGCTTCAAGTTACATTACATGTAATGTAATGCTTGAAGTTCCCTTATCTTACTGAGAATTATAAAAACCCATTATTATTATTATTATTATTATTATTATTATTATTATTATTATTATTATTATTATTATTAACAACAGCAACAACAATAAATTCCAGTGTTATTCTGGAAAAATCTAGTTTACAGGCTTATAATCTTTGTCATGCAGCAAGTCCAATGTCTCTATCAGTCTGCATACTTGGGAATACTTCTGTGTTCTCATAACAAAGCACTAAAGTCATGCTGTAGTATTTATTGTTAACTCCAAGGGTGGCATTATTCAGAACTACCACTTATCAAACCTACTGCAAGAGACATTTTGTTCATTGGGTCTCTGATGGGTTTTTTTAAAGTAAATTACAACTCTACAGCTGATTTGGCTCCCCAGGGAAATCTGCAGCATCTGTAATTAATTAATTGAAAGAAAACATGGATGGCTTTTACATATGAAAGAATTAGTAGGTCAAATATGACTGAAGTGCAGTGCAAGCATGAGTTACCTAATGCCAGTTTGTCAGAGAGACTGTCATCAGATTGTACAGCATTTCTAAGTAAAACTAAAACACACAAATGCACAATGAGCTTGAATAGATGGGTTCTATTTTTATTATCAACAGAAACTTCTACCTTACAGACACTACCAACACTCACTATCCAACTTTCAATTAGATCAGTTTGTCTTTAATATTCACTTGATTCACTGATGTCAGCACAACACTCCCAAACAAATTCTGCATGCTAATTACTCTGCAGCACCGTGCCAGCAGAGCAAATGAAGCTGAAATAAGAAATTTGTCTTACTTTATTTTGATTTAAAATAATCACTGGCATTGAAAGGCAGACCTTTATCTGCAAATGGTGCTTTGCTAGATAAACACACAGTGGTACATAGAAATATACAGTGATTTGTCAGCAGAACAGGATGCAGCAACACACCCTATTTATCCCAAAGATAAATCCTGATATGAAGAGCCTCTAATCTTTATCAGGTGTAGAAAATTCTAATAACCTTTTAGTCTGTAGATCTGAAAACTGTATTCAGAGCTTCTCCACACACTGGACAGTAAAAATGTTTTGTTTGCAATAGCAGTGGTTTGGTTTTAGTCTTCATCTACATTCCAAAGGAACACAGAGGAGCCCTGTCCAACACATCAAGGATCTGTCTTTCAAAAATTTTCTCTGAAATTTTCAGAAGAGTTCATATCGATGATCCTACTAACCTTTCACATGACAGTTTAGTACAATTCTAATAATTCTCCATTTTCTTGGAATTGTACAAAGAAAATCCAGATTCTTGTAAACAAAAAAAAATCCTAGCTGTATATTGAACGCATTCTGCCCATCAGCATCAATCTTCAGAAGTAAATGAATAAGCAGAGTAAGATCTACTCCATACAGACTCTTTATCTACAGAAATTCTAATGGGAAGAAGAGCTTCTTCAGAGGTATTTTACCATAACATTTGTCTTCTGCAAGAAACTGCATATTTTATGGCTTTATCAACATGTGATTAGTGACAGGTGGTTAAACATTTTCAAAAATCAATTACAGTGGTTGCTGTTTCACATAATCCATTGCTGCTTAACACAGATCCATTTTTGCTCTCCTGCTGTTACAGGACAAGTTCTGTTTAAGTCAGGGAACAGATGTGATTTAAAACTATGCCAGTAAAAAGAAAATTCCTTTTAATCCCTAGTAAGTCTCCTAATCTAACTCACTCTACAGCCAACCAACACCCAGTCTATCAAAAGAGAGGGGAGACTAAAAATTAGTGGCTGAAACATTTCTCCAGTAGCCAACATTCCACATAAAAAACAATATTAAATTGAATTTTCTATTACCTCCAAAACATTTTTAGCACTTTTCTCCCAGAATAATTGCTGTGTATCATTAGGTTACTGACACTAACATGAAAAATTCAAATCATTAAATAACTATATCTATATACAAAAATATGGAAAAGGGTATTTTGCTAGCACACAAAAATGCTTTTTTATATAGGTGATAATAATGAAGCTAAGAATACATTACTCTTGCAGAAATTATTTACCTGAAAAACCAAACTGAGTAACTTTGGGGTATTTAACCTTCCCTGCTGCTCTTCAAGCACTTCTGAAGTTTACATTTAGAGTATCACTAAAATAGCTCAAGATTTTGTGGGATTAAATTTAGATAGAGTTTCAGGTGTTAGAATGACTTTGTCATTAATTCACTAATATTGCAAGTTCAATAAACACTCACTCTGTCATAATGTAATGTTCAATTTTTTTCACTGACACGTTCAGTTATATTTGTTTATATCCCAAACAGCATCATCATGGCAGGTTGTGCACTACTCAAAACCAAAGCAGGTAGCCAGAAAAAATGAAAAGAAACAATCTGAAGACATACAACAAAATTAAAAAGGTGAAATAAAATGAAGAACCGAAAGGATGGGAGGAATAACAAAGGCCAAATCTGGAAGGAAAAATCTTAAAATCTACCATGATAAGCAACTGTACAGTACACTTGCAATTTAGACAGTTAAAGTCTATGTTGAGGGTATATTTGCAATATTGATTATTTTTGTAGTGTATGAGATGTACTGAAAGCATGGTATGTAAATTACTCTTCTATCTGACTGGCAATTATATGACAGACATATATTAGGGCCAAGAAATGCTGAATGCCCTTTACATTAGTGCTGCAAGATATTATTTTGTTCCTCCCATTTTTTACATTTTTGTGTTCTTTGAGGACTTTTTCATACCTTTAAAGGTTCTTTTAAGTAACAGAGATTGCTTTACATCAGCTATAAAATCCGCTATAAAATGTGTTGCAATCTCTTGTGGAAAAAAACAGTTGCAGTGCCAATGTGCACAGACCCGTGTGAATTTGCTGAAGCAGCATTTCTCCTCCTAAACAACAGACTCCAGCTACACTATCACCATGAGACATCCTGAATTCCACACAAAGAGATCCATACGATGAAAAATGTTGGCATCTACCCATTTCAGATTTAGAGGTGTGCAATACAGAGCTTCAACAGAAAGCTGGACAGTAAAAAAGGAACTACTGCTAGCCTGAATTTAGACCAATCAATACCAAATTTTCAATGCCAATCCAGTAATCTGTATTAGGTCAATATGGTTTACATTACAGAAAATCACTAATGAATCACTTTTCTAAAAACCTGTTTCAACCATTGGTTTAAACTTGAGGATGCATCTTTGAGTTACAGTATTCCTTAGGCAAACAGTTTTTAGTTAAAATAGCCATAGCCCTTCTTAACTGTGGTAGAAACAATTCCTGCATTCCAGGAAACTGGTTTGATTAAAAGCAGTGCAGTGACAGCAGATTCTTAAGGAGTGATTATTTAAATATGTGCATGCATATTACAAATAGTGCCCATATTAATTCTAACAGAATACTGTCTCACTGTTTCTGATCTTCCAAATTCCACATGTAAGAAACAGCAGGATACACTGTATCAGAGATTCAGACATTTTGAGATTTTGCTAAAACAAATATCACAAAGTACTAGCACTTGGGCTGTGGTATTTAGGTTTCAGAGACTTGGACAGGAAGAGTCATTCTGGTATTGAGAGTGCTCAGTATCAGCTTAGTATTTCCAAGTGCTTTGTTCTTTCAGAATATGTAGAAAAACTTTCTTGAATAAAAACTATTTCATGTTTTGAAAATTTTTTGCTCAAATCTAAAGGTGGGAAGTAATAGTTCTGTTGTTTTGGAGGATGGGTAAGCATTTAAGAAATTTCCACTCTGGATACTGATACACTGACAAAGGATTCTGTAGTCAAAGCTTTACCTTCTTCTAACCTTTGCTCAGTGAGTTCTGGAAAATTCAGATCTCAGTGTTGGTTTCCACATTTTTGACCTCTGCAATAATACTTTGGCACTGCGGGAGGAAACTGCGTGATCAGACTAAACTGAGCAACTAGAGAAAAAAAACAACAGAGATTTTATGACTGCTCGAATAATGGTGCAGTGTGCACATGAAAACGTGGGATGGTACACTGAATAAGGCAAACACAGAAGAAGGCAGACACATGGGAAAAGGGCTACAGTTGTTGAAACTGCTTCTTCCAAATGCACAAGTGTACAATTCAGATCAGACATACACTTTTATTCTAGCTGGCACCTCAGCTATGATTAAAAATGGATATATTTGGAAACACATTTGAAAACCTCCACTTAGAACATGAAGAACCACTCCATGCCAGAATTTACCAATGCATCATGAAAGGTTTTGGATAAATGCATTTATTAGTAATTCTGGGTACATGCTTGGCACCTGTATCTCACAACAAAAGAAAATTAAGGTGTGGAGATTTTTTGCAAGAGAAACAGGTGCTCCACAAAGTCTGCTTGTAGCAAACTAAATTAACTTCCTCCACACTGAAACACATTTAAAAAGAACCCACTGGGAATACTTAGCAATTTTGAGAGAGAAAAAAGGAAAGAGAACTTGAAAGCATTGAACTAAAAAGAGAAGTTGTCTACTCACTTCTTTTTTCTTTTTTCTTAAATTTTCCTTTCTTCTTCCCATGCTCCTTTTCATCATCAGACACTATATCTGGAGGCTCATGCAAGCTGTCGTGAGGCGGCGAGGGCTCCCCGGTGCGGTACAACCCGGGGAATTTTGTGGGACTGATCTCTTCAGAGCTGGGAGTACGAGCGAGTCCCCCGCTGTGCTCTACCCGCCGGTGTTCACTGGGGCTGCTCGTGGGAGGCAGGAAGCACTCGGTCATTCTGATACCCAGATAGCACACTGAAATCTTCTGCTACCTGTCCATCACACCTGCAGCAGAAGAAAACAAAAAGAGAACCCACACAATTTTAAGCAATGGGTTTCAGAACACTTGGTTTACAGCTTTACCCTGAAATCATAAACAGCAATACCTTCTATAACGAGAGCTCCAACTTCTGCCAAGACAGAGTAACACAACATCAGGTCTTCAACTCAGTGTTTGCAGAATTTGTGCATTAACTCCAGAGCCATATTAACATGAGATCTGCCATTTTAGTCATTTCTACTCTATGATATATAAAACATATATATTAAGTATCTGAATATTTTAACTGTTGAAATAATTCTTACAAAATTCATAGGCAGCTTGCATACTGATTGGTAGTATTTACTACAAATTAGTTTCCTAACTTTAACTTTTTTGGACATGAAATAGATTTGCCTGGAAGCTCAGAGTGTTTGTGAGCACTGCCCTTAAGGCAAAAATCATTTTCTTCTTTCCCAAGCATATTTTATAGATGCAAATAAGAACTCACCTAGCCTGTTGCAATAAGGGGGAAAATAAAATAAATACAGCTAAAGCAAATCCATCTTTTAATTATGCTGCTGCAAATTAAAGAAGGTAAAAAAATAATGATTATGCTTTACTGGTATACAACAATTTCCCCTCTGAACAGGCTGGATCAGGTTATCTGCATCCAGATGCTGGTACATTGTTTGCTTGGGAGCTATGGCCAAATAAAAGTTTATACAAAAATTGCTAAAGGAAGCCAATGCATAAATTCTCAGCAGTGGAACACATAAGCAAAATCTCCTCCTAGTACAGATAAATTTCAGAAATACCACAGAATGGATATCCTGTATGGGACACCGCACCTCTGGAGTCCACTTGGCCGGATTTGATCCCTTGTGTCTAAATGGTCACAAAGGACACATCCCACAACACTCTTCAGCAGTATCACTCAACTCCAGGGCTTTTATTTACAGATTGGTAGCATACAGAAAAAATACGACATGCTGTTGTATTCTGCCCATGTTATTTCTGCCCCGTTAACAATTATAGATCAGTCTAGCTAAGTGGGTTTTGGGGAGGGTGATTTGTTCACTTTTTTGGGGTTAGAATTGTAATTTTTTTTTAAAAATCTCATCTTTCAGCTCTCTGTATGCAGATCAGAGTGAAGTTTTAGAGTATGTATGCAACAGTATCTCCCTACAGGAGATCACTCACAATGCTTATGGAAATTACCAGTTACTCAGATCAGAATTTGAATAGGGCACAGTAAGACACTGAATTATGATGAGAAAATATTAATGAAATCTTTATTTAATACTGTTCATTCCTTATTCTAGCTAAAGCAGAGGCACTGGCTAAAAATTAAGACAATGAGGTGTACTTGCAAGTGCAATAAATTAAGACAGTACTTATGTTTCTTATTTTTTTATTTTACAGCTTCAAGAAAGCATTACTTTCCTATATGTAACATTGCCTAGGCCTTTACATAAGGGAGAAATTTTATGATGCTCAAATTATATCAAGACCTATCAGCAGAAGAGAGCTTTTAAGCTTACTGAAAAAACCTCTTCCACTTTACTAATGGATGCTAATGTTCTACTGCCATATAAATCTTTACATTTCCTTTGGCTTTTACCATTTTCTTCTGACAGCAATAAAAGACTGAAAAAACCATGGACCTTCTAGGCATTTTGAGAAGGAACATTTCTAACAGGCTTGCTCTTCTGCCAGTTTCTCCCTCTCAAGACTTTTTCTTCCCAATCTGTTACTGCTTCAGTCCTGCCTCCCCTCTGCAGCAGGTCCCTCCCCTCAAACTGCTTCTCTTCACCTGGGCAGTTCTCCTGTGGCAGGGGATTCAATAACTCACTGCTGCCACATGAGGAAGGTCACACTACTCCCCCATTAACTCTCCTCTGCCTCCAATTGCAGCAGTGAGATGATTCAAGTTCCTAGCTGCTCCAACAGGCTTCTGCTGCTGAGCTGGCCTGTGGAAAAGCTCAACAAGCACTAGCAATGAAAAACAGAGAAGTGGCAGAACCACCATGACAGGAGTGCAATCCCTGTCTTTGGGCACCTCTGTTTTATCATACCACACACAGAGCTACATCTCCTCAGATTTCAGTTATTTCTTAGTATTTATAACTTAAAACTTTGATTTCTTTACCACCAAGTGTCAGTACTCCCATAGCTCTTGTCTTGACTTACCACTCTGTTTCACCTTCAATGTATCACAGACAATCTGATCTTCATCTGCTTTGGTCTCTGTGACTCAAGCTCAGCTTCCAACTTTCCCCTCATCTTGTTTTTTATTTGGGCAGTTCCTACTTTCCTGCTGCACACCACTTTCTTGCAGATAAAATTCTCTCCCTTCTTCCTCTGTTTCTTCTACCAATTAGTTGCCAGTCCCCACTTCTTCCTGAATGTTCTCTCCTGCTGTTTTCTGTTACTTCATCTTTTCACCTTGTCCTCATTTCTCCCACTGGCTCTCAGTCTCTCCCCAGTACCACAAGAAGGCCCTTCTTACCTCCCTGCCAACAGCAGGCTCCTTGACTCCCACCACTTCTCCTTCACTTGACATTTGACTCCTTCCACAGGAGCCACAAATGCTGCTACATGACAGGATCAGAGAGCTTCTCGCAGTTCTGGCACCTTCCCAGACCTAGCTACTTTTTTCAGTACTCCCAAAATGCAGTTTCTTGAGCCACCTTCCTGCTCAACACTGAGTTAGTCCTTCAGAATAACTGAATGTCAAGTAGAAGCCTTCACTGAACATGGGCAGAATCGTGACGTCTCCTCCATCCAAGGAAAGACTAAATTACAGGAGACTTTAAACATGGAAAGAAAGTTTTTAACACAAAATCTCCTCTATCATGCCATCACCATCTTTCTAGACCACAGACTAAGCACAGGAAAGTAGGTTGGGGAAAGGAAGGAAGATGCCTGCACAGGCAAAATAATGTGGTTTTTCAAGTCTCATTTTTGAAAATAACCAAATTCTTTCCCAAAAAAATCTGTTTGAGCTGCATATTTAGTAAGTAAAGATGAGATTTGGAAAAAAAACATAAAAAAGAGAAGACAGAGAGACATGACAGCCAGCTTTAATAGATCTCATTTTAATAGTGTATCATCCAAGTTGGTATGAACACATTAAAAAGAAACATAGTCTGAAAGACCAAATTCAGCTCTTTCATTCAGTACAGAAGGCTCCATTATTTCTGTTTTGCACGGAGTCTGTACTGTGACTTTGTGCTTTGTACCAATTGCAACAGCAGAAGCAAATTAGAGCAGGTGATTGCATGCACAGATGTTATTTTGTAAAGCTTCTGGGTGGAATGAAGGATGTGGATTTTTTCTGCAACAAGTATTATGCAAGACCACATCTGAAGCACAGTGGGTGTCCTCTGGTCATTCCATTTTGCCACAAACAGACACCTTCTGAATACCTGGGTGTTACACTGAAAATAGTCCCAAGAAGTCACTAATCAAAGGATGGAGGCAGAGTGAGGACATTCACTCAGCTACCAGTACCTGCTCCACCATAATTATCCAAAAGCAAGACAGAGAGCACAGCACTCCCTCACTCATCACCACAGACCTTCAGTCCAAAATATTTGCATATGTGTGAAGGACCTGATTCTTGCAGAAATGAAGCACACCATTTTTGGACAAAAATACACTAGTAACAAACACATCTCCATTTTGGAAAGCAATCAACCACAAGAAGAATAAAAACTATCACTTGTGGGCTAAGTATGTCAAAACACTTCAGAAACCATGAGTGGTACTCATATAACTGTTGAGACTCTGGAATAAGATGAGAAGATCCAATTAGAATTTATTTACCAAGACTATACAAGGTCTGCATCACATCTAAGTTCTGTATCTACTGCATTTTTCATAACATACTGAAAAGCTTAATACAAATCTCTGTTTTCATTTGAACACTTCTTAGATGACCTCTGATGTAATCTTGACATTTGACTGTATGGCAGCATTTCGGTCTTTCATGTAATAAGCAGTGGCCAGGTATAAAATCAGTGCCTTTTCCTTTCTTTAATAAGGCAACACAGCCATGAAAGGAGAAGGAATAGGGAAGTACTTCATGTAGACAGGCAAAGCAAGTTTAAAATTTCACAAGTCACAAGTAATCACACAAACACAGCATTAAGTAACTCCCTTGTGAGTCATGCACTCTTCATAGCTGGCAAAAATTAAAGCATCAAGAAGGGACTTCACAGAATTTTTTTTATAAAAAGGATGAAATACAAATTGTTTAGCAGAATTCAGCTCCTCAACCTCAGATTAGTTTACAGGATATGTGATGCCATGAGAATGTTGGAAAATTTACTTCAAAGGAGGGTGTACAATCATACATTTGAAGTCACACAGGAGCAAGCTGTACATTTTTCAAATAATGCCAGCATCGGATCACCTCTAAAAGTAACAAAAGTAGATTTTGTGTGGGCTCTCATTTACCTGTAGATGGATAAAGTCTGGCAGCTACAGCACCATCCAAGGCATTTCAAGTTCGGCTCTGAGAGTCCATTCCAGCTCAGGAGTGATATACAAACAGACAAAACTACTTATCTCTCAACAACCAGGGAGCTACAGACCACATCCACACCTGAGTGGGCTCTTGGAGGAGCCAGCTCACATTTAGAATATGCAGCTGTATCCAGAATACTCCTTGTTACTCAGGGTATTCCAGCTCTTCAATAATCTAATCAGTAGGGAGCCAGCCTTAAAATAAATAATTAATAATATCGTAGACATTTTAGAAATATTGAAAAGAAGGTTTCCAATCCCATTATGATAAAGTCTTGCAACTGCATGAAGATAAAATCTCCAGATATGTGGAAGCACATGCTTTCCACTTTGGTTCACTTCAGGGAAAACAGTATTATAGCCCCTAGCCTACAAAATTCTATAGAGCTCCATCAGGATGGAATTCACAGGCTGCTTCCAAGACACACATTTTGGAAAAAACAAAAACGGGATCCCTGGAAGGGGATGGATGGTTGAATGCTCTGCTCCAGGAGAGAGCACATTGGAAAGAGATGGACCAGAGCTGCCTAGGAAAAGCCCCTGTCCCATGGTGCTGCCTCCAGCACTGGCTATACTGTCACACTCCTATTTCACTGTAACATCCCACTTCCCAGAAGAGGCAGGTATCCCACTACCTCTCCAAAGCAAGTAGTCTACAAGGAAAGTCTGGGCACAGATCTTTGTTACAGGGTAACGACCAAAGCCCTACACAGAGGGTACACAAACTATGCCCCACAAGTGGCTCCCCCTGCCCTCCCCAGCATGTGGCTCATTCCATCCTTCAGGGATATCAGAGCAAGTCCTCCCATATCTTTCCTCAGCTGAACCAATGGTCATGGAAGCAGTTTCAAAGCAGTGCACTACATTATGATCACAACCAAATATTTAAGAGGCATTCTTGCAAATAACTGTCCAGCTAACAAGCTGTTGAATTGCTTTGCATGGCAGCTTTCTCAAGTAACAAGCAGAAGGCCTAAATTCTGCACCGCAAGGCAGACAGGCACTGCACCCAGGCCAGAATTCTGCTTGACTAATCAGCCACCTGCACTGCAACTGCTACTGCCCACCCTGAGAATAATTTCTCATTCTCCAAACTTCTTGGCAATGTGCTACTCCACTGTTTGGGATTCTCTGTTTTTAACCCCAGCAAATCCTGGTCTTGGTTCCTTGTGGTCTTGTCAGCACAAAGTAATCCAATACCTCCAGTAACAGCACTCAAGCCTGGTACATTAGTTTCTCACTTGTGGTTTAGTCACACTCTTCCCCAGATTATCTCCATTTGCTTCCTTGTCCCCTTTCCTGCAGTGCAGCTCCTCCACAATCAGGACTGCACCTTGTCTATCTCACAATCTTTTCCTCACCAAGCAGGTGTTCACAGCCTGGACCTGTGCAAGCCCAGTTTCACCATTCCTGTTCTCCACACCCAGTGTCTCATCTAACCTCACCTCTTGGCTGCTCGCTGTTTCCCAGGTTTCCCTCACCACCTTCTATTTCTCCCACACTCAGTTCTCATTAAAACTTCTGCAAATTATGGGCCACACATAAGCAAGGCAATCTGGGAGGTCTTCTCCAGCCAAATACAGGTTCCCCCTCTAAATTACAAATAGCACTAAAAAGATTTGCCTGATTAGCAAAATATTCATTAGAAAATATTCGTTATTACAGAAAATATATTTTCTTGCTAGCTGAATTCTCAGAAACAGTTTGAGGAATGTAGTTAGTGCTTTTAAAAAAAAATAAAATTGAAGTACCAGCCTCTGATACAAAACTTTTCAGCACAAATTAAAAAATGGTAGCTTTTGATAAGAGCTAATTGCTGAGAGTTGAATTGAATACTACAACTGTATTGAACCCTCCTATACTTCTGAAAACTGCCACACTGTACAACATATCTAATACCCACTATTGTTTAGACTGGCTTTAGAATTATTCCTGGTGTGACAACCCTGCCCCTTCTCTCTTGTCCACCTCTCCAAATTCCCACTTGTACCACCAAGAGAACAGAAAGTTTTACTTTCAATACTTAACAAAGGAAGGCAGGAAAATACAACAAAAGGTGTGCAGTTTACTTTCTTAACAATCACTATAAACAGTATCACCATGGGTTTTGTCTGCCCTTGGAACTGTATCCAAGTCTTCTTACAATTCACATTTTCTGACAAGTTCTTCAAAGAGCAGTCTAGTACCCAAAGGTCTGCAGCAAGTTGTACAGAGATTATGATTTTGCAAATTAATACTAATTGTTATACTTTAATCAGTTCCTGGGCTGGATCTATTTAATGACAAATTCCCCTGATCAGAGATTTAAATTACAGCATTGCTCAGTCACACTCCAGTACCTGAATGCAGCCAGCCTGAGAACAGCTGTCAATTCAGTGGAGTCAGGGGAAAAAACCAAACATCCTAAACCCATGACTGGTCGAGCTGAATGTACTACAAATGATGTTTAAAAAGCAAGTGCTATTCAGAGTAAAAAATGCAAAATGAAGCAGAAGAAAAACCAATAGATTTGGCATGAAGTATTTTACAGGAGTTTTAAGCACTTCTGCTGTTCTTTCAACAGCATCTGCAGACTACCTGTGACAGATCAAACAAGACAGAACAGAATCTAGTTTTCCAGAGAGGCCAGAGCTCTACACACTCAGTTCTAACACCCAGCAAAAAACAACTAGACCTATAAAAACTATATTTTTGTGTTTTGTGGGGATTTTTTTTTAAGTGTCTTAGCTAACACATGCTAAAATACTAGAAATGGCAAGGGTAAACAGCAATTACCAAAGACTCTTTGCTTTGGATTTAACAGTGGCAGCAAATCTGGGAATGCCCACACACCAGAAATGCACACTGTGATGCCCTGGCCTTCCTGTAACAGCAGCAATTCACCTGGCAAATCCAACAGCAGCAGTGGAGAGGCACTGTGAGGCTCCTGGCAGCAGTGGAGCTCAGGCTCTGTGGCACTCTTGGGAACACATTCAGCTGGCATGTGCAGGCAGGTGCCACTGCTGCTGCAGCACCATCACCTTTTGTACCTGCACCAACTGCAGCGAAAGCAGGACTGGTGTGTGCCCCTCTGCCAACACCACTGCACTGGGGTGTCTGCTGGTTTGTCCTTCGAGAGGCACCTGCTGCCACCCCCAGACACAGAGAGCCACAGAGAGCCTTGCACACTCCATAAACCTGCTTCACACGCAGAGGGAACGGCAGAGCGTGGTGCTGCACGCAGAACTGCACGCTGAGTCCCGACTGCGGGGCTTTATAATCCAGTATTCAAATACCATCTTTCAGACTGGATATAGAAAAAAAATCAATTAGAAGCACCATGCTTCTTCACTGAGTTGGGTGGATTGTGATCGTTATTTTATTCATAGAATTTTCAAACAGCATTAACTTTGCAGAAGTCACTTCATAATCCTTTAACTGGGAGGGCAGTACAAACAATCCTTACCAAAGGCAAAGAATATTCAATTCTATGGCCTTATCATACCCAGAAAGAAGCAATTTCTGAAAGTATATTAATGACACACAAACCTTTAGGGCTTGAACTGTGAAAATTAACTTTCTTATGCTTTACATTGCATTTTTGCCACCATCTATTGAGCATAGATGAAAAGATCTATCAATTACAGGATGTCACTTGAACTGACAACTCTGTAGCAGAAGAGGAAGCAAAAAACAGCTTTGCTTGGATCTCTTCATAGTGTGATACAGGACATAGATTATAAATTTCCATGTATGATTCTTTTCATGTTTAAAACCCTGCATGTTCCAGTGCAACAATAGCAAAACATGTTCAGCTTCTAGTGAATATTAAATGGAACTATGGTGGTTGAGATAAAACCCATTCTACCATAACAGCAGAAAGGAAAAGTAAAAGAAGACTTTGATCCAGAAACAGTTTATTTTTAGTGATTATTTAATAACTGTTTCTATCAGCTGATTATTCTTAGTGATTATTTGATATCTATGTCTATCACCTTTGTTTTTGGCTTAAAAGCCCTGTTTATTATCAAGCTAACATCAGTGGCTATTCACCTGAAAATCAGCCTTCACTGGTTGCTTTATTAAGTCCAATTTGAGTAGAATCAAGCACAGACTGGGCTGCACACAAATGTTTTCCCAACTTAACAATAATGGATTGATGTGTAACATTTCTGTGCTCCCGGCACAGCAGTTTTTAGCACAGCATTATTGTAGATGCAGTTCTACCCACCAAAAGGTTTTTTTCTGATGTAGCTTGTTTTATTTTGAGATCTGTTTTGAGACATGCCAACAAAATAATTGTTTTGCTGATCCATGTTATGTCTGCAGCAGGAACCTGTGGGAATAGATGTCAATGTCTTTCAAACTCATGATATATTAAAAAAAAAAAAGAAAAATTTAGCATGGTATGTTACCTTTCCATACAAGAGTAGGGCTATACCATCTCTTCTTCCCAGACATATTTCCATTAATGCCAGTGACAGCTCTTCATTAACACCACATGAAGGATTTAGCCTTTCAGCAAATTTCTGAATTTTTAGTTATTTTTTTCAGTACCATACGTAGAGATGGGATTAACAAGTTCTGCTTTCCATGTCTGCCCCAGATTCACTCAATACCCAAGGGGCAAGTCAATTTAAATATTTACAAGCTCAGCAGATTATTAATTATGATTAACATCATCACCTCCAGGGCTGAGATGTTGCAAAATGTCACGCATGTGAACACAGAAAGCATTCAGAAATACATGTAAGGCAAGGTGTGGCACCACCCACCCCACCATGGGGCAGCTGTTGGTCTCTGCAGGGAAAGCAGGAATCTGCCATCCATTAAAGTGCCAGTTACTGGGACAGCAGCAAGACCCACAAGTTCACACTATTTGCCTTATCTTCTATGCCAATTTAGTCAGCCTTAGAAGAAAACTTACATGAAACACCTGCCTTCTAGAAAAATGTATAAATATCCTTAGAATTTAAAATTAAATTCACATATACTTTCTAAAACAGGCTTCATTTAGCTCAGCCTGTAGCATCTACTGCAGAAATTTTCAGCAATCCTACATCTTGACAATACCACAAAAAACCTCCCATACCTTAAGAAATTCACTGATTGATGTTTTCAACCTACTAGTCCAAAATAATAAAAATTAACTGAATAATAACACAAATACAACACTAAAAATACTGTATGCTTCAGAGATGGAGGAAAGGTTTGGTATTTGATAGCACAGGACCAAAGAAGATCTGATTGCCTTTCTAAATCTGTTGTGTTGCCTTGTCTAAACATAAGTCATGCTGCTTTAATTAAAATTAGAGCAGATAGTTTAATGGAAGCCTGAAAATACTAAGACCAAAGATGGCCTCTGTCCTATCCCTCCCTCAAAAGAAGATAAACTGCCTCCATCAGTGTAAGGCAATTTTAAGAGTGGTGAAATCCTTGCACATAAGTATGAAAACCCACCAAATGTAATAAACCTACCTGTCAAAATATTCACCAAAACTGACTGTTCTAATGATACATACCAACTGCAAACTTCTTTTACATGCTTGTGTATGATGTGTTTTTAGATGTGTTTGCAGTTTGACTGAAGTAACATTAAAACCTTACTTACTAAAGGATTTATCAAAAATGAGCAACCAAAAGAAGCACAGAAAACTGCAAAGAAATTTGATCATAGACCAAATAAAATATCATAAAATTGCAGCACACAAAATTAATGACATAGGTAAAACTGATGTGCCTTCTCCACTGCTTTTTGGGGTTGTATACAGGTTCTGGCATATTCAAAGGTACATTTTGAAAGCCATTGCCAGAAAATCAGTTCTTATTTATCTTTGTGAAGGAAGATGTATTTAAATATACATCCTAGTATATCAATCCCACTAATATACTATAGCAGCAAAGAACTCCACAGGTTCATCACTTCCTCTTTCAGCTGGAAAGTTGAAATTTGTTTCCTCCAACCATGTTTCAAAACCTGTCTGCTTAAAAGGCATCTGCTCCCCAGTGGTGCAAACTGCATGAATTTTGGAGAACTGCAACCCCAAATTTCAGAATGAAAACTTTAGAAGCATGACCTGTGAAAGATCTCTGCATCTAGAATTAACAAGTGGCCAGCATGTAGAAAACCTAGAGAATTTGTCAAGATTAAAACATCTAAAGAACAAGAAAAGCTGAAACCACTGGACTGAAATAATCCAAAGAGTTTCTGGGTAAATCTGTTCAATCACTTGGTATTTTTGCCCCCAAGGTTTTAGTCCATTCAATCAATTAAAATGTCCCATAAAATATAAAAAGCTCCTTAGGCTATCTTAAAGGAATGGTATCTCCTTTAAAGCCCCCACAACTGAAATGCAGAAAAGGAAATTACTCTTTTCTTTGAATCCAGTTAAAAAACAAAAGGTATTTTGGGTTCTTTACAGTTTAGCATTACACTTTTATATACAGCATTTGGTTCACAGTATTAAAATCTACTGGAGCAGTACAAATACAGTAAAATATCTGTCAACTTAATTACCTTTTATCAGTAATTATACACTACATTAACACACTCAGCATTAAGTATGTGAAAGCAGTATACTGGATATAGGAAAACAATACCAGAGAATTATGAACTTCCAGAGTATTCATGGTAGAAAACCACTACTACTAGCATGAAATGAGAGAGTTTAATTGCTGGCATGTTTAGCACTAGAATCTACATTCAGCACTCAATTTAATTAATGCTAATAAAACTCACTGAAAATTTATTTTCATGGCAACATCCAGAAAAATTCTGCACCTGACTGCTGATCCTTGTATTTACAAAACACAACAGGGCAGGCTAGAAATGTTAAAGTAGCAACAAGCTTCATCACCAGGGTAAGATAAATGTTAAACTTCACAAAAGCCATTAGAGGATAAACATTAAATTATAGCTTCAAGCTCATAGGTGTAAGTAAAATAGGTGTAAGTCCTATTTTACAAGTTAGATATGATTTTAAAGAGAAGTAATACCCTTGGAATTTTCTAACTTATTTTTTTATGAGAAAGAGAAGCTGCAATTTTTGCCACTGTGATATCCTTTTTCTACTAGTGTCAAGTTAAGAATTATCATCATATATTGTGTTTTCAAAAATCATTCTTCAAGCTCTGGTAGTAGAGTTCTATGATCAGTTCCAAGAGCTCCTTTCTGCCAGATGTCTTGTCCTTTAGTGACAGGAAAAGCCCAGAGATCCTACTGAACTGAGAAACAGGAAGAAAACCTGTTTCACAGGTTTTATGAGCTGCCTTCACCTAGATAACAGAAACCTGGGAAATTTTCATACTAGAGAAGATGAAAATGTACAAAAATACATTTTATCTATACATAACTATTGGAATTGACTCAAGAATTAGTCACTGCTAAGAAATGTACAAAGCAACGAACACGAAACTAAATTTATTCTCCTTAAAATAAATTTCAGTTTGGTCCAAACCTGCATTCTGATATGGAATGTCAAACCTTACTACCCAGCACTCGCTCCTCTTTCTTCCTCTCCAGCAACCATCTGGCCCTTCCCACCTCATGCAAACAGCCATCACTCATCCCCTGCTTTCCTTGTGTGCCTCCAGAGACCAGAATAGCCAGCCTAAAAAAGCTCTGTGCCTTGTGGGTGAGAAAGAGAATAAAGATGGCAGAGTGGATATGAGGAACCTGTTTGGGCAGCTGACCCTTCCACTGCCCTGAAGGGGGGCCTATCCCTATGACAAAGTAGGGATCTGTGCACCTGCACAGGCCCTGCCCCAGCGCTGGCTCCTGTCGCGCTGCAGCTGGCACCGATCGTGAACCATGCCCTGCTTCCTCCAGGGAGCACAGGCAAGGCAGGGATCACCTACAAGCTCATATCATACATTAATGGGCACCACCAAGGATCATCTGCCTTCTTTTAAAGAAATTTTCTCTTTGCATTGATTGCATAAGGTCTGTATTCCTGCATACCTCCCTAGCACTTATAACAAATGGATAGACAGCAAGCTATTAACAATTAAGGGCACACCAGGATAGATGAAGTGACTTACATCACATTCTTCAATTATTAGTATTATATCAGAATAGTTGCACTATTTTATTCTGCACTATTTCCTATTCCAATACTAAATTTGCTAATTTAAAATACA
This sequence comes from Ammospiza caudacuta, assembly GCF_027887145.1. Taxonomy (NCBI): domain Eukaryota; kingdom Metazoa; phylum Chordata; class Aves; order Passeriformes; family Passerellidae; genus Ammospiza; species Ammospiza caudacuta. Next base: position 103,385,579 of record NC_080593.1, read on the forward strand.
ACATTTCCTCTATAAATATGTTTTTAAACTCTGCTAAATATAACATTACTATTAATACACATTAACAATTCACTGTACGTACTGATTTATATTATTACTGTTTTAGCATCTGGCAAGCACTTTTTCATTATTATTATAAAATTATGTGTTTAGTAAATAATTAGTTGCTATTTCTTAGTCAGGATCCTACACCAAGCTGCTTCTGCAAGAAACTAGGACATCTTCATTATCTGTACTTTTATTTACTGAGCATCACAGGAGCTAGACAAGGAAAAAAATACCAAATCATGTTCTCTATTTAAACACACCTTAATTAGTTATCAAAGGAAATACTGCTTGTGGGTAGTGAACTGATTGCTCTAAATGCTGTGATCTCATGGCTTTGAATTTGCAGATCTCTGATGAATACGTGGAATTCATCATTAGATTAGAAAAAGAGATGCTTTCTGTGCTTTTTTAATGATAATAATAAATTATCATTAATAATAAGAAACACTAAGGACCCTATTACACATTCCAAATATTTTTGGTCAGACATACTTTGTTCAGGTATTAAATGTTGTTTTTACCTTCCTATTATCCACTGAAGTCACTGTACCTGATATTTATCTTTTTCACAAATTCTTCCCTACTAGTTCAAAATTGTCACAGCACTTTACTGATGAAACCTAAATAAATGTTTCCTAGTACATTATCCACTAGTAACAGGACAGAATGAACTAGAAACTCCTTGGACATATCTGAGCCAACTTACTGTGTGAGCCAACTTACTGGATCACCACTCCTTCCTTGGGTAATACCACATAAATCCTCCACTTCCCAGCAGCTGCCCCAAGGAAGCTGCCATTCCCCAGTTTTTACTGCAGCCTAAAGACAAACTGCAATCAGGGAGCACTGCACCTCTGCTGCTATTCAGCTTTGCAAACTTGCTGTTGCTGCCACCATCAAAGTCTGTTTCACTCTGCTGTACCCCCACACCTTCAAGCGAGTTTGTATTCCCTGATGTCAAGCCCAAATGGCGAGGGATGGTTGGGATGAGAAGGGTAAGTATGGACAGGAATGGAGTCACACCCTTCCTTTTTCTAAACTCAGCCTGCATCCTTACCCTTCTGGTTTTGGCCATGGCAAGCAGAAGATGTGAACCTCATCTGGACAGCAGTCACCCCCCAACACCTCCACCTCTGGGGGTGCAGCCTAAGCAAAACTTCCTACTCCATAAGGTACTTCCAGCCCAGCTCTGGGCCCATTTGATATACTTTTTTTTTTGTTTTTATTTGAGCAACAATTTGAAAACTACCCTCCATGAGGCTCTGAGGAACAGCAGGAGGAGTTGATGAAGGATAGCACACCCTGCACATAGCAAACCATGACTAGTGGTAAGGGTAGCAAAACATTCAGTGATTCCACATAATCAGATACATTAGTTCAGAGACAAGCTTGATAGATTATGCTACACTACACTCCCATAAACTGAAGGTAAATATCATCCTATATTATGGCATTTTGGGGCTAGCTACATGATACCAAGCTCTACCCAAGGAAAGTAAATTAGCATTTGGTGATATTTATTGCTGAACAGCAGCATCTTCCATATTAGTCTAAGAACTGCCCATAGGAAACAGCAGTGTTTACTCAGGAAATATGCAAACCTTTTCTGCAAGAAAATACAGCTAAAACTCACTGGGAAGAGTGCCTGAAGGGAGCAGTGGAGATGAGAACCCTAAAGAGTCAGATGCAGGGCTTGTGCATGTCAGCTTTGCTTTAAGCACATCTGCAGAACCGAGCCGTGCAGCTCTGAAGCAGGAACGCAGTTATGGCAATTCCAGGACAATTTATTCCAGTGCAGACATATAGAAATGGAAATAATCTGCCCTACAGAAAAAGAACTTTCTTCCCCACATAACTACAATCACACCAGTGATTTCACTGTGAAATCCTTACTCTGGGGAAAAGCCCCACCAATCCAAAGTACAAAATATGCCCTCCTACCCCTGAACACACCTGAACTAAGACACAACAATGCAGAAGTTGCACGTGGAGTATTAAGATTTGAAGGCAGCTATTCCCATGTTACATTTCAGATGTGGGAAGACTAAAGTAAATTTATTATCTCCAACCTAGAAATGAGATCTGTAGGACTGGGAATGTAAAGTTCCCTACTTCAACAAACTAGACATTCTATTCTTGTAGTTAGCTAGAACATTATAGCAAAAGGGTTAATTAATTTCACACACTTAGAAGTACTAAATGCTCAAAACTACAACAGTTTGGAAGGGCTTTTTAAAATTCCTGTTTATTTCTTGTTTATTTCTCTGTAGAAAAGAGCCCCCCAAGAGCTTGTCACACCGACCGTAGGGATTATTCCCAGACTGAGCTGAAATGAACTGAAGCACAGCACCATCCACCACGAGCTGTATGCAGCACCTCAAGTTACATCAAACCCCAAAGTTTGATGTTACCTCAAGTAACATCAAACCCCAAATCTAAGGGATCCCCCTGCCATTCCCCTGTAAGCTCATTAATAAATTTACATGCATTACCATCCTGCATCATATCCAACAAAACCTTAACACCGCCCCTGAAAGGGTGGGTGGGCTATGGCAGTGCAGAGCACTCATGGCAAGCACTTCAAGCTGTCTCCAGATCAGAAACCTGTGTAAGGGCACAGTTAGGGCTCTTTTCCTGTGCTGAAACAAGGGACTTGCACAAATCACCCTGGTTTATGCAACTGGCAAAAAGGCCTTAGCCTGGGGTTTTAAAAATTATTATTTTCTATCAACAATTATCATTAACCTCAGGGACACTGGGGTGGAGTAAATCCAAACCACACCATTCTCATTCTCATGAACAGATAGTTTCAGTGTGGATTGCTGGCATTATCTTTGTCACTCATTTAAACATGTTAGCACTTAAAAATAAGATGTATTTGCTCATGCATCACCCACTAAGATATCCTTGGAAGCATTCAAGGCCGTCTGGGATGGGGCTCAGAGCAACCTGGTCTAGTGAAAGGTGTCCCTGCTCATGGCAGAAGGGTTGGAAGTAGATGGTCTCTGAGGCCCCTTCCAAACCATTCTGTGATTCTATGATGAACACTAACACACACTTTCTAAACCATATTATCAGGTAGGAAACATGACATCCATAGAACCTGCTAGATGCAGAAAAATTACAATAACAGTAAATTTTCTTTTACTGTGTTAAGATGAGACCTCTAGGTGAAGGCAAAAGAATATAAATCCCTGACCTCTCCCTCCCCACAACCTCCCCTCCCTCTCCCAACTAAAAACGACCTTGCAAAGAGCCCAGACTGAGCTGCAGCGAACCCCGCACGACCCAAAGGGAGCAAACCCCCAAGGAAACAGAGCGCACAAGGTGCCCGTAAGGGCAGGAGGGACAGCACGGCCCGTAAGTATCGCACAGGGGCCGGACACTGGCGGGGAACGGAAAGCAAGGGAAGGAGAAAAGCAAGGAAAGAGAGGAGAGAGGGAGGTAAGGAGGCAGGGAAGGCAAAGGAGGGAGGGCGAGAGGCGACCCGAGGGAAAATGGGCGGAGCCTCCCGAGGCCCCGCCCCTCGCTCTCGCACGAGCAGCCCGCGCCGGCCCCTCCCCCACCCGGCAGCCGCGCGCGCCGCGGGGCGGTGGCGGCTCGCGCCGCCAGTTGTGCGCCCCCCCCCCCCCCCCTTCCTCCGCCCCCGCCCGCCTACCCGGACCCGGAACGGCCCCGCGGCCCTCACCGGGGTGTCGGGCCGGACCGCCCGCCCCCGGCGCCCCGCACTGACCGTTGGGGGGTCCCGCTCGGCCGCGCAGCGGCTCCGCCTCGGCCTCAGGCGCGGCGGGCACGCCCCGCCTCGCGCCCCATCCCGCCGCCGCCCGGCGCTCACAGGGACGGGCGGGGAGCGGCGCGAGCTCACGCCACCGCGCACGCGCCGCTGCCTCGCTCCGCGCGGCCGTGAGGGCGGGGAGGTGAGGCGGGCGGGCCCGGTGTCCCCCCACCCACGCGCGCAGAGCACAACGGGAGTTGTAGTTCTCCTGGGGGACGCTGCCGGCAAGGGCACTACAGGTCGTTGCAGGCCGCCGCACTACAACTCCCAGGGGCCAGCACGTCGCGGGCGTGCTTCCAGCTTCTCTGCCCCCCACGGCTGTTGAAGCCCCCAGGCCCGTGGGAGCGGGGTCCGGCGGCCTGAGGGGACCCCGGCCTCCGTCCCGGCGACGGACCTCGGCGAGATATATGTGAAGCTCCCTCAACAGCCGCCTAGAGCCGGCAGGCAGCAGGTCCATCTCTCCTCTGGGAACACGAGGAACGTAAGCGTCCCTGAGCCATGGGCAGGCAGTGGCCTTTGTGGCCAAGAACGCCGATGATACCTGGGCTGCAGTAGGAAGAGCGTTGCCAACACGTCGGGGGAGGTGATCCTGCCCCGCTGTTCAGCACTGGTGAGGCCGCATCTGGAGTGCTGGGTCCAGTTTTGGGCTCCTCAGTACAAGAGAGACATGGAGCTCCTGGAGCAGACCCAGTGGAGGGCAACAGAGATAATTAAGGGGCCGGAGCATGTCTGTTACGAGGGAAGACTGAGGGAGCTGGATCTGTTCAGCCTTGGGAAGGGACAACTGGGAGGGGACCTCATCAATATCTGTAAGTATCTGAAGGAGGGAGGATGCCAAGAGGATGCAGCCAGGCTCTTCTCAGTGGTGTCAAGCAATAGGGTAAGAGGCAACAGGCAGAAACGGATTCACAGGAAGTTCCACTTGTATATATGGAAGAACTTCACTGTGCAGGTGACCATGCACTGAAACAGACTGTCCAGAGAGGTTGTGGAGTCTCCCTTGCTGGAGATATTCAAGCACCATCTGGACACAGATGTGTGCTGTGTGCTCTGGAATGATCCTCCTTGAGCAGAGAGGTTGGACCAGGTGACCCACTGTGGTCCCTTCCAACCTGACCCATTTTGTGATTTTGTGATTCTTTTGGCAGTGATTAAAGATGGGTATGGCCAGAGGAGTTGTGAGATTACACTAGTCAGAGTGAGAGGTCAGCAAATACCACAAGCCATCAGTCTCGGTGCAGGAGCTGACACAGCCCCATAGTGGGGGCACCTGGGCCACCTGCCATGTGATGTTACTGCTGACAGAACTCCTCAATTCACATGAGAACAGCCACTGGCTTTGGCTTCATCCCACATAATAAATCTGACCTCCTGAGAGGAGTTACCCACTTCTCTCTAGCGCTTTCTGGAATGCGAGGGAAATGAAGAAAGGCTCTGGATGCTGCTTGAGGTGACCTGTGCCAAGGAACACATCCCCATCTCAAGATGCATCCTGTTTACGGTGGTGTTATAAGCAATGTTGTGGGGGTTTTTTTGCCTCTTACAATGCAAGTTTCTGTTACGTTGAGCACCTGCGTAATTTGAATCCCTTTCAGGACTGCTCATCAACAGGGGAATTTGTTTCAGTCAGAAGCAGAGCCGATTCATTCCCACAGCCTCAAGCATAATCCCCGGCCTATTGGACACATTAACACTGTGGCAGCGTGCCACCTGCTCCATTTATTCACTTGGGACTCAATGCTGCTTAGTCCCTGTCGAATGAGCTCTTTGTGCCACCTCCTGCGGCAATGTAAAAGGTCCCCCACAGGAATTTGTGCTATTCAGTGGACGCTACAAAAGGGAGGGTTGTAAACACTCCGATTAGTGTTGGAGCACAGCGGTATTGTCTCCAGCACCTATTACACAACCTCGCAACTTCCAGGCTCCCTCCTCCTCTCCAGAAGAAACAGTGTAACAGCAAGGGCTCACCAGGCTATTTAACTTAACATCACAGCTCATGTGTTTCTTTTTTTGTTACATATAAAGGCCACCTTGCTCCTGGCAGGAGAAGAGAGAAGGGTCAGTTCTGTAACATCCCGTAGTAATTGGAGATGGTTGCCCGTGAGGATCTCCACTTGAAGCGACAGTGGCCAGAGGCTCTCAGCTCTGAAGAATGTGTATTATTAGAGGCCACTGCCAACAAAAGTTCATGCACAATGGGCTCATCAGCTAATGAACCCAGAATGAATTTTCTCCCAGATTTTGAGGACAAACAAGGGATTGTGTGCAGTGCTGACTGTACCAATTTACTGCCATGTGAAACAGATTTGGATGATTTCTGACTTCCAAAATTCCTTGTGGTCTGGGGCCAACTTACACAGACTGAGGCACTTTCTTACATCCTCATCTTGCCCCACATTCACTCAGTAAACTCTTACTGCTTTAAAGACAAAGAGAAGCAAGGATTCTGAGGTGGCAAGCTCTCTGCTTGGAAAATCAGTCTCACTGATGTACCTGAGCTTCATAAAAGTAATAAAACAATAATGGAGGGGAGCTTCAGAAAGCATTTGGTCAGGGAAAGAAAAGGGAAAAGGCATAGCTGTGTTAATGAATAATTCCTTCCTCCTCCTACTACTTCAAGAAAGCCAGTTCTGGAGTTGAGTTTGTCTTGGATAGATGGGAGTCTGCATGGGCTGCACCATTCTGGGATAACTTCAGACATGCTGTGTAATTCTCCTTAGCAATAAAGGAATACACAGCATGCATAAAAATATTAAGGTTAGGAAAGAAACTAGTTGGCCACATACTGAAACAATGAGAGTCTGAAGATACAACAGGAAAACCTGGAAGTTTTAATTGGAATTAGTTTTAACCTGGAATTAGTTAATGCCTTTGGGGGAGGAAGTAAATTGTTCATAGAAATTACCACAGAGCAGGAGAACAGAGCCAATAAAGGTGTATGATGCTCAACTCTGCCTAAGCAACTCCTGTGAGCAGTATTAGGGAGCCATAGAATCACAGAATGCTTTGGGATGGAAGGGCCCTTAAAGACCATCTGTTTGCAACCCCTCTGCCCTGGGCAGGAACAGCTTCCCCTAGAACAGGTTGGTCAAAGCCAAATAATTCCAAGTTTTCTATGGTAGGAAGAAAATTTATAAATACTTAAGCAATAAGAAGGGTACAAGAAAACTTGAGTCTTGGCCACCTTTACATCCTAGATGTACTTGTCTGAATCAGGTTAGCTCTGTTTCTAGGAAGATTTTGTATCTAAGTGTGTTTTCCCAGGTGAGTAGCACAAATTTTAATGATGTACTGGTGATTTGGTGAAAGATCTCGTGCCAAGGGAATGTGTCAAATCTTGGTAAAGGTGTTCCTTTTGCCAAGCCCAACAGACATTACCATCCAACAGGAAAATGTTAGCTTGTTGTTTGGCTCTGCAGGTACCCCATCAGCACGGTCTGGCCTCTCTTCTCATTAAAATCCTCCCAGGCTGAGTCTCCAGGCTTTGCCCATGAAGGTGGAAGTGCCAGCCATAGGACAGGGCACCGTGGGTCACGGGGCTGGAGAGAGCGCAGCGTATCTGTGTGGGGTGGGTCTGTGTGTCACTGTGCAAGTGCCAGCAAACCTCACCTCACTCCAGCCAGCAGCACAAGGGGCTTGGGAGCCAGCTATCAGAACAGCCTTAATTTGGGAGGGACACTGGAGTGACCATAGATATATTATTAAAGATACAACAGGTGTTCTTACATTTATTTTTTTTGAAAGCCATTAAGCATAATAAAGGTAATCCAGGAACCTTTAAGAAATGACAGGAAAGCAATGTCACATTATGACCTTTGTACTCAAGTGTCTGTAAGGAAAAACAAACTTAAAAAACCTGAACAAAAACCCAGACCCCAAAGCAACTAAACTTTTTACTTTTAAAGAAAGAATAACAAAAGTCCCTCCACCCCTTTTCGGTCAGACCCCCAACACACTAGGGTGTCTGGCCACAAGAAATTTGTATAATTTCTTACTATATGAATTCCCTCTTTGCTTCCCTTTATGTTCAGTGATTTACAATTCTGTCCCAAAGGACAGTGATAAAAGTGGCCAATGCTTTACCTGGAGAACATTCCTAACTAAAAGAAGTTTTAAAAACATGTTCTTATGTAGGTGATAGTTTGCTGGTTATCCAGACATAGGGTGAAATAAGACCCCCCAAAATAAATGGTGATTTTTTTTTTCCTGCAAAATTAATAAGACTAAATAAACAGCTTTCTAAAATGGTTAGGTTTTTTCAGAAAGAACATTCTGAGTATTCATCATTTATGTACAGAAAAATACTTCAAAGCAACACTTTTAGGTATGGGAAAAAACTGCTGGAGAGGTAATTCTTAGTATTGTTCTATCCATCTAGATCAGTAACTTTTGTAATATGCTTCCTGGTAATGTTTCCCTGAGAAACTCTTGAGAAAGAACACACGAGAACCAGTAATGTCTTTTTATTAAAATACCTCTTAAAACACTCATCATCATAAAATACACTGGGTGTTGCTGCATGACATTTTTGTACACACAACACTTTCCGCAAACTCTAGACAGCATCAGGAATTACAAAAAGTAAGGCAAGCCCCAGAAGGTGTGCACTACCTTCTCTCAGGCCACTACAGACAATTGTGTTTACATTTTTATGCCATTCCCCCAGCATTTCCTGGGACACCTGTTAGGCTGCTCCCCCATCCTTCCTGCCCCCCACTTGATTTGACCTCACAGTGAAATTCTGAGGATGTAAATGGAGACAGTGTCACAGATGCATGGGGCTGCAGGTGCCTGACCAGAAACATCAGCCCTCTTCCTCCCCCAAGAAGATTCTGAGCTACCCTCATCTTTCCAATAATTTAAGACTGCAAAAATCTGAAGCATGCTAATGACCTCCTGCTTGTTGACTGCTACGTGTCTCCTGTCTCAGTCAGGAACATGGATGCATCACCCTCCAGCTACAGTCACAGCTACTCTTAACATATTCTTCCTCTCCATTCATTTTAAGAAATTCTAGCAGAAAAAAATATAACATGAATTGTAAAATATAGGAAGAACAACTCCTCCATTATAAGCTAAGTTTTTCTATTTTTGTCTATGATCTTTTATCACTTAACTGTAAGTTTAAAGTATGAAGACATTCCATAATCCACTAGTTCAAAACAATAACATTCATCTTTCAAGTACATCTTTATAGCTGAAAAAGACACTGAAGAAAGTAACATTATTTAAGGAGAGTAGATTTTTCTTTTATTATTATCATTATTATTATTATTCCATCTTATTGAAAGAACTGTATCATGAGAAAAAAATGGAAAAAACCTTCAGGAAAATTTTTCAACAAAATAAATGTAATATGACTGCTTTCATGTGTACATGGTACAGATAGACAGGTGTAACTAGAAAACAGTTTAATCCCTCTAGCTGAGGTTAATGAGAGAAAAATGAATAGTCAATAGTTCCTTTTTGTATTTGCATATGCATATATGCATAAAAAATTGAAGGAATTTAAACCTACATTATTATAAATACAAAAAGCTGATCATTAACTACTCATAGACTTTATTCTTGTACTTAGTACCATTATCAGTGGACACCTTAAATCAGTCATAGTAACTGCTATGTAACTGTCAACATATAAAAACTCTTACTTAGAAAAATGCACAATGTTCTAAACTCAGAGCACTTTGCCTTTGCAGACACATATTCCCTTCTTCACTGACAAAAAATTATGGGGAAAAAGAAGAAATTTAATAATAATAAAAATGTTTTGAAATAAATATTCACAGGAAATTACTAAATGGGAACATGCTTGCTGCCAGCTGCTCAGCTGGTAGACCTGTACCACTTGCTTGTTCCTGTCATTTCATTCTTTATTTCTTTAGTTATTAGATCCATCATAGCCTTTCATGTTTCCTTTACTGGACTAAATGTTCAGGATGTAACAGCCCTAGAGAACAGTGCAACAGGTGGGAAATGCAATAGCACTTACCAGCTTTGTTTTGGGATCTAAGAGAAGACTGAAAAGATTACTTTGCGTAACACATAAATTATGCATCATGGCCCCAATGAAAAGAGAGCAGGGCAAATCAAACTTGCAGGAAAAGTATGACATATATGGTGTTTTGCTGGGCAGCCCTTCTAAGAAGTTAGGATTTTATCCATGACAGCCCATTCTTTGAATGTGAAGAGGAAACATGAATTTTAATTTTTTCCAAATATCACTTCCACAATAAAAGCTAACCTTAAAAACTGGAAGGTAATAAAGTCAAAAAACAAAGCCAGAAACCAAGTCCCAAAAACCCAGCCCCTAAACAACATCCACCCTCCCTCCAACCTAGCAGCCATTTATTTATTTGTTGAATTTAGATAATGGAAATCTCATCACCATATTCTAAAAGTTTCCCTACTCTAAACTACAAGATAGAGTACTATGTTCTGAAAACCACTATAGACAATACTTTCAAATCAAAGGAAAACAATCAGAACAATAATGATGAGCATGACTGTACCATTTGAGCAGAAACAGAGAAAAACAAGTTTAAAACATAGTGTTTAAGCATCTACTAGTTAGCCTCGCTTATATGAATAAAAAAAAAAAAAGAAAAAAAAGAAAACAGTTCTCTGATTTTATACATCCTCTTTTCAACCAGGTACATTTAATTGCAACCAGCAGGCACTCCACCAAAATGCAGTATTTGCAATCCCAGTCTCTTTAACCGAGAGAGATTACTTTGGCCTCAGTATTGCTATAATACAATTTTCCTGCTTCAGAACATGCAGTTCATACATTTGACAGTTTTACTGCCATAGTCGATGCATTCTGGCCCAATGCACTCACAGCAGGCGTTGTGAAACCATCGGTATTTGGAAGCTCCCATGGACTCGCAAGAGATCTTGCACTGATGTATTGACATGCAGTCATCAAAGTACACCACAGTACACATGTGTTCTAAACCAAGAAGGGAAAAAAAGTTTGGTTTAAAAGGTGTTTTTAAAGGTTGCTTAGATATTAGTTAAATGAGCAGCTGTAGAAGTATGATTGCAAACCAACAGTACTATGAGGCATAAGGAAAAAAGTGACAGTAAAAGCAGAGAGGCAAGGCAGAGAGACAAGGTAAAATCTATCAACTTCAAATTTTCAGCATCTACAACTCAACCTGTTGTCTGATCTTCTCCTGGATTAATTTACTTCCATATTCACAGGCAAGAATGTTTTTAAGTTTTGTCCCCCAGTTACGAGAGCGTAAGTTATTCCAAAATTACAAGCAGGAATGTGTCCTCTGAAGATAATATGCTACCACAAAAAACTTTAGGTTTAGAGAAGTTATTTTAAAAAACCATCAAAAACCATTACGTGGTTGTAAACGTTTCTTTCCCCCCCGCCTCACACTCCACAATGATCTTTAGCCAGATTAAATCACAGACCTAAATAATGCTTTTTTCATCAGCATCAAACTGCACACTTTTTTCTTTCCTTTTTTAAGCAACATCACCAGCTTTACTACTAATCTTAAGAAACCCCTTCTGCCTAAGTGTTGACTTCATGCTTCTAACACCCATGCAATTACTTGAAATGCCATGAAGTTTGGTGCTGCAACATCAAAATGGAGCTAAGGCAGTCACCACAAGTATAAATAAATGACTGCTAAGGCAGTCACCACAAGTATAAATTCCCCCCTCAGTCCACTGTCACCATCATATTTTCTGAAAAATCCCCTTGTCCAGGATTCTTCTCCTTGGGAAGCTAAGAAGCCTCAGAGAAAAAGGAAAACAATATGATGTCATCTGCTTCTCCTGTGTTTTACTGCTTTGGATTGTGGTTTGGAGATTGTTTATCCAACAGGTGATTGCTTCATTGTTTTCATGTGAATTGTTTTGCCTTAAATGGCCGATCATGGTCAGGCTGTGTCTGACCCTGGTAGGAGTCACCAGTTTTCATTAATATCTTTCTAGTCTTCTGTCTGTATCCTTTCTCTGTTCTTTAGTATAGTTTAGTTTAGTATTCTTTAATATAGTATAGCATCAAAAAATAATAAATTAGCCTTCTATGAACATGGAGTCAGATTCGTAATTTCCTTCCAACAATGGATGTCCTCAGAAAATACCAGTCCACTTCCAATTCTCCAAGCTGGCAGATTCCACCACCTCTTCTGTACTGACCATAAAACTTTGTTCATCCTCCAAAGGACCACGGTTACATAACATTTACCCAGACCATAACTGGCAGACTTTGGGGAAAGCACAACTGGCAGCTGTCTGCAAACAGGAATGTCTCCCTCACGCAGATCAGACCAACTTGTAAGCAGGAGATGTCAAAGGGCTTTCTAGCCTATTACTACTCATGGTGCACCTGGGAGAAACCCACTGATTTACATTCCAATGTGGATTAGAAAAAAGTAATACAAACTTAAAGAGTAAATCAAAACAGTGGGTTTGGTTTGGTTTTTTTTAATGGCTGATTTTGATCACTGTCAAATTATTATGCTACTACCAAAACAGCTGCAAGAAGGTCAGAGGATGTGCTGCCAGCCCACTGAAAGCAACAGAGTATTCACTGCCTGGGTCAGGCTCCAAACTGATGTACATGCCTTGCAGACACCAGACACAATGCAACAGGCAATAGGGATCTTGGGTAGGAGAGGCAGACCCAGAGCTGAAGCCGTTTCTGCTTCCAGAAAAGCTGTGCTGCAGTTGTCAAAAAAATCTTGCAGTACCTCAAGTACTACTGGAAACATCAACCAAGTCCACTGTGGCTATGTAAGTCCTGTCCCATTCTTGGCACTTCTATTTCTATAAGCCCTTATAATATATCCTCAGGCAAAGCAACCAGAGGAATAGAGTTCTCAGAGAACAAAATCTCTACCTGAAAACAACCAACATATCTACAGCTTCAATAAGGATGTTTGACTCACTGAGAGGAAGAGGAAAGACCTGAATAGAAGTATGGTACCATGTGCAGAGTGATAGGTGCACACCTGAAGTGCTCAGCCAAAGCTAGAAGCAGTAGGGAGATGCAGCCACTGTAGCCTCAAAGGCAAGAAGGCAGAGGCCAGACAGAGCTCCAACTTCTGTGGGGAATGCACAACAAGGACTTGGCAGTATTTCATCACCAGCGACAAAAAGTTCAGATTGCCATAGTCCCAAGAAGAAGCACACACCATCCATACCTAGAAGGCCCAGATAGCCCCAGGTATATGTTCCCTTCACTCCTCACAGGAAGTTTCTAGTGGAAGGGTAGGGATGAGAAAATAGGAGCAAGTCTCCAGACAGTATTCTCATTCCCATCAGTCATCCAAGCCAGTGCTGGGGCTCAAGCACAAGAGCCTTACAGAAGCCTCTGCTGCACATTACCCATACTCTTTATATCCTTTTGCTTAATCTCTATTCAGTCCTTTGATTCCTTTTTAGTAGTTTTCTACTGAAGTGTTACTACATTAAGTTTGATCTTAAATTCCATAGTCTTAGAAGATGTCAGCTGGAGGCATGGAGCCTCTCCCTTGAAACAGGCAATCCTGGCTAAACAAGAAAGATTTCTTCCTGCAAAATCACCTTTTGGAATGCCATCTCCAGCTGACTGACTTAGTCTCCAGATAAGCCTGAGAAGGCAAAATGGCTATTTCCAGATTGGAGTGAAACAGCTCTTCAGTGGAAGCAATCATCCAAGGGGTTGCCAGAAGTGCTCACTATCTGTTGATCATGGCACTCCAACTTACAACACAGAAAGGAAAGCCTAGGGTAGACCAGGGAAGTTGTCAGAAAAGCTGTGAAAACTCTGAGGTGTGCTAACTGCTCCCAGCACTTACAGACTGTCTTCACACCAGAGAATGTCCAGTCCCTTCTGTGTAAGGAGACATCTGTGCTCACCTTCATGTTAACCTCATCTCTGACAGCCTCAAAACTGTTAGCACTGCTTCACAAGTCCTGCTGAAGCCTATCAGCTAATGTCTGCAGAAATGAAATAAACTTCCTGGGGAAGGAGAGCTCTGATTTCTAGGATGTAAAGATCAATGACACTGAACAGGGAGACATCTCTCTGGATAAAGGAGGCCAGAGGAGCAGTAGCACCTGGCCTATAACTCTGGCAAAACTAGGTGGCATCAGTCAGCTCCTGTGAGACCGCAGACTGGTCTCCTGAATCACTCTCCCAGGACCAAAGCCAAAATTCAACCTTATTATGGTGGCAGTGACAGCCAAGGACATTAATCTTGACTGACTGGAGAGTAGAAAAGAAAGTTTATTTCCACCTGCACACAAGTCAAGGGGATTAGGTTCTTGAGGACAAACACAAAAATGCTGCAAAGGGGAGAGAGCAGACTGCATGTGGCAGGCCAGAGCCAGCAGTAGATCCATCTGGTCCCAAGCAGCTCTTGTAAGCAGCTGGAGGATGTGCTCCATGTATATGTTACCAAATTGTTTCTGACATCTTGCTTACTGAAAGACTTGGCAGGTCTGAACGAGTCAGACTGTCCAGGGTGCACTTTGTCACGGGGCACTTGTGATCCCCTCCTCAGCAATGCCTCTGTGCTCATGTGGAGGCTGAATTGCTGAAAGCAGGAGAGTTCCTCCCCTCAAGCACTAAATCCTGCTCTATAGACTGCAAAAAGAGAGTTACACAGGGGAAAAAAATACATACCTACAGGCTCAGCTGGGAGCTGGGAGAGTACTTAAACTCCTTCACAAAGCTAATTACCGAGTCATCACTTGGCTCCCTCAGTGTAGATAAAAACAATATTATTTAGTGCAGTAACAGCTTTCTCATTTGCATTTTGCCAATTTTCACACCCCAAGGATGACAGACTGCAGATGCTGGGAGGGAGAAGGATGCAGCAGTAAACTTTTTTCCCAGAACATTAATTTCTCACCTTTTCCCCCCTCACACTTCATACTCAGTGAAGGCTGTGTAGGAGAAACAATAATCAAACTTAAATTAAAAGTTAACAGAAGAAACTACCAGGCTTTGCTATAAAACTATCTGTATTGGTGCAATATAGAAAAATTTAGCAACTCAGAGAACCTTCCCAGTTAATGATAGCTTCCTCTATGGGATCTTTGAAGTTATATGTGCTGTGTAACTTCAGCTGTCTGCTGGCCACTTTATTGGTAGCTCTAAAAGTTCTTTAAAAAGATAACTGCCCATCCAGCAGTCATACCATTTTATCATAGAACAGCCTGGGTTGGAAGAGACCTTAAAGAACATGTCGCTCCAACCCCCCTTCTGTTGGCAGGGATACCCCTTCCACTAGGAAAAACACTAGTCTAGTGCAGTAGTGAGGAGAGGGGAAAACAAGAACAAGATTAACCTGCAACTGCTTATGCACAGTCCATTTACATAATCTGGTACTTTTGGACAAGTCAATTTTATGTCAATCAATTTATAAAAAGAAACATTAAAAAAAAAAAGTCTTCCTAGACTACCTACAGAAGTAGATGTCTCTTCACTGGAATTCTTGCTCTCCTCCCCTGTTGCACTGGAGGGGAGCAGAATTGCAGACCAGACACCATTCCCTGTGTCACCAAGCAGTGCAAGTCAGAAACTCTTAACTACAGCACAGATTTTGTTTTATCAATTGCCAAAAAATTATCTAGTTCCCCTCTCCCTCTCGCCAACATCCTGTCGTCATCTGAAACAACTAAGCTTATTTAAATCTCTGAACTCACAGTTCAGAGCTCTGAGGGTATCAGCTAGAAGTACAGCAAAGAGAATGAAGTACAAATGTAGCTCCAGATTAGTAACCATCACAATCCTCTCTGAACCAGAGGCTCAAGTGCCAGAAACAACAGATACAAAGAACTACAGCAGCTCCAGCAGCGCATGCATAACTTTGGCAGCTAAAGCATTACAAGTCAGCTCACAGGAGGAAAGGGAAGACACTCATTAGGAAAATAATGGGGAAGTTCAAGGTCTGGTGGCTGGGTTCAGAGTAGCTGGGGCGAGAAAGGAATGCTTTATATCCCACCGCACCCCACCTCCTCCCAGATCCACAGCCACCCTCCCTGGTGGTGGCTCCACGCCCCTCAGGCACAAAGCTCGTGGTTCCTGTGGCTGGTGCTGCTTTTCCTGGCACTCACCCAGAACTGCATCAAGCAAGTCTGGCACCCTGGGCCAGCTTAACGGCGATCCCTGCGAGAACGCGCAGTAACGCTGAAATCAGAGCTGTGTTACACTACGTGACAAGGGGTATCTGTAAGCAGAGCCTTTCCAAATTTTGGAATGTATTCCAGAAGACAGCACAGACACCACTGTCCCCCTACAAAATCTACCTCTCATTAGCCCCTGTCCCTTAACAGACCATGCCATCGGCTACTGCCAGCACACCATGTTGGAGGGAAAGAAGCAAGGAGCCACAGAAGAACCACAAAATGGAGAAGGCACAGCACTGTAAAGGAAACATAAAGCATCTGTGTTCCCACTCACAGGAATATTCTTTCAGATCCTTGATTGTCACAGCCTCAAAGACAACTGCTTGGCAAGTCACCGTAAGGGTATCTAGGTTTGCAAGACCTGCCCTCAAGCCTAGCAGCATTTCTGGGGAGAAGGAAAGGGTAAAGACATGGCCTGTTTCTCCCACTGCAGGCTAAGCCTGTGTTTACTGCCACTGAGCACACACATACACCTTCACAAACCCTCCCTCTCTTTCAGTGGCTCTTACACTTGCCAGATTGTTAAGGCAGTGACCCAATTGTGTGACTGAACTCTGCATGGGCAGAAGCCATCAGGCTCCAGGAACTCCCTCAGCTGCCTCACTGTGCCCATGCTCACAAGGCTCTTCAGTCCTGACCTACTGCCTGTCCCTCCACCTTCTGATTATGGCTTCCCCAATGAACTCAGCAAAATGGAACTGGAAACAATGCTAGCCCATGGCTCACACAACATCCAACACTCTTGGATGTCCAGCTGTCCTGCTTCCACCATAATAAACATCAGCTGATAGAGGCCAGATGCTAATTGTTCTTTCCACCTCCTCTGTTCTCAATGCTCAAATCATCAACGTTTTTATAAGCAAAATTTAATATGACTTTAGAGAAAGCAGAGCACTACAAAGTTATCTACACTGTGACCAAGAAAAGAGACTTTTTGGCAGGCTTACGTATTTAGGTACTTAAAAGTATGGGAATAGGATGTGGAAAGTAATCCTCTATCTTTTCCAGTTCTTCACTGGTCACTAAGATGGAGAAGGCACAGCAAATGATTACAAGAACAGGCTCTGACATTTATTTCTGTTTTAAGTGTCTGCTGAGGCTTGAAAGCCAGTGGCATTTGGTAACTATTTCCAAATATAACTGTTGTTTTTGGACTGTCCTCATTCCAGTAAGAGCTCTCTCAGCCTAATCTCTAATATGTTCCTAGTAAAAGAAATGAAGGGGACTTTTGACTAAGAAAAAATGGCAGTGTTATGTATTTATCTGTGTTGTTGAACTCAAAACTGGTCCACACCCTTGAGATGCAATTCAAATTCTAAGTTTAATCCAAAACTATCATTAGCCCATCCTGTTGGTACAGTAGTAAAGGACTGTCGGGAACAGCCATCTGGATTGCAGTACCTAAGTACAGTGGGATATATTCAAGGCTGTATTAAACATAATTTTTTCCCCTGAGTTTAATTTATAATTGTAAGCACTGTAGTCTTTGTACACAGGGCTTTTTGTGGCTTTCCATTTTACATGACTTTGTACATTATTCTCATAACGGCAAGCAAACATTTTAATAACATCAAAGACATATGAATGAGATGCTTTCTGCCCATCTGGTTTCCTAGTTCTGGAGTTAATTTATTTTTCTAATGTGCCTTAGCCAAAGGAAATTAGAAAAGTTGCCATTATGGTTCCATTTAATCAGCAGCAGTCCTACTCAGAAACACAACTAGGTCATTGGTTCACACTGGTGTGGAAAAGCAGCATGTCCATCAATTAGGGTATCTTTTGTTGATAAGATAAAAGGGCCATCACAACAGCAACATATGGGTTACAAATATTTAAAGTGTATGTTGGGAAGGATGCAAAGCATTAATTGCACTAATAAATCAGATGCCCTTTTTCCCCTGTTAAGCAGCAATTCCACTATGAACTCTTTATGAGATTCTTTAAAGTCTGACGTAATGATTTGCAGGGAAAAGTGTTTCAGGTTTAGTATGGAAACCAAAAAACAGACAGTGTTTTTTTTATATCACCGTTGACTCTAACTCAAAGTTCTCATCTTTCCCCCACCCAACCACAGCAAACAGTATCCTGAAGTCTGTCCTCTAAACTGAAGGAAAGAATATAAAAAACTTAATATTAAATAGGAGGAATGAATCTCTAAGTTGAACCCCTACCACCAAGTTACTTATTTTGAAGACATTCTGTCACATATCCTTCCTTCATCAATGCTTCTAATCTTGCTTAGGTTTACTATTAATCCTGGATTTCATACAAAACATCCCTCTAAAGATTTCAAGTTATGCCAGCTCAGATGAAATAAATCAACAACTGTTCCAGATACAAGAGCTTATGGCACATGGTTCTCTCAGACCTCTTAAGCCATGTTTCAGTTGCCTACTTCTGCACCTATATGTAATTTGGATTCAGGTTCTGGTCTGTCCTGTCTCCTAAACTACAGGTAACTGTTTCTGGGTCAGAGAGAATACACTGTGCCAATGCACATGAAACAACATGAACAAACTGCCTCATGCCACGGGATAATTATAAACTCACATGGATCAGTGTCTCCTAAGAACATCAGTCATTTTAACACCATCTTCCATGTTCATCAACACCTTTGCCTCACTCCTTCTGTTATGTCATGCTCAAAATTAGGCTGAACCTTTCACACATTCTTATGGGAAAAGAAGAAGTGAGCATAGAGAAGAATAGGACATGCACTGAGAAGGCTCCTGGAAGAGACAAGAGGAGATGCCAGGGATTTAGACACTACACTCCTTACCTTTGTCACTGGAGTAAGGTGTGTGGACATTGTTGTTTGGAACAGAGACGTTCTGATGCTGTGGCTGGTTCACTGTTTCTAAAAAGGAGACGAGGTTCTCATGGTGTGACAGTTCTTCTGCCACAGGGAAGGAAACAATATTCCAGTTCAGCTGAGTATCCCCTTCTGTCAGTGCCCGGAAAAGGGAAGGAATTGGTTCATGCAGCTCCTCGACAGTGCTCTTGGATGTCGGAGGTGTGTCACTGTAATTGCGAGGATTGCACATACCTGCCGTGGAAACAACCAGTAAATTACACAGAACTCCCCAAGCTCTTCTTGAAACAGGTAGGAATATTTGGAGAATTAAAATTGCTTCTTTTCTTACTGAACAGAACAGAACAGAACTCTTTCATATCTATCCCACTCTCAGCCCAATAGCAGAAGTGCTATCAAATACAGCAGGACAAGTTTTCCATTACAGCAGGTTTTGGATTGTTCAGACTTCTACAAAACACACCTGTGACTTGTGGAAAGAAAAACCCCATCTAAACAGCACTTTCCTTCCCTGTCAGTATTACAGCTTAGGAAATGGAGGGTTCAGTGGAAGGTTTGTTTTCCCTGGGAGAAGAGATTATACAAAGCACAGTATAATCGATAGGAGCATAAACCTGGCATGCAAGGTTAGGACTGAAGAAAGGGAGTATCTTGATAAGTCTGAGGTATATGAAACTTCTGATCACAATTTAAGTATTCCATCTCATCTGCTTCAGCAGTGCACTAGATCTTTTTAGTCATCTGCCAGAGACACAAAGATCACTCTCAGGACAGAGCATGAGTCTGAATTACTTTACTTGTGTAGAGACAGCCAAGATGAACCTCATTTTGCTACTTAGCTGGAGGGGCCACAACAGGCAAAATACTCATTTCTAGGTTACCTCTTCCTTCTTTTTCAACATCTTCGGCAGTATCTTTTTTGAAACCTCGTCATTTTTTTTCACTTTGCCAATTCCTACAAAATGCTTTTGTGATATGCAATGCTGGTTCCAGCTTTTCGTTAACCATTTAAACACTAATATTTATTACTAGCAATTAAACCAAAGGTCATTTCAATTTAAATCCAATCTGTGGAAACTTGCAAGATTAAAAAGAAAATTTGTATCTGCATTGGTATTTTAAACTCAGGAGTGATAAAACACTGTTGCAAGTCACCTGTCAAGAGACAGGCAAATCCATTTTCCCCATGTGCATCTGAATATAATTTTGGGTAGTTTCACAGACACAGGTTGAGACAGCTACAACTGCAAAGCACACCAATTCCTGAAGTATTAAAGTCTTATGAGACATGAATGTTCAAAGTCTACCTGCCTCATACAACCAGAGAAGCATCTCCTGCCCCACAGATCCACTAGGGCTCTGGCTTCACAAATAATTGTGTTTAACTAGAGCCTTATACAAGCCCATAATCTTCTCAACCTAAGTAGATGGATTACCACAGTGAACAAAGCAGAGGGAAGTTTGTCCATGGTGATTAGCATGAGATCCAGCAAATCTTAAGCAAGTGGTTAGCATTACCAGCATTTGGTAATAGGAACACTCCATGACAGTTTGCTCCTATAAAAAGGCGAGCCAAGTACAGAGTAGGAAAAAAAATAAGCCTCTTTTCCTAACAACATCAGGTCATAATAAAATATAATTCCACTTACACAGACACCCTACTGTACATGATTGTTTTCCTGCTCCTCTCAGTTAGGTTTGCTCTTCACCGACCTTTCTAGACTCACTGCTTTAATAAAAAATTTCTATCCCTTCCTTACCACCCTTTAATAAGCACTAATATTAACAATGCTTTAACAAGCACTATATTAACCATACAATTGCAATAGATGATAACCACATGAAAATCAGTTAGGAAGATATCAGACCAGGTAAGAGTTTTGTACAGATACATCAAGGGATGTATGCTTGATTTGATGGCATTTTATTAATGACATCATTAATAAATTTCACTGATAAAAATGACACACAAGGGAAAGAAGAACCAAAACATCAAGATTGTTTACCAAAATCCTGCAGAATGTATACAAGTTTGTGTGCATATCAATGCAATGAAAATATTACCTTAAGATGGTACCAAAAAATCATTGCTTATAGTTTAATGGGTAAGTGCTCATCCACAAAGATCCTTCACCCTTGCTGTTTTTAAAAGCATTTGAATAATAATATTTTCATATAGTAAATATTGGTTAAAAAGACAATTGGTTAAAAGGTTGAAAACAAAATTTAAAAAAGTTTAACTTATGAGCAACCTGTAAGGATCAAACATGTCTACATTATCACTTTGGAATGGATGAAAATATGCAGAAATGGGCTGTTAAAATGATGGAAGCAGATAAACCTTTACACAAGGGACTAGAAGAGCTTAACTCAAAGGGAATGGGGGACTTGCTGCTGTTCTCCCTCCTCCAGCATGTTTTTCCCTGTCAGAGAAGGCAGAGAGCATACACAAAACATGGGGCATCAACTGAGCACTAGTACAGTTAGTGGTGGAGGACAGGAGGTAATTCCTGCCCTCGAGGCAGACATGACCTTTAAGACACAACAATCTGTCTGCTTTTACATTAGACATGATCAGCTTATAAACAAACTTGAAACATCAGCTCAATTATCAGCAAAGAACTGTGTCTAGGGAGTCAGGTATGGCATGTATTCATGTATTCCTGTTTCTTTATTTGAATAAAGCTACAGCAAGGATGATCCTACACTGAAGAGGAGTAGGACTGAGCCATAGAATCCAAAAAGGCCTGAGGAACCCAAAGAACCATCAGGAGAAGTTTTAGCTTACTCAGTACTGGGAAACTGAACCTGAAACCTTGTTAATTCCTCTCCAGAAAAACACTATGGGAAAGAGCAGCAGAACAGTGAGTCACCTGCAGATTTATGAAGAGAAGCTCATGTGTGGACTTCACAATCCCAAGAGGTAGGTTCTTCTTCTCCCTAGAGATCAGTACACTATGCCTTGTTTTCTACACCAGGTTCTAAACTAGGAAATAACCTGCACTGAAAATGGGCATTTTGACACTAATCACCTCCATGAATTCAGAGAAAACTGACCTAGAAAGCCAGGATTTTGGATGGTGGCACAGGGAGATTTACAACAACCACAGGAAGATGAAGCTTTTTTTACATATAAAACATGAAACAGAACTAGAATACAACCTTCTTAAGCTGGGACAGCACTCACTTGCAAAGATTTGGGCACTCTGAACACCACCTGTCAGCAGCAACGTGTTCTTTAAGACCTTGTCTGCTTCTTTCTCACCCTTCACAAAGGGCTATTTTTGTAAATAAAAGAACAGTGGAAACACTGGGCCGTGCATATTTACTAGTTGTCCCAACCCAGTTCTAAAGTTCTAAAGTTGTCCCAACCCAGTGCTGTACCTGTCAATGCACCTTTTACAGGTAGAAACCTTCAGAAATAGAGAAACAACATCCAATCCCACTGGGGAGTTACCTCAAGATGACAATTCAAACAGGAGTTTTATGTTTGAGAGACAAAATTAATAATCAGCTATGATGACATTTAAAAAGCAATACCTGGGCTACTGCCACCCCCATCTCCACAGAGCAGACACAGCCCTCAGATGTTTGGGTCTCCACAGTAATTTATTCCATACCCACACAACTAGCTGTAAGGTGCTTAAAGCACAGATTCTGTCCCAGTGTTTTACTCCTATTTTAGGACTGTGAGCTCAGCATGTGGCAGGAGAAAGCAATGTAAAAAAAGCAAGAATTCCCCCCAAAAGTGCAAACTTACCAACACAGTCACAGCACTCATCCCAAAGTGTGCCCAGGCAGAGCATGCACTCCTTACAGCAGGAACAGTTCCCTTCCCCAGGGCGGCACTGACACAGCTCCTGGAATCAACAGACACTCATTACACTGCAGCAATCCCACATGTGAAATAACTACACAGCACAGTGATTTTTCCTCAAGCCACAACTCAAATTAGGGCATTAAAAAAGCTTAGTACACTAATACAGCGAGTAAACGGTGAAACAACTCTAGCCAAAATCCAATCCAAGTTTACAAAAGGATCTTTTGCGAGTTTGCTTTATTTTTCCCTTAAAGGTGACATTCTGAAGAGAAATCTGAAGCAAGCATTTAAAAGACAAAAAATCCTATTCATGGGAGAGGTGTGTGCACTTCTGTGCATGTGCATGCCTAAATCTACAAGTTCTTTGAATGTTTTCCCATCACAACAGGAAACTTGGAGACAGATTCTTCTTTATATATAAATAGTGACCGTACATTATAATTTAACAAAAAAAGAAAGCTACTGTAAGCCACATGTGCCCACTCGAGACAGGCATGATGTCTACCATCACACCTATCCCTGGATTCTAAGAGGAACTTACCCATTTAAGCCATCTGACCACAGGATTTTCTGCATCTCCAAACACTTGTTACACATTGCTCTCTGTTTCCAACATTAGTGACCAGATTTTCCCCCCTTCCCACCCGCCCCAGGTCTGGATGATTCATTTTTGCTATTATGAAAACAACCTTTTACTTTGTCCCTCCAAATTGACACCTTGGGATACCTATGAGATTTCTAGAGCCTCTAGAAAGTGAAATTACCTACACAAGTACTTTTCTTTAACTATTAATAACCTAAAAAGATGGAAAAGGTGTGGAAACATAAAGACAAATATTTCTCTTCATACTACCTAAACACAAAATCTCTGGTTTAGCAGTCCTGCAGGAGACACACACTTGTGGACTCAAAGCATGGAAAAAGCCAACAGGGATGAAGAAAATCTAAAAACCAGGCAGTCTCCTTCCCTCTAACTCAAATCCATACTAGTAACTCCAGTTTGGCCAAAAGCCTGCGGCTGCACGACAATAACTCACAGCCTTGAATTACATCATAGCACAAAACACAGACTGGCCAAGAAGTCCCTTTGGTTGTCCTGTGTAAGGATTTGGCTTTGATGGCGTCTGTCTAACTATCACATTACACACAACCAGGGGAGAAAACAAATCCCATTACTGGAAACACTGACCACGGGATGGGATCGTTCCACCCCCGGCTTTACTGGAAGGGCCATCGGCAAATGTGTTACACACCAGGCCAGGGGGGAGATTATGGCCATCCCCACTCTTTGATCCCATTATCCAGAGGCAGAGGAAGGACACACTGCAGGAGGTGCTCATGGACAGGAGAGAAGGGCAGGAAGGTGGTTTGGTTTGAAATTGTCCTATCCTGCAGTCTCCACCCATGGATCCACCCCAGCTGGGTCAGGGCCACCTCTCCTTACATTGGTGGCAGGCACCAATGTAATTTTCCAAGTGAGGTTCCTTTCTGAAGCACATTGGGAAGAGCTCAAATTGAGCAAAATTCCATTTTTAAAATATTTCCTTGCTTGCTATGGTTAAGAAGCACAAGGTAGGGGAGAAAGAGGCATTTTTATAGCAGATGTCAGGAACAGGTTTGCAAGGCACAGTGAGTGCAGTCTTGCACCTGATAGTGTATGACTCCTGCTCTCTCTTTACTCTGCAAAACTGGCCACTGCAAATACCCACAGCCTGCTGGGCTGCACAGCAGCCACCCCTCGCTCACACCAACTCACGTGGGCACACAGAGGACCAAGGAGAGCCCTTCAGAGAGGGAGGCCAGAGCAAAGTCTGTACAGGGACAGGCTCCCAGAGCACAGCAAATGGAGCTGCAAGGCTCCCAGGCCTGAACAAGCCCTAGAATGTGCTGCAGACAAGCTACAATCTACTAATGCAGTATAAATCCACTGATTCCTTATTTTTCCTTTCACTTCATCCCAGATCACAAGTCATCTTGTATCCAGCAAAGAAACAAAATTCACCAGCTATTGCTTGTGCTACATAATGCTGAGAAATGCTGTTGCCTGTAGAGTTTATTGTGACCTCACTGACTGATGGAGAGTGAACCCCTGCTCCACGCTCATTTCTGCAATAGGCAGCCCTTGCAAGTATTGAGTTTTTATTTACAGAGTGGAAAGCTACTAAGATTTATTACTTTTTCATCTTCCAAATTTATGAATGGCACCTATCACTGTTTCCACACAAACTGTGCCGTTTCCAAGTAAAAGATGAAAACAGGCTCATTAACAAAATATGTACATTTTTCCACCACAGGATACACCACAAGATGACTTACGTGAGTTAATGATGCACTTCTAAAATATTTATCTTACCATTTGATAAACAGATTTTGTCAGACTTTAGAATAAAAAGCCTGAATAGAACAACTTTAAAAATAACCACGAATTTAGCATTAAAAATATCCAATTTTTCTTCAACAGTTAAACCAGGCAAACAACTTTTACATTTTAAAGACACCAATAGGCCAGCATGTGGGAGGAGGCAATTCTCACTAAACTATTAAATGTAATGCATGAATAGAAGCCAGAAAGTTCACTAAACTAAAGTAGTTGTGGTTTTATGCAAGAGTACTCTCAGAGAATTAAATGTAACCTTAAATTCTGCACTTGCAACCTGTTAACAAAAATTTCTGCCTAGCATCTGTGTGTAAGCACTCACTTGGGGCCACCACCATTACACCTACCAGTATTGTAACAAGCTTGTTTTCACAGGAAGGGCTCATGAGCTGTGCAATGTTTAAGGGTTTTTTTGTTGCTGTTTGGGGTTTTTTGTATGTTTATTTGTTTTTTTATTACTATTTCTTTATTTTAAAGTTGAAAAGAGAGGAAGGAAGAAAGAACAACCTAATTAATTAGTCTTCTGCCACTTTGGGGCAATAACTGTATGTTTTTCCATGTATCTGTTCGCACATCCATGGTTTCCTTAACCAGTTTTGAGTCCTCCTGCCTGACTCATCCACACTGGACACCGGTAGAGGATATATCTTTTTAAAAGAATGCTTACATGAGACGTGGGTGACAGCAAGGCAGAATAAGGAATGTTCCTTGTTGATAGCTGGGGGTGGTGAGGCGTCAGTGGAAGAAAATATTACTCATCAGCCAACTTGGCAACTTCCCAAGCTGAACTACTGAAGGTGCATCAGAGAATGTATTTTGCTAGGCAAGAAATAAGCCTCAGGGTTTAAAAATACAGTATTAAGTAGGAAGTAGGCATGTTTGTACAATAAAGATATTCCTGGTCCAGAGAGCAAACAATAATTTTTAGAAGATGTTAAACATCTAATTTTTTTCCAAAGCTTTCTTGCAATTCCAGAGAATATTTTCTTGGTGCAGGGAGAAGCAGGACCTGAAGGCATTGGAAACCTCTCTGCAAACTGGAAGGGGGACTGAAAGAGAGCTTTTTTCCCTAGAACAGTTTAATAACAGAAAATCTCCTGGAAGTGAACCAACCAGAACTGTTTTGTTAACCCAGCCGGGTTACGTACTACAGCTACAACACACATTGGAAGTAATTTTTAGCTGCCGAAGCCCTGAAGTTAAGGAGTGGCATTTATTTCATACCACGGGGCTAAAATGTCTTGGAAATCCTTTCAGGCTGACAAGTTTGTACACAGGATTAACAGGAGGCAAAAAAGACAGATGGAAAGAGATTTTAATTGGAATGATACCACACCAGCTGAAAGGTGGCTGCAGGTCTGTAGAGTTCAAGAGAGAAAATCCCATTTTCTCCACAAAACAACTCTCTTTAGAAGGATCATAAAACCATGCCTGAATTAAAACACTGTTTGTTTCCCATGCATAGCAGTAGTTTAAAGCACTGTTGCAGACGAGGCAGCAAAGCTCAGCTTCCAGCCCAACACTGACATTCCACCCAAGCCTGACTCCTGCCAGGAGCTCTGCACCTCAAGAGCCAACCTGGGACCTTTTGCTATGAACAATTGTGGGAACGTCTCATCTCGAGGTTTCTGCCTTCAAGGATTTCCTCCATGTTGCAAGGACACAATATTCCCTCCCCCCCGCCCAGTGAGGGCCTTTTCATCTCCTCCACACATGGAAACATCAAAACAACCCACGGGCCAAGCCAGCAGCAGATGTGCTCAATAAACACTGCAGCACACGCTCCCTGTGCGCCCAGGGCTCCCCCTGGAATGCAGGGCAATGGTGGCTCATGGACTCCAATCCCAATCCCAGGGACGTGGGAAGGAGCTACAGCCAGAGCCTTGAAGGGCCAAACTAATTTTGGCCCTTCACTCTCTATACTCCCAAGTCTTACCCACTGCTCTCTCAACAGCTACAGGAAGCCACAAAGTTTCTTAGCGAAGGCTGAGCTGATGCAGAGAGATGCCTCAAGCTATTTTCTTCCAGGCCTTTGCTTATGGAAAAAGAGGAGCACCAATAAAGCTAGAGCCCAGGATGCAAAAGGAAAGCTGAATCCATGGGAGTTGTTGATCTCATGCACTGTTCTGGACCTAACAAAATAAATATTTATGTAGGGACCACCCTTAAGCAGAGGAGCTCCTAAGGAGTGGCAGTAATGACTGTACTGACTTTTAGCCATGCTGGCAAAAATATTTATGCTAACTGTATGCTTGTTGAGAGAGCAGGTCCCTTGTCCCTCTGTCTCCAGGACAGGCAGCCTCCCTTTCTGCACACAGATGCAGATGACAAACACTCACAATCTGTTTGCTCCCCCAGTTGTCTCTGAGTGACATTATCTGGGTTTCAAGACAGGGATTTTTCTAAACTTGAACATCGATAAAAGTCGGTGAGGGAAAAATGTCATGCGATATTCAAGCAACCTCCCTCAGCATGGTATTTTATTTTTGAGTTCAGATTCCTCCAGAAGAGTTTAGAGAGGGAAAAAAGTACATGGATATCTACTTGCATATCTATCCAGGAAAGACTGTGCATTTCATATGCCAGTGCAGCATTTCTGCCACACTAGCACTGAAGTTTTAAAACAAATGAAAAAGCCAAGAAGAAAGATGACAATTGCTTTAAATCAAAGCTTTAGGATATCTTCCTGTCCACAACCAGACTAGTCTGACCTGATCTGTTCTTCTATAAAGAATGAATACTGACTGGTAAGTCAGGCCTGTGTGCAGGAAGACAGCAGTCAGATGGTGAAAGCAAACAGTGGAATTCCCTTGCAACTGCACAACATTTACATGGCCTAGGCCACTTTAGGGTCTCAGAGAATTGCATATGATTTTGATTTTAGGGAAATGCTTTAAAAAGGGACTCCACATTACCTGCACAGAGAGAACACACTTACCACAAGTAAAGCAGTTCAGTGGTTTCTCTGTATGCACAGGGCTGTGTTGCTACAGAGATGCCAACATAATCCAAGGACAGCAGAGTTGTATGAGCCATTTCAATGCACTGCTGAACCTCAGCCACTTATTGCCAGCTGAGTAAGGACTCCAGTAGTATTAACTCCACCCCTCCTGGGCTGTGCTCTATTCAGACTAGCTCATAAAAATAAAGTTTAAATGCTTGCTATCTCAAGCTTGACTCGATAAGAGATGATTTCTCAAGGAGAAGATATCTGTTCTTTCACAGATGGTGGTCTCCATCAGTGGCACCAGAAAAGGAGATACATCTTCCCTGTTGTCCCCTTTGCTTACAGAGAAACAAGCAGCAGATCAACAGCTTCCAGGACTGAAATCCAGCACCTGGACCAATAACTTTCCCCTGAATCAACAAATCTGTACCATTGGATTTACTATTTAAGTGCCACTTACATACAATGCCACAATTAGCATGTTACTTCTTACAGGTTTCATTCCTGGAGCTGATTTCAAAAAATGCAAGAGAAGGGGCTCATATGTGCATCAGTTTGTCACAGTGCACAGTATCCAACATGCCAGCAAAACCACTGGAGTTCTGTTTGAAAAGGTAAAAGTCAGAAGCCTCATTCTTGCTCCCCTATTTAACAACTCCACAGATTGTGGTGGGGCTGGAAGAAGCAGCAATTTCTTTTATTTTTACTTTTAAAGCAAAGGCAGTGCAGAATCCAGAAAGAAGATCGTTCAGCCTACAGTCAGTCTTGTGAATCTGGATGGATTTGTGAGTGGCAAGTGTTTTATTTGTAACCCAGACAAATTTTAGACAGAAGTCAGCAAAATGAAGTAAACATGGAAATGCTTGAGGCCACTTGTGCATCTCTTTTCAGGCTGTGACCATGCATTTACAGTAAGCACATCACATCTTACTGCCATATGACGGTGCTCTCTGTTATTGCCTTTCCAATCTACAAAGAGGCAGTAGGAAACAGTTGCTTTTAAAAAAGCTCTAGCTGACCACATGAAGCCTCCTTTCTCAGTCTGGAGTCAAGAAGCATGCCCTGTTTACCATGACTAAAAAAATACTTGGTAGCTACCAGAACTGCTTGTCTTTTTGCTAGAAAAGGCCCTTTTGTTCTGCTGCACACAACATCTCCTAACTCCGCTCTAAGAAGAGCAACCTGGTTTCTTTCTTTCTTTCTTTTCACTCTGTTTCTTTCACTGTACAGACATGCAGTGAGTCTAAAGCAGCAGCATGAATTTAACATACATTTCCTAGGAGTTCAGCTCATAAGTATTTGGTTTGGTTTTTAGGCATCTTTTAATTCACCATACAAACCTGATGCTATGGAGAGCATCAGGTGTCAGCTCCTGACCCTCTGCTTGAGACTTAAGGAACTGGACAAATTGAAAGTTAAGGGCAACAGCTCAGACAGACATAATCCTTAGCTTGAAAAAAATTCAATTACAAAAAACGCAAGAAGCATACCCATATAAATATGCCCTTGGTATTCTCTGTCTATAAAATGGTTGTAAATCTGCACTTATATGAGTAGGAGCTCAAACCAACCTCTTTACAGAGACACTACTTAACATAAAATGCCAGTTACTGGTATCTTTTCAGGAGGCAGTTTCGGGGCTGCTTCCTGCACCCTGGAAAGCAGATGGAGGACGCAGGACCCGTACCTGTATCAGGCACTTGCTGACGTCGCTGGCACACAGAGCCTTGTTGCAGCCTGCTGAGGATGGGATCCACAGCAGGAACAGAAGGACGGTGACTGTGGGCGCCGTGATGTACTGTGACCTCATGTTTCCTGCAGGCGAGCAGTTTTCACAAGTACTTCAACCAGCACTGAAACAAGAACCAGCGACTGAAAAGGCTGTTGGAACACAAATTCCATTCCATTCCCCCTTCAATAAATATGAATATTTTAAAAAAATGCAAACTGGGGTACTTTGCAGCAAACCAAATCCCTCCTCCTCCAGCTAACTTGTTTGTACAAAGCTTTCTGCTATTGCACCTTTGGATTAAAACTGCAATAAACTTGAGGCGAGCAATCTCAAGCTTGCAGTATCAAATATGACTTCCTGTGATATAAATTGCCTCAGATGAGAAAACCCACCAAAGGAGACTTAATTTTGCAAATGCCCAAAGCAGGAAGATGGGTTTTGTGTAGTATCTCCTCAGGCTAAGGTACCCACAGGTCTGTAGGGCCAAGGCCACACAGCCATCTTTTACAACAAGGTAAGTTGTCCCTGTCACCTTTAATGCAGACAGGCAGCTGTGTTCACATGGACTCAGATGTCACACAGGCTATCAACCCAATCACAAAGTTGTTAACTTATTTTTTAAAAATATACAGACACCACCATTAAAAAAAACCGTACCAGACACTTTGAACAACGTAACTTTCAAAAGCCAAGCAAGTGTCTGAGGTCAACCAGAGACGACAAGCATCTGCTACATCAAACAGACAGGAACTGGGTTTGTTCAAAGCATTCCACCTTTCTCCCTTTGTGAAAGCCTAGCCTGTCGGCAGGTGGTATTTGCCAGAAATAATATATCACGATTAGCAGCGTGCCACTCAGTTTTCACTTGTGCTTTGCATGAGAGCCCGGCTGCAAGAGGACCTATTGCACCAGGCACTGTACCAACATATAATAAAAGGCAGCCCATGTTTGGGCAAGCTTACAGTGAGCCTGTATTGTTCTCCTAAGAGAGAAAGAATGCTAATGGAGCACTGGATTGCTTTCTTTTGGTATCTAGAAATGTTTTTCTGTTTTATGAACTACAAAACCCTCAATGAACAAAAAAGTGGAAAATGAAGGCATGATCTGGACATTCAAAGTCTGCGTCCGATTAGTCCCTCTTACAATGGTTGTTAAATGCCTCCGAATCTCGCTGTGCTGGGCACGTCGCCATCTGTACCAAGTTTTGCTGGGGAGACCCCCCTGCAAGACGCACGGAGAACACGGGATCTTTTCCCCCACCGCTTTCCCTCCCTGCCATCGGGAGCCAAGGACGCTTCCCTCCAGCACCCACAGCCGCCGGCCCGGACCCAGACCCGGAGCCGGAGCCGGCGGGTGCCGCATCCCGGCCGCGGGAGCGGAGCCGAGCACGCTGCCTGCCGGGGAGCGATCCAGGCGTGCTCCCGCACGGCTCAGCGCGGGGCTGCGTTACATAAAGGGTCCCAGCAGCGGCGCCGGGCGATGCCGTCCCCACGGACAGCCCTGGGGAGCGCACCGGGGTCCGGATGCTCCTTCCCCGGCTTCACCCCCCGCTCCAGCTCCGATTCACCGACCGCTGCTTTCCCAGACTTTTATGCGGCGCGGCACCCCCCGGAGCAGGACCCCCGCCCGCCGCCCCTCTGTCCCGCAGCCCACCGCGGCGGCACCGGCTCAGCATCGCTCCCCCGCTCCGCCAGGATGGCACCGGGGCGGAAAACTCCCCAAAACCCCTCCGGCCGATCGACCCGCGCCCGGCTCCCCGTCCCCGCCGCAGCTCCCGAGAGGCCCGGGCCCCAAAGATGGCACTGCCAGGGGCCGGGAGGCCGGTGACAAGGAGGGAGATGCGGGAGAGCACCCCCCCGCCGGAGTGGCCCGGGGCAGGCGGGGCCCCGCACGGGGAGCGGGTCTCCTCCTCCTCCTCCTCCTCGGGCAGGCACGCAGGCAGCGGGGCGGCCGCGCCGAGCCGCACCGAAACTTTCCTGCCACAAAGAAGCAGCCACGGCTCCGCCGCCTTCTCCACCTCCTCCTCCCCAGCCATCGGCTCCATCCCGGCCGCCCCCCGCGCACTCCCCCGGCGGCGCTCACCGGGCGGCCCGGGCCGGGCACCCCGCGCTCCGCAGGCGGCTCTCGCTGCTCCGGAGGCGGCGGCGGCAGCAACCCCGCGCCTCGTCCCACTGCTCCCCCCTCGGCCGCAGGCAGCGCGGAGGCGGTGGCCTCGCATCATCGCCCCGCCTCGGGGCACCGTCAGGCGCCGGGACCCTCCCCCCGGGACCCTCCGCCCCGGCGGGCGGCGGCTGCGCGGAGCGGCGCGGGAGGAGGAGGAGGCGGCTGGGGCCGGTGGACGGGAGCTGCCGCCGGGCCGTGCCTAGCGGGACGGGACGGGACAGCCAGGCCACTGCCTTCGGAGGGGCTTCTTCTGGGGGGGAGGAGGAGGGACTATCACCCCCCCAACCCGAGTGCGAAACTCGGGGCTCTGTGGGCAGGCAAGCAGCCCGGGAAGCCGGGGCGGGAGCAGCGGGCGCGGGGTCTCTCCGAGCGGCTGCCGCGGGGAGCAGAGGGCGCCCAGGGCAGCGCTCCCGGGCCGGAGGGAGGCGGGGGAAAAGGAACCGGGGGCAGCGCCCCTGGAAGCGCCAGCGGGGGGGAACGCGATGAACTTCCCCGATGGTCGAGGAGGTGCAGGTGCCCGGGGGAGGGCAGGGACCGCCTGCATTGGGAAGGGACCCTGGGCTTCCGGACAGCCTCTCCCAGGACCTCTAAAACGCGGCCGGACGGCGGCTTTATCCTCCCACGTGCCAAGCCCCAAGGAACCAAGGTAACAAGTTTGGTCCCTAGAAGAAAAACACAAGAGGATCCTGGCTGGGTACCCAGGAACTCAGAGTAGCTCTCGGGCTTCCCAGGAGGCAGCTGGACCCTGGCGAGGGAAACAGCCATCGCGCCAACGCGTTACTGCCGTGTTTCCTCTCATCCCTTCTTCCCAGATTCCGGCACTGTGCTGAGGTAAACCCACAGGCCGGTGTCCTTAAACAACACAGGAGGTACCATCCCACAGAGTAAACTCGGGGAAAGAAAAGAAAAGGAAAAACAAAAAAAGGGAACAAACCTTGGATTCAAATCAGAGAAGCCAAGAGATCATTATCTATGGGACTGAAACATTTGGAGCAATAAAACTTACTAAGAAGTTGCAATTGTAAAAACTCTGTTGCGGAGACTGGGAAATCGTTTCTCCTTATAAAGAAGACCCAGAGTAATGCTAAGAAACATCTGTCTTCAGATCTCCTTACAAGATACTGCCAAAATATTTTTCTTGTCTCCTGCAGACCAAGTATTTTTGTCACACACTTCGTTTTTAACACAGCCAAGACTTGTACAACCCA
The DNA here is from genome assembly GCF_027887145.1 of Ammospiza caudacuta. NCBI lineage: Eukaryota > Metazoa > Chordata > Aves > Passeriformes > Passerellidae > Ammospiza > Ammospiza caudacuta. Next base: position 103,418,605 of record NC_080593.1, read on the forward strand.
GTTTATTTACTGTTCTTTTTGCTAGCCTCTTAATTACTATCTCATATTTCTGCCACTTCCAGTCACGTCTGTTGCTTTTTACTACTCTAGCAAGTATCTGATAGAAGTAACTTGTACCCACTTACTAGTTAACACCTTGCAGCTTTATCCATTTTTCCTCATCTTTTCAAGCAGATAAAATAGATTTCTGCAGCATTTTAAGATTTTACAGCTATGTTCAGAAGAGTATTTAACTTGGAGAAGAAATTTGCTCTTTCCTCAATAGTTTCAATTTTGAATGAGGTCAGAAAGATATTCCTGTAACAAAAGCAGGAACAACTTCTCCTTCCACAGGTACTTAACAAATTAAAAGTGAAAAAAACCAAAAACAACTTACAGGTCAGGAACTACACACTAATTGGCTTTACTGTGCTTGAGTTACTATTTATTCTAAACTGGCACCAGCAGTGATGTGCAGAGGGAAGGAATCTGCTGTCCACAAAGTCTCTTGTGTGTCCACATTCACACAAGCACAAGGAATAAGTTCTCTGGAGTAGCTCACCTACTCATTTAAAAATCAGTTCAAAACCAAGGATTTAAAATCTCTTATTCTGAGTAACCAGCTGTCCTGTCCAAGCTTCACTTCCTTCAGAAATAATTTCACAGACATCAGATCTCGAGCATTCTTGAATAATTTACGGCCTGGAGGGTAACAAATCTTTTTCATGAATATCTGTAACCTCCTACTAATAAATAATTAACTGTCTGGTCATTAACAATACTAAGAATAAAAAGCATTAAATTTCACAACATGGAGAATTTTTTTTTAACTTTTCCACCGAGTCTCCTTATATATTCCAGGAATGCTAAGGTTTGATGTATCAAGTGTTCCAATACTAAGAAATTCCAACTAATAACAGGACCAATAAAATTTATTAAGTATTATATTTACAACTATTTACATATCCCTTCCATAGATTAATATTAAAATAGACAATATACAATTTAAGAATTTTAATTCAAAGGCATTTTGTTGGAAAAAATAGGCTCTATTACGAGACCACCATATAAGAGAAAAAGGTTTTTTTTGTTTTACACAAAAATATTTTCAGTATAGGAAGTTGTAGGTATGGCATTACAACAGCAGACTAATATGAAGTATGATTTTGTAAATATTACAACAGTTTAGGTATCAGTTATTGAAGGGAAGGAGTTCAGAGTCCTGTGGAGCATGCAATACAGTTCAATCCTCTTACAGTTATGGTGATGAAACAAGCAGCTAAATCAAACGCATGCTATACAAAAGGGAACTGCCAACCAGGAACACACTACACTTAATAAAAACGACAACTTTGGTCCAATAAAACATTAGACAAAAACAGTTTTACAGTTAATATATCTATTTTATACAGGTTTGAACATTAATTACAAGACTATTTACATTTGCACAATATGTATAAAATAAATTATTTAAAAATGAAGACAATATTACATCTTTTTCCAAAAAGAATTCTGTACAGTAATTTACAAAACATCATAAGATTGATTCTTTTTCTCCAAGTCTTACACTTTCTTCCACAGGCTCTCTCATAATTTTTCTGTGGGAGTTCAACTGTTACTGAAGTTTCATAATACAAAGCTTTATAGCAGATTATAAGTATCGTTTGCTTTTTGGTGGATGTTTTAGTTATTTACAGCTTCCAGCGCTGTAAACTCACCAGGTTTTGTCATCTTTTTCAGCAATAAGCCATAAAGCTACAGGCAATTTTAAAACACAGATAACAGCAGTTACTGGGAATCTGAATTTAAAATCGGCATCCATCTTCTGTGTTTGAGCAAGTGTCTGTGCCACACTTCTCTGTAGGAACACCTGAATTATGGAGAAAGGTAGTATTCCACAGAATTAAGTGCTCTGTCTCAAAAGAAAAAATACCTTTGTGCATCACTGCACCTCAGTCTCCAGCTGTCCACGGCGAGGGACGAGCCAGGCGGTGCCGGCTGTCATATGGGTGTCAGTTCAAAGTCATCATTAACATCAACAAGAGGAACATAGAACTCCTGAATTTCATAAATGCTGATAGATTTGTAGGTAGCAGGATCGAGCTCTTGCAGTTTAAGCTGCCACTCCAGTCTCTGCACTGCGTTCAGCGCCGCTGCTTCGTGCTGCTGCCTCATCAAAAGGCACGTCTGGTTTGAAATTGAGAAAGAAGTTATTGAAGTATTTGAAAAAATATTATTGCAGCAAGTTTGAACACAGGAAAAGTCTCTAAGAGCCTCTCTGGTGATAGTAAATAATTCCCCCAGTATATATTTAGAAATTTGCAGAATATTTCATTACACTACATGGAAACAAAAGTTAGGTTTTTTCTATACTGATAGACCTTCCTTTGTGTTGCCTCCACAGAAGCCCATGATACTGCACACAAATCTATTCTTTATTCATCTCATCTTCATGTTGACATTAATTTTGGTTTGGTTTTTTTTTTTTTTAAGCAGAAAAACTAAGATGTGTACCTTTAATTTGTCAAATTTATCATCAACGTCTTGCAGCCATGACATGAACTGCCTTGCATTAAACCGATCCCTCACCGATGTTTTGCTATCATCAGTCTGCAAAAAACAAACATTTATTAAAACCTGATGATTCAATCTGAAACATTAAAACACAAAACCTACTCCGTGGGACATAAACAGTAAACAATCCCACAAACACTGCTTCCCATGGAAAAAGAGATTCAAAGTACAAAGGTATATGAAAATATAAATGTTGACCAACACTTCCCTCTGTGAGCCAGCTGCTCACTAAAAATGGGTATTTTCAGACTTCCTCAAGCTATTTATTGTGCTCTGGTTTTGAAATTTAGAATGGGAAGCTTAAGGATTTACACCTTAAAGTCTTAACTAATAAAAGATCCTTCCACAAAACTACTGTCTCTTTTTGCTCTTTAAAACACAGTATCAAATCAATATCCCTCATGGAAAAGCAAAAACATTAATAAAGGAAAAATTAAGCAGCCTTATTTAACTGACTACACAAGTATTGAAAGCAATTAAAAATATTTCCGCCATCACAATCCTCAAAAGGAGATTAAAAAATTGAGCAGACCTGTATTACGTCCTGCTTAATGAAATAGTTTTATTTTTAATTCCAACTTTTTCCAAAGGATTTGGAATGTTACATCTGTCCGCTGTGAAAAATTAGATATAGTCTATGCACAGTCCTAAAGCCAGACTATGCCAATCTAACATTTAAATTATAACCACTAAATACAAGAAGCTGCTGTTCCTCTTTCAAAGAGAAAAGAAGACACTGCAGGAATTTGTATACTGTAGCAGAAGGAACAAAAAGAAGCCCAACCAAATGTGCAAAGATTGACCTTTCTAGAGAACAAAATAAGTTGTTTGCTAATGAGGTAACAGGAAAATTGCAGGATGCACTACAGGACAATGTCTTCTTTTGCATCTACACTCTTCCCATTAAACAAATTTGAATCAAACCATCAAGCTGGTAGTATAAAACATTGATTTCAATTATATAAAAATGTATTTCATAATTTGCTGAATATTATATGCAATGTAGTTTCCTAAGAAAAATTACCACAGACCAAAACACAAAGTTGTTGAAGCAGTGAGGGGGAAGGAGAGGCATTTTATTGCTCTTGTTATTATATAGATGGTAAAAAAATGGCAGTACTTGGGGGGGGCACATCTCAACTTCTCCCCCAACAAGGATTCCTTTTGTTTCATAAATTCAAATACAGAATCAGCTTACTTAAAACAAATTGTAAAATGTTAACTACAAAAATGCACTTATGTGCACAACTCACATATTCCTCATCTCTAAAAAGCTCAAGGCCTCTGAATTGGAGCAGAAATAAAGCAAAGGATTTTCCGAATTTTGGAAGAGAAAAATTTTTGCCCTATCAGTTAGAAGTACTAAGGACATGATGCTTTAAAAATTTATCTGTGTGAAGCTTAAAATGAGACAACAATACAGTCTCCATAAACTGCTATCTCCTGCTGAATCACCTTGTAGGGCATAGCTCTAGTTCTTTAAAGGCTGGGTAAAAACGTAGCAACTGACTGAAAAAACACTGGAAGCTGTAATAATTCTATAAAGGGCTGTAGAACTAATGTAAAATCTCTCATATGTTGGAAATGTACGTGTTTCATTTTAAAATGCTCAACATCCAATGCACCAATACTTTTATTACACCCAAAATATCAACATTTCCTCCTTGCATTATGTGCTTCTCACAGCCACTGTAACAGGTATCAAATGTTGGTTCTGTGTTTGCTAATTGGAAAAACTGTCCACTAAATACCAACACCACGAGATAATTTTATCTTAGAGATACAGCTGCAGCCAACTTTTGAGTGACAGTCCATACAACATACACAGATTGTGAAGCACATTTCTTATTTTATATGTTTTATTCAGGACTAAATACTCACGCTGAACATGTAAATAACAGGGCACAAGTAAGTCATATAGAGTCTGAAGTAATTTTGAAAAAGGTTATTTCATCTGGTAGCATTCAACATTTCACTGCTGGTCATCTGTTTTTTATGGTACAGTTCTAGCAGCTGCCTTGTACAGAGGAGGGAAGTGTAATGTGGATACGTCCACAAACATCTCCAGAGTTCACAAACCAATTTCATCACTTCACACACTACTGCATTCCAATTATCTGGATTTCTGATAGATGTCATCTTCTGTGCTGATAATTTCTTTGCTCTTGTTTAAGCTATATTCATAAGCTTCAAAAACATGTTCTGTTTATGACTGAAATCTGTTTTTTATAACAAAATCAGCAGAGGAATGTTCTTATTTTATCCATCTCATAATTCCTGGATTTGAAAGAAAACCAGACACGGCAGAAAACAGAAAGAACACACACATACACACATATCCTCCCATTACTGTACACCCAATGGAGGCCTAATATAAGTAACAACCTATCATGGGCATAATCTTAATTCCAGGCAAATCCACGACAATTTTGCTATGGGAACAGAATTCTCTCTGAATACTTGAGCCAGGCTAGCAAGACCTTTTTGTCTGAAGCTGTGAAGGACAAATCTTTACCTGAGCATCTAGAGGCACGTTGTACACCTCAGCATCCAGCAGCACAGTGCAGGCACTGAAGGGCAGAGTTTGATTAGCCAAGGTCCTGGCTGCTCGGTAGTGAACACGTAAAACCTCTTGCTCATTAGAGACAATAAGCTTTTCCTAAATAAGATATCAACATATAGATATACATTTAGTAAGTTAAACATTCATACAAATATCCACTAATTCAAACATATCTTTTCAGGGCTTACACTTTTGAACACTGTGAGAAATTGCATGCTGAAGGTAGGAGGGGTTGTTCTTCTAATCAAATAGGAAATTGCAATTTGATGATGCAAAGATTGTCCCATGGATGTCAGAACTGAAAACACCTTCTCCTTAGCCCCAGCCTCCACTGATGGCTGAACGTTTCCACTTACTGAGGCAAGTCTTGGTTAATGAAGGTGGTGAAAGATGAAAGGTAGGAGGAGCATAGGCTTAGAATACACATTTGTGAATGTTAACTGTATGAAGCCTTTTCTCCAGGCACACTGGCCAAGCAAACTGAAGCAGAAATGCACTATTTGCATGATGATGTTTTTAAAAACAACATGCAATAACTCCCTAAATTCACATCGCATAAATATTCTTTCCTAAACTGAGACAACAAAAATACAACTCACTTGACAAAACTTGACTTACAATTCTATAAAGTGGATATAATTTGAAGAACAGCCTATATGAACAAAATAACTAGGCATATGTGTAATTTTTTAAGACACAGAAAAATGTTTGTATGTGTTTACTGCTCTACAATAAAATGGCTCTAATTTTTATCAAAATAAAAGAAGGTGCATTATAATATTATAATATATTTCCTGTTTTTCAGAAAACAGGAAAAGGACCACCTTTGCTTTGGTTAGAATCATAGAGTCTGTGCTGGAATGGACCTTAAAGATTATCTATCTACAACTCCCCAGCTGTGGGCAAGAACACCCTCCACTAGACCAGTTTGGTCAGGGCTCCCCACAGCCTGGCACTGCCAGGGATGGGGCATCCACAGCTTCTCTGGGCAACCTGTTCCAGTGCCTCACCACCTCACAATAAAGAATTTTTCTTAATATCTAATCTAAATTTCTCTCCTTTGGTTTACAACTGTACCTCCCCTTGTCTTATCACTATTTGCCTGTGTTAAAAGTCACTTTGCCTCTTTTTTACAAGCCCCTTTAAGTACTGAAAAGCACCAATGAAGTCTCCCAGGAGCCTTCTGTTATCCAGGCTGAACAGCCCAGGTTTCTCAGTCTGTTCTCCATAAGAGAGGTGCTCCAGTCCTCTCATCAGTTTCCTGGCCCTGCTCCGGACTCACTCCAACAGGTCCATGTCCTCTTTCCGCTGGGGACCCCAGGGCTGGATGCAGCACTCTAAGGGAGGGATGTCCCACCAGAGCAGAGGGACAGAATCCCCCCCCCTTGCCCAGCTGGCCAAAGTATTTTTAGTTGCAACTGATTTCTTTTCACTCAGAACTTGAACCACGTTTACAATTTCTGTGCTACTTATTTAATACTCTTCACTGAAATACTAAATTCAAGAAAAACTCCTCCCTCAGCTGAGTTTGTTAAGTCACATCGGAACTGTCAATTGAAAAAGTAACACACTGGGTTTGATGTGGCAGCTCCTTGTGTAACTATGTGGAAATCCTTGTGATGCATCCCTGTCTGTGCCCACAAGTTATCTGGCCACAATATTGGCATCTAAAGCTAGGTTACCAAGGAAAAAGGGCAACCTAAAATTACAGAATACTCATAAACCAGGAATATTTTCTCTGTTTCTGTGCTCAAAATCAGCGATGACTACAGATGTAACTCTAATATAATGTTAGGCAGTTTCTGAGCAGAATACTGCCAAACATGTTTCAGTCTTACAGCCACACACGTCTCCTCTCAATAAAGAATTTACTTTATCTTCAATTCTTTTAACTAAGTCAATTTGGATCTGAAGTCTACAATCATCATTAGCTTTTAAAATGACAGTGTGAAGCTTCCTTCCCACTGCTTCTAGGATAAATCTGGGACACAACTCAGAGCAATTAACAGAAAAAAGCTGTTGTCTTACCAACTTGAGGGTTCTGCTAACAGCTGTTCAAACCATTTTGCCCCCCCTACTTCGAAGTTTCTCCAATTAATAAATTTGGATAGACAGAAGATTACTTCTAAGCATTGTTAAATTAAGAAAAATGTAGTCTGTTTGTTGAAAAGGCAAAAAATCCTAAAGCTTAAATCCAGGACATAAAAAATAAATTATTCTCACCCTTTCAATACTGTGCTGTAAACGCAGTTTCATCCTTACAACCTCCTGTTGTTTAAATAGCTCCTTAAGTGGGTCCGACAGTGATGGAGGTGGTGTAATCTGTGGAAAAAGTTTTATAAATAATATAGTGAATGTGTATTTCACATGCTTAGCATTGCTTATGTGATCTATTAAAAAAAAACCCCAAGAAACAATAAGGCATTTTAAAAGAAAAATAATTTTACTTTTTTTAATTATGTGAATTCAACATGTTTGCAGTGTTTGCAGTAAAAGGTTTTAAGAATTCCATACCATAAAATTAATAAACCCAAGTGAAAACAGCATTTCAAGCTCTTTAGAGCTTTTAACCAGTCATTATCAGCATTCCATAGCTGTTCTTTTTAAAAGGCTATAGTGTAGAATATAGTAAGAATACAACTTGCTTCCTGTTCTGAAGATTCTTTAAAGCACAGCTGTTCGTTTTGAGAAGATAAAAACTGCCTAGCAAAAAGCAAGAAAAAAGTAAAAAAAAGTAAAGCATTGCTAAAAAAAAACCCCAACCCCTTCATATATTCATACAACAGCAACAGCATTTTATACTGCACAAAAGATAACCAACCATACTCCTAATCTTGCAATCATACAGAACACAAGAAAGCACAAAAAGTAGACTAGAGACCCAGACACTAGCTTGAAAAAGTGATTCTTCCTGTCAGTTATTTAAGTAAGTTTTTAAAAAACCTTATTCCTTGGAAAGAAAATAATTTTAAAAAATCAAATAGACTTGAGTGACATATCAATGCTGTTACTGATTTGCTATACTATAAACATTTTGCATCTTCAGTCAATTACAGTAAACATCCAGAATTACTGTCTGGTCTGAGCTGTAATGAAAAACATTGAGAAGGCACCCGGAGCCCTCCTGGCAACTGCAGAAATCAGATGCTTTTTCAGAAGTAAATAATAAACTTCTTGGGAGTTTTAAGGCTCCACCCAAAGTTCACTTTCCTTTATGCCAGCTCTATCTGACAGTTCAGCATGGGTTTTAACACCTGACAGATGTAAGAGCACTGATACTGCTTTGCAAAGACCCATTCAAACTACATGAAACACTGCCTACTACCACTGATACTCAAAAACTACAGCTCAAATACATACCTGCAGTTACTATACCCTGCCTCATACCTAACACAAGCAGAAAGATAAATAACTCTTTTCAATAAAATAGATCCTTCAACTGCCAAGAAGAAATAAATCCATTATGGAAATAAAGACACACTGTAGGTTAAACTAGATTATTAGTATCAATCTTGCACCTATACACTCCAGCAATGAAGTGATTTATCTACCAGAAATGCTTGAATTAGTATTATATTGGAAAATTATTTCGGGACATTTTTTTTCCCAATTGGAAGTTAGCCAGTGCCTCTGGAATTATAGCACATAATCTGAATAACTGATTGCAGTCAATTCCTTAAATTATTATATTGTATAAAATGACATTCAACTCCTTCACATTTCAAACTACAAAACAAGATACACTTCATTTTTCTAAGTGAAAACAGTTTGGTTCTCAAACCAGTAATGTTTATGGCATGTCATTTTGTGTAAAACAGCAGTATTAAAAACAAATACACCTCCTATAGTCTATTTTTCTTGAAGATTTTGCATTCATGTACAGTACAATAGTGCTGTCACAGTCTTTCAATGAAATAAGACAAGATGCTTGTAAATAATATCAAGCTTTAGTTTCAAGAAACCCAAAACATCTCCCAAAATCTCCATTATTTTGCTTGCAGAAAAGCACACAGATAAGAAGCAAGACAGAGTATCTAAATAAGCTTTGGGTTTATGCACATGGATTTTCCAGAAATAAAAATTTCAGAGCTGGCAAGCATCCTTATCACTTGAACAATTTCAGAGAATCACAGAATGGTCTGGGTAGGAAGGGACCTCAGGGGTCATGGAGTTCCAAGCCCCCTGCCATGAGCAGGGATGCCACCCACTAGACCAGGGTACTCAAGGCCCCATCCAATCTGGCACTGAACACTTCCAAGGATGAGGTATCTACAGTTTCTCTTGGCAACCTGCTCCAGTGTCTCACCACTCTCACAGTGAAGAATTTTTTCCTACTACCTAATCTAAACCTCTCTCAGTTTGAAGATGTAATGTCCTTGTAATGTCACTACATTTCAAATATTTTTAAATGTTATGCCCTTAAATTTACAGACAGTTTGATTGTGCAACAGAAATAAGAATCAACATCATAGAAATAACCTGACAAGGAGCTGATCATCTAGACAGCAGAGCTGTGTGGTATTCTATTTAAATGTGTAGAACTCTGTTTCAGCAGATTATGCTCAGTCCTGAACACAGATTATGTTCAGACTTGTGTGACACTGACAGGTCTCCATGACCCCAGAGATCCCTATTGCCACCGGATACATTCATAAACTCTTCACTCCCGCCCAGCCCAGCACCACCTGCCAAAATACTACGTTTGGTTACAGTCATTTATGGAATTTTCTGGTTTTTCCTCTCTTCTTGGAAACTTGGGAAGGGTGAGCCTCAGATCCTTAGGAGTCTGAACACAGGATTAGGGCAGTTGCACACCACCTGCTGGAAATTCCAGCTTGTGAAGCAGCACTGGATTCAGACAAAGGAAATTGGTTTCTTTGAGACCAGAAAGTCTGACCTAAAGGCTCTGAGGCAGGAACAGCCAGAGGAGCCTCCTGGACCTTCCAGTCAAAGAAACAACTACTACACAGAACACAAAAAACTGTGTAGGGAAAATACAAACACATAAGTTGGACTTGTAAGAACAGAGCATGAAACTGAACACCACAATAAAAAAGGTGCCCTCTGTTTTGCATAACCAAAGCATCAAACTATTTTAAGGGCCCAGACTCCATAGAGAAGAGAGAGAAGCAAACGGGCCCTGCCTGCTTCAGAGAATTCTCTTTTTCCAGTCTGAGAAATGACCCAGAAGAGCCAGACAGATCTTGGCCTTGTGCCTCTGCTCCACCTCCCTTGGAGCCAGCCATTAGGGCAGGTTTGATTGGCCAGAGTTCACGTTCAAGGCATGCCCTTCCCATCTCCAACACATCAAAATCCATCAGCAACTTTCCTGCAGGCCTTGCATGCTTCAAAACAAATCCAGCTACAGCATCAACTCTTCACTCTATAAACCTTCAATCTCTATTTTGCCTGCTACAAACCTCCACTCTTCTATGTCATCCAAACAACTGGCCTGCTCTAATGCTCTGTTTCATGTATTTTGAAAACAAGTTTCTAGTAATACCCTTAAAAGTAGATCTTACTACTTGAGTTTCTACAGCAATGCCAGGGAGACTGGACAGAATCCCCTTTACTAAAAACACATCTGCTAGATAGGCACAGGAGGATGGCAGTGAATCATCCTGGCACCTTCTCTCAGGAGACAATACAGATAAAGATGACTGAGCCCTGTAGAACATGGAATAACCTGAAACGCAACAGAGCCAAGTACAATTGAAATTTCTCTGTTAGAAGAACCAGATTTGTTTCCTTCTATTTTGAACTGACCTGATGTCTCCTACCTTATGTTTTGTATTTGTACTGGTGAGAGAGAAGCCATAATTCATACATGAATATCCTCACAGCCTTAGGTGATCCGGGCTGTAAGTTACAATGTATAATCAAGGCTGTGGAAACAAGGTTTTTGCACACCATCTCCTGGCTCCCACCTACAGCATGTCTGAAGTTCATGAGATAAACCACAATGCATCATTAGAATTCCAATGCAAAGAGCAGTAAACACACTGTTCCATACACCAACCATTCCAAGTCTCAGTATCAGAGCTAAATATGCAGTCTCCACACAGACCTACACAAAGGATATCTGTAACACAGCAATAATTAAAGAAAGAGTATCTACTTTCTCTCCATGTAAATTGATGAGGCAAAAATTTGATTAACAGAGAATCATTAGAGAATTGAAGGAAAAAACTGCAAAACAAACATGACAAAAAGGTATTTTTACAGTTGCTTATTAAATTCTGCATTATAGGGATAACAATACACTATTAATATTTCAGAGAGACTAAGCCTAGTCTTTATTTTCACTTTATTGGACAATATGTACAAGAAAAAAACACTCATTTCTGAGAATGAAATGATCCTTGGTTTAGCAATTCCCCTGTTCACAGTATTTGTAACAGGAATTATTATGACTGTGACTTTCAGTGGTGACAAAATAAAATCATTAGACTGTGTACACAAGCAAATTCTGCCAGTAAGTTAAATCTGAATTATTACTAGTGTTTTAAGCAATATTTTTTTTCTGAAAGGAAACCTGAGAAGTTTTATCAAAATTGTACACAAGTGACAGTAATTAAATAAAGCACTTAGTCATATTGGAGATTTTTTAGACAAGCAAAACTGAATTGCTTAGAGTATCTTCTTATTTAGAGCAAAACTCATGCTTTTTCTTACACTTTAACTCTAATGAAAATAATCACCAATTTCCCAATAATTTATTTTGGCTTCTCAAAATTTATTATCTTCCTTTTTGCTTCTAGGAACTTGAAATAAAAAGTTCCACCTGTTTTCTCTACTATCTGTAGAATATAACCAGGAGCATCAAAGTATATACAAAACAATTAACTGTTTAAAATATCATTACCATCAGAACATGTATGTGTAAGGAAGTAAACCAGAAATCTAAATGAGACAAAAATCAGTAACTGTAATCCTTCAACTACATACTCACATTTCTATCAACCTTATTTAAAGAGGCTTTTCTTTTCAATGATTAATTAAAAGCCATTGAGAATAGGAAGCACTTATCCATCTCTGACATTTTCTGAACCTGTTACCTGAGATTTTGCTCTCCAATACCTAAATTTATTTTCATTAACTGCAGAGCTCCTATTATACACAGCAATAGAGACAGGAAGGAATTATAAGGCAGTGCTTTAATATCAAGTCAAAACTCTGTCCTCCTTATGGTGTCTACACACGTTGCCATTTATGATTGGGAATTGAATTCTATTGCTCAGGTAGGAGATGGGCCAGGGAAAAATATATTCCAGGTTTCTCTACTTTCCACTTATCCCAAATTAAGCACTGAAGTGTGATTTCAAAGCAGTAAGCTGTAGCTCGGAAACAGTATGTACTTGACTAGCAGCAGCTTTAAAAATATGAAATCTGTGCCTCCAGTGATAAAGATGTTACAAAAGCTGCAACAGCTTCTGTAACATTGAGAAAGATTTGCAGACTTGGGAAGGCTGACAGCCTGGAACATCGTGGTAAAGCTTACCATATACCCTTGTTCACCTACAGACCTTGCAAAAGGTCTTACCCACATTCTTTCTTAGACTGTAACTGGCCTAGTAATTCCCAAAAAATGAGAACAAATAGCTTGTGTAGGGAATTAAGACTAGCTGCATAATGAAGCAAAAAAGTAAATTTTAAAATTTACACATTAAACTTCTGTTCATTGCTTCATCAAAAATTCCTCAACTCTACTGGAAAAAGCTAAAGGTTTTTACTCTCAAGTAAGGCTGAGTTATCTTAGATGAGCTGACATAATAACTTGATCATTCAAAAATGGAGATCTTAGACCTAAACAAGGGTCTCTGAACTACAGATGTTCTTCAGTAAAAAGGAAAAAAACCTTGACATATATTTAATAAAATTATGAACACTTTAGATTGATGGATTACAAAAGCCAGGACACAGCAGATTACATCTGCTGCATTTGAGATAGCTGGCAGGCTATCCTGCTTAAAATATTGGCAATAAAACATTTGGCAATGGACTTGGTATTTTTTTTTAAGCACTGCATGTCCACCCCCCTCCAAACAAAACAGCTTTGACTAATTAGCTTTAACGAAATTATTGACAGCAGAAATTCAGAGAAGCTCTCAATAATTTACTTCACTTCTGAAAGAGCAGGCTTTACATACTTGGAAATATAGTACTTGTCTGTGTGCCCTTGACATGGTTTGTCTTACAGTGACTGAAACCACTGTTTGTATTTCCAGTGAATGGGGCTTTTACATATGATGCTATTAATCAATATTAGTTGACATGTATCAGCTTACTGCTTCCGGCAGAATATTCAGAAGCAAGTTAGGAAGAATATGGAAGCTACAAAAACAAAACCAAAACATGCCTTTCCATTGCACTGCATATTGAAAGACCATGTTACTTACAGTTGGGATGCATATCTTGCTCAGGGGATTGCCATCCAGCAGGTAGGAGCCATTGAAGGTCACATATTCATCGTAATATTGAGGCGCCTGAGGAATAACACTGCACAGCAATTTACGCTTCTCTTCTATTTTCTTCCTTATGTGCAAGTATTCAAAATAGGGGTTTGCTCTCTCTGAACTGTACGGCTGAATCTCTTCAAGTTTCAAAGAATCAACAATAGCTGCCAGTGACTGCTGGGTTTTCTCCTTGGCCTGCAGCAAAGAAGGGTTTGCTTGCGCAGGCTGAGGCACGCGTGACACCTTCCTTTTACGTGGATGATGTACCTGAACATCATCATCTTCAGTTAATCTAATTCTTGCTTTCATAGATGCTGACGATTCAGACTCTTTTTCTAATGTTTGTGTACAGCCAAGAGGATTCTGCTTGCCCTGGTTAGCAAGCAAATTTGCTCTGTTCCTCGTGATTCTTTGAGGTACTTCTTGCTGTTCCATCTTCTGATCCTCAGCAACTTCTTCTTCTACTTTAACTATTTGGCTGTATTTATGCACCTCTTCCTGTATAATCTGTTGTGAACTATTTTCCAAATTGGATATAGAGGAGTACTGTGGTGGGTCATCCTCCAACACATTTCCTCTGTCTGCAGTGCAGGGGCTTTTATTAACCAATTCATTTGTAATTCCCTTTGACATTCCTGAACTTAGTTCACAGAGATCAGCATTGGCTTTACTATCAACAATGTGCACAGAGACTAACTTTTCTTGTTGATCTTTTTCATTTCTAATATCTGAACTATCTGCTGTGTTACCATCCACTTCACTCAGGGCATTCTTACAAACAACTCTACTGAATGAGCTCATGTTTAACTGTGAACTGCTATCACTTTCAGGAGTATCCTTCTCTAATGGTAAATCATTCACCTTTTCATAGCTCTGAGAAACATCATTTGCAGAGCTCTCAGAATATACAGCCACAGGTGCATCAGTCTTCCTGAAGTTTGAAGGGGAGAAAGCGTTTTCCAGCTCTCTGGTACTAGTAGTATCTGTTTCCAAAGCAGAAGTTGCAGTCTGAACTAGATTTTGCTGCTGTACTAATGATGAATCTTGACTGATAATGCCTGGTAAAGAAACGTGTTTTGACACAACTGGAAGTGGCTGGATAGGTAAAGAACAAGGAGATTGTGAAGGCAAAACTGATGCAGATTCTTGAGAACTGGAACTTCCCTTAATTTCAGGGTGCTGAGGCAAAAAATCAGATACTTGTTGCTCTTTTAATGTCCTGCTCTCAGAATTATGCACTGCTACAATGCTTTTAGCATCTTGCTCTGGTACACCACAGCCTGAGCTGTTAAAGTCATTGTTTAATGAATTAAGTCTGTCAAAAGGCACATCCCACAATTTGGTTTGCTGAGTCACACCCCTTTGACTACATGGTTCTAAATGCATGTTAGGGTCTTCTGAAGGGCTCATCTGAGCAGTATCTTTAATGGTACTTGTCCCCGTTGTTGCCTGCTTGTTGCTAACAGCTCTGCTGGGAGATGATGTGAGGTTTGACTGCAGAACAGCCACACTGCTTTGAAAATCTCTTTCGAGCATGCTGCACAGTAGCTCTGGTTTAGGAGAAGTGCTATTGTAAGTCTGAACTGACGGCAAAGTGTTCTGGTTGTTTTCTTCTGATGTTCGAGGCTGTTTGCTGTGCTCAGAAACTGCAGCAGGCATGCTGCATCTTCGAATCTCTGTAACAGGCCTACACTCATTTAAAACCAGCTTAACATCTTCAGCAGATGCTGATCTCACATACATTTGTGGGAGCCGGTTCGTGAAAGGCGGCTTAATGCGATCTGGCAACTCAGCAAGACCATCGGCCTCTTTTTCCACAAGGGCTGGTGATTTGGCACTTGCCAAAAATGGTGACTGTGAAAAAGACATTTGGGAATCAGAACCTTCTGGCATAAAGTCCGAATCATATTCGATTACAGGCCTTGGAGTAGTCACTGTGGTATGGCAAGAATCCTCAGAGCTCGCAACAGAAACCATGGACACGGACCTGGAGCTCAGCCCCATCTTTTCATTTTCTGATCTGGGGGATCTATTTAAATTATCTAAAGCCAATGAAGCCTTTGCAACACTGACACTTCTTGTATCTACTGACTGTGATCTATTACTTGTAGCATCTTTCTGCTGTTTTTCCTTCATACAAACATCTGGCAACTCGGAACTTTTGGAACGAATCAGTTCTTTGCCTTTTACTTCAGTGAATGAGTGCTTGGGTTTTTCCTTCATTTTGTTATGCTCTGAACAAGTGCGGTTTCTCAAACGTTCCTTCTCTTTCTGTTTTATTTTTTCTTTATGCTTTCTATGCCACTGTTCTATTTCCAGATCTTTAAGGCTAAGCATTCTTTCGAAACTAGTTTGCATTAAATCATCATTGACTAATCTTTTTTCTTTAGGCCGAGCATCCTTCGATGCAGGAGCTGGTTTAGGCTTAAGTTTCTCATGTTCAAGTTTTAGTTTCAGCAAACTACTTTGATGCAGTTTATCTTTGTGCTTATCCCTCTCTTTGTATCTGTCTATATCTTTATCTTTTTTATCTTTCTCTCTACCATCTGGAGTTTTCAACAAATCATCTTTTGGTTTGTCTTTCAAAGATGACAGTTTGTCATGAACTGTTTTATTACTTTCGGTAATAGTGCATCTCCTTTCCTCTTGCATATGTTTCGAGCTTGCTGAGGATGAGGCCTCCTTGTCTTTGGATTTGTCTTTTTTTTCAAATTCCTTTTCTTTGGTTCTACTTTTTTCTGATTTAGTATATTCAGATTCTTTTTCAGACTGTTTGACTTTTCTTTCAGTACAGTGTTTTTCTTTGCTTTCAGCCCAGTGTCTGTCTTTATCAGCCTTTTCTTTATCATGCTTCTTATCAGTTTTTTCTTTATTTCTTTCCTTGTCATCAACTTTTTTAAGAGCACCCATGCTTTTTATTTTATCATTTTCCTTATGGCACCTTTCTGCTTGCTGAAAACTGGACTTCTCTTTTCCTTTCTCTGTATTCTCATTTATTTCTGCTTTATCCTTCTCCATTTTGTATTCATGCTTTAACTTTTTCTCTTTTTCTCCATGTTTTCTTTCTATCTTTTCAAAATCTTTTTCTTTGATTGAGAATCGCTTTTCTGTCTTCTCTTTATTTTCCTTTAAATTCTTTTCCTGCTTTTCAGTATCTGTTTCTCTTTCTACTACATGCACGCTAGCTGCCTCATCTTTAACACCAAAACAGAACAATTCAATTTCTTTATCTGCAAGCATAACATCTTTTTCTTCTTTTGTATCTTTTATTTTTTCATCCTTGAGAGACTTCTCATTTTCCTTTTTGCTCTTCTCTTTTTCTCTCTCATCTTTAATACTTCTCTCTTTCTGGAACTGTCTCTCCTTAACTAACTTATCTTCTTTTGCCACGGTTTTTTCTAGCTTTGATTTTCTGTCTGAAGAAAGAGATTCATGTTCCATATTTATCAGCATATCATCATTTTCATCACTTTTGAAAAAGTTCTCTTTCCAAAATTCTCTGTCAAACTCAATACTTCTTTGAACCTCTTTAACATTATCTTTATGTTTGTGTTTTTCTCTTTCCCCATCCTGTTCCTTTTTGTGCTTTTCCTTTTCTCTTTCTTTGTGCTTTAATTTATGTTTTTTAAGTGTTTTACCTTCCTTGTCAATTTTTCTCAAAGTATATTCTGAATTCTCAAATGTTGAGCTATTATCTTCCTCTTTAATTTTAGGACTAGATTTTTCACCAAATTCCAAGTGAAAATCCTTTTGATGATGCTTACTTTTTTCTTTGTGCTTGCAAGATTTGCCACTAGAACTTTCTACCACATAATCAGAATCAGTGTTGTGATCATACCGAACTAATTCAGACTGCAATGTTATTTCAGAACCTCCTGGTGATAAGCAAGTTTTGGTGTTCTCTTGCTTTAATGGTGTTGACTGCTTTTCACTTAACCCACAGGGATGCTTTGGAGATTTTCCAGCAGTGATATGAAACAGCTGTAAAGAAGAGTCTTCTTTTGAGGTGAAAGACTTCTTAAAGGTTTCTTCCTCTCTAGCTTTATCTAAAGAATCTAACCCAGAAGTAGCTATATTTGTTACTCTAGCATTTTCTTTTTCTTGCTTTACTTCTTGATTCTCTTTATTTTTGCTTTGATTTTTTACTTTCCTTTTAACTTTGCCCTTTTGCTTGTGCTCGTTTGTAACCATATATTCTTTCTTCATTCTGACATCAGAATTTGATGTCTCTGAAACAGAGCAAGGAGAGACCATTTTCTTGTCCTGCATTATTTCTTCATCTGAACTTTCAGAACTTGAATAGAGAACTCTAGACGGTTTCTGCTTTTTGTTTTTGAATGATTTTGAAAACACAACTTTTTCTTGTTTCACAAATAAGCTGGTCTTTTCAACTTCAGTCTCATCTTCTTTCCTTGGGTCTTTTCTAAGAATATGTTTGTCATCAATCATTTTTTTCATTTCATCATCATCATCATCTTTGAACTCATACTCATCTAGAGCAGATGGAAGTGGCGCCTTACTAGGGACCGTTTGTTTGCTGTTGTTGGCTACTGAGTCCTTTTCTGCTTCTGAATCAACATTCCCATCTACACTGGAAGGATTTACAGATGGAGCTTCTTCAGAATCTAGAGTAAGAAAGTGAAAATTAATTGAATACTGATGGAACACTTGTCACACTTCAGGACAAAAGAGTTCAGTTGAGCAGTCACCTCTTCACAAATGAAAAAAGAATAAAACCTATCTTAAACACACAGCAAAATTTCTCACTAGAATTAAGCTTTTTAAGAAAAAACAAAAGGTCATGAAATCAAAGTTCTCCCCTCCCTTTACAGCTTTCACTTAAGCATGTAAAAATACTGAATAATATTTATATCTAATAAACGTAATGCAATTTAAATTTTGAAAACCTCATCCATTGTGCGTAATTACTGTATAACCTGACTCTTTCTAAAGGACAATACCCTGCACACACTGTTGAGGAATCAGTTGCTAAATTGTAACAAGTTTCTATTACACATATGTAAAAATATTTGTCTTAAGATCAATGCTTTCACTAAGCTGAAGTTGATTCTGTGAAGTGATGCCACAACAGTCCCCTTAGAACAGAAGGATCATGCACTGCATTTCAGGTCATTCTAATGCCAAAAAAGCTAACACTACATCAGACCATAGGGCAATTTGACTTTTTTCCTTGAAGTATACTGAAACTTTGTCTAGAAAACATTCCTAGGGGGTAGTGTTTTATGTATTTGTCTGGGAAAGAGAAACCAACTTTTACAATCATGTGACATGATGCTTTTCTTCATGTGCTTTTCACAGACCACAGAATGGCTGAGGTTGGAAGAGACCTCTGGAGATCATCTTGTTCAACCCACCCTGCTCATGCCAGGACACCCAGAGCCAGCTGCCCAGGACCATGCCCAGAAAGCTTTTGAATTATCTCCAAGGAAAGAGACTCCACAGCCTCCCTGGACAACCTGTGCCACTGCTTGGTCATCCTCACAGTGAAAAAAATGTTTCCTGCTGCTCAGAGGAAGCTTCATGTGTTTCACTGCGTGCCCACTGCCTCTGGTCCTGCCACAAGTGACAAGAGACCAGCTCTGTCCTCCTTGCAACCTCCCCTCAGGTATTTTTATACATCAACAAGATTCTCCTGAGCCTTTGCTTTCCAGGCTCTTTGTCATGCTCCTGGCCCTTCCCTGGACTCTCTCCATGGTGTCAATGTCTCTCCTGTACTGGGGAGCCCAGAACTGGACCCAGCACTGCAGCTGTGGCCTCACCAGTGCTGAGCAGAGGGGGAGGATCACCTCCCTCAACCTGTTGGCCACATGCCTCCTGCTGCAGCCTGGGACACCACTGGCCTTTGTAGCAAGGGCACATTGCTGGCTCATGATCAACTTGGTGTTGTTCAGCATGAGCCAGGGCCATTTCTGCAAAGCTGCTTTTCCAGCTGGTCAGATCCCAACCTGCACTGCTGCTTGGATGGCTGTTCCTCATCAGCTGCAGGACTCTGCACTTCCCCTTGCTGAACTATATGAGATTCCCAGGAGCCCATTTCTCCAACACAGGAAGATTCCTCTGGATGGCAGCACAACTCTCTGATGCACCACCCACTCCTCCTTAGAATCCCCAGTTCTGTGTCATTAGGAAACCTCCTGATGGAACACTCTACCCCAGCCATTAATGAAGGTGTTAAACAGGAGTGGACACAGTACTGATACAAGGTACAGAGGCAGTTACTGGCTCCAAAAAACTTTGTGCCACCAATCACCACCATTCTGGCCTAGACGTCTAGACGTTCAGCCAGTTTTCAATCCACTTCATTTCTTTTACCTAAAAGATTCTGAATTGTTGAATATTCTGTGAAAGCCAAATGAAGAGTTCCTGTCTGGCACTCAAGTAAGTTACCCATGATCAAGAATCTTTTGCTTCTGAGGAGGCAACAATTCTTTCTGTGCTCCAAGAAGTGTTACATACTCCTCAATCTGCAGGAACACAGGAGAGACAAAGAATTATTGCCTCCACTTCAGCAACTTACTTACCTGGTCACCCACAGAAACCAGTGGTCCCACCCACTGGCAGGAACTTTTCTACACTGAGTAACTAAGTTACATCCATGTGAAACACTGACTTCTGATTGATCTACTAAAGATGGGAAGTGACTTTGGGGCTATTTTTTACCATGAAACGAACCATCTCAGAAACACACTGTATCGTAAAAAATATGGTATTTTCCTCTATATCTTTCTCCGGTAAAATCATCATTCTGGTATTGAGTTGATCTGCAAAGTGGGAATGGATTACTAAAGACAGAGAGAAAAGTAAAAAAAAAAAATAAAAATCAGAATATACATTTCAGGTAATTCAATTGAGAAATTTAACAAACTACCCCTAAAAATGTAAGTGAAAGACAATCAATTGTTACCTGCAGCAAGCCTTAATAGCTAACACTATACAAAAGATTAAGGTCACTTAAACTTAGGTGAAGTGATGCATTAAGTATGCAATTAAATAGCTACTTTTACCTGAGCAACTGTCCTCATCATCAGAGATGGGCACCTCTCTTTTCAACAGCATCTCCAATTCTTCAGTTTCAGCAACATCAACAGGTCTTTCCCCGTGCTTATTGGCTTGAAATGGATTTCCACCATGTCGAAGCAACAGCTTCACAATCTGCAGCATTAAATAAATCATCTTTCAGGTTATCCACAACATGTTACTTGACCAGCATAAAAATCCTCTGTTGCACACGAAACGTGAATAACACAATATGCGATCCTAAGTCCTATCCATGATACTGAGATTGGAAAGCAAGACTTCAGCAAGTAAAATGCAAACTCCAGGTAGTGCATAGAGTCTGCTCTGTAAAGGAGGTAAAGGGGAAGACTAGAGACAGCTGCCCTTTGTTACACAGCATCATTATAAAAGAAAGAAACAAGGGCCTTTTTTCTTGCTGTTCTAGCACTTCTTCACACAATTTATCTGGTTCCCCACCTACCAGGCTCTTTACTCCTCTGCAGTTGATTCACCCTCTTGCTCCAAATTTTATTTCACTTCAATAAGGAACAGATAAACTTTTGCAAATCACAATACTATTGGTTTCCCCAGCAGTTCCAAAAAGCCCAGAGATCCAAGATCTTACTGGAGGAACAAAGCACCCCACCAGCAACTACATGCAATAAATCAAAATCATCAACTTCTCCATCATCAAATGCAACAATTCATTAATATTACAGTGAATCCAAGGCCACTGCATTACACAGTGTCCAGTATTACTTTTTTTTCCTATGTATAAAGAATGTGGAAATTCAGCAGACAGTGATACCTTAACAGGAAGCTTCAGAATTATTCTGGTACATAATGTCAGTGAGATTGCCACAGGTACCTGTATTGATATCAGATAAACAAGAGGTCCTGTTCTCCAAAACTCTGCAACAACTCTATGAAAGCTGATCTAAAGACCCAATTTGTTTATATACCTAAAAAACCACTTACTAAACAGCTAATAAAAAAATTCCCAACAGATTATGATAATTAATTTCTCTCTTTTCCAGAAAAGCCTTTCAAACTGAGCATCTTGTTTTCAAGGTGTACTTGATTTAAGGATTTCCTCAGCAGGCACCTGTCTTTCCAAAACAAGACAAGGATGCATTCTATCTTTTGCTTTATACAACAGATCGCATACACAGTAATGAAATAAAGGAGATATAAAGGGAAAGCAGAGTCATTTCTGCATCTTATTTGCAGAAATCAAGAACAATTTGAAAGTTAATATAAAGCACCTACAGATCTCCATTTATCTTCTCCATTAAGTGCTGATTGGTAAATTAAAAAAAAATAAGAATATATATACATCTATTTCAAAAGAAATATAGGATATATACCTTGAAATATTTATAAACATATATGTACAGTATAGACTAATCCACAGTATACTTTTAGGAGATCATTTTCTTTTGAGAATTCTATACAGTAAAAGTTTCTCAGAAAAAGTCACTTCAGTGCTTATTTATTAAGAAACTAAAGATGAAGCCTATAAATAATTAAGAAAACAGATATTAGTAGAAAATATCTGGCAATAGAAGTCAGATGAAACAATCAGAACAACTTTAGGATGCTCCCAAAACAGCAGAAGTAGAACTACAAGACCATATGACTGCAATGAGGACAGTCAGGATTTCTGAAGCTTTAGCATTTCAAACCACGTATTTATCCCCCTCCCACTCTCCCAGAACACTCACGTTTCTGTGCCCACTGCTAGCAGAATCATGAAGTGGGGTATCATCATCCAGGCCCTGTGTGTTCACATCTGCTCCCGCTGCTATCAGAACTTTAGCAACATCGTAGTAACCAACATTACAAGCTTCATGCAGAGGTGTCCAGCCTAGAGTGAAGAATGGTAGGTTTGAGACAAAGATCAAAGATTTGGTTTTTCATTCCTGTGCTATAGATCTCTATTGCCTCTGAACATTTCAAAACACTCTCACACACAGTACTTGGCAGAACAGCAATGCCATCCGTCTGATGAACAACATACACTTTATCAACTTCAAACCTCACATGGAATTCCAAGTTTTTCTGAGATTATACTGGAATCAGAAATCAAATAGTAGAAGACAAAATCTGGCATAAAGTCCCCAGGCCAAACATGTCAGAGATTCTTTGACAAGTAAACATTTGAACTCTGGTAAATACATATAAAAATAATATTACAATACATGGAAACCCTCTGATAACCACACTATTGGAAATGGTAAGTGCAGCAAACTGCCATAACCAGTGCTCATTTAGAGTTACTGAACATGTACTAGGAATCAGTAACAACATCAGCAGCTAGAGAGCAAGCTATTAATAAATAATGGCAGTGAACTTATTCTGCTATTTCCCAGAACACTAGTCATTTTTTGCAATTATGATTTCCTCGAGTTCAGTGCTCATTCTCTGTAGCAGAGTGTCAATTGTAGATGACAACCCACACATGCTACATTCCTTACCTTAATTTCCTCTCCCCAACTTGATGACTTCCACTTCATAGCTGACCTGAACTGCTGTTGATGCCTTCTCAAAGCCCAGTTCTGGGGAGGCATTCAACTTTTGTTTCCAACATAACCAGTAAAAGAGTTTAATCACATGAGCTTTGTATCTAATCAGTAGCAGTCTTGTACATCTATGAAGAAGAGGTACAAGAAACCCCTAACTTATCTAATCCCTCAGTAATGGGATTTCTCACCTTCAGCCTTCACTCAACTTCCAAGCTGCCACTCATTTAAATTTTAAAAGCAGCTAAAAAAAAAAAGAAAAAAGCAAAAGGGAAAAAAAGAAAAAAGGTTCTAAGTTATTCTAAAGCAAAACACTTCTTTCTCTTCTTCATACACTAAATTTCCTCTTCAATCATCACTTAGGATACTCACTTACAGCACTGTCTGGCTACTACCACCTCCATTTTTCCATTTTCTTGCCATTTGCTCTTTTCACACTCACCCAACATGGTAACACTCTTCTGCTCTCAGCCCTCTGATTCCTGTCTTTTATCCTCTATATTAATTACCTTCATAATTTATTTTTCTCCATGTTGTACTGCTTTGCTTTTCCATCCTTTCACAATGTCCAGCCTGCCAACTCTAGTGCTGGCTTGCTGTCAGTATCTGTTTCCTTTACTCTTGTTCTCACACAGCAGTATCATTCTGGCAGATATCCCATGAGCAGGGTTACTTCCTCCATTACTAATTCATTTTCTGCTCCTTTAGTTCTGCCAAATCCTTAGCAAAAAAACCTCTAATTCTCTAAACTACATTGCATCCTAAATTCCTACTTTTCTCCACTCATGACTCACTGCTTCAATCCTCCCCCTCTTCTTGACTTCTCCCTCTGCACAGTATTTTGAAGTTCAGCCATCTCTGCTTCTCACTTTGGATCACCAATAAAAAAATATCTCACTTGATCCCAAACAACTCCTCCAGAATTTTGAACGAAGCCTCCAACTTGTATCCAACTGATTCTCAGAACCAGTTCTCAGCCATTGTCCTTTTCCTTTCATCTGCCTTTAAAATAAAATATCTGCCCTAGGTGAGACTGGGATGAAGCTGTGAAGTTAACTTCCTTCAAAGCAACTCATACAGTAATGTGCACTGCATTTGGGAGCAGCACCAGTACTCAGAGCATACTGGTGTTTTGGCTACTGCTGAACAGGGCTTGTGAAGTGTCATGGTTTTCTCTCCCTCCTCCTGCACCAGAGTTTGGAAGGGATCATAGTCAGGACAGCTACTCAAATGTGTATTCCATAGCACAGGATGTCATGCAATAAAAGCTCACTGAAAGGAGAGGGAAGGAGGGTAGTTTGTACATAATGGCATTTGTCTTTCTTTCCAAGTATCTGTTACACCTGCTGAGGCCCTGCTTCCTGGGAAGGGACTGAATATTTGCCTGATGATGGGAAGTAGTGAATGAATTCTTCTTCCTTTGCTTGCATAGGCAGCTTTTGCTGTTATTAAGTGGTCTTTAACATGACCCACAAATGCTTTTTTTTATCTTATTTTCTCCCAACACCTTGTTGAGGAAGGGAAGTGAGAGAGCAACTGGGTGGGCGTGTGGCAGCCTGCCAAGGTCAACCCACTACATCTCTTCTTCAAGTGTTTCTATGATTCTCCCAGTGATTTCTATGGGCCTGTCTTCCCCTGAACCTCCCCCTCCTTTTCTAAAATTGCTCTTGTCAACAAATTCTTCTCATGTCCCCTCTCAACTTCTTTGAAGATCTCAAAGTGTTCTACTTCTGCTTGTCTTCTCTTCCTCTACATGCCAGTCCTGGGCAGCTTCATGTACAAATACAAATTCAGCTACCCTCTTCAAATCAAGAAATTACCCATCTACTTCTTACCTAAAGTCAGTATTTCAGTTCATCTCATTAATATCTTCTCTTGAAGTCAAGTTTGAGCTGACAACTATTTGTGCTATATAGCTCTTAGCTTCTTCCACAGGGGCCTGCTACCTCAACTCCTCTCAACCATTCCCACTGAGAACATAATTCAGATCATAAATCTAAGAACATTGTATATGTCACAACTTAACAAAGCTCACCAACCATTATGTAAATCACAGCAAATACTACACATTAAATACTGACATATCAAAGCTGTCATTAATCCAGCAGGACTAGATGACAATTGCAACCGTACCACTCTCCTCTGCGTTACTGCATTATCAGTTGTCCCAGTGAAGACACTGCACGTCACAGCACCATCACCTCCACCACTATTCAACTCTGCATCTCCTCACATAGCCCACAGTCTCACCATTTAACTCTGCCCAGCACAGTCCTACCAAGTTCAGCAAGAACACAGAATCTGTGTGCACATTTTTCTGTAAATACCTACTATACCAAGGCCCTGGACGTAACTGAAACCTCTCAGTATTAAAACACTGTTCTAATCATAAACTATGTTCTACAGTGTCCCAGTACTACCACTGCCACTGGAAATGAAAAACACAACTTTGGGAATTTCCATGAAATTATAGTTTTTCATTTGCATACGACATGAACTGAAAGGAAACCTTCAGTCTTACATTTAATTTATACAGTTAAGAGTACTCATATTCACTTACCTGCAAAATCTTTTACATTTACATTTGCACCTAATCTGATTAGCTCCTTGACCTGTTTAACATCCCCTCGAATTGCTGCCATATGTAGAGGAGTTTCCCCTCGTTCGTTCCTCTTGTTAAC
This sequence comes from Ammospiza caudacuta, assembly GCF_027887145.1. Taxonomy (NCBI): domain Eukaryota; kingdom Metazoa; phylum Chordata; class Aves; order Passeriformes; family Passerellidae; genus Ammospiza; species Ammospiza caudacuta. The sequence goes on from NC_080593.1 coordinate 103,444,397, forward strand.
TTTGTCCTTTTGTCTTGAAGAAGAGGTTGGAGTTTTCTTTTGGGTTGGTGTTGTTTGTAAGGAATGATTTAAGGTGGAATCTACAAAACAAGTTTTTAAATGGTAACTGTTAAGTCAATTAAAGTGAGATGAAGAAAAAAGATTGTCAAGACTTGCCTTCAAAGATGATAACAACCAGTGAATAATTATATTTCAATAAAAGACACTTCACCCTTCATAGGAGTCAGTACAATGCTGATTTCCAATGTGAAAAAGGGCATTTTGCAAAATCTTACTATTTTAAGCAAGTTTCTAGGAAAGATGAAGTCTATCCAAACTACAAGGTTCACATACTCTGGTATAAATTCTCCTGAATCAAGACAAGGCAGATCAGTATCTACCCTGCTTTCTCCTTCCTCCAGCAAAATTCCACTATATTTTTATGTAGTGGGATGCCAATTTAAAGAATTACAGTCTGTGTATTGTACTACATACAAATCATCATCTGTACCAACACAGCTGGACAGCTGGATAGTTCCTTAAGTTCCACAGCTGGGTGGACTGGATAGTTCCTTAAGAAAACCCAGCCATTTGCTTTTAAATAGCAATTTTGTAAAAACTTTACACCTGTAGAACATATACACATATAAAGATTTTTTTACATGCAGCTGGATCAAGGACAGCTTGAAATGGTGAATTAAGAACAAGATGTCTCCCCTCTCCCATTAAATCAAAAGGAAATAGTCCCATTTCCTCCCAAATTAAAATCCTGATCCAAAGTGAGAAAATGAGGTAATAGTTAAGCTTCAATAAAAATCAAAAAAAGAAAGTATTTCAGGCTTTAAATAATCCATATGGAACAGTGTCTGTGAGGGAAAAATAAACAAAGGAAGAAATTAAATTTTCAGTTTTTACAGCTATCATGGTGCAAAGCTTTTCACATACATATAGAAGATTAAGACTTTTTCATCGGATTAATCATCCATGCAAAATAAATTTTAACAGGAGTATGAATGATTTAAAAATTTAAAAAAAATAAAAGATTGTTGAAAAACATCAGTGTTCTGAATATTCTGCTAGGACAGAATTAAACAGGCAGGAGGAAGAAAACTGTTAACTCTGTAAGATCACCTGGGCTGTTGTCTCTTGCTGTCATCTGCATGAGAAGTGCCATCTGTTTGCGCTCTGACAGAGGGTAACCAAACAGAATGCTAACGGGTGCTGATTTCTTATTCCCAGCATCCTTCTTCATTTTCTTTTTCTCCGGACCTTCCTTCTCTAGAAATAGGAACATTTCAAGACTCAAGCTGCAGTTCCATCAGTATATTTTTCAAAAAATACAACCATCCTCTTAAGGCCTGTAAACTCGTGACTGGTGACAGGTGATGAAAACCAGAAATTACACCTCTGACTTACTGCATTTGCATTAGTGTTGGTTACCTGCTCTAATCATATTAGGATAATAAGCTACTGAGATAAAGCACTTAAAGCTGTAAGCAGGATTACCAAAAAATTTTAACAGATGAAAAACCTGTTTCATAGAAGGAATGCTGTGTATGCCACAACTTTAATTCTCAGAGATTAAAGCCAAGAACTTAAAATTTCTGTAAAATCAGCTGTTCAGCTTTGAATACAGATCTGAGACTACCCACTCTTCTACTTCTCTCAAGACACCATGGTAAAAATTAGGAAAAGACTAGTTAATATTGGTATCTGCTAAGTAATTGGTTAAGATTGTTTCTCTCAAACTCATCCTGGTATTTTGTCTTAAAGCAATTTTTTCTCCAGAATTCATATCCTTCAAACACATGCAGCTATTTTACATACATAACTTCTTTCCTTTATCAATATTTACGGAAGCTGTTTAATATTTCATCTCCAAGTTTTAAACCAGGAGCTAAAATTACACATCTGAGTAAACACATAAAAAATAAAACTCCCACCAAAACCAAGAAACCCTATCATCTGCAAAATAGGAAGACCTTAAAACAGAGGACTCCACTGAGCAAAACTTCACTGAACTTCTGCAGAGGTAAAAATTAGAATCTTAATTCCCTTTGAAGTTCCTAGTTGCCTTTTAACTTTCTATAGTTCTACCTTCTTTCTTGTACCATTCTTTTCCTCTCAACTAATTTTCTGCTTTCCTAGCCTTCTCTAAATCTCACTTTCTAGACCTGATTACAGACACAAACTCTAGTAATGCAGTGCACTTGAGGCACAGGAAGGCACATCAACAGTTCTTATCTTGAATTCCATACTGACCCATAAGAAATACATGATTTTATGGGCTAAACAATTGCCAGTGAGAGTATTTAAGAATGGAAAGCTACTGACCCATGCATATATTTTAAAAACCTCTGTACATTTATAGAGGTTTTTTATTTATCCATCATGTTTAAAAAGGAAACAAGATTCCTTTTACAGAATCAGATATTCTTTTATTCTTAAACTGCCGGCAACTCAGAGTCTTGAATATCTAAAAAATTAATTCAATATCCAAATCAACGCTATTTGTGTTCTGCCCTATTTGTAAAAACATCTGCGTAGGAAAATAATAAAAAACCCCTTAACAATAAATTTGTGCTTTAATCTTTCCACTCTAAGCATGCTGCTCTTTCTGCAAAGATAAAGCACAGCATACACTTTACTGATTAATTTAGTACTTCCATCAAAATAACACATTTCAGATTGACCAGCATAATCAGATATTTCTTAGCATATGCTATTTATTGTTCACAATTCTTTCCTTGAAAAATGTATTTATTTTCATTCTGAATTATTTCTTACTATTTTAGAGCTATTTTCAGCTTGAGAAAGTAAGGCATCAAAATAAATGCAATAAAGTTTTTTATTATCTAGGCTTTACTCTTTTATACATTGGGATTGTCTGAGTTTTTTGGGTTTTGCTTTTATTTAAATCAGCACAATTTATTCCTGCCTCATGTTCAGTGCTCCATTTCAGTGGTAAATTACTCTTCTATTACACTTTATAAACACAGTGTTTGCAAAGCATTTCTTACAAATTAAAAGCATCAAATAAGAACACCTGTTCTCACCAAGTCATACTGTAATTATGCACTTTCTGCTCAAAAGGAGACACCCTTTAATTTAAACGGATATTGGACTTCATATATGTTGTCAGTAAATCTAACAGTTTAATACACAAAAATCAATATGATCAACAACAAAGCTAAAAAAGTCTCAAGATTATAGCTGGTGCACCTGATGATCCCCTCCAAGATCTCACAGATATGAACTGGTTCTGACAAGAGGGGTGGAAGAAAGCAAAAAACCCCAAACAAACAAACAAAAAACCCCCAACAAACAAACCAACCCAAAAAAACCCACCAAACCCTTCCTCCCCCCAAAAAACCCCCGAACAAATAAAACCCCCCAAAATCAAACCAAACCAAAAAACAACAACAAAAAACCCCAGGGGAAAGTGAGTAGGGCATATAAAATAAAAAGTTCTATACATAAAAAAAAAAAAAAACAACAAACCAATGTTCCAAGAATACCAACACATAGCACACTTCACAGGATGAGACCAACTTAACATTTAGGAACTTCAACTTCTTAGCTATTCTTCATCTTATAGTAACAGGAAACTTTCACCACTGTGAACTTGATGTTTGTACAATTTGAACAGTAAAAACTTCCCTCATAAAGGAACAGAATCAGTTAAGATATGAAGTTTAAGTAGAATTTAATTACAAAATTGACTGTGAAACTCCATCAATTGGTTTGGGCTTTTTTTTTTTGTTGTTGGTTTGTTTTGGTTTGGTTTGTTTTTCTGGCTGGTTTTTTTTTCCCATTTTTTATACTTTGTTTTCAGGTTCTATGGAATTCAATTATCTTCTATTACATTCACATTCTCATCACTTTCTGCTGTTCTTCAGCAGTTAGAAATGAACTTACCTTCATTAGAAATGGAACATAAGAGATTTTTTTATTTTTTATTTAAAAAATAGAAACTAGAACTATTCCAGTGGCTTCATGTTCAACCACCTTTATGAAATAAATTTCATAATACACAGCCACACCCCCTTGTGTGTGGCTCTTTAAGAGTTTCCCTTGGCAACACAAGCTTTTCAATGAACAGTGAAAAAATTATTTCTAAATACTCAGGTTATGTGAAACAGGAATTCAGGAGCATCTGAGTACTTATTTGTAAAAGGGCTCAATGAAATCCACTCACAACACTTAGAACGTACTGGCACGAGGAACATCAGAGACACTGGTGATTGTACTAGGATAATTTACACATGACAGATTTTGTCCCAAGGCAACCAATAATGTATCTGGTTTTTTGTTTGCTTGCTTTGTCCTGCAATTGGATAAAGTACAAATACCCACTCAGGTAATTTTTAATGTATTGGAAAATTAAATTATTAAGTAACATAATATGTAGATTTCTCAAAACAAATCAAAACAAACTAACAGAGCATTTAATTTGGTAAAATAATCACTTCAGTGGATAAAGGAAATTAAGCAACAAAACCCAAAAAAACAACAAACCTCAAATTCAAACTTCAGGGTTCATCGTACACTGTTTTTATGTAAAAGACTCCCAATATAGTCTAAATCATAAAAATTACCAGGATCAAAAAACAGGACCATGCAAAATTAAAATATGAACTGCTTAAAATGAATATTATGAAGTCATAAGATTGAATGATATACAATCAAAGAATAATATGTTCATTGCCAGGTAAAGACCACTTCTGCAGATGACGGAGTTCAGAGATAGAGTTTATGGAGCTCTGAGTGATCATTGCCACCTGACTGAAGTTATTTTCAAGTTACTTCCAAGAGAAACACATCATGACTGGCTGTGTTTCCTACCTTAAGGGAAAGGGAAAGCTTAGAATGTGATGCAGAGACCCCACAGTGCATTTAACAATGTAGAGATTTCAAGGTACTAATGTGATACCTAATTAATCAAGTTTATGACATATTTATTTAACAAAACCAACACACAAAACCACCTCCACTTTCCTGCCTGTAGCCCAAACAACAGTTAAATGAAGTTGTTACAGTTGAACAATAAGCCCAAATCCAGCAAGCAGTGTGTGAGCACTCCCTCCAACACTCCCACAAACCTCTCTAACTACAGAAAGCAGGAGCACAGGAATTGTGTTACTGTGATGTACCCCTGCAGCATGAAGAGGTCAGCTGTTTTGCTCTTCTGGATGACAACTAAATGCTAAAAGAAGTCTGACTGTGCCAGGTTTGGACTACTTTAAAAACTGAAATTGAAGAGGTCAGAAAACAAAACCAAGATCCTGCTATAAACAGTAAATCTGGATAACATAATTTCCAAGAAAGATTAACAAATTACCACATTGAGTATAATTGTAACTCATTGTTGTTCTTGAATAATCAACTCTGTAACAAGACTCTCTTTGCAACTGAAAGATTTTTAGGATCTGTAGTTATGTTTAATTATTATGAAAAATTCTAATTTCTCTCTTCAGACTAATAAGGTGCAGAAAGCAAACAAATCTGACCTCTGCAAAATCAACACCTGTGTACTGTTCCTATTCCAATAACCACATCAGAGGTTACTTAAAACTAACCAGATTACTTAAATACATTAAGAAAATTTAAGCAACTCTGTTTAAGCAGTCTAAATAACTGATGGCTTTTCAATCAAATTATGGTTTTGGATTGGGAGACTTCAAATCAGAGAATTTATTTTAAAATATATGAAAAATAATTCTGCTTTGATCATCCAATCCAGCAGTTTCAATCAAAGCTTGTGTGTAGACTACTCCCTAAGATTTACTTATAAATAGGTTAAAGCTATACTGCAGAATAAATAAATTTGCCTGCAGGATGTATACCTTGTATTATTTTTGTGGTTGCTCTGACCAAGAATGGAGACGTCACAAAGAGCTCTCAGTTTCGGGAAGCCACCACAGCCAGGGGAGTGTCAGAGCCCTGCACAACAGCAGCAACACAACAGGATGCTGCTGATAAAGACAGGGACAGAGTGTCCTTCCAGGTGTGTCCTGTTCCCAGGGGCCTCTTCAGAGGGCCACAGCTCTCCTGGGACTCACACTGTCCTCCAGACCTGCACACACTTGGCAGCTCCTGCAGCCTTCTCAACTGGCTGCAATCTTCATGGGTATCCAATTGTTAAGAAAGTAACTAAAAGGCTCAATCTTAAAACACTGAATATAAATTTATTGTAGCATTTTCTTAAGAAAAAAAATTAGATAAAGAGGTGAGCCATAATTGTTCTAGACTCAACAAATGCTGTTTGGTTTCAGTCTTGCCAAAACTGACTGGGTGTAAAATGTACTTTGTGTACAGTGTTGCAGAAATCAAATGAAAAAAAAACCCAAAACATTTCTGTGTTACAGCACTATTCATTTGGCTGTCCATGTTCATTATCACTTGCAATATTTAGACAAAACCTGAAACAAAGCAAAACAAAACAAAAAAAGCCAAAAAAACAAAAAACCCCCAAACAAACAAAAAAAAAAAGCCCACCAGAAAAAGGAGCAATTTTTACAAAAATCAGCAAAAAAAGGGCAAAAGTTTAGTTTACAGAAGACCCTGGAACTAGAACCAAGAAACTTTTAAAGATGTAACACTCTAAAATTAAGTATCACCATTCTTTGACTCATTTACATGCCTAACCAGGATGAAATCCAATTGTCATGGAGTTTCTACAATCACCTAGTAACCCTATAATGTATCTTGGGGATAAACCATTTATTAAACTATTGAACTAAAAAATTTCAAGTACCTCTAGCTACTTTTACATTTAGGGCTTTTTTAACTCAGACATATTTTTAAAGACCTTGAAGCTGATAGAAAGCTTTTCATTACCTTTTCTATTTCCACCATCTGTGTTCAATTACACTCTAATTTCCAAAAACTTACTTTTTTGTTTCTCAGCGTTTGCCATTCTCTGTACACAGCTATCAGGGAGACACTTCTGTCAGAGGTAACAGTTTAGCTCAGTGACAGCAAACCTTTTCCATGTATAATGCCATGTTTGTGCCAGAAGCAGCACTGCATTTCATGATCACTGATGTCACTCCTAATCCATGTCAGTGACAAACTTGGCACCAGTGTAAGTGTCTAATTCCCAGTGGTCTAACCTAATTGGTTAGGCACAGAATCTGCATTACAGGAACAGTTTTTTCATCATAGCAGTGCTCCTGCTCTGAAGTTTCTGGAAGGTTTATGTACCAAGTGTCCCACCTGCAAAAGGGCAGTTGCTCTAACCTCCTTAGCTAAGCAGAAATTAAATCTTGACCAAGCTGTGGTGTTTGCCAGCACAGTTAAGAGCCACATGCCTTCTACTTTTATGTTAAATATTTCTTGAACTGTCTATTTCACCTCCCTGCTACAACTTCTGACAAAAAAATTTTATAGTGTGAGCGCTGTCTTTTTGTGCATGTCTAAGCATCTGAAGTAATCAAACTTGTTTGTGGCAACTGTAACAATATATGCTACAGAAAAAATCCACAAAAAGTTTGGCTACTTTACAAGATGCTCGGGACAATGACTTATTTAAAGTTGATGGGGGTAAGAAGACATGACTAAACATTTTCAACAGAGAAAACTTTCAATATATATTTAATATTACATCTAAATACATTTACTTCCACTATGAAAAAATAGTTATCGTCTAATATCAAGCAAAAAATTTAATAAAGCAGGTGCTGGGAGCATACTTCTAATTTAGACATAGTCTTTTCAAAATCAAATGGTATTGTGAATAGTGCAAGAATGCTGTAAAACCACTGGGAACAGAACTAATGCCAACAGCATTGTTTTGTCATGTGACTATGTCAAATATGGATTTCATACTACAGTCTCTTTACAGTAATAAAAGTATGTTTGTATTATCAAGGAGCCAAATCTGCATGAAATCAATCCTGAACAAAAATTAAACTCACACTGACGTTTACACTTCTACCTTGCATTTAAATCTACACATATTAAGGGAACTCTCTGGTCATGAAAATATTCAAATGTACAATAAGCAATGTATAAACAATTGTAGCACTGAGCTTTGAGAAATTTCAGGAACTTCAATGTGTTCTGCTGGCCATGGAGACTGGTTATCAACTTAACTATTACTGAACTATAATTGCACAATGACACAGATAATTAATTACCTAAACCCAGAGATAACTGTACCTCTTGGAATGGATTCAGCTCCATCCATCTTGACTAGACAAGAACTGTGTTACGAATGGCAGTTTGAAGCCTTGAAATCAGTTCTAATATAAATAAGCTTATGCTCGGAAGAACTACTTAGGCTCTGCAGAGAAGGTACAGGTGATAGGAACTTAAACTGAAAGGAAAGTGTGCTCTCCATGACTAGCTCAGTTAGCTCTGTCACCTTAGCAATCTCTTCTATGAAGGACAGTACATCTACCAATGCAATGCTCCCTCCCCAAAAAAGGCTATGAAAGGCTGACAGCTGTGTCTCAAATCAAGGCATTCACATGGTTTTTCATCTGTTTACTCATTTGAACAAATGGACCTCTAGGGATGACAAAACAAAGAAAGATTTGTTACTGAAGCAGAAGGAAAGAATGAGGTTAGGAAACAACTGGAGAATACAGATCAACGATGGTGGCATGCTGGCTATTGCTAATGACAGGATGAGAGCCTATCAGATTGAGATGCAACAATCAGAAGGAAACAAGCAACTTTTATACTTAGTATTCTTTTTAAAGGGGAAAAAAAATCAATGTAAAAACATAACACACAATTAATTAAGTTAGGACATATTTTACCAACAAATAATTAGTTAAGGAAATAAAAAGGTTCTACCTGCGTCTGAATTGCGATCTTCATTTCTGGATGGACTAATTGTAAAAGGAAGTTTACGTTTCATGGAAGACTTTTCTTTCATCTCCTTCCCCACATCACTCCTATCCACTTTTGGAGTTTTGCTGTAGGATGCAATCTTGTCCTTGCTCTAATATAAATAAAAAGTATACTAAGTAATTTTTGCATAAAGCAGGACAGTTTTATAATGTATACAGACTGAAAAGACTGACATGTGAGAATGCATGTGCTTGTGTTTAAGTACGTGTAATACAAAATTTATTCAATAAACAATAGAATCAATTGTCGTTTCTTTTTTAAATTACTAACTTCTATGTTATTTCTACTTTCAGACACATCACTGTAGAAATGCTGTTCACTATTAGAGGCTTAACTAATTAGCAAAGGAGCAACATAAACTGAACAAGAATTTGCCAAATCTTGATGACCACCCCAATTTCCTTCCCAGACCATAACAATCCCACTAAAAGCACATTAAAAGCCCACACTGCAATTTAGACTGTGAATTGTAAACCCCCAAAAATCCTTCTAATTACCCTCCCCTGCCTCCACTCCCACCCTGTGATACATCAATGCAGAACTCCCTTTCTATTTCAACAATAACAGTGCAATGTTTCATTCAAGAAAAATCTATGAAGGAAGGTTTTAAACTGATATCAAATTTAGAAGAAAAAAGGTGCAAGTTATTTGGATTCTTGAGTTGTATAAGTCTAGATATTTTGGCTTATAACCCATATTTCAAATAAACAGAGAAAAATCTACACAGGCTCGCTATTAACTTATACTTGATTACACTAATATAGGATAAAGATTGCAAAAGATACCAGAGTAGCGTAAAGACTGCTTGAGAGAGCCCTCTGCAAACCCAACATCTTAGCTACCAATCAAGTTGCAATGCAGAGATATCTTTTCTGTATAATACATGCTGCAGAAACAATTATCCACTCTGTCAGCTATCACAGCTCTACAGCTTTATGTCATTCTTAACACATGATCAGACGAAAGTACTAATAGATTAACTTCCTAAAGGTAGAAGAAGAATATTCACCACCTTGCCAATCACTGAAAACCAAAAAGCTGGTCCTTGGTACTTCTGAAGATTTATTCATTTGGAGGAAAACTAAAAAATAACTTGAAGTAGAGGTACTGTTCTCAAAGGCACCTTTCCTTTTTTTCAAAGAAACCAAACTCAGGTAGGAAGACATCATCTGACATGCTGAGTTTAAAATGTTGCCAAAAAGTTAGGCAGAAGTGATTAGAAAAAGAACCTGTAACAAACCCTACAAAAGACAAATATCTGTACAAGGGAAATGGCAAAGAAGGCATTAGTCTGTATCAACAGAATTCCTGAAGTATAAAGGCTGCTGCCCTCAGAGAACATCTGTCTTCTTCACTCCAAGTTTAGAAACCCAAAAAACCAAAGTAAAATGCAGAATAAAATCCACACACCAAAACCAAAGCCAACTCTCCTTCAAAACCCCAAAGGAAACAACACCTTCCCCCTTTTATTTTTTTTACAAGCTAGAACAAACAAAAAAAAATCTAAAGACCCAAACCCCTTAAGACACCCCTAAGCCCTTGGATCATATAGCGCCTGTGGTATTAGTTATGAAAGAAGTTCATCCATCTAACACAAGTCATCAATTCCAAACGCATCTCTAAGTTAGCAAGAGCAAATCCAAACTTCATTAAGCCTTTCCACATCTCGTCCACCACACACACAAGTTTCCCACTTGAGCCCAACCTCACCAAGAGCTTTCTGATCCCTTGTTTCAAACAAACCATTTATTTCTCCTATCTATGTATGTGCATTTCCCACAATATGAAGTGGCATCAAAATTTTATTTCTTTCTCTAGAATATTGTCTTATGTTTGGTACTATGCAATAGAAAGGACAAACTAAAAATAATTTAAAATTCCTACGCAGAAAATCTTGGTTTCAACTTGTTCAGTAGAAAAAAAAACCCCACAACTTTTTGCAGTTGGTAATCTCTAAGAAGAATTCCTTTTTTGAGGGCACTCCTCAGTAAAATACATCAGTAGGTGCTCACAAAGAGGCACAAGCTGCTTAAGTAATTTGATAGCTTTACATTAATTCTTAAATTGCTTATATGTATCATGTTAAATATTATGAATGATGCAGTAGTTTTTGAATAATGACTGAAAATTAATTATATGAAACTCTAATTAGGAGGAGAGACAGTTCAAAGTGCATACTTTCAGATAAATAAAAACACATTGAAAATTTTAAAAAAGGCTATACATAGAATACACAGAAACTGAAAAAAAAAGGGAGACTATTCTGTTCTTTAGCTAATGTGGAAATAAGCATTCAGTGATGGACTTTCCAATCCAAAAGATGCAATGGACAGGGTGTTTGAGAAGTCTGTATGAAGTTGATGCTATTTATTATTTTTGGTGACAATGCTGAAATAGAGACACAATCAGATATGCAGACATCATCACAACTGAAAGAGAGGAAGAAGCAAAGAGCCCTGGCAAGGCAACTGTAAAATGACTGATTTGAAAAGCAGTCTTAATACAAAACAAAAATAGGAAAATCCAGAATAAAACCAAGGTCCTACAAACTGATAAAAATAATTAACTGTACTATCACAAAATGCTGTGTTAGAAGACAGAAAACTCTTAATGGCATCCTAGAATCAACTCCAAGTAAAGGAAGTAGGAGGAGGAACTAGAAACCCTGCAGGTTAGACCAGGCATTCCGTTTTCAAGAGTGAGCATTCACTGTTCCAATTGTTCCTAGTCACTGCAACAGCATGGACATCTCTCAGGGTCCAAGGCAAGGTTCAAAACACAGCATCAACAGGTCTGTGGCATTACTTTAATGTGACCCATATAAGCAACCTAAAAGGAAGCTGACATTTTAAATAAAATAATCTGTAAATCCTGTGGACTTTCCAAAGAGGCTGATTAATCTCAAGTGAGAACTCTTAATCAGATAAAACACTGATGAGATGTTGATGTTAAAAAAACTAAACTACTGCTGCAAAGTGAAAAGCATTACATACTTTCCATGTCCACTGCAGCTAGAGAACATTTAATGGCTTTAGACTGCAACAGGAGACTAGCAAAGGTTACTTATCCTTCTACTAAGTATCTAACTCTATGCCAGTCAGCATAATTAAGTATCAGAATAAACTGCCCAAGGAGACAGGAATTTCCATCAGGCAAGCCTTTAAAGAAAAGGTCTGGCAAACATCTGTCAGGAACTGAGTACAGCTTATTCTACTCTGGGGCAAATGGATGGACTGGATCTGCATGTCTCAACCTTTAATGCATGCCTCACTGGAGGATGTAGTAACAAGGAAGAATTTTCTCTGTCAACAAAACCATACTAGTGTGCTATGATGAGGAACACATTTTTAATCTGTTCAACAGGAACTGTCTCAGAAGGCTAACAAACAGCAGTCTGGACAATTTCTTGATATCCCATTCCAGCTCTATTGTCTGGTACTGCTACAATCAATGACAAGACACAAAAGGAGGCAACAGAGAGCCACATAATCTAGCAGATGTACTAAGGCCTGGGAGAACAAGCATTCTTTTTCTGCCTATCAAAGATAATTACATACTGAAGAATATTCTGTATGGTACCAAATGGTTTTGGGCACTATTGCTGGAGTCTTCCAAGGAGAGAATTAATTCTTACAAACTCCAAATGTGCTTCTCCTTTGGAAGAGATATCCATAGTTTACTTCCTTAGTTTGGCCATATGAAGTATAAATTCAGATAAATTAAAATTTCATCATGTTCATATGTTAACAAAATATCTCATGCCTCATGAGATAAAATACCTCAAACATTAGATGGTCTAGCTGCTGTATACACTTCTACTATTTTTTTATGCTTGCCAGATAAGCAACTGAAATAAAAATACATGTACTCTAATGCATACATGATACAAACTCATTTTATTAACAGCAACGTTATTTCTAATGGTTTTTTTGAGTTGTCAGAAGACTTGAACACATAGTTCACATGTTCACATAGCTATTCACTGGTTATTAGGGCTGCACAATAAGCATTGATTTCTGGACAAATATGAAAGATTATGCCTAATAATAACAACAGTAATCTCACTACATTTCTCTGTCAACAGTTAAGAGTGCACAACTAGAACCAGCTAAACAATGTAAAAACTATGAAATGGAAATAAAACCCTACAAGTGTTTTTTCTTTTCTCTATGCTAACCATTGGAATAGTTTTATGCCATTTAGGTCACTACAGCTTTTAAATTGTGAAGAATGGGAATTTATTATGGACTGGTATCCTTTAGCATTACTCATCACTTGTAAGAGGCACTGTATTTTATGAACATTACTTCACACTAGGCCTCAGCACTTCTTAACACCAATTACATTACCTAGTGAATCCCTAACATTTTTCATACTTCTAATGAGTTAAGAACTGTAACTTTTAAATTCATGGCTGCACATGTTTATGCATTGAGAAAAATCCTTATTTGCTTTACAGATATTTCCACTACCTTTTGAAGATATTTCATTAAAATTATCACTGTTGATTAGCCTGGTCAATCTTTATTTACTTCAGGCCTCTATGTTTGTGTATGTAGTACAGATTTACCTTCATGACTTTGTGTTGTTCTAACTCACACTTTACCTTAGCCTATTGCCTGCCTGATTCCAAATAATTTTCTTGGCAGAATCTAAATTATGACATTTTGACAATATCTTCTCTATCTTTCCTAATGCACTCTGAAAAGTGCAGATTAGTCAAAGGCCAGCTGAACACTTCTCACAATTGTCCATTAGAGAACAGGTATGTGACAGTTTAAGTGATTATTTAACATAACCATGTATTCAGTTCTCAAAATATGACAACTCTGTTTATTATGCTAAAAACCTGAATACAGAAATATTAACTGAAACACTTCTACTCTCCATTAATAATATTAATTCTCTGTTTTTATTTAGGACCTTATATTACACATTATTTTATATCATGCAATTCCAAACCAAACCCTACATTATTCTAATCTCAAGCTATCCACTGTACCAGGGTGGACAGTGAGCAACACTGGACAGAACAGTATAAGCAGTTTATCAGCTTACTTTTTGGTATCACCTTCATCAGTCCATCACTGGGATTCCATATTCACAGCTTTTATTGATCTTCCATTCTCTACTCTGTCCCTAAATTACTGAATGATACTTCAATTAATGTGACCATATACCAAATAAAGACCAGAATAAATAGGAAAAAAAAAGAAAACCCAACATTATTTCATCTCTTTACTAGTAAGCTGATTTCCTTTCCCTATTTTATTCTGTTATCTTCCTCATCTTATCTAAGTAGTTCATCAGAGTCAGCAGAAAGAATTACCTTTGCCTCACTTTACTGGGACCAATGAAACAAACTAGAACGAGACTAAAAGGTCTAAAGGTTTCTATGAATGTTTTTGGAAGATAAAAAGTTACAAGTAGATGCTGAATCTTCTAATCTTTTCCTGTTTTTTAACCTCCTCCTGTCTTATATCCATTCATCATCAAATGGTCTTGCAGAGAATCCAGATTTCGACACAAGAGTAAGTATGACCACACACAGAGAAAATCCTTTTCTAGAGAAGACAGCTTTATAGATTGTTGGGAAACAAACAGATTCTCTCTCCTTAGGGCAATATACATGTCACTCATCATTGTGAAAGCAGAGGATTACTCCAGCTTCTGTTACTCATTAGTAGCACAGATAAATCTGTGCTCTATTGTACAAGTGCACTAGGCAGACAAACTGAAGAACTGGGTGATTTGAAACTTGCCTCCAGAACTCTGAAAATCACGGGATACTTCACATTCATAAACAACAAACAACCCTTCAGCATGACATGATATTCCTTCATTTCCCAACACTCAAAAATGGTATGTACAATTTTTAGATGGGACTCCCTTGTACAGGAGCTACTCTAAAGCTTTGTGCAGCATTTGGCTTTTAAGTCCTCCCTCACAGGGGAAGTAAGTCCCTCTGCTATAAAGGAATATTGGAAACTTCTGTTTTTCTTTGGTCTGTGCTCTGTCACAGGCCTTCACACCTGTTTTGTGTGTTTGTACAGAGAGAAATACACATAAAATAAAATAAAATATGGACTGTTGTTCTTGTGAGTATATGAAGACTTCAAATTAGCTAAGATATGGAGACTATATACTAGCTTATATCAAATAACACCAAAGCATCCAGCTCCTTTTAAATTAACTTGCACATTACAATAAAAGTAGAATTCTATCCCACAGTTTAAGTTACAGTTAAATAAATGTAAAAATGTATAACTTTTTCAATACTGAATATATCAGAACATAGATTCATATTTATTTCTTCCAATTACAGCAACAAAAATCATGAAACATGCTTCATTTTACTGAAATTAAAGGGGCATTAATATAAACTTTACCTTTCTTGCAGTTGTTTTTTCCACCATGGTGCTATTGCTGTCAGAATTTTCAACTTGAACTGTTTTTGTAGACCCAAATTTGGGCATTTTATAGCTGTTTAGCTAGTTGTATCTTGTATCAGTGGGTTCATCCTGTGTCTGAAAAACAAACAAACAACATTATATAAATATACACACGGCAGTGTCATTTCAGGACAAATGTTACTGCAGGTGGTAGCAGAGCTGGATAGTACCCCAAAAAAGACGACTAAAACGACACCTGGCTCCAAGCATCTTCCTCACATGCAGCTCAAACCTTGGGGCAAAACCCCAAAAGGTCTAACACAGCTGTTGCTGGGGATGGTGTATGAAAAAAGCACCAAGTCAGCTGCTAAACTACCTCATCCCTCTAGCTTACCTTTTTGGAAGACTGAACATTTTTGGCTATTTTAACAGGTTCATAGGTTCAATATCTCACTTTGTGTTAAATGTCCTAAGGCTTAGAAAGATGAACAAGATTTCTAGCAACACTGGAAAGAGAAATAAGGCTTTCTAGCCCAGGAAATTGAAACACTGTATATTCAAAGTAGTATGGGAAAAAAAAGTCAAGTCTTATGATTTATGATTCTTTCTGGATCAAGAGATGCCCTTTTAGAAGAAAAATCTTCTAAAGCTTAAACCCAGAACTAGAAACCTTAATTTCCACTGTCTATCAAATCAATTACATAAGCCACTACTAGAGCCAGATATATATTTATATAAAGCTCCAAGAGCTGTGTAGTGTTTCATCTCCATGGTACACCAAACAAGTGTCACTACAGATTCACATGATGGAAGGGGTCTGACTTGCCTCTTCCACAGCAGGAAGAGCCACCCTTTTTGCAAGAATGGCTGAGAGGAAAGGTCACACAAAAGGTAAAACTGCATTTGACAGCACTTTAAAGATTATGACTTTTTATGGGTCTTTTTAAGTTGATGTGTTTTGTTACAAGTATTTACATGATCACAATCTTACTGAGTTGTCATAATTCAATGCTTGATCAAGTCACCATTTCAGGTGCAACACTTCTACTGTTGCTTTACCATTAAGGTTTTGGGATCATCATGTAGAGAATTTGTTGCTGTTCTAGGACCATGGCACTATTTTGGTTTGACACAGTTAACTGACAACAAATCTGGACTTTGAAAAAACCATTTTGCACACTACACCTGAGTGTGTAGTGAGACATTGATATTCAAACAAATTTCTACATCCTGCCCACACATCCATCCCCCACAAAGCTTAAACTGTGGAAAATTTGAATATTTGTCTAAGAGTAATAGTGCTGTACACAACAATGTAAAATGCTACTTTGTTAATCTTCCAGATAGGAGGGGAAGAAAGTTCAAAAAGCTAAATCCTTGAGACAGAGAAGTAGGAAAGGTTGCACTAAGTTCTGCTGTTTTCCTCCCTTTCCCCTACACCTGAGGAAGTTGCTTTTTGTTTTGTTGGTTTTTTTTTTTTTAACACTAACCACAAGCTTATGAAAAACAGGAAGAGATTAATTAGAAACAATCTCACAGTCTATAACCAGAATCTTGTCTCCACTATGATACAATATTGTGAAACTCATACTCTTCTACTCTTACTTAAGACAAAAGAAACATTAGTATACTCCATTTATGGAGTGTTAACAGGATTGATGCAGCCTTACTGATACAGAGAGTAATTGTTCAATTTTAATGAACATTAAAGCACATGGTTATCAGCCTTTTGTTTTTAGTTGCTTTTTCTAACAGCTGCAGGAACAAAAATATGGTTATCAGTTCAAAGAGAAAGAAAACTACACTGAGTTTCCTGTAATTTACAAAAAATCTTTCCTGAATCCTAAAAGAAGCAACAAGTTACTATCTTCACAGAATAGTACTGTGCTGATTAGACCAAACATAATGTATTACCATAGTAGCAAATATCTGTTCCCATGGGTTTTAAAAGGGACAAGTCATAAATCTGCTTCTGCTCATTTAGCCTCTGAAATCCTCTCTGTAAGTTTCATTCGTAACAATTCCCATTGTATATATCATGATTACAACTACTTAAAAAAATAATGGGTCAAAGTTTTCTTTATTGTTTTAATTAAAATATTTTTCATTGCATATGCTGCTGTTTCCTTTCCTTCCTTTTTTCCTGCTACCTGGCTCCCTGAAATTATCTCCATTCCTGCTTTCCTTCTCTTCCTTTCCTGGTTTCATATGCCATTCACTGGTGTATGACAGCAAAAAGCCAAACTTAAAGAGCTTAGGCTTGGCTCCCTTGGTCTCATTTGCTTCACCAGCAGGAGCTGCCCTTCACAAAAGGCCTCCCTGCATGTCTCATCTGGACAGCAACAGTTTATTTTTTTAAATGACAGGCTGGTATACCAGCCTCAAGTATTGTATAGGGGCAAGAGGAATATGAAAACACTTTCAAAATAGATTTCAATTAAAGGTATTTTTAATAATACTGTTAGCTTAATATAGAAATAGAAGTAAATGAAAACAGAAAGCATAGCATGTTTCCATTTTGTTTACCAAATGGTCAACAGGCAGAAGCAGATGTGCAGGAAGCTCCACCTGAACATGAGAAGAACTTGCCTGTGCAGGTGACCAAGCACTGGGACAGTTAACCCAGAGGTGTCAGACACAATCCTGTGCCACGTGCTCTGGGATGGCCCACTGTGCTCCCCTCCAACCTGACCCACTGATTCTGTGATCCAAAGTCAACGTGAATTCATGAAATTCTTCACCCAAAGTCAAATATGTTTTGGGAAAAAAAAACTGATTTGGAAGTTCACTAAAACTGAGTGTTACATACTGGATTACCAAAGCAGAACCACCACACTCTAAGACTAACAAACAGCACTATTTCCATAAAGTGTTCCAAGTACCAGATTGCTGTTGCACAATGGCTGTGCAAAATTTAAAACAGACATAAATGCATCAAGTATGTGAGAAAAAAATACTTTTCATAAAGAGCAGATATTCAAAAAAATTATTAAAATATCACTATGGTGGCCCAGAAATTAGGCAAACTATTCAACGGGTGATTACACAGTGTATATAATAATAAAATTTTCTGCGGAATAAGTGATTTTACTGACACTTCAACTTTTATTTCCATTTGTCTGGAGTTCAGTGCCATTTCAACTCAAGTTCTAAACACAAATGTTTGCATTCATAGTGAAAATGTAGAACATTAACAGGGTCTTCCAGGGAAATCTAGATCTGTCTGCTTTGAGTTTTCCTCACTGCCATTTCTTAATGCAATTACTTGTTTATTAGACAATCTTGATGGCACATTTGGAATCACCAGAACCCTAAATTAAAAGTTAAACTCTTTACATTCAAATTATTCTCCTCTGTCACAACAAGCAGTGTCCTTACTTTTCATCTGATAGACAGGCACAGCTGTGCTTTCTCTCAAGCAGACTGATTTCAAGCTTTTCAATAAAACAGAATTTGCTTCCTACTAAAGAAACTTCTCTGTATGTAACAAAATCAGATATTCTTATTTTATGTTTGGACATCTTTCCTGCACATTCATTACCTATCATGAGTCATACTACTGGAAATACTGTTGAACTCTTCTCTCAGTCATTTTTCAACTAAAAAACGAAAAATTCTATTTTCTCCTTGAAGTAATAAAGGTAAGCATCTAGACAGATCTATGGGCAGTGACATACAATGCTAGGATTATTTCATATAAAAAACCCTGAACATAAAAAAAATCCCAAAAAAATCCCACCAACCACCAGAATTTCAGATATAATTAGCTACAGAAAATTAGTGATATAATTAATGTCTAATGTTAACAAGTCATTGTATTAATTTGTATAAGCTTACAACTAGCACTGATGAAAAATATGTGAAAAAGCTTCTCCTTACCTATGCAAAAAACCAGGGAATTCAAGCAGTACTACAATGGTGCTGCTGCCACTGTCATTCACTCCTTTACACCTTTCAGTTTGTTCTTCTGAGAAATCAAGGGCCATGTGTTTGTGTTAGGTGCATATGTATGATTCACTAATGACTTCCAAGCCTGTAGATGGATTTTCTTTTAATTTGGCAGCAGCAGAAATTTTCAAATATATTAAGCACTCACAAATTTCAGGGGTAAAGGTGGCCAGTGGATAATAAGAATAACAATAATAATCCATCACTGTTTTTCGCATGGGAAGGCTTCAATATAAGCTTCATGACATACTGCCTGGAAGAATACTCCACATGAGATGGCCTTTGTAAACCACTTTTCCTTTCTTTTTTTCTCTTAATTATGGGGGGCAGTTTTAGTTGAGACCTGCACATTACCAGAGTCAGTCAATTACAAGACACAAATTGCTATGAAATTAGGCATCATTAGTTTTGGTGCTCACTGAACTAGCTGTTTCCTTTCTGGTTCAGACTGTGTTCCCTTCAACACCTACAGCAAAATGCGACAGGATGCTTTGGGAAGGTTTTCTCTGGTAGCCCTGCTGTACAGCTGATCTTGAAGGTTAGCTGCCTGCTGGGACTACTCAAAGCAAGGGGGCACAAGATTAACCTTCTATGGGAGTATCAGTAATTGATGAGTTCATTTCCAAGACACTGCATCTACCCTCCTGCTCTAGAAAGCATCTGCATTTGAAAAGCAGGGATCTAGAGTAAAGCAATCTTCTCAACTACCTCTGCTTCATCTGCAGGGAAAAAGAAAAACAAAACCAAAATCAAACAAACAAAAAAAATATCCCTCTCTCAATAAGGATTTACTCCAGAATGGGAAACAGTGAATCAACTATAGCAAATTTCTGCTATAAATGCTTCTAAATGTTATAATAAAATTAAGCTACTGAAAATGACAACTATGGCTACATCTAAATTAGCAAGAAGTAAAGAATTATCAAGAGCAGATCTGTAGACTAGAACAGCTGGTAACAAAAATCCAAATTTCCACTAGTCACATTTAGCAGGTTTGCTCTGGACTACTTTAGTGCAGTTCCATGTACTAAATGCACATTAAAGGTTGGAGTACATTCAACAATTCCTAAACACGTCTCAGCTTAAACCAGGAGGAATCAAGCTCTGAAAGCACTGTACATAGCAAACTAAACTACAGTGAGGAGAAAGGGCAGTCATTGATTTAAACTAATTCAATGTTTAATTGACCTGATTTTCTCTTAGCAATCTCCTTCCCAGCCCTAAAAATTTGTCTCTTCCAAGTTTATTTTGAAATGGCTGGTATGATCTAGATCTCAAAGCTATTAAGAGTCTACCAAAGGAAAAAATAGTTAGTGGATGAGTACAAGAGAGATGGCTAAGAACAGCTGAACTGAGGGAAAGGCAGGCAAAAGCCAACATTACATATTCTGCTCAGAGAAAGCCAGCTGGCCAACCCGTATGCACACACTGGCTAATTAAGAAGTATGTAGGTAGCTCACGCCTAGCCACACCAAATGTTATCTGCATTCTGGTGGGAGTGTGTCAAAGACAGATGAGGTTAACACACTGAGAGAAAGGGAATGGGTAGAGTACAAAGGACCAAAAAGCTAGAAAAAACTGGTATTTTCAAATCCTGTAAGAAGCAGAGTTTTAGCAAAAAGATGTTCATTTAACTAAGTTTAACACTCTTATGTTCTTTTTTCTTCTTATCAGGAAAGTGCAAATGACTTCAGTATTCTATTTCACAACAAAAGCATCCTTCAGCAAACAGCTGAGAGAAGTGATTTCTTTCCAAAAGAGAGGTTAACTAATTATTGATGCTAAATGAAATGTGTGATGGGAGATGTAGCAGCATGGCCAATTATTTTCTTCTTACGGAACTCAGTCCTTCTGCACACAGTTACTCAACCACAGCCAACTGCTACACAATGAAATGGCTCCTGGTAAATTAACATGTCATCAGATCAGCGTCTACCTTTTCACCTACAGTGTCCAGTTAGAAAAAAGGGCTTGAGACATAACAAGAAATTATTCAGGATATTTCAGTTAGAGGCTAGGGATGTGCTAAGAGGCACAAGCAATTTGCTACTGTGAGGAAAGAGACCATTCAGGTTACAACACACAATAAGAGGGCAGTGAAGCCCAGTAGGACAGGGCCAGGCTTTTCTGGGTTGCACCACGTCTACAACAAGAACATCTGTCTGTATTTTAACCTGGTATCTCCCACACAGAAATATGTCTAGAGCTTCAGATTAGCCAAATGACAGAATGTGACTGTGACAAGGAGGCAGAGGAGAGAGAGACTTGACAGGACAAGGCTGAGAAGGGATTGTCTCTGGGAGGAAAGCACAGAGGACTCCATGATCAACACACAAATATTTTTTCCCCAGAATACTTTTTTTCTGTGTTACAGAACACAAACCAGAAGCCTTTAGTCTTGTCATTCCTATGCCTTGTAAAAAAGCATGAGAGTTCCACTGTTTAAATTGAGAATGACCAGCTTATCCCTGTGTCCATTTTCCACTACCTCCTTGGACAGATATACTTCAAACATGGCTGATGTCTCATGAAAATGTCAAAAGGATGGTAAAGGATGGGAAACTGCTGAGAGCAAGCACTTAAAAATCTCATCAGAACATTATACAAAACAGTGTTCTGAAAGGTCAACATTTCAGTGACTGCAGCCAGAAAAATATTTGTACCAAGGTCTTAATTGAAGAAAACGGTATCAACACAGCTATTCCATAATCATTACAGCAGTTTATTTGATCTTTACAATGAAGACATTGAAAAGGTCATCAAAGGCTTTATTTGAGCAGAAATAGTTTAAGGTTCTTGTGTTACATGGATCTCCCCAAAAAAGACTTCCTCTCAATCATTCAGCAACTGAGGGCACTGCTATAGTCCAACACATTTTACTGCTAAGTAGGAATAGGGAACATTTGAACTCCCTGGGTGCTAAAGTCAAAGCTGAATAGTTACAAAATCTAGACAGTAAAACATTTTTTTTAAAAAGCTGATAATACATTAGATATATGCAGCTATAATGGACTAAATATACACTGCAATACATCCCTACTGGCAAGCCTGCCTCCTGCTGTAGGCTAGAACCATATTCTCTACAAGCTCAAAGGAAACCACATTCTGCATAAGAAAAGATTAAACAAAAGGCTATTTGTGTACACTGCCCTATTAGAGATTGTATTTTTACCATCACCACTTCCTGCATGTGGTACACACTATAATACCTTCAAACACAACGAACAGAACATTTCACCAGGCTCTTTCTGCCCTGCGCTCCATGTGTCTCATTGTACTCACAATTCAGTTCTCTGGCAGTAACCAGCAAATAAATTACTAACCACTACTGGCTTTAGGAAGCACAGCAATTTAGTATTGTAGAGAGCACTGTGTGAATGATACATGCAGTGGCTTTTGCAGATGAAAGGTGACAAGAACATTTTTATTTGGAAAATATTCACAAGGTCTTTTCACACAATTGTGACGGTTCAGTGCATGCACATTCCGGTGTTAGGGTCATGATGAAAGAACTGAGCTCCAACACAGTCTCAAACTAATGTGCCTAAGGCAAAGTCTGGTGCTGTATTAAGTGCAAATGCAGTACCCAGCATGGACATGAGTCACAAATTTGGCAGATTTTACAGCATTTGATGATAAAAATATGACAAAACATTCTTGGTTCAGAAGTGAGAAATTCTTTTTTATTACATTTTTTCTTCAAGATTTGCACAATACTTGGGACAACTTTGTGGCTAGACCATGCAATGCTGGGATTAGTTCTACTCTTTTGCTATACCTATTGTGCAATCTTAGAAACAGTGCCTTACCTCTCCCCTGCAGCAGTTTGTCCTACCAGATTTTAGTGGATATATTTAAAAAATTGAAGAAAACAAAGCATCACGTGCCATGACCTAAGTTGTATATATATATATATATTTTTTTTTTAGAGACTCCTCAGATACTAGCTAATAGACAGAACAGACTCATTGTCCTATCAGAGAGCATTCCTACATTTTAATTTGAAATGTTGAGATACCGAGATTCAAACATAAGAATCGCACAAATCTTTCTGCAATAAGTAAAATAAACTACTTATTTGAACTCCATTTTATAAAGGTGTCCTTTGTAAAATAAAGCGTAACAGTAAAACAGGCATGGGCAGTGACTACTCACAATCTCCAGAACAGCTTGTAATACACTCTGAAGTACCTACTCATAGCATGCCAGACTACACTATACAGGGATAGGATGAAGGCACTAAAAAACAGCCAACACTCAGGCAGCAAGAAAGATTTTCCAATACTTCAGCTGGAACTTACCACTACTTCCTACCAAAATAAGAAATGTATCTCATAGTCTAGGAATTTCTACTAGGAAGAGAAAAAAAATGAGGACATACAACACTTTCCTATGCAGAAAACAAACAAAACCTTTGCAGTGGTTTTGTTGCACTTGCCTATATAGTTTCTTGGGCTCCTACAGATAATCCCTATTTTAAGAGCCTGAGTTTACCTGTGCCTGGTTTCAAGTGTCAAGTTCCACAGATTTCACAACACTCTTCAATTGATTTCTGTGGCAATAGTAGCAGCTAGACATGTCAACTTCTTTATAACAAATATTCTCTAATAGAGTGTGACTGAATCTACAGCTTTCTAATCAACCTTTAATAAGATTTTTGTCCTCTTTTATTTTAACTAAACACATATTTATCAGAGAATACAAGAACTTCATTGTACACAGAATTAAAGAATAGTTGAGGTGAAGAGACATTTAGAGGTCCATTTAAGTCTCTCAGTTAGCCAGTCAGTCAGATATTTTCAACTTGAGTTGAACTTAACACAGACCAGGTTGAGTTTGTTACTTGAGCAAAAAAACACAGTAAAAGAAGTATGGAAAGTACAAAAGTTCCTAACTGTAGGCACCTATAAATCATGCAGCAGCACTTCACAAGCAGCACACTGTGGAAGAAGAAAACACTTTGGCCCAAGATTTAATTTCCAAAATCCTATTCACTGATTGAAAACACCACATCCCAGAATGGCTTAGAGATGTGTTACATGGACTGATTTCAAGTTTAAAGGTACTACAGGCTCATACATACAGTTTATTAGAGAGATCATGCTGCAGTAACAGCTGTATCTGAGTAAGAGATGACTCCTCTTTTACATCACAGCTTGTCTTTAGGAATTCCCTTGCACATCTTCCCAAAGGTTTTCTTGCAACTACATAATATTAAAAATAAACCAAGTACGGACTGAAACATTTACTGGAGTAAACTGGACATTTCCTGGTTCACAAATTCTCAACTAAAATTCCAAAATGTACCTGTCAGAATGAAACCAACATGCTGACAACCTGGTGAAGTTCTGAGGAACCAACAACCACAAACAGCTGCTGCAAGTGGCTAAACTTGCTCCTAGAGAAAGATAATTTATTTCTCCCTCTTAACATGATTCCTGCTATTTCAGCTTGTCTTGATTTCTACCTTCTTAAAGGGATGAAAACTTCAACCATACCTTAAAGAAAAATACAACAAAAAACATCAACCTAAATAAAAAGCAGCATCTATCCCAGGCAACTCTAAAGAAATTACTATTCATAAATCAAAACCAGGAGTGCTCCAGCTCCCTTCACAAATATTAATTTCTTTTCACGATATTGCTGGAAGATGAAAATGCATTATTTCCTTCATTTTACAGATGGCAAATTTGGTTGACAGAAATAATGAAGAGAAGAAAAAATGAAGTGAGTTTGACCATCTACCACACTTGTAACATCAAAAACTTTATTTTTGAGATTCTTTTGCATTAGATAGTAGACAATACTTGGTTAGACCATAGCTACTATTGACTTAATTTTCAACTTCTGCAAGCAACCACTCTTTCTGCAGAAGGAAAAGGTCAAACAGTCTCAAAGCAGATATCCCCATGAGGAAAACAGCATGTGCTCATAAAAAGCCCATAGCTCACACAAAATCCAAAACAGACTGAAAATAGGTAATTTTCAGGGTCAGTGTTCAACTTCCTTCAACATGGGACCCTCTTTTCCGGTAACCTTCTTGTAAGTTACAGAACTTCTTTCAGCTTTTGCCAGAGGACTCTTCTTAGAGCAGTAACCTGGACTGCACAAATGCATTTAACCCCAGACATTCGTACAGTTTATCATTTAAAGTGGAATATCATCCAAAAACCCATCAACTCATGCTGCAGTTCTGCTGTGTGCAGCAGAGCAAATGAGCAGTGCTGCTCTAATACAGAGCAGACAGCATTTCTGGCACAGCAGAAGGTCAAGGTTAGCCACACTGCAGAACACAGCAAGAAGTCATGCAAATATGGACAAGAAGCACTCGTTTTACTTCTTTTGCAACACACTCCTCCCATTTCCTTCCTCTACTTTCTCTGAAGTTTCCAGTCTCAAACAGATTCTGAGATCCTCCCACTGCAGATGTCACTCCACTCATCAAGATTACAAAAAAAAAGAAAAAAAAAAAAAAATCAAAGCAGTTTGTTGGTATCACACTTCTAAACTCATATGGAATTAATTACTGTTTATGTCTTTCCAAGACACTGCAAAAACACATAAAAACGAACATTTTGTCAAAATATCCTTGCAGGTGCTATGTCAACCAACTGTATATTGTTTGGCATGTAAGACCTAAAAATTACTAGCAGAGCATGACAGAGGAAAAGAAGAATGATCCCAAATATCTATAAATTACCTTTAAAATACTTCCACACAGATAACTGAACAGGAAAGTATTAAAAAAAAAAAAAAAAAAGTGTGGCAGTCTCTACTTTAACATCTCATAGCAGTATTGAAGACCAAGTATCCAAAAAGGTAATTTTCAAAGGATCGGACACTCTCAAATTATTATTTAGATTCATGGACCCTAAACCTGTGTAAATCCATCTTTGTAAAGACCTATCCAAAAGAAGACACCAAGAAACCACCAAGAAAGCTGTGTAAGGTGCTGAGAAAAGGTAGAAAGCAAAAGAAGGAGAGAGGAGATTAATTATTTTCTAACTCTTGTACAGCTCCCTTCTAGGATGCTGAACTCCTTCCTTACTTAAAAAAAGAAAAAAAATCCTTAGGAATTAATCTGTTTACATAACATTATTTAGGGTGAAAAAACAATGTTGACAAACACAGCCTGAACAGACAGGACAGCCCAACCCTGAAAACACATGAACAGGGAAGATGGTGCTTTGCAACAGGGATCCCTTAGAAAGATTGTATTTAAACAGAGAGTTGAGAAATGAAAGCACTGATGAGAAGGTACCTGAAGGAACAAGAAAGTGAGATCAAATATCATGATTTCTGTTTTTAATTTTCGAACAGAAATAGTTTCACAAGTCTGAAATCCTAAATACTAATTGTTTAGTAAAAGGAACACACAGGGTTCAAGGAACTCTCTTTACAATATGTACTTTCTGACATATACAGAAATAGTATAGATGTCTACATTCAGGACAAACCTTCAGAACAGCAGCTCTACCAGCTGGAGACGATGGAATTCTCCATTACTTCAGAGAATTCTCCATTACTTCAGAGAAGTTTTTGAAGGGCTGTGGGCTTGCTTAATAGTGAAGCATGTAGACTGGATACATGTATTACAAATGAACTTGCACAATCATAGTCTTAAGTAATTAGTAACTTTCACAACAGGCTTGGAAAAAGGTGACTTGTTCTAGAAAAGTATAAAACAGTAGAACATTTGGTATCACAGTGGCATCCCAGACTGCACAGGAATGGCAGAATCCTTATCAATAAGCCAGTATTATCTTGCAAAAAAAGACTGACCATTCTATTACCACTATCCATTCAATCATATAATTTCCCCTCAGTAACCAAGAAAAGTGCTGCATGGAAAGCATTTACATTTTATGAAAAAACTGATTTTAAATTGAACAACTTTAAGTACAAAAGCTGGAAGTTTGTGGAACTTGCACCTGATGATATTTTCATTAAAGAATGGTTAGGAATTACTTAAAAGCAGAAACTCCTCCCCCTGATTCTGAGAGACTTGTGTTGAAGCTTCTCTTTATGCATATAGACACACATTGCCTACCACAAAATGGGAAGGATAAGATGTAAGAAATGAATGTTTAGGAATAGGGTTATCTTGGGTTATCTCCTGGCATTATCAACAAACAAACAAACAAACAAACAAACACTGCCTCTCCCAGAATGGTGACAATCTTCCTTTCATAAGTCAGACATCAACCCTCGTTTCAGTGGGGCAGGAGCAGCTCCCACACAGTGACAAGGGGCATCATTCCTCCTGAACCACTTACACAATTTCTACAGCATTCCTTCATGTGTGCCAGTAAGGAACTGAACTGCTGCCAGAATTCAAGATGAATCTGAAGGACACTTGTCAGTATTGCATTATTCTCAAGTGCATTTCTCTAGTCTCAGATTAACCCTTTGTCTTTTCATGGAGGATACTATCATTATTGTTCATACACAGGCTGGCTGCTCTGCAAGGAATCATTAGGGAAAAAAAAAAGAACGGTTTGAATAAAGAATTGTTTTTTTTTCTTTAAAGAATTCCAAATGATGAAAAAAAGGACTAAGTTCCTTTGCAGATGTTCTCAAGATTCATATAATTTCTGAATAAATTGTCTTATTGCTAATTATACTTCAGTTACTTTTCATATTTCTCCTTCAGCAAGAGAAAATAAGATTGTTTCACTTTCAGTTTCTCACTCAGAGTCAAGCACCGGAAGAGATATTTTCCATTAAGTTATGGCACAAGTAATGTACAGAAAACATAGATGCATTTGTATTTCTTTAAAAAGAAATATCCGAAGCTGCATTTTTGCCAGGCAAAATGAAGTCCAAAGAAGTCTCTTATACAACCAGCTAATCAGTAATTTAAGTATTTTTTTAAATGACTTAATTAAGAATCTGTACAGCAGAACTTGGTAGAACGTACCACAGCTTTACAAGACTACCACACACAGGCAGTACAAGAATGCATCCTCTGACTATTAAAAATCAAATTAGTCAGGAAAAACACAATAACTACAACAGCTGAAATTTTATCAAGTCTTCAACAATAAGTTCAGCAAGGAATCTCAGCAGACTAAGTAAAATTAGAACATAATATTTTCCTTGCACTATTGAGCCAAATTGCAGGTTCAACTGGTCATGACCATAAGCACACTGCCCTAGCTGAGCCTGCAGGGAGCCTGGGAGGGACGAGATGATGGGGCCAGAGGGGCCTTCTGACCTCAGCTGGTCCATGATTCTGTCCCATGAATCAGAAATGCAGATGCTCTTTACCTCAGCAGCAGGATGGCTACGGGCTGTTCTCTCCTCCTGCTGACACATTCAGCATAGGACAAGGTTTGTGTCTTCTGCATTCTCCAGAGACTTATGCTATGTGGTCAGGACAGCATTTATTCTAACAAATCCTCACACAGCTGGCCAGAAGAACTGGGGCATCTTGTGAGTATGGGTGCCATGCTCCCACCGTGTCAGGACAACTGTGCAGAATGCAAACTCCATATTCCTACTGAGGGAAAGACCTAGGTGGCAAAATAAACATTTACATGGAAAAGCAACCTCACCTCTTAGAATCAGACACAGGTAAGTTTCCAGAGTGCCTGAAGGGATTGCCCTTTATTCTCAATAGTCTCTCAAAATAAAGGAGATTCTACAAAGAGGAATTCTATTCCAGGGAAATAAAAGAATATGCTGGCCCAAGAACTCTGGCTCTTAGGAACCCAAAACGCTCCTTGCAAAATCCATTAGTCCTCCCTTTTAACCTACAAGTCTATAAACTTGAATGTTCACAGGTGCTTCCTCTTGAGTCTTTTTTAGGATGAGCTATGGGTTCAAAGGAAACACCTGCACAGTTTAGCTTCATATGATACACTCTTTAAACTACATGGAGAAGTGGAGTTGTAAACGTCAGGCTTGATCTACAGGTTATTACTTAAAGATGTAGCTACATAAATATTTTTCAATTAAGAAAGATTATTGCATATGCAGAATCTACCAGAATAAAACTTAAAACCCTCTTTATCAGTGCTTTGACAAACATAAAATAAGCAAACCTACTGCCAAACAATTTACAATCCTTCCACAGGAATCTACTTTCCCTCTGGAAACCTACAGATCTCCAAGACAAGAGATTTCATGACTATGCCATACGTTATTACTACAACCTCAATAATTTCTATTTAAATCTTCATAAACTAATGACAATTTTGTCAATCTAAAACCAAGAAAACCCACAACTTCTCTGCAGCACTGCCAGAAAGAACATGACTTCAAACACACACAAAGGCCCTTCAGAGGCTGAGAACAGATCAAGTGCCAACACCTACTCACAGTCCCTCAGCTATAGCAGGATTCAGGACAGGTGAAGCAGGTAGCTGGAGGGCTACCATTCATAAGAAGAATCTAAAGCAGTAGATGCAGGACAGAAAGGAATCTTGGCTTACTCATGGGTTCCCAAATGGACAACAGAGGTTTTTGTCCTGGCTAAATTGTGAAGACATGCAACATATTCAACAGGCTTTAATGCCACCTCTTGGCCATCACCAAATCTCGCAAAAATAACAACAAAATCATCTGTCAGCTCCTTTACAGAAATAATCTTTCTTCTGGGGATAAGAGATAGCAAGGGAACAGATGGAGTGGAAAGAGAGAACAAGCAGAATACTGTTTGCAGACAAGTATAACTATTTAGGGCTGTAAAACTACAGTGAGTACTGCAGTTGACTTTCACTGAAGTTTTACTGTGTCATCTGCAGAACTGGACTGGAAAGCAAAGAACCAGTTCTTTTCAAGACAAAAACTAGAATTGTTTTTAATTTGCTGAAAAAAGGTAAAATGGGTGTCAAGACACCTGTTTCTTCTTGAAGTCAAAAAATGAATAGATTAGCATTACCCACACATGAAAGAGAACACCACCAATGAAAGACCCATTTTCCCTTCATTATTAATCTAGGAGTAAGAACCCAGATTAGTAGGTTGCTGAAGAGTACAGAGCACCACAGAACATTGGTTTCTCTCAATTACTTGTTTGTTGCATACAATATTGAAGGAAACAAACAAGAGGAAGACATTTCCACGAACCAGCTAAGAAAATCATTTGGCCAACACAGCTTGAAAGGTTTGATAGCCAGACACCTCTTAAGCAGGAGTAATGCAAAAGGCCTGGAAAGAGAAGGGAAACCATAGGAAATGTCTTTACACATAAGCTCATTTCTGCTGTCATCAAACAATGGAACTTTTTAAGATCTACTACAGAACACTCAGAAATGTGTTAGGGTCATTTGGGGTTCATTGCACTGAATACATTCTGAAGCCCAGAGAGGAGGATAAAAACTGCTTTCTACCTGATGCTTTCCAGCCTCATAAATGTAAAATATAAGGCAAGGAAAGAGTTGTTCCAATACTCTCTATCTCCAGCAAGCTACTCAAGGGTAGAAAACAGATGACCAGAGAAGAAAATAAATAAAGTTTTCCTCCACAGAGTGCATTTTTAGTTTTTGCCTCTAATATAGCCCCTAATTCTGTCTCTAATGTTGCTAATGGCTTTTCTTAACATAAACCAGTGTGAAATCAACCCACTTGTGACATTACCTAGAGCACTCTGTGTAGAAGCCATGGAACTGAGGAGCATTTATTCATATGCTGCTTGTGAAAGACAAAAGCAGTTGCAGCAGACATAAGGATCCTTCATAAGATCCAGGGAAATAATCTAAAATAAACTAAGGCAAAGTCATACTCTCAAGGGCTTCATGTCTCTACATGAATATTTAGTCTTTAAGCAAGGTGGCAATAAAGGTTCTCAACTGCCTCCATAAGCTTACAGAAGAACTTTTAAGGCTCTTGTATGTTCTGGAATAATAATGAACTGACAAAAAAACCCCTAAAGATGTTAGCAGAGCTCTGACTTTTGTTATTCTGTTAATAAAATCATTCAGTGTAATAACACAAAATGCAAGACTGAGTTTGTGCTAATATTTATTTCATACCATCTGTCACTAGAGTCTAATGATGTAGTTAAAAAATAGTTTGATTTGGAGACTAAATGACCAATCAACATTTATAATATTCCATCTGCAAGAGAACACAGAAAAGAAGAAACACCAAACAGTCATGCCCAGTCCATCACTTTGTAGGGGAAGATCAAAAAAATGTCAAAAGTAGGTTGTTCTGAGTGTGTATATTAACAGTGTGGTAGCAGGTTAATCATTATGTATTTTGTGATCAATAGTTTTTTCCAGTTTTAAAGAGGACCAACTGCACCAGACTCTCAGGCAATTTCATCAGCCTAAGATGGTCTAAACATGGTAAATCAGTCCAACAAATACAATTTGTTTCCTTGCCTGTATGCCCAATACTGAGGAAGAAGTTCTGAGTACTGAGGAAGAAGTTCTAGCTCAGTCATTTCTAGGTGCCTAGATTTCCACTAAAAACTATCTCCAGCACCTTGCACCTAGTTAAGTGAAAGCTGAAACAGCTTTTGGAGTTTCTAGCCATTTAAACAGACATCTAAGGGTGCAAAGAAACTATTTTTTGAGAATGACTGATGACCATTGATTTGTAAACATAGATATTCAACTTTCAGTGTATGTTTTTAATCCCATGGTTAAGGGATAACATAGGAGTACCTTCTGCAACAGAAGCTTCACACAAGCACTCATTTAGCCTGCTTATTAAAAGACCCTTTCCTCTAAGAAGTCACCAATTGTGCAAGCCTGTTGGAAAAAACTGCACACAGACTTCAGTTTGTGGCATGGGGCTTACTTTCTTACACAACATCTGTCCTAAGCTTTAATGTCTGTAGTATTCTGAGTTCACAAACAATTCTGAATAATCCTCTGGGTGGGAGAAGAACACACAAAGAGATGGCAATAGAAAGGCAGAAATATTTATAATTGAAAGACTGAGCTGTCATCTTTGTGAAAGAACCAAAGGCTCTCTGATCAACTGCCCACACTCAGTGATTACTACAGAAAAGCTTGGAAATAGGAAAAGGGATTCACACACCACACACTGAAAAACTAACTTTGCCCACAAGAAAGCCATCATGGTCCTCTGAGTGCCAAGAAAAACATTGGTGCTCCTTGACATTTTGGCTTGCAAAACACATACAGAAAAGTAGAACTATTAAGGGGAAGGTGGAATGTAAAAAGACACAGACAGTCAATGGGTTCACCATTACCTTCCCAGAGAAATATTCTGCTGTACCTCAAACCATACAATTTATTTGAACAGAGCAGTTCTCAAGATTGCAGAGAAACCTACTAAATCCACAGAGGGTGAGATTAAGGTCCCCAGCTGATCAAATCACAAGGTCAGCAGGGAGTCTGAATTTCCACCTCAAAGAATGAAGAAAAGCAAGAGATACACAACACCTGCACAAACCTCAAATAAAAAGTACAGTTGAAACACCCTGACATGTCAGATAATGCTGAAGATCTGTTGCTCTGGGGACTTTTACCCAGTGAACTATAGCAAAGGATTACTGCAGAAGAAGGAAAAGAAAGCACAGGCTCCTTGCACTACACAGCAGCTCACCATGTCCCTACCTACAGTAACCAAGACTTGAGGACAACCAAGCTACCATCAACTTGCATACTGAGAAACACCCACACCCTTGCTGTTTCAAAATTAGAGAGAAGGAAGTGCCCCCAACCTCCAAATCAAGGCTTGTCAATAATTTGTCAAAATGAATTATTTTAATAATAGCTAATCATTTCTTATAGACATGATGATCTCACCCTTTCCTAGCATTCCAAAATTAGACAATTTTTTCCTGGAATATAAGTACATTTGGACTGCTCCACATCTGTCCAATAGCTTTTTGTTCCTGTAAGCATCACCACTCACTCACTTACTTTTCTCCATTAAAGATTTGTTTTATCCCATCAGTTACCTTGTAATTCAGGGGCATAGTATTCCCTTTCTTCCATATCACATGGGCTGCAGAAGAAAGGCATGGAACACAGTGACAGTGTCCAGGCAATTTCCAAAGGAGCTCTATCCAATAATACCAATATTAAGTAATTGATATTTAATACCAATATTAAATAACTGATATTGGAACGTGTTGCTCAGGGAGGTGGTGGAATCAACACCTCTGGAGGTGTTTAAAGAAAGACAGGACACAGCACTCAGTGCCACGGTCTACTTGACATGATAGTGTTTGGTCACAGGTTGGACTCAGCGATCTCAGAGGTCTTTTACAACCTAATTGATTCTGCAAAATATTTTATTTGGGAGTTTAACGTAAAAAAGAAGAATCCTTTAATTTCTTATTGCATACACATTCTTTAGGGGGAAAAAAAGACCAAATTTAAAAAAAAAAACTAAAAATCCTCCACCAAAACAAAAAAGCCCAACCAAACAAGACTGAATATTATCAATGGTACCTCGAGAATCTGACAGAAATCAGAATGAAGAACTGCGCAACTGAGCCTGGCATTCTCTCATTCCTTGCCCTTCCTTTGTTGCCTGCTGTCACCTGTGCAGCGCGAGTTGCCGCGCTCCATGCACACCGGCGGCCGCCTGGCGCTGTCAGGGAACGAACGCGTTATCCCGCCGAGCTGCCGGCCAGCCCCGGCACCGACGGAGCAACTCCCGAGGCTGCAGGGAGCAGCCGAAATTCCCGACACGGAGGCGGGGCGTGTGTGCTATGTGCGTGCGTGTCTGTGTGCCGTGTGTGTGTACACTGCCATGCCGCGCTCGGCACCCGCGCCCCGCTCGCCCGTGCCGCCTCACAACCGTCCCCGCACATTCCCGGCCCTGCCTCCCGCGGGACCCTCCCGTGGGCAGCGGGCCCCTCACGCCGGGCGGCGGGGCAGGGGCCGGGCTCGGCGGGCCAGGCGGTGACAGCGGCGGCCATGGTCCCCGCCGCGGCGCTGACGGGCTGACAGCGCGGCCGGACGGAGCAGGGCGGGAGGCGCGGTGCCCGCTGCCCGGGGGGACACGGCGGCAGCGCTGACACCGCCGAGGCGGGCACCGGGTGGGCGCTCCCCGGGCTCGGGGACAAGGGGGCGGCACCCCGCGGGCACCGGGTGGGGCCGGGGGTCCCCGCCGCGCGCCGGGAAGGTGCGCTCCGGTCCTTACCTTCTCCCGGGAGCACGGCAGCGGGACGCGTCCTCCTCCTCCTGCTGCTGCTGTCTCTGTGGACGGCGCGGCCGCGGGGAATCGGGCAGGGCAGCGAGTGCCGCCCGCAGTGCTCAGGGGCTGAGGTTCAGCCGCGGCTCCGGGGATTGCAAACACCCCGCCCGCCGTTCTTTCCTTCTTTCTTTCTCCCTTCCTTTCTTTCCTTCCTTCACCTTCCTAGCTCCCTTCCTTCCTTCTATCTCTGTCTCTCCCTTCTTCCCTCTCTCCCTCCCTCCTTTCCTCACACCCCGCGCCGCCGCTCGGCTCCCCCCGCCCCCCTCCCAGCGGCGCTCCCATTGGCCGCGCGCCGCCCACGTGGGCCTCGCGCAGGGCACGGGACGCGGGCGAGCGGTGCCGCTGCCAACGACAGAGCGCTCGGGGCGGGGTGGGCAGCGCGGAGCTTCTCGCCATTCCCAGTGCTGTCCCCATCCCGAAGGAGACGGGCGCGGACGCCCGCAGGGCGACGGGAGATAACGGGCTCGCGGGATGCCACACACGGACGAGGCTGGGATGAGGACTAGGGCGCGAGCATTGCGCATGCGCGACGGGGGGGTTGCTGGGGGCGGCCGCGCATCCTCTTGGGCTGCGGCCGCTGGAACCTTCTGGAAATGGCGGCGGCGGCCCCGGCTGGTCACGGGGCGAGGTGGCGGACGAAAGCTTTTCCGGTCCGTGCCGCGGGACGGGAGCCGACCTAGAGCTACCAGCGCGTCTCGCTTCGCCTCGTTCGGTCCTGGCGCTGCCGCCCCCTCCCCGGGGAGGGGTTTTTCCGGCGGTGATGGCGCAGTGAGTTTTAACTGTCCGGCGCTGTGCGCGTGCGCGGCTGGCGCTGCCCATCCCGTTCCATCCCGTGTTCTGTCCCGTTACCAGGCGCTAGCGGGCACGGAGGGGCCGCAGCTAAAGGCCCCGCAGGTTTTAGGAGAAGGCCCCGGACGCAGGTGCGTGTGGCGCGGTGCCGGAGAGCCCGGGGTGGCCCTTCGCTTTCGCGAAAGGCTGCGAGATGCTGATCCCGCCGCGCCTGCGGGTCTGGGCAGTGCTGCGTGCCCCCAGCCCCCACTCAGGCACAATTCCCATCCGCCCGCCGCTGCAGGACAAGACAACTTCTGGGTTTCCAAACTAGTTTTTTGGGGTGCTCTGCTTGTAGAAGTGCATATAAAGGCATCTAAGGCGTTACTAGACTGACGATGCAGCCCTAGTTGCAGCCTTGGAAGGGAGTCATTCATCTGCTCTCGTGAAAGGTTTTACATTTGCTTGTGACAATAGTAGTGTGTGGCAGGACTTAAGGAACACGTCTGATGCTGTACTCATGGACTCTCGAGCAATGCTCTCCAGATCGCTTCTGGGAGGTGCTGAAGGGGGCCAGGTGTAGTGTTTTGACGCGGCAGCTAAACAAAGCCCTTTAGCGTAGTTTTAATTGCCGTGGTCACTCTGCTCCTGGATTGCTTTATTCTGTTACTGGATGGAAATTCCTTAATAGTTCTTATTCATCAGAAAAGTGAGTTTTTTCAGTATCAAAAGATGACTTTGATTGAGGACACCTATTGTGTGGACTTGCTGTATATTCTGATCCTCCCCCATGAGGTACCAGCGTGGATGGAGGATGGCATCAAAAATCTCTCATATTCCCATGCTCCATGGTTTACTGTTCAGACAAACTTCTCTCATTTGCTTTCACAATCTTCCTGTACAAATGCTGGTACAGATAATTTGTTTTGTAAACCAACTGTCTTCACTTTAATTTGATTCTGTTAGTGTACAGTGAGTACTGTCTAGTGGCCAGGAACAGCTCTGTCAGCTGAGTGACCGTGTCACAAAGGGAGTTGCCTTCATATTCTTTTGTGTTTGGTTGATGGCAGAGGCTCTCTCTAGAAGTGGAAAACTCATTGAGTAGCAGACAGCCTATGGAATGTCAGCATAAGTGGAGTAAGAGCAGTTTGCAAAGGCAGAGTAATTTTTCTTTTCATGGATTATACATGGATCCACACTGTAAAACGTGACAGGCTACAGGTGTGGCCTGCATTGTGATACTGCATTTTGATCCTTGTGCATGAGTAGTGTGGAATTCCAGAAATTTGGTGTGCATTAGGTGTTCATAACCAGCAGCTGAAGTATTGGGGAGGGAGTCTCATGAGCAATATCTGCAGGAGGAGATGTTAAGATCTTATAATAATATCTGGCTGTAACTGGAAAAAATACTGTTCCTTAAGCCTTTTGTAAGAATTACTGTTTGGACTAATGAAAAGCATCAGTCAGTTGACTGCTAGTTGCTACCCCTAATTTCTTGCCCTTGTTTCCAGCAGCCCCTCCCTTTGACATCTGGCACAGCTGCAAGATGCTTCTGTAGCTGCTGGTGTTGGTGTGCATAGGACTGCCCTTGATCTGCCCTCCCATCCTGTGTCACCAGCCCTGTGAACTGCTGGTCTTAGCACAAACAGGTCCAGCATCTGGTTGGACTGTGTCATTGCTGAATTCAGTCTAGTAACTGCAGGACTGAAAATTTCAGACTGCAGTATCAAACCTGACATAAGAACTTGCAGGTGCCACACAGGTGGAAGTGTGTGCACCAGCCTCTAGGAGGTAACTGCCAGGTCAGCCCATGGGGCCAGCAAACATCCTGCACAGGTAGAGTGGGATCTCACTGCTTCTCCCTATTGAATGACAGAACACTGTTCCAGATAACATTTTTCTAGCAGTGTGTGGTGGTCATGGAAATCTTCTCTGTTATCCACCATCACACACTTCATTGGCTATATAGAACTTCCTGTTACTCCACACTTCCTTCTGTCTTCACCAAAAGAATCATCATCTCCCACTCTTGCAGTCCAGTGGATTCTTTTGGTGTCTTGTACTTCTGTGTCTTAAATCATATTTCCTTTCTCAAGATTACCTATTTTAAAATCTTCTCAAGGTAGTATTTTTTTTTTTCTTTCCCAGTTTCTTTTACTTTGTTATCTTCCACGTTTAGAGACTTAATATAATATGTGAGTTCTTTAATTTTTGCCTCATTCAGGAGAGGCAAACAAAACCACCAAAAACACAGACTCTGTTGGTGCTGGAGCAGCAGTTTCAGGAACGTGTGGACTGGTGCAGTAGTTGACTCATTTTTTTGCTGAACTCACCACCCAGTACTCTTGTAATCCAGGATATTAACTGCTTGATTGGAACAGCAGAATTGTAAGTGTGTAATTAGTTGACAGGTTAGTGCTACTGCCTAGAATTAATATTAGTGACCCTCTGCTATTAAGGACAATGACAATTCTGTCCTGTTAATATTTGTTACAAAAAATGTCCTACTGCAAATGTATATAAAATATACACTTTTAATACTAGTAAAAGCTAGCACAAGGTATTATCTACAGCTATTAAAAAACAGAACAGAGAACTGAGATGTATCAATTCTTGCACTATTCTGCAACTCTTTCATAACGATCACCTTGCAATTCACAATCCTGCCTAAGTTACCATTGTGAAAATAATTTAATGTATATAGTAAACAGCTACATGTAACAAATAATGCAAATTTGTATTTCTACTTGAGATGTTTGAAATGTTTGAATTTCAAAACCTGAAATAACACAAGATGTGATTTTTTAAAAACCATTTAAGACAATGATTGCCCAAACTTTTTGAGGAGAAACCAGAAACATAAAGCCTCATATTGATGATTGATGAATGAAAAGGATGAGAGAGAACAGTAGTAGTTACTTTCTTATTTGTCTACAATCATTTCACAGTCCTGTAGCTGTCCCTCCAGTACTCAGTTTAAAGAGTGATGTATCAGATTTGTGCCATGCAGTAGGGATAATATAAATTACTCTATTCTAGTCAAGTGATTGGCAGACTCTCACATGTTGCATCAAAATGACTGACAACTTGTTTGTGGAACATCACTAACGGTCTCCAAAATATGGGAGCTGTGGAGATCCATGTTCTGCTCCTGAGGCAGACATCAAAATTGTCATGTGCAGATGGAATAAATTGGGGAGAAAAGTGGGATAAGGCTACAGATTCTTTTTGGCTTTAAAAATGGGTGGAGTCTGGCATTCTAGAGCTTTGTTTTTGTATAGTTGGATGTTTCAGCCTTGGCAGGTCCAAAACTATGTTTCCCTTCAACACAATTGTGAATCCCATGGGACTTCACTGTTACATACAAAACCATGAATAACTGTAGCACAGTACAGTTCCATAATGCATGCAACATCCTCACTTGTATTCAACATGTTCTTCAAAGGTTAGGATAAGGTAAAGCTGTATGAACTAGAATACAGCTTTGCTGTTAAAATGGAACAAACAGCATACTCAGGCTGGGATATTGAAATGAGTCTGTCTTTGCATCAAGATGTGAGATGCAGTCTGCCTCATCTCATGTCTCCAGAGAAGTGCCGGATGCCTGGCCTGCTACAAGGCCTGAGGCTATTACAAACATGGAGTGACCTTTCAGAAGAGCATTCAGAGGCTTTAAATGACAGATAAGATTTCAATCCATTCTATTTTCTCCTGTGCACTATGTTCTGTACTGCTTCTACACAAGATTTTTTTTTCATGCTTGTTCAGAAACTGCTTCACTCATGAGTTGTATGTATTTATTGAATTTTCTTTTCCATTTGTATGCAATTAGATTATTTCATTTTATAAATATAGTAATATGGAAGAGATAGCAAGTTTCTCATACAAATAGTTTATAGCTCTATTGTGTTCCCAGAACTACCAACAGTAATACTGCTTTTTTAATGGCATGTGAAGGAACTTTGCAGAGCATGCTGAAATGGTGGTGCATGAATAGACTACATGACATAGCCATTATGCTGGTAATCTGTAAAAACACCATTTAACTCTGAAGAGGGAGAATAGTTTGGTGAAGTACTATTAATTAGACTATCAAAACAAACTAAATATAATGTAGAACAAAATTATAAATGATACAGTTAAGCTTCATCTCTCTCATCA
The DNA here is from genome assembly GCF_027887145.1 of Ammospiza caudacuta. NCBI lineage: Eukaryota > Metazoa > Chordata > Aves > Passeriformes > Passerellidae > Ammospiza > Ammospiza caudacuta. Next base: position 103,483,639 of record NC_080593.1, read on the forward strand.
ATTTACAAATATAAGTTCCATGGCAGATTTGAGACAAGACAGACACACTGTGCCTGTCTCAGGTGATTGATGTGTCCGCACTTCCTAATTTACATGGAAATGTATGTCTGTATAGCTAAAGCATATGCCCAGTTTTAGAAGCATAGGTATGAAGTATCAGTATGCAGTCAATTTCTTAAAAAATTATCTTCAGCTTTTTTATATTGAAAGAAATTCCTCAATTTCACACAGATTAGTTCTTGCAAGTAGATGGTGCACAGTAATAAGGTCAAAGAAGGATCTGTGAATCAAAGATCCAGTGTCAGATATTATTACCCTTAAGCACACGTTGAACTGTTCTCATGTATTCTGTCTTCTCCCAACTCCATACGTTGTCTGTACTAAATAAACTTGCAAAGGAAGTTAGTTGGTGTCTGTTGCTATTAATTCTTTTAGTAGAATACTGCTGCTCTTTGGGGCTTTACATTTTTCCTGATTACAGAATGATATTAAGAAGCATTAAGCTTAAGAAACCACTTCTAACTGAACCTATGATTTTTTATACAACACGTCTCAGATAACCTTTCTTGTTTGTGTGTGTTTGTTTGATAATAAATTGCCAATAAAAGTAACTTGATGAAGTTTTGTCAGATCTCCTTTCTTTTTGGTTCCTTGTGCCTTTGCCAGATTTGAAATTTAGTTTTGTTGCTTCTTCAAAGAGCTTTAGAAAAAGCTGAAATTTTCAATGACAGATCAAAAGATGCAACTTTTCATCTCTTGTTGACCATAAGTGGACATGCTCAAAGAGTCACCTTACAAAGTCTACAGAACACTTTTCTTATAATCTGGAATTGTGATTAAACTGTGCTGTAGTTAAAACCACAGTAAGTCAGATAGTCTAATTGCTGTTAATTTTTAAAAGCAAAATATTAGAATGTACATAATTTTACTGGGATTGAAGATACTTTATTCTTTTCAGACAGTTCATCTTATATTACAAAAATCCTTAGAGATCATCTCGAACTCCAAAACCTGGTCCTTTGGGTGGTTCAGTCAGGGAAGTAAGGCCACCAGCTGGCTCACAAGAAAAACGTCCACTCCTGAAAAATGAAAGCAGTTTATTCATTGCTGGTATTGATAAAAACTCAGATTCTGTTTAATCATTTGGTAGAAGACAGTCAAAAATCTGACGTGGCTGAAGCCACTATTTTTTGGTTTGTCCTTCCCATTCAACCTTCAGAAAAAGTGTGATGTAGCTGTTAAAGGGAAAGGTTTCCAAATCCAAGTAGTGACAAAAAAATTCATAACTGAAATGCAAGCCAGGACCACTTGTTGTCTTTTATATTCATTTATAGTTGGCCAGGCAGCATCACATTTTATCAATCAGTTTCGTTATAGGTGGATGCTACCCTGTGTTTTTTTGAAACTGTAACTGTTTTAAGATTATTGTTCTTGTACTCAAAACATCTTTATAGAAACAATAGGAATAAGTAACACCAAAATCAAATTAATTTCCCCATTGACACAAATGTAGGTGGGCTAACAAAGAACAGTGGGAAATAACAGATAAGAAAAGTTCAGCAGTAACACCTTTCTCACTAACTTAAAATCTTTGGTTTTTGTCAAATCAGAAAAAACCAACACAACCAGCCAACCAACAGGAATTTGTTGGTTTAAATGATCTAGGCAAAAATTCCAACAGGTGACATCATTCACCTGTTAAGGACTAAGAGAAATCAGAATTCATGTTTTCACATTCCATGCTCCTCTGGTCAGTCACCAAGAACATGCAAATTCTCAGTTCTTTCCAGTTTGTTTTGGCTTTGAATACATGCACTTCTGTTCAGCAAATTAATTAATGCTTTTTAGCTGTAGGCTGTGAACTCAAATCACTAGAAAAGTAATTTAGTTTCTCAGAAGAGTCACCTTCATGTAGATGACCAATATCATGTATATAATTTATAAACACAGGCAATTATATATTATAGCTTGTAATAAATATAGCTAACCTTGGGCCTGGTTTGGGAACTTTGCAAAGCTTCAGCTCATCAATTATGTCTTCAATATCTTTGGGTGTCAAATCCTCCTGTTAAAAAAAAAAAATGATTACTGACAAAACTGAGAGTCACCAGTTATGCTAAATGCAGCACTTCAAATTTATCAGATCAGTGTGACCCTAGCAGAGGTAATTTTGATCCTATCCATTAACACACATAGTGGCTTAAATAATTTTCCTGCAGGAAAATTGAAAAGTCTACTGTCATTTTAATGTTGACACTTTATTTTGCGTGTAGTTGCAGAAATTATGTTAAACAATGTTTGTGTTTTCAGCTTCCTCATATTAGGGAGCTGGATCTCTGCCTACCCACTGCACACATGCCATGACACATAATGCGTGTCATGCAGAATGGTGCCGGCTGCAAGAAAAAGATTTTGAGTACAGTTCAAGACATCACTTCTTAAATTAGTGCATACTTTGCAACAGACTGCTTTAAAATGCTTTCAAAAGCTTATCAAATACCTATTTCAAAATTCCAGATTTACAACAGACCACAATCACAAAAATGCACCACTCCTCTTGTATAATCAAGACAGTAACTGAAATGAAAAATACACTGATACATCTGATACAAATGAAGTGTTCTAGCAAGAGGCCAAGAAACTAAAAGATGCTGCAGGAAATGAGTACTTCGTGTCAATAGGAATTGAAAACTGACCACAACATCACAATCTGGAACAACTGGAAAATACAGGTAAGCCAGCAAAGAAGTTTAATCTTTTAAAAGGGGATGCAGTACTTACATAGTAATTGTCATTTATTTGTACCATTGGTGCGTTTACACAAGCACCTAAACATTCCACTTCTGTCAGCGTGAAGAGCTTATCAGATGTTGTTTCCCCAACTTTAATACCTAAACCAATACATTAATTAGGTTTAGTAGTGATTATGAACGAGTAATAAAGCATGAATCTAAGTACTCCATAGACATTGCATTACTTGTAGTTGGGCCTTAAAAGCATTTGCAAAGTTAAGTGCCCTTAAATAGTCAAAAATGTTTCCATTAAATAGAAGTTTCTAATGAACCATTAAGTCAATTTTCAGATACATTTTTGAGACCTTGTTTACAGGTATGAATCACTGAAAAATAACCATGAAATGACAATTCCAAGAAACACAACAGATCCACTCAAGAACATTTTTAGTAATCAGTACAATAAAATGGAAAAATAGGGACAGGGACACACAGCTTTTGTGTGCTGATAGGAAATGCATTAATATACAGTGTTGAATATTCCCAAGTTAACCAACATCCAAACACTGTTAGCTACAAATTCATAAACAACTTTCAAGTTATACACAAAAGATGATTTACCAAACTGTACACATACTTAGCATCCATGGCATGTTACTGATCTACTGCTAGAGATACAGACCTTCCCCAATATGTGAGTTAGTCCAAGTAACATCTCAGAATCTGATCTCTACAAAATATTCCATGGAAGGAAGAATACTGAAAAGCAGTTTTCGTCCATTAACTAGTAATGGGATGGAAATAATCAAAGGTATAAGTAAGGCCTGTCTCAGTAGAGACTACAGAATCATCCTTACTGCTTTGATTTCTCAAGCTGAGAGTTTCACTTGAAATTAAGCTATGCAGTAACAAGATATTTCATCTAAATATGCCTTTTTCAGACAACAGAGTATATGCAATTACAGATGATTGGCAGCTGTTCTGCAGGTCTTATCACCGGTTCTTAGAAAAAGTTAACACAGCTTTTCATAGAAGGGGAAGAGTTGTCAGTTGCTAATCTTACCCTCTCTTCTCCCCATAACCACCCAAAAGGAGGAAAAAACCCCAACCCATACACAAACCCCTGAGTATTCCTTACAACCCATGATGCACCATTCTCAATTGACTTCTCCCATGGAGAACTCAAAAATTATGTTAACATCATGTTATCATCCAAAGGGACCTTGACAGGGCAGAGGTGGGCCCATGTAAACCTTATGAAGCTCAACAAGGCCAGTTTTTTTCTTCCACTATATGAAGAATTTTACTTCAGTACCATTAAACAAAGGTAAAAAAATATAAGAAGTAAATTACAAACTTGTGTCATACCAAGTTTCTTCTTAATGGCCTCTAAAATGCTGTCAGAGTCTCGCAGCATGCACGGCGTGGTGGTGCAGACCTGGATGTGGTATTTCCCAACAGGTTTGCGATTGTACATGGTGTAGAAGGTTGCTACTTCATAGACTCTCATGGGAGGCATTTCTAAAACTTCAGCCACCTGTGACAGGCAAAACATGCTACAGTGAATTCTCAGAGGGCAGCAGTAAAGGCATTAAGCAAACCATTTCAGTGAAGTCACCTGTCCTGTTTGCAGTAACAGGTAAGTAGGGGGGTGGGGGTGGGTATCAAAGCACAAATATATTTTATTCCAAGCGCCAAGACCGGACACCTGAGTTCTCTGAGTGGCATCACCCTGCTTGAGCACAAACTTGACTAAGCTGTGGATCAGCACAGTGAGGAGCTTGAGTCAGCTCCCCTCCAGGATCTCTTGTGAGACACAAGGAGATGCAAGGAGTCAGCTCCAGCTCACACTGCACTTGCGCTGTGTGAATGAACCAACCTGTACGAGCCTGCTCACACTAATCCATGGAAGCCTTTTGGTAAGGAATACCTTTAAGCTGGTACTGTGCTTATCTAATTCAGAGTAGGTCTCCCTCAGGTTCTGTGACACACCAGGCTACATCTGCAGATTCCTGTCCCAGCTAATAAGTAAGGATTGGAGCATGATCTCCATGGAGCCAGCTCTAGTGCAAGTATCCCTGATCTCATTAAGATGGAACCCTGGCAAACTGCTCAAGTTGAGAACTGGCTCTGGTTTCAATAGTGTAACTGGTTTATGTTCCAGTTTCTCTAGCAGGCAAATAACAAATCATGGAAAATATCTGTTCACTTAAAAGCCTTAAGATCATTTTAAACATAATAGCAACCTGAAACTGAAAAAAACTAATATACACTGCCAGCATTAATGGAGCTTTGAGGCTTTATGTTATGCTGTAGAAACTAGCAGACAACTGTAAGTTGCCTTTCTTTAAAAGCTCATTCACCTCCTTCAGTCATTCCTCTAATGCTCACAATCCCCATCTTAAACTGAATTTAAAACTTTAAACTGTAAAATTAATAGTATGCCAGATGGTAACACAAAGTACAACAGATTTATCCATACGAATATAAACCAGATTTTTTTGTTTCTTGGTGTTTGGTTACTGTCATGCAGCCTCTCACTTTGGAGCAGTGTAGTTGTTTGCCTGGTTATTTTGAAACCATTTTAATAATTAACCTGACAAGTCTTCTGGGCACTTGCTGTGAGGTGTTACTCAACACTCCTTACATCAACTACACTAACATTGCTCTGCAGAGTCCTTACAGATTTAGAGACTAAGTATAATCCAGGCAATGGATGAAATGCCATTAATCTGGGAGGAAGAATGCTCCCCTGACATTACCTTTTTCTTCTTCCCCCACATTCAGCAGTGAACAAAATCAAGTCTCTGTTCCTAATTCTACGATCACTCTGGGAGAAGAGCCTATCTGAATAGATTTTACCTAATTTTTTATTTGTTCTGCCTGTAGTTTTTAGCAATGGGCTAATATTATATAAACAGAGTCCTGAGTTTTTCTGCATTAGTTTTCCCTTTTATCTTTAAAAATGTAGTCTCAGAGGGAATTCTCCCAATTCTGTGCCACATGTAAATTCCCATGTTAGTAAGCTTTCATTAATCGTTAATATTCTAGTAAGATATTGAAAGAAAGCAATAAAATTATGCTTGAAAGATAATCAAGTACTAAATACCCTGTTCATAGCCGATATGGGCAGCCATCCATGCTGTCTTTGGGCCAAATCCAGTACTGCCATGACAGCTGCAGACTTGTGTCCCTCTGGGTAGTTGTTTATGATCGCTTCTATTCGCTGGTTAAAGGCAAAGAAGGAAAACAATCAGTACTGCTCTAAAGACAAAGTCTGTGTATTGATCTTTTTTTTTTGTCTGCATACCTTTAGGTTATCAGGTGTGAACTCAAATGGAGTATCTGGATTGTTTTCAGGACTGTCTCTATGCTTCAAGAAAAGAAGAAAAACAAGTAAAAATGGGTTGTTAGAAAAATATTCAGGACATATTTACTGTTGTAAAATACCTTCTCATTACACAGTTACAGTTAAGCTACTTGAATAAAAACTATGTATTCCACATAAAAATGTAGTACTAAAGTGATGAAATATATTTGGGAAAGTTATCAAAAATATTGATAATTATTTCATCACTCGTGAAAATCATTACCTATTCCCATTACTTCCTATTAAAGAAATTATTTACTGAGAAATACATGAAATTATATATTGAGAGAATGTATGGTGTTGTTATCAGAATACATATTTTTAATACTGTTAATACAGTTTGATAATTATGTTCAAATTTACAATAGGCAGAGTAAGAGCACTCTGGTTAATACCTTAATAAACAAGAGACAAAAACAACAGTTCATTTTTCCCTTTACCATGAAACATTAATTTAAAAAAAGCTGCACAATTCATCAAGAAGTTTGTTGCAGAATTAAAACATCTACACATTCAAACACATTATTAATCCATGTTAATATACTGTTTTGATTTGTAATGGATTTCAACATTTTCATTTTACATACAATTCCAAATCAAAATGTGAGAAGCAGAATTCTAAATTAGTATTTCCAAAATAAGAAATATAATAGTCTAATTAGTTATTTTTCTAAGTATTCTAATAAGTTATTTTTAAGGAGGTCTTGAAAAAAGTAACATTTTGCTGTAGTAAAATCTTAGTTCTGATGAAAATACTTATCCACCAGAAAATGTTCCTGCACAGAATTTTTAGCTGTCTCTAAGCAGCTCATTTTGGTTTCTTTTAAACACCTATAGTTAAGTTTAATTCCAAACTTCATATGGTTTTCAAATTGAGAAAATTTAAAATCAAAGGGAAAGTTTGTGGGAAAATACAAGCTATACTTGAGGCTTGATGTTAGAAGTAGTCCACAACTAGCCAATAATAAAATCTTTAGAAGTGTATTTAGAACAAAGTAGCCCCCTCCACTGATTTCCACTTGCATAATTTCCTCCAGTAACCGAGGGTGATTTTGCAGTTGCCACACTCCACTCCTTACAAAGCAGCAAAGGATTTAATGAAAACCTCAGCATTGCCAAGACATCTGCACACTAAAGTGAAGTTTGTATCATCAGTGAAGAACTTAGAACATGTGTGGTCCACAGCTATTCTCAGATTTAGCAATTTTAATATGGAAATATTGCAAGGGCAAATACTTCAACTACATCTGTTGATCTGTCCAGGGATTGCCTTTGCTTATCCTGTCTGTATCCCAAAGCAGACAATATGACTGCCCCCATCAGTTTGAAAGTATTGTGCTCTCAGCACAGTTTCAAATCCAATATAAAACTACTGTGGATAAATACTTCACCAAGGATGACTTTCCTATAAGAACAGGAATTACAGAAAGATGAATGATGCCCTTTGAACACACTAATATTTTATTTAGTGTTAATTTCTTGCTTATTGTGTGGTTTACAACATAATAGGAACACGATTCCCATTATTTCAGACTGACTCTTCCAGACTCATATTTAGTCTTGGTGAGTGTCTTCTATCAATTTTATTGGTAGAAAAAGAGTTTAAAAATCTCTCAAAAAGAGGCTGATGGAGAGAAGACTGCTTGGAAATACTGGACAACTTTTATTATTTTTTCCCTTACAGACCTTTCCATGTCTTAGCTGCACAGATCAATTCCACAATTCATGGTAAGTATTTCCATAACTTAGCTTTTCCTTCTCAAATCTGCATGCCTATTTTGCTATTATTTTGCCTTCTGTAGCTATTTGATAGTTAGCAACTGTACTTCATCTCAATTGCTTTTGCAAATAAATGTATTTGATGTATTAAAAATTCTCTTTGTCTGGAGCAGCTGTTCTTTTCAGTGTATCATCTCTAAACTGATATCCTTAAATGCCCTGCATGTGAAAAGGAATAATAAAGAGTTTATATTGGAAAATACAGGTGTAGCTCTAGCAAGGTTTCACAATATATTGTAAAGGCTATAGCAGAGGCGAGCAATAAATAAAACATGTCACCTTTTGTATTCTCCCTTTTCCTGAAAGGGCTTCATCTAATGCTAGGCCATGGAAAGTTTGATAGTTTTCATCAAGAGCTTACACAGTTCTAGGACTCCAGAGCAGTTAGGAATTTTTATGTTCTCTAGTCTTACATTTGTCTGACAATGTGCCATTTATCTGAGACTTGCAGACACTGACATGCTCCTAAATGACATGGGTGCATTTCCACGTTTTTTTAGGATACAGACTCTAGAGAGCAAGATGAGAAATAAGAACACAGTATTGGAAAGAGTGTTATTTTAAATTACAGAGTGGTTCAAGTTGGAAGGCATCTCTGGAAGTCATGTGGGTCAAACTCCCCTACTGAAGCAGGAGCACCCAGAGCTGCTTGCTCAGGACTGTGTCCAGATGGCTTCTTCTGAATCTATCCAATAATGGAGACTCCACAAGCTTTCTGGGCAACCTGTGCCAGTGCCTGTCACTCTCATAGTGAAAAAGTGTTTCCTGATGTTCTCTGAGGCCATTGCCTCTGGTCTTGTCACCTGGCACCACTGAAATGAGCCTGGCTCTCTTCTCTTTCCACTCTCCCCCATGCAAGCCTTTTTCCAAGTCTCTTCTCATGCTCCCCAATTTCCCAGTCTCACGTGAAGTTTTCACTCCATTCGTACATACATTCCTATTGCAGAACAGAGCCTATTTAAGTAGGAACACCTTCATTGCAAAGGCTACCCAAGCCACAAATGCCAGTGGCTCCCATGGAAGCCACCAAGGCTGCTGAATGGCCACCTCATATTCCTTTTGCTGTACCGACCTGGGCCCTTTTATTATTATGCTTTCTTCTTTCCCAGTGATCCATCTGTCTTTCCTGACACAGAAAATTATTAAAGAGCACTGAAGAATTACAACAGAATAGTTAGAATAATTTAGTTTCCATGTATACTGCAAAAACATTGGCCTGAAACTTGACCTATGCCCTACGGTAAACACCAGTCCAAAGCACTGTAAACCAAAATCAGAAAACTGGGGGGTCTGCAGGGGCAACGTTTAGGGCAACAACCTGCTCAGAATCCATATCAAATCAGCACTGAAAAAACATGTATTACTTCTCCTTTAAGGGGAAAGTACTCTACATTCACTACTCCAACAGAACTCAAAATATAAACTCCTCTTACTTAAAGAATGGTAGAAGTGGTCTCAAACACAAGTATCTCACTGACCAACTTCACAAGTAACTAAAACTTGAATACAGCAATTCTTCAACCTTTTGTACTGAACCCCATGTGCAGCCCTATGACAAAGCCCACATCAAGGGCTGTTGATTTGTTAAAGAAACTCAGTCTGTGTATTGAAAACAATAAAGCTGCAGAGCTAAATTTTAGCTGATAAGGGTAAAATCAGGTAAAAGTCAAGTATAGAGAATGCATGTTTCAATAATGAAAGGTAATCATAATAAATGTCTATGGAATTCCATAGGCATCAGATTGCAGAGATTTGGAGCATCACTCTTACATTCCTATGGGCAAACAATCCATCTAATTTTGTATTTGATATCCTCTCACTGGAAGTGTGATGTAGCTGCCTGTGATAGCACTCAGTTTAATGACTGAGAGAAAGGCTCTTTCTGGGTGTTTCAGAATGCCAGGGCACTTCAGCAGAAGTTCTCAGTTACTGATTTCTGTGTGTGTCTGTTAACATGTAACATGTTTGCAAAGGGAAGCATGGGCAAGCCAATCAGAAATGCCTTTTAATACTTGATTTTGTGATAACCAGGTCCCTTGCTAGCCTGTCCTCTGCTGTTACAACACAAATACACTGCATGCATTTACCTTCCTCATGTACAGATGAAAAGTGCAAGAAGTAGCAGCAATAAGCTTTGTAAAACAAACCCATGACATTTGTGTGTAAACTGATATACTAAGGGGACCACCACAACAGGTCTGAGTTACTCCCATGAGTCCTGCACAAGCAGTTTTTAAACAAACTTTTGACACTTCTTCTGCTTGTAATTAAAAAAAAGACCTTAAAAATTTTTTTTCCTCTACAGAAATCCAGGGGGAGTCCAATTTTCTGATAGTATATGAACACCTGGTGTTGATGAAAAGAATGCCTTTGTCTCAAACCAGCAGGACAAGTTTCCCTTAAAATCTCCCACTTTAAGTACCATCTGGAATTTAGTTAGGGCAAACAATTACACACACATATAGTGACATCCATCTGTCTTCTTCCCATCACCTTTTACTTCAGAGAAGAACAAATATTACCTTATTAGAAAACAACTGAGAAAAAAACAAGGAAAAACCAAGTTCTTATGCTCCTTTAGCAAAAATTCTGCTGTGGAATAAGTCATCAATGATGCTATTAAATAAACATCTGCAAAGCACACAGATTTTCTACTTGCCTTCCTCTGTTATCAGGCGCCTCCCTGCAGCAAATAATTTAAACAATTACAGAAATCTTGAATTTACAAAGCTATCTAGCTTCATATGTCAGACATAAAAGCCATTAGGGTGCCAAAGACGTCTTTTGCCTGTCTTCACCAACCTCCAACTACACTTGAAGTTTCCTAAATTGCCAGACTACAGCATTTCCTCTATTCCTTGAACACCAGCTCTCACCCTGTAAAACGCCAATTCCGGCTCAGATTTCTGGAAAAGTACACAAAGCATATACTGAGATCCTATTAACTTCATTTTATGATTAAAGCTGTAGAGACAGCTGCAGAAAGGAAATAACAACAACAACAACGTGTCCAAAAATCCCAAGCACCTGTTTTCAACAGTGGTCAACTCTCCAGTAAAGGGCTGATTTTCACCAAATGTTGGGAAAATGCCAAATTATTCAGCTGTTAAACTGCAGACCAGCTAAAGCTCTGAATGAAGAAGAATGGCACAAAATACATATTCTCTTGAGATGCTTCAGGTTCTCTTCAGAGGTAGACAGACAACACAGCTGCTTGACACACTTAAATTCAACGGCTTTTTAGTTTTTTCAATTACTACTACTGTTTATGCCTTTTGTGACAGTGCTTAATGGCCTCAATTACAACTCATTTTACGACCTGCTGTATCACACACAACAGGAACAAGAACTGTACTTTTCAACTCCTGTAAACACAGCTAGGACCTGAGCCCACGGGTAATTCTGCAGCAAATTTCAGAAAGCAAGAAACTGCACCTGCAAAAAGTTTAATGAGATTCAATTACAAACTCAACTAAAATAAATAAAGGAAACAAGAACTGGTTTATAATGAAATAAAGTTTAAGCAAAGTCTCATCTGCAATCACATACAAATTATGAAGCATTTTCACTATAAAAGGCAAGAAACACAAGAGACAAAAACTAAAACAAAGCCTAAAATAAAACTCCACTACAACTCTAATAGAAGGCTCTATAGACAAAAACCCTCTTTGTAAATGCCAGTAGGTTTCTACAGCAAAGTTCTGCCCATCAGAAGCTTTTAGGCAGATTTGAAGAAGCACATGCCAAACTCTTCTGACCCATCCCCCTTAGAGTAAAGCAGATTATTTACCACAAATAAGGCTCCAGTGGCATTGCGCTCTGCTGTTCCGTGCAAGTATCGGATCTGCCTTGCCTACAAGCAAAGTACAGGATTAGTAATGCACATACTGCCAGTGGCTGCTTCCACAACCAGTCTGATTGCCATTCCAACTGGAAGCCACTAATTCTACTGCCATCACTAACAATTTACAGTAAGTCAAGAAGAGATTATTAAGGGCTCTCCTGTACTATTAGGAGAGCAAATCTCTCAACTCCCACCTTGACCAGTTGAAACAATGTAGAAATTAAAGGTTTTAACTCTGCTACTGCTTAATTTAAGCACCTTGAACACAAGTTCCCATCCAACATTTCATGAAGAATTTCCCAATTTCTGACTTTACATGCTATCTGTTATAAAGTTTGCAGAAACCACCACTGCCACTGACATTCTTCTCCAGTAAGCATTTGCATGTTTCTTCAGCTTAATCGAACCAAATGCTGAGAACTGGCACAGGGGGGCAAATGCAAACACAGACCTGAAGAGTGAACAGAACACAGACCCATAAGCAAGTTCTGTTCAACTATTGTCTGTACTCTCTAACATGCCAGAACAGATCAAGATTTCTAGATTCTGGCCGCTATTAGTAAGATTTGATAATTTTACCACAAGTATTTATTCTATTAAAAATCAATTTTATATTAAATTACGTGTATTTTACTGTTTGATTCCTGAGTAATTCTGAGCTTTCTTAAAGTAAAACCACAGAATGCTTCAAGGTGGAAGGGACCTAAAGATCATGTCGTTCCATGGGCGGGGACACCTTCCACTGGAGCAGGCGGCTCAGAGTCCCATCCACCCTGGCCCCGACCGCTCCCAGGGATGGGACAGGTCATATGACAGGGAAAGGCTGCAGCCATCCCGTGACATTACACGGCGGGTGCACCTGGAGAGCCGCTGCCAGAAGCACTGAGCTGACCAGGCCGTCTTTGCGGAAGAGCCGGCACTGCGGGTCCGCGGTCCATAGACTGGGATTCCAGGCACGGCCCCACCCCCGGGCCCCACGCCCCGCCGCGGCCTCCCCGCTGTCCCGCGGCCTCTCCCGCTCCCGGCCGGCGGTGGCGGGGAGCCCTTACCGAGCGTGCGGCCGCGGCGCGCAGAGCAGCGCACAGGAGCATGGCGGCAGCGCCGATCCCCGATCCCCGCTCCTGCTGCTCCTCCTCGTCCCGATCTCTCTCCTTGAGGCCCGGGCTCGCCCTCCGCCGAGCCGCGCCAAGGAGACCCGCAGCGCGCATGCGCCGGGGCGCGCCGGCAGCGCGCGTGCCCGCTGTGGGAGCGGGGCTGTCCTGGCCCGCGGGTATCCCGGCCCGACAGGGGACCCGGCATCAGCGGTGCCTTGGGGTGCCCGCGGGAATTTCAGCCTCTGTGGCACGCACCGGCGTGGAGAGAACAGATTCCTTGGAAACAAACAGCGGAAAATGGCAGGAAGCTAGTGAGGGGTTTTTTCAGCCCTGTGTTTCCCACCTTCCTACCCGCTTCTTGTTAGGGCTGCTCGCACCTATGTTTTGTCCTCCTTTAGGAAAAACAATAAGCATTCATTGTATTTTTGGCTTCTGATAAGCGTTCTCGTATGGCCCCATAATCCAGGTAATACAGTACAAATGTTGGAACCGAGGATCACCGAATCACAGAGTGGTTTGTGTTGGAAGGGAACTTAAACATCTTCTGGTTCCAACTCCTGCCATGGGCAGGGACAGCTCCCACTAGGCCAGGCTGCTCAGAGCCCTATCCGGCTGGGCTGGAGCCCTGCTGGGAATGGGGTATCCACAACTTAGCTGGGCTAGATGGGAGAAACAGGCTCTTCCTTAAGTGCAGCTGGTTCTTAGGAACGTGGTTCACAGGTCCATCCTTGTGTGAAAAATGCCAATCACTTGCTTTTAAAATTTTAAAAGTTTAATAGTAATAAAATGTTTATAAAAATAGAAATATAATTAGAGTAATAAAAAATTTGGACCATTAGGATTTAGGACAATACGAGACAATAGAACAAAGAGTTACAGACGGTCCAGGTACCTTTTCTGGGCAAAATAAACTCAAAAAAGGACCCACGTTAACAGAGGATTAACCCTTAAAAACAATAGCCTGTTGCATTTTCATACACCTCATACATGATGCATAAATTCCATTCAAACACAGGATTCTGTCCGGTCAGTGTCAACTTCCTCCTCTTAATCCTGACGGCGTCTCAGGACTGAGCGAGGAAGGAAGAAGTTTGTTTCTTCTGATAATGGAGCAATTATAAAATAAATTCTATTTATTAAAAATACATTTTATTTATAAAATAAATAAATTCTCTTTCTCTGAAAGATTTAGGTGTCCTGTGGCTGCTATCTGGTGCGAGTACTCAGTCCTTTCTTAAAAAAATATCCCACATACATAGTTTCTATTTTAACATTGTTATAACCTAAAACTATATTTAACACACTACTTAAAATAATTAATACAGCATAACCTTCTAACATAAACATATAATAATAATTTTAATATTTGCAAAAAGCCAATCATAAAATATGCATTTTCCACATCGTATGACACCATAATCCAGTTCATACAGTACAAATGCTAGAACTGAGGATCACAGAATGGTTTGTGTTGGAAGGGAACATAAACATCATCAGGTTCCAATCCCTGCCATGGGCAGAGACATCTTCTACTAGGCCAGGCTGCTCAGAGCCCCATCCAGCTGGGCTGGAGCACTGCTGGGAATGGGGCATCCACAATTTATCTGGGCTGGATGTGAGTAACAGGCTCTTCCTTAGGTGCAGCTGGTCCTTAGGAACGTGGTTCATAGGTCCATCCTTGTGCAGAGCCTTGATCATTCAGGTCTTGTGATGAGGAGCACAAATGTACCCTTTTCATTGTCAAATAAATGCACATTTTTCGAATAGCAGCCAAGAAGGAAGTCTTTTACTCCGATGAGTACTCAGCATTCCAGGTTGGCAAACATCACCTGATGTTCCAACATCTCTTACCATATCATCCTTCTCTCTGAGGAGGAATTTCCCCTGCAGTCCCCACCCTCACATCTACCCTGGCTTTCAGTGAGACAGCCTTATTAATTTCATTAATTTCACACTGAAAATCTATCCATGCGTATTTTATTTTTTTACTAAAACTTTGATGATTTGAAAGCTGACGCTGTGAGAAACACTTTTAATAAGTACACAGGAGAACAAATATTCAGCTTCCCTTACAATGTTTTCCTTCATCCAAAGCGCTAACTTTCTTTTTCAACTGCTTACTTATGTTGAGAGACCCTCTTTTGTTTTGTATAAACTTTCAAAAAGGCAGGATTAGCTATGCTACAGCAAACTGAATTGTATTAAAAAGATTTCATGATTATGGCACGAATTTTTACTGACAAAATGATCCATCAGGGCACTTGTTGGGACAAAAGGCCACGTCAGCGAGAGCCATGGTGGCAATGCCTCTGTAAGTGCACCTGAACAAAGAAAGGTTTCCTGAAAAGAAATCTGGTGTATGAGGAGACAAGTGCCACAGTACATCATACAGATAGCTCTAGGGAAAACCCAAAACATGAAACATTGCATGTATTGGGACATTTTAGGATATTTATTGCTCCTTCAGATAATTGTATGTGTACCTACAGGGATATGACCATATGTGCACAGATATACTTGGGAACTGTTAGTGTAATTTATGTCCTTTTAACAGAATGCTTTTCATTTGCACTGGGGATCAGGCAGGATGTGGTACTAGCTCTGATTAGATTACTGCCCTTCACATTTGGGTTCACTGTAGTCAGGGGTTGTGTTCCTGCTGCTTATTCATCATTTCCTCAATGCTGACAGGTACTAGCAGCATTTTTAATTTAAGTACTGCTACAGTATTTGGTATTTAATTGATTTGTTTTCACTGTTTACTTGTTCATAAACCTCATTTTTTCACTTGCAATCAAATAATTAATTTCTGTGCCATTTGATTTCTTTATTAGTATGCATTATGCCCAATAATTACTTTCAGGCTTTTGACTTAAATGTAAATAATAGTAGGGATATTTAATGGCTGTTACATTACTCTCCATTTTGAAATACAAAAATAAACAAATCAGCTTTCATTAATCTTTAACCCATTATTCATGTACACATGTACAGGCATTCACTGTATATTTTCTGACATTCAAAAGTCACATTTCAGCCACAGCAGTACAAGTAATATAACAAATCATACATGAAAATGTTAGATTTTTATTATTTTATAATCATAGAATTATAGCACAGATTATCAAATTATAGCAAAGATTATCTAGTTCTAATCCCCCTTCAATGGGTAGAAACACCTTTCACTAGGCCAGGTTGCTCAGAGCCCCATTCAACCTGGCCTGGAACACCTCCAGGATGGGGCATCCACAAATACATGCTCTAACATTAAGTAATATAAATAGTATGTAATTTGCAGTGTGGGGACTGTGAATGTTGGCAAGCCATTAGAAGAGATTATTTTGAAAGCAAGTCGTCTGGAGAGAACCTAAAAATCTATCAGATGGTATCAGAGGCTTTTTATCCCATTAAAATACCTTTAAATATCTCTGGTGTCATCTATGTAAAGAGAAAAGATAAAGGCTATTAAGATAGCCTCTGGTCTTTCAAAAAAAATTTTTTTTAATACCTTAGTATGTTTGTATTTAACCAGTACAGAGATCTATTTTAGGAAGTGTAAAAAACACAGGGGACAAACACAAGAGGTCATATTAAATAATTAAGACCATAAAACATTGGAAAACAAAACATTTTCAGTTGCAATCTTCATGTTGCAGTGCTGTACAGAAAACCAACCTGTATACCTTGGAGTGTTTCAGATTAATAAATGTTGTTATCCTTTTGATAGGTTAGCTTTAGTTAATCAAAAAATGTTATGTACTAAGAGAAAAATTAGTGTAAAATATGAACGGAGACCCATTTTTGTAAGCAAAGTAAAGGCAAAGTGCCTGCTTGCTTAACATACTCACCCAAGAACAGTAAAAATTAAAATGGATATTTATTAGCATCACAGAAGAGCTTTTTCCAACAAAAGATGCCTGTATGGGTAGTGGAGAGATTGCACATGGAACCACTTCCACAGAACATTTTTATTTAGAGAAATAACTACAAGAGAACAGAGACTGAAAAGAAAATGAGAAGGCACAGAGAACATGGAATAAAAACAACCCACAATTACTTTTGATAGCTATTTGCCCAAAGGCATTGTACACTTTTACGAGTCCTTTGATACTATATTTGGGTTTTCTACAAATGCAGTTGTTTCAATATGCTGTAGCAATGTAAATTTAACTTTTATGCAAAAGTACATTTCATATCATGTATGAAAGTGTAAATGCACTTAAAGTTTAAAAATAATCCTAATTTAAGATACTACTCAGATTATTTAGAAATATGTAATGATAACTTAATATGTCGATAGATAGTTGTGCTGGAACAAAATAATCATAGTATGTAATTAAAACTTTGTTACCGAAAGATGAAGATTTCTTTTTGAATGTGATTAGGAATTATTGAATTTTTTTTTACAGATAGAAAAATGTGAGGAATATGTGTACTGACTCCCAATAAGCTACAAGAAGTCACCAAGAGCTGGAAAAGAACAGATGCCTACCAATTCTATGGGCATCCCATTCCATGGGTTCTGTTTTTCTCCTAATCTGAGAGAAATTCCGTTCATAGTGATCAGACATTCATAATCCTTGATTTGCAGCATAGGAAGGGCACTAGGAACAAATTCTTCTGAATGAACAGAGAGGAATGAGGATGTAAATGCATTTACACACTTAGCATTAGATACTTAAATGCCCAGGCTAGGGACCTGCACACTTTCCGGAGTTATCTGACCCCTGTGCTCCCTTTCTACAGAGCCTGCAGAGCTACTTTCCTAAATTAATCTCCCAAATCAGCAACAACTGTAAGGAAGAACATCTTCCAGATAATGCACACAATTTAATTTTAATTCTTGCATTGCTTCTGTATTCAGGCTAAATATTAATTTAAGATGAAGAATGTTTTGATGTGTAAATAAACTGGTGTTAGAGACATTGCTTCTTTCTTCAACAAGGCTATGACAGGCTGGTGTGGCTTCCATTGGCATCTCCTCACTTTTTCATGTTAATAATCTCTGAAGTTCAAACACCATTCAGAAAAGGTATCAGCCTCTTTTTGCAGCAGCTTTGAACTTTCTTTATTCAAAAGGGCAACTAGAACTATAATTAGGTACAGCTAGCTGTCATTATATAGCTCATTTATTATTTATATCTTCCTCCCACAGTGCCTGTGAACCTCATATCTTGTGTTGGCAGAGATAGGAGTCTGAATGTTGCTTTCACAGGCTCCAAGCAGCACAATAATCCCTGTGGCATGGCCCTGGATTTGTAATCTGGGCTTCAGGGTGCTGACCTAATGCAGCCAGTGAGGTTA
Organism: Ammospiza caudacuta; assembly: GCF_027887145.1. Lineage (NCBI taxonomy): Eukaryota > Metazoa > Chordata > Aves > Passeriformes > Passerellidae > Ammospiza > Ammospiza caudacuta. Next base: position 103,501,762 of record NC_080593.1, read on the forward strand.
CAGCCTGTAGCAACCCACACTCAGAATTTACTGAGGCAATCTCTCTCCACCTCTCAGGCAAGCAGTCCAGATGAACCCTCGTGTAGACAGCTACTCCCTGCATGTACTCGAATTCTTGTCAATCCCTCTCTGAGGTCTCTCCCCACCCCATGCTGGGTAAATGATTGTTTTGATGTTTTGTGAGTTATTGTATTAGCAAGTTCTGAAAGGTATCTGGGAGATGGGAGAAGAGTTAACTGTAATTTTCAGTGGAGACAAATATGGGAAGCCCATAATTGGATGGAGTTTTAGGCAGTTTTCTTTTAAACTCCTGATGGTCAGTAACACACTGTCTTTTTACCTGCATGACCAGAATGGTGACAGCTTTAGTATTATTTAGGTTGCATTGCTTTGTCATGGTCTTTAAGAACAAGTTTCCTCTTTTCTGCAGTATGCAGAATTATCTTTCTGGGATGCCTTCTTCCCCAAATCCTTCTCCATGTAGGACTAGCAGATGGAAAAGCAAGAACTTGAGAACAGCCTGGTGGGTATTGAGTGGGTGAGGTTAAAGTCAAATTCAGTAGAATTGCCAAAATAGATTTGAAATTTCTGTTTCTTTTTCCCCGCCCCCCCTCCCTATTTTAAAAAGAATAAAGAAAGATTTAGACTACAAGTTGTTTTAGAAAGAGGACAGTGCAGAAAAGGAAAACCAGTGACCTACTTAAAGAGAAATTAAAATGCATTACACCTCTTGGGGTTGAGGTTACAAAAAATAGTAACAAAAAAATGCAACACAATGAATGTGTGCATGAAAGGAGATGACATCTTCCTTTTGCCCCTAAAGGCAGCAAAATTCTACCAGGAATGAATTTGACTTCTGGTCAGATTATTATTATGCAGTTGTTATTATTATGCAGTTTAAAGGGCTGGTTTTACTTTGCCTTGTAAGACTTCTAGGGCACTGACTTTCTAATGCATTAGTATCTTGTCTAAAAAAAAATGCTGCTCGTTCTGTCAGGTATCCTAGGGCACAGTAAGTTTCTGCCTTCCTTGTCTGAAATCCTGTCTATTATAATAATTATGCTGTATTATAGTAACTTTTTTCTCCTGAGTGATTACATAGACACCATCCTAGATGACCAGAAGCTGTTTTTCATCTGTTCTTTAATATTTGATCTGTTCACCTTGGATGGTCCTGGCAGGACTTTATGCTTCTTTTGGCATAGCTCTGGCTATCACCAGGTCAGATCTGCCTTTCCCTTGCATCAAAGTGGATCCTCAGGGAAGGAATCTATTTTACCTGATGTAAACCAAAACATGCATTCCTACTCACAGCTACCTTCACAGCTCTAAGGATAATAATTACAAACACAGGAATTAAGTTTGTCCTATATCCAAAGAGTAATTAAGTGTGTTGGGAACAGACGGGCTGATTTGATACCTCAGTGATTTGTTAGAATCCAGCTGTTCCACACTTCTGATACCTGTGGTGAAACAAATCGCAGCCAAGCTGACAGGAGCATCCTGGTGCACAGATCCTGCTTGCACTATGAGAGCCTCCCACAGCTGTGTTCCCTACACACTCACACCTTTCTGGGACCCAGCACCCAGCCTGGGTGCCAACAGTGTGACTGCCAGAGCCTGGGCCCAGCTTTCTCATGAAAGCTGACACAGTGATACATGCTCATGCTGCAGAGCCTGAGAGACAGAGGAGAGTTCCAGACCACGCAAAACCACATATGCCCTTACTTGTCTGCAGAGTGCTATTCCTGCCAGGATAGACAGTGAGACTTGTAATTTTCCATTTGTCTTCTGACCATGTTCCTAAGAACTTCATTTTATCCTTTCTTTTAGTTTCTGTTTCCCACTCATCACACTGTCTTTGATCATCGTCAGTCCTTCTAGTCACTCTCCTTTGGGTTGTCTTCTCCATAGATCCAGGCATGATTTAACCCCTCCTATCTCAAAATCTTAAAAACTCCCCTGCCTTTCCTTTTTAGTGCTTTATCATCCTTTCTCTTTACATCTCTCAGCATACAATTCCTATCTGGGGTTTCATCAAAAAAATCCCACTTTAATACAGCTTCTGCCCTTGTGCTTTGCTGACTTCTAAGTCTGTTATGTATTTCTGTCACTCTCACATTCTTTTCTCCCTTCTGGACAAATGTCCTAGTGATTTCAATCTTTCCCCATTCACAGCCCTTCAGAATTTTGCTGCAAACACTTTCCCTAATTTTGGCCACAAAATATGGGAAAGTTCTGACTTTCCTTTATTCTCCAAAGGATTGCTTTTTCTTTCAAGACAAGCTGCATTTGGAACAGTTTCTTCTATTTAACCCCTGTAATTATTCTGATTCAATTGTACAATATCTATTTTGTGTCAGAAAGTGGGTGACATCATGAACTATGGGACCAGGAAAGATACCAGGTATCATTTTGCATTCTGGACCCTTCCTAACGAAATCCATGGTTCAATCTGCACAATGCTTGCTGTCAATCACTCCTCAAAGATAAGCAAGGACCTGCCTTGGCACTAATTCAGCAGAAATGCCTGTCTCTGCTGCAGTGCTGTCATCCAGACAATTCCCTCTCCATCCTGGACACTGTCCTTGTGCAGTGGACAAGAGATCACCCAACTTTGAATTGCCAGCTCATGTTTGGCATCAATTCAGCCACCTGGGCTGCACAATGGCGAGTCATGAACAAAAACCAAGTGCATGAGATTTCCTGAGCAGGCTCTTGTGCAGGTCTGGTTTGGGTGGGTTTGTGGAAAATCTGTTACAATAAGCATTGCCCAATTGTTTCATGTTTGCCCTGTGCTGCCCACTAGGAAGAAATTCATGGATATCTAATATGTGTATGAATATCTAATACAACCTTTAAATTCCTTGTTAAAGTTCTTCTTTGCTCTGATGACAACACTTAAGACTGCTGGAACTGATAGCAGACACACTGATGGGTACTGATGTGTCATTTTCTTGCACTTCCCCATCTGTCCTCTCCTGTTTATGCTTTGATTTAACCTCCTGGAGACAACATAGGATGTAAGAGAGGGCAACTCAGGGGAACTGTTAAAGTGACCAAACCAGTTCCAAAATAAAAAAGCTATATTGGAAATTACTGTAAAGACCTCACTGGAAGAGTGATGTAAAGGAAAGGAGAACCAAATCCCAGTTTTGGCAGATGTATTCTTCTCTCTCACAGTTTCTCTTCCATTTATGGTGTGGATGATTCTAAACTGCCAAATGTAATATTTATTATCTCAAAATCTGCTCAAATCAGTAGATGTTCACTGCTTGGAAAGCTGTCTTTCCTATTTTGCACAATTTAACTGTAATTGGTGTTAAGTTATTCTTGTTTATTATGGAAATACAAAATGTGTTACTGTGCTCTTAATCTGCATAGACTGAAACCATCTGCTGTGGTTCACAGTTGAAGAAAAGGAGATTATAAATTCCCTCTAGTTTTTGTATCCAGCTCTCATTAAACAAGTAATCATTACTGCTACCAAGTTGCAAGTCAGAGAAGTGCGCAATCATCATCTTAACATTTAAGCATATGAATGACCTGTTCCTTTTTATAGAAAACTCAATATTTACATGCAAATTTATCTTTTGACTGATAGGAGAAGGCAGCTTACAGTGGCTCAGGTAGAGGAGGAGTAGAGAGTGTTCTCAGATGAGTCAGTGACTAGCTCCATGCTGAGTAAAAGGTGATTTGACAAAAAAAAGAGGAAAGTTATGCTATGCTCAGTTGCGGGATGGCCTAGTTTACCTCCAGAATGTCAGGAAGCAAGAGTCAGTAGGGAAAATTTTGCAGTGAGAAGACCTTTTTGAGAAATATATTTTGTTTGTGCTGTACCCAAATATGCTACAAGTCTGCTTGAGTTAAAGCAGAAACATGAGATGTCCTGCTTGCCTTGTACCCAGACACATCACAAGACTGTTTGACTTAGGAGGTGAAATATTGTGTAATACCTGTTTGCTCAGCATGGTTACACAAAAATAGTAGAGCTGAGATAATTGTACCCAGACTGCAAAGACCTGAATCAGATGGTCAGCATGCAGTCAGCAAAACACCCACCTGGAGAGGCTGGACTGGACCTGCACACAGAAAAGTGTAAAACCTGTCTGGCAGACAGACCAGACTGGCTCTGGCCTAGAGAAAGAGGAAGCACACCTTTGGACCAGACTGGTCTTGATCCACATGAAAACTATGTGTAAACAGAAGTGACACACAGTGGAGATTGGGGAAGGGAGAGAATGCCTCCTTCAGTTCTGGTTTCCCTTGGAGAGCTGTCAAACTCAGCCCCCACTGCCTTGGAAGCTGAGAATTGTTAAATGATGTAACCATCAGAAACCACGGTGCAGCAGCAGTGTCACAGTGTTGTAGATCTAAGGCTTTGTGTTTAGGTCTGTATGTTTAAACATTGCCTGATTTTTGTTTGCTAACAGGAGGTTTGCCTAAAAGCTGAGCATAAACAGATGACTTCTTGAAGTGTTGACTGGTTCACCCTCTCAGAACTCTTCCATTACAGTGGTCCCCAGGGCTCAGTTGCTCATCAGCAAAAAGCAGATTCTGATACCAACACCAGTTTACCAGGCTTTGCAAGACCCAAGAAGAAACTCCTGCCAGGGGATGTAGTACCACACAGAAGCTGAGGACAGGAACAGGATATCTGTGAGTCCAATAGACCAAGTCTCCTGTGCAAGTAAATATTGAAGTATTTTCATCCCTGTATTGAACACTAAGTATACTTACTGGTTTTGGATACTCAATATATGTAGATAGAATTGTATCCTGCACTTTACCAATGCCCACTCTGTGTTATCTTCTGGCAATCAAAATATTGATTCAGTCTTGATCTTAAATCCAGCTGAGTTAAACCAGAGGTGAATTTGGTTCTGTCTCATTGATAAATAGATTTTTCTTCTGTTCTAAATTAAATAGAGAAAGAAATAAGAGCAGCAAGGCTAAATTTGTAAGAACAGATTTGAATCCTTATTTAGCTTTTTTTCCATGATGCAAGTCTTCAGCTCACTATCTACCCTTATGTTTCCCAGAACATATTTTAGATGATGATGCTGCACTCTTTCTGGAACCGTTTACTCAATGTATTTGTTGTAATTGCGCAACATTTTGCAAACAAGATAGGTCAAATTTTTTCCTTGTTGACATAATTCAACAGGTTTCACATAGGTTCAGCTGGAAGGAATGTGGTCCAGTTAGTTTTGTTTACAGATTTATTCAAAATTAATTTTAAACTCTAGGTTTGCACCTAACTTTCTGGCTGACCTTAGGATGGGAAAATGACAAGGCCCCTTTTTCACTTGTTAAAAATGACACATGTGAATAAATGTAATAAACTTCCAGGCCTTTATCATTAGATTTTAATTGTATTTTCTATAAAAAAGCTTTCAACCACAGGTCTTTAAATTGTTTTCCAAAGAAAAGTTCTTTTTCCTATCCATTTAAGGGTGCAGGTTCACTCATAATTACCCATAATAGGCCTGACTTCTAGAGGAAGCAATACACTAAGATCTAAGCTGTTAAAAGGAGGAACCACAGAGCTTCTTGATGGATTTAGTCTAGAGTCAGTTCAAAGAGGTTGAACCTTTTGCTGACTTCAAATATACAACATTTATTTTGTATCATAGAGAAAGTTTTAGAAGGAGGAGATGATACACGGCAGGGTTGTGACCCTGTGAGTGCCTCAGAGAGTTTTAAACAGTGCAAGTTAACAGGCAGAGCTCCTCAGGCACAGCCAGCCTCAGAACTGGGTAGGTGTAAAACTATCTTCACATTTAAAGATCCTGTAAGATGACTCAAGCATGGCACATAATCTCACCTCAGTGCTTTATATCACCATACTTCCCATGTGTCATTATGAATATAACACTTTTCTCTCAGTCTGGAAAGGCCTGAAATAATGAGCTTTATACTCACAGCATCTTTATGCCTGGATAAACATTGTGCTAGTCTGGTTCTGAAGGTCATAGGCTTTGTAGCCAAGATACTGTAATCACCTGACTTCAGAGAAGATATAAAAATAATTGTGACTCCTTTTATATATGATGCAAATAGCATGAGTAGGTCTGTTTGGTTAGGCAGCCCTCCCATCTGATTTAAAACTGTCAAACTTCTCTCCTTGTGTCTAACACATACTTACATCCAGCAATATTCTTTTTGTTCAAAACAAACATAAATAGACCCCTTTTCAAGCAATGTGTACTTAAATGTGGAACATATTGCCGCACAGAGTGTCCAAAGGCAAATTGTATGCATGTTGAAAAAATGGAAATAAAGCAAGTTCATTATTTGTACCCCCACCAAATAAGCAAAAGAGATACCAAAAGCTATGAAGCACAAACATCACCTCTGTGTGAGTGTCTGAGCTTCAGGCTGCTAGGAACTGCAAGCATTTGCCATCAGTATTTGGGTTCTCATTAAAAAGTGATGTACTGCTGGCCACGGCAGGACTGGATGGGTCCTCAGTGTGACCTCCTGCAGCAAATTCCATGTTCCCACACCATGTTTCTAAACATACAAGTGGAAAACAAAGGCCTGTGCTGATACCATGTTTTAGCAGGCAAAACCATAAGCATGAAGTTCCTGTGAGGGTTTTTTCAGATATTCAGTTCACTTCAAACAAGTTCATGTCACAAAAAAAAGAGAAATATTTAAAGGAATTTTTTAAGATTAGTGTTTGTCAAAAGACTAGGTTTGAGTCCTGAGGAATGCGCATAAGTCTTGAAAGATTGGCATTTGTGAGGCTGCACTATTACATGCTAACAGATGCCAAGTTTGCTTTTCTTTGTTTCTATATGGTGGGCACTGCATATTACATTAGGTTTGGTCAACAGCTGCATTAGAGCTTCTTCGTGAAGGTTTGACAGGTTGATTTATTCTGGCTTTTTATCACGAAACAAAGGATGAAGTAAAGGTCAGGCTCTGATATGAGAGATGGACAGTCATGAGCCAAGTGCCGATTGCTGCTGGGGCAGTGCCTTGTTCTGTCTGTCACAGCTGCTGTCTCCATCCTGTCATCCAATTGCTCCAACAGCACACAGTGCTGCCCTTGCCGGCTGTCAAGGCCAAGCTGATGGAGAGCAGCCAGCTGTGGTTCAGGACAGTGCTAGGATCGGGGGAGGCTTGGGAAGGACCCGGAGCGGGGCGCGCCCGGCGCTCGCTGCACGCCCGGTCATTGAGTGCCACCCAGCGGGGCTGGCGTGCGCTCCCGCTGCCTTCGCCGGGACTGCCGCTGCGGATACACAGGTGTGTCACAGCACACTGGGCTGGTAAAGCATGTTTTCTTTTCGTGTGTTTTTTTTTCCTTTTTTTTTTTTTCTAGATAAAAACTGAGGACTACTTATTTTCATATGAATTATATCAAATAGAGTGTCTGCTAGCTGTTACTGTGCAATGATTCCGTTTGCATTCATCTGTGATTTTCTCCAGGGATTTCTATTTTTGGGTTAATTATGGCCTTGTGTACAGCCTTTTTAAACTGTTGGTAATAAAGTGTTTCCACTTTAACCATGGTAACATAAAGCCTTCAGACGTGTAAAATATATTGTTTGTATATTTTTAATAAATGAAGCATGTTGGAGGAGACAGTTCTGTTGTGTATTTTGCAATTTATTACATTACCCCTACATTTTTGTTGGGTAGCTACTAAATTATATACTAGGGAGGACCAAAGTCATAACCTAACATTTGGAAGAAAGTCCTGTGCAGGCTTTCTAGATCACAGTGCTTAATAGCTAAAAGAATCACACTTGGGGGCTGTGGGATTTAGGTCTTTTCCTTCTCAAGAATATATCTGTGAAGTATGGCACTTACCAAAATAAGAGCTTGTGAGCAATGCTGGTGTTCAGAAGGTGGAACATAAGTTCTTAAAGCATTGTGAGTGTCAGGAGGGAGGCATTACTGTACACCCCAATCAATAGATGGCTCTATTCTCTGCCACTTGGAGCAGTGTTTTCAGAAGGACCTCCATTCAGGCTCTCCATTCCTCTGTGCTTAGGAAAGATTGGTAAAAGGTGAGAATTGTAACAATGCAAAAATCCACTTTCATAAATTTTAGATCATTTATGATCTAAAGCACATGCCTGCAGTAGACAATGTTCAGTATTCCCAAGCTATAGAACATATGACACAGGAGAAAGATGCAGACTGAGGAGTTAATGTTGTTCTTCACAAATCTGGAAGACGTCCTGGAAACTCTTTGTTTATAAATTTATCCTCTGATGACAGCATGCAAGATAAAGTGGAACAGATACCAGACACTCTGTGCTTGATCTTGTGGCTCCCTTTGTCAGAATAATTTTCATTATTTAGAATGGTTCATTTAATGGAAATGTTAGGAAAAAAAACCCTACTGAAAAATTAAGTGCTATTCACACAGGTTTAATGTAGCTATGGAAATTAGTCTCCTTTTCCTTCTCCTGTACCCAATGGAATGAGATAACTTTTTAACAGCTGAAATATTGTGTAAATGAAGTGAGTAGAAAAGCAGCCCTTGGAAATTAGAGCCCTAAAAAAGAGCGAAGAATATCACTGACTATTACACTCAAATTCATAACTTTAAGAAAAAATATGTACATGCTGCTCTGACCCTGCAAAGCTCTGGCACAATATTTTATGCTCAAGAAGAAATAAGAGCAAAGTGTAAGCTCTTATACAAACTGGTCTGCTTAAGGAAGTGTTGTGCCTCAAACATGTCTGTCTGCAAAGCATGTTCTTTCCCTTTTGTTGCCTTGTAACCAGGAAGATAATTTACTGCAGTTCTTTGGGAAGAACATGCACTTCCTCACACTGCTTAGCCAACAAAAGGGCAATATGAGATTTTATGGGACAATTCCACTTTAGATGCCTGGACAATCCAACATGCCTTTGGTGTCTCAGGGACTGCAATGATGCAGCAATGTTTTTGGCCAGCACATGATGTTTGGGTGTCTTCATTTCCCAAATGTGGAGTAAATTTGTACCATTTTTATGAGCCTAAGGGAGATGACAGATCAGGCAATATATTATTTATATTATATTAATTCATGTGCAAAAATCTTTCAAGGAAACAGAGGCCTTTGATTTAATACAAAGCATACTTATGTTTTCAGCCTTAGTAACAACAATTTTCATGCAAACAACAGAAACCAAAACATTCAGCTGCAAGGATAGCCTTGGGATTTGCACATGTAAGCACAGATGTATATATGGAGCTCCCCTTATTGAAAATGTGGTCCAGCTAATGCTCTGGTTCATTTGGGAGGAAGAATTAAGAGGCACTAATTTGCATGTAAAATTCTATGGATGTGCAGCTTCACATAATAAAATTTTACTAATATACTAAATAATAGGAACATATTGTCACCATGTGTAAGTCCGATATCACCAGATTAACTCCTAGACATTTTCTTCATCATTGTAACATATTAATGACTTCCATAACATCTGAATACACCCATACAACTTCAGACAACCTAATCATTTATGAGTTTACAAAGATTCTTTTCTACTTGATTTTTATCTTTTGAAAAACAGTGTGTTGTCAGAAAACTAAAACCTGGCTAAGTTAGGACCTTGATGTTACCTGCTGCCACAATCCTTTAATAAGGATTATTATTATTATTACTACTACTACTACTACTACTACTACTACTACTACTACTACTACTACTACTGATAATCCTGTGTGGTCCATGGAAAAACAGCCACTGATGAGGACAAGATATCTACATAGATCTTGGGTATCCAATTTTTCCAAATTACCTTGTCAACCAAGAGCTGGCACTTGAGTAGTTTCTTCTGCTGTGTCTTGACTATCCTTGGGAGATGCCTTGGAGGAAGTACTGAAAAGTGACATTTTGTAAAACAAATGGAAGTATTTTAAGCAATTTTTCTATCTTCATAGCCCTTATAGTTTCCTAAAAATCTGCAAGCAAAGTTAAGTGATTTTTTTCAGAGCTCAGCAATTCCTCTTATTTACATATGTGTGAGGACAGCCTCTTAATCTTAAGAAATCTTAATGTAACTGAATCTTCATCCCCAAAATGGCAATGAAGAACATTGCCTAAGTCAGCACACATTTTTATAAGCTAAGCTTTGCAAGGCAGTAACTTGTGAATAGCAATTTCTCATCTCCTCCTCTGGAAAGACATTTTAGGCAAATTTACCAAAGGCAAATGTAATGATGATGATGATATATTAGGAGCTCCAAAGGTGATTAGTTTTCAGAGGCAATGGAAATTTATGGAGAGCAGTAGAACAGCCTGTGCTAGCCTCTGGTCACAAGATAAAAAGGTGTTTATTTTAAAAATGCAAGTGAGGATTGAGAGTCATAATCTATTTTCCACACTATTGCACCCGGTCAAGGAACCTTTGGTGTTGCACAGGGAAAATGCAGCAGCCTGGATGCCCAGTGCTCCCCAAATACCAGCAGAGTTTCAGAGCCAGAACTGAAATAAAAATCCCCAGTAAGGTGAGCTGGTGGGTAACTGTTCCTGCGAGATGCCTGTATTCAGGATTGTCATGAGGATGCCATACCCACTGTCTCCCCACCTCATTCCCTGGGGTACCAAGAGATATAACAGCTTGTGTGATAGTGAGGTTGTGTTTCACACACTTTTAAAAAAATAATAAACTTGTTTAAGGATTGTTTCCTCTGGGAAAGTTTTTAATCTATGTTAGCTTAATTATTGCCCTGACAGTGAGTTATTTTTAGTCTTACTGTAAACCTTTATGTGCTTTTAAGCTTGTTTTTGTTTTGGCTTGAAGTGCTTTTGAAGGGACATATATTAGGCTGAAAAGAGATATTCCAAATCATGAGACAAACTACATACAGAAACTGTTGCACCCTGTCAAAAGTATCACTGTAACTTTAACTGTGTTCCTGTATCTATATGGATAATTTCACTCCACACGAAAGCTTCTGCTTTGTAGCAGTGACTTTATATCCAAAAATACTCCCATTTTATTTCCCTGGGGTAGCAGTGGTCGGAAGCTCTGCTATGACTTGTGAGCCAGTTTACAAGGTGGGGATGGAGAGGAGTGTTCATCCAGCACTCAGTAGAAAGCTATGTTGGCTACATAATGGATTTCACTAATGGAACATAAATTTTCACTAATGGATTCTCACCAGAAATATTTTAATAGGCAGCTGCTCTTTTGTAATACACTATTTCTGGCAGTGAACAGTTGCAAATTACTGTGGGGCTGCATAATACGCCAGAACAACTGATTCTCTTTCAGCTCAAAGATACCCAATGCAATTACTCTACATAAAAACACCTGAAAATAGGTAGATTAAAATGTAATCTATCTTTAGATAGAGCCTTTACTCCACCAGACTGAAATAAGCAGCCTGAGAGCAGGGAGAACCAAGTTCAGAGTAGCAACAGCTGCAGGTAGAGAAAATATGGAATTACTTGGTAAAGTACTAACAGTTGAGAAATGGAGAGATGTAACCCAAGAGCGGAACTCAATACATTAAAAGGGTTAAAAATTGATACATAATTTCATATTGCTATTTGCAATGAGGTAGATAACTGTAATAGGTGTAAAACTTGAGTGTATGAAAAAAGATCAGTATTTGATAAATATAATTAGTGCTCCCAGAATTGTGAAAAAACCCAGAAAATCTGAAGCATTGTATTGTAAACACCAATGCCAGAAAAGACAGAAATTAATATCAACAAACTTTCAACCATCACAATTTTTAAGCAGAGAGGCCATCTCCTAAACCAGACTCTGCTAAGTTCAGAAACAACAGAAGTATCAGATAAATGTGTCTGGCAAAAGGGTTATTTTACTACCCCAAGTTTGTGATTGAGGATGCAATATATGCATATAAATACATAAAGTAAGATTCCAAAATATGAATATGCTTATTTACAAGTCCAAGGATTATACTTTACAATCAAATGATAGCAACATCAAGAAAATATTTCTATTGAAACATCCAGCTTCAGTCACAGCTTTGGTATCAATGTACATAAATACATTTAGAGGGAACTCTATCTTCTGAAAATCTGGTGTTGATAACATTCTTGGTCAGGTGGAGGAAGGACAAGGGAGGCACCAGTCTGCCTGTAAAACCCTAGAGAAATGCAGCCCCTAATATCATAAATATGGGTCATACTGCAAACAACTGTAGTTGTAAAAATAGGGTGACCCCAGGCTACCAATACAGATGTTTTCTATCACAACACGGAGTTTAACTGTGGTGGTTTCAAATTTAAACAGTCCAAAGGCTTTGTTGCTATGGCAGCATCAGCCCTCCACTTCAGAAGTCCAAATATATGTGATGCCATTCAAGTCCTTCCCCAAGTACCCATTTTATTTCATAACAGAATGTTGGAGAGCCAGCATTTAACCATGCTAACACAACCACTGTGTTGAGCAGAGTTAAGGGTGTTGCTCTTAGGAAATACATTTCAATGGCATTGAACTTGATGACAAGAACCATGACTCATAACACTGAAGAATGTTTTCATGGCTAATAATAGACTGCAATTAATATTTTCCTGAAAAACAGTTTCTGCTGTTACATAAGTATGCAGATGATGATCTCAGGGACTACAATGATATTTTTATTCCAATCAGTCAGATGGCAGAATATTCTATAAAAGTAGAAGTGGGTTGTATTTATACTTACATGAGTCTTATTACTGGAGATGCACCTTTCATCCTCAGTGTGTTCATCTTCTCTGTATTGCAGAGAGTCAATGTTAACTAAAAGCTCTTGTAAAATTGTGGATCTTTCTTGCCAACCTCTGAAATGTTTCTGCAAGGTATGGCATTGATACATGTGACATACACGTATGATTATTGGCTCAGCTGAGAAAATTAGCCTTTCTTTTTTCAAATTTTCACAGTATCCTCCTGTTTTCCTTGGTCAGAGAATTCACAGATGTAGATTTTAAGAGATTTTTATGGAGGCCTGCAAGCAGGAAAAAAAGCACCTGTTTTCTCAGTTTTCCATTTAGTGCTTTCAAGCTTAGAGACTCCTGTGTATGTTTTCCTCTCAATGAGGATTATAAAGTAGCCATGCATAATTTGTACATCCTTACAAGTATCCTGGAAACATCTCTTAATTTCTCAATCAGTAATTCAGAAGATCCTTTACTTCGAGATCAGATTTTAGTATATGTTTGAGTTTTTAACTTTATATCATGAATTTTGTTGCCAGGACTTGACAGGTCTTTGTAAATCCAGCAATTAAGACAAGGGCTTCTCAGTATGTTTATGTTAAAACAGTACTGCACTTGAGTCCTATCAATTTCCATGAGAGAAAAATGGCATTTGGCTTCAGGTTCTAGTGCAAAAGAATGGCTTGGAACCCTTTGTTCAAGAATGGAATTGTTAACGGGAAAAGAAAGTTCCATGCGCAGACTTTATTGAGAAAGTATTTATCTACCATATACAAGATTTGAGATCTTGTATAGAAAGAAAGTGGAGGCAAAGTACAGTCATGGAATCATAGGCTGGTTTGGGTTGGAAGGGACCTTAAAGATCATCCAGTTCCAATCTCTCTCTGCCATGGACAGGGACACCTTCCACTAGACCAAGTTGCTCAAAGCTCCATCCGGCCTGGCCTTGAGCACTGCCAGGGATGGGGCATCCACAGCTTCTCTGGGAAACATTTTCAGTGTGTCACCACTCTCATAGTAAAGGATTTCTTCCTAATATTTCATCTAATCCTGTCCTGTTTCACTTTAAAGCCATTTCCCCTTGTCCTAACCCTCTCTGCCCGTGTTCCTCTGTCCTTCTTGTAGGCTCTCTTCAGGTACTGGAAGGCTGCTAGAAAGTCTCCCCAGACTGATGGATTACTGAAATTACTGGTTGTGAAGTGTCTACTTGAACTATTTTCCAGTCAGGATGTATATATTACTGATTAATTAATTATTTATATTCTTAATCCTAGACATTTATTTAAATTAATAGAAAAGGGTAAGAAAGTTGCAGCCAGGATACTGAAGGACTTTCTTTTTTCTATTAAAAATAAAAGCAGATGCTGCAGCAGGCTTTAAAAAAGCTACAGAGTTTGTTCTGAGGGCAGTAAATCTGACTTTTATCAAGCAAATTTGTAGGAACTATAGGAGAGAAAAAATCAGACCATGGGCAAAATGTAAATATGAGATATAGGGGAAACATCAGCTCCAATTTGTTTCTGGTTGCAAGTTTATTGCAGTCTTTTGAAGGTGTCAATGAGCAGATCATTATAGTTGTTCATACAAATGGATTTTCAAAAATATTAAAAAGATTTCTTACCAAAGGCATGTAAAGCTTTCATGAACTAAACCAGAAGATCTTTTTGGGATGAATATCATGTTGAAAAATAGGAAACAAATGTAGGAGTTCACATTCTGTTTTATTACATGAAATACATTTTTCATGTAATTAAATTCTTGTGATTGATCTAGAAAGGGTTTTACTTGAGTTGGGAAGGGTGCTGATAAGAATAGTGACATTGATCTGCAAAATGGAGCTACTCCCACAAGAAAAAGAGTAAGCAATCTCAAGATCATCAACTTGGAAAACATTCTGTGGGAGGGAAGGGGGAGAGATGTGTTAAATTTTATAATATCAAAACTAGTACAAAGAAGGGAGTTGAGGAATAACTGTTCACTATTTCTCATAGTATAAAAGCTACAGAATACTCAGTGAAATTGTTTGGTATCAGGTTTAAAAGCAAACAAAGAGAGAAAAATAAGCTCTGGTGATACCTCATTGTGGCCTTTCAAAATTAATGGGGGATTAGATTATAGGAAAGATGGGGACAGAATTTTCAGGAGGGCCTGTAGTGATGGGACAAAGAGAAATGGTTTTAGGCTGAAAGAAGGTAGATACAAACTAAAAATAAGTTGGTTTGTTTTTGTTGGTTTATTTTTTTTTTAACCATTGGGGTAGTGAGACCCAGGACCAGGTTGCCCAGAGAAGTATTAGAAGCCTCATCCCTGAAGATGTTCAAGGTAAAGTTGAATGGGGTCCTGAGCAACCTGATCTAGTTGAAGATGTCCCTGCTTGATGCAGGGGAATTGGACTAGATGACCTCTAAAAATCCCTTGTGACCATTCTGTGATTCTAAGACTCTGTCACCTGAGGGAACACTTACAAGTGAGCAGACTCCAGTGATTTGCATTGCTTGAGAAATGTGAAGGCCCTTACAGACATTTGGAGTCTTAATTTGTGTTTTATTGCTGCGAACAAGTAAATACATGCCTCTTGCTCAGCTTAATTTCACAGGCATCTTTCCACACAGCTACATATGATACGTAGGATGGATTCCAGGTTTTGTTTTGTTGTGTGCATGAAACATGACAGATTAGCAAGTTCCTTTTGAGAGACTCAGAGCAGATGTTTTTATATGGCTGGAGAGCCAAACTGAGCACAAGAATTGCTCTGAAAGGCTGAAGGTAGGAATGTGGGTGAAAAGAAAGAATTCTTTCATCTACTCTGGCTCTGTTTTCCCTTATTCCCTAAGCCAGTCCAAGAAGATACTTTTACAGTTTATTCATTTGTAAGAACTATTAGCTCCTAAGGTGGAAAAAAGCTGCCCCTTGGAAGGCATTAAATTCCTGATGCATCCAGCTGAGTTGGTAATGTGATCAATCTCCTGCACTAAACAGTGCTGGGCTCAGCATCACGCTGCATTCAGCCTTATCAGCCCTCTGAGGTTTGGTCCCTCTTGCAAATCCATTGGGTAAAGGCATCCTCTTGTGTTGGCAGCACTCCCTCCTGTGTAGTGGTTCATGTCTAAATGCATCCAAATGCACTATCTGGCTTTTGAGTCTAGCAGCAGGTATTGGCTTCCCCTGAAGAGAAAGAATTCAGTTTAAATAAACAGCCAGAACTTTGTTTATTTTTGGGGTAAAACCGAGATAAGTCCACAGATTTGTTAACCTAATGACCAAACTAGCCTTGGCAAATGAAAACAAAAGACAACAGTGCTTGGAATAGTATTAATCTGTCTTGTGCAGTGTGTACATTAGGTCTCTAGAATGATGTTTTCATAGGGTGTTTTTCTTATGTTTGTGAAAAGCAGATGGGTCACTGGTTTTTGACTGATTTCCACCTGAACTCAGACTTTCTTACTCTTCTCCCTGCTTACTTTCAGTCTGGCTTTCCTCTCTTGCAGCAGAATCATGGTTATCTCTTTCCCATCTAAACATCTATTTTTGATTTTATTTTTACTTCAAACTCTTCCCCATCTTATTTAATCTCACTACAAGCAATTCTACATTCTAAATCTTACTAATTATTTTCCATATCCTTTGCATCTCCTGGATTGTAGAGGGTTTGTCCAGCCCATTGCCTTCGTTATTCTCATCTCAGAACCAGTGCTCCTTTACTTTCCTCAGCCTGGTCTAGGGAGGTAGACTGAATTTCATAATGGTTTGGATGTACAGCCAGGAGAAGGAGGAAGAGAGAGACATCCACATTTGGACTGTGAAGTCTGCTTCCAGAACCAGGCATCATGCTCATGGGTGCAGCCACAACCTCCTAAAGTGCTAGCACCCAATGTATACCCCAAGGTCCTGGCCTGGGATTTGTGGAAGGTCTGAGAGTGAGTTTGTGCTGAGGATCTACAGGGTGATCAGATGAGATTTTTGACCACAGGGACAAATTTCATTCTACTGTGACTCTCTACAATCGCTTAGAAGATGTAGGAAATGTACAGTGAGAAACTTGTGGGCTGGAAAGGTGGATCAGTATCCCTTTTAGTGTTTGTTCTGCTCATATAACTGTGAGTGGTATCAGTAAATGAGGAGTACTTTGTAAAGGCTGAAAATCCACCTGCTTTAATAACCTCTGGAATACTGACATTAACAACTGACACTTGGGGAAAGGAAAGGAGAGTAATCTTATTTTGTTTTGTAAATCAGAGCAAATGTAGAATCTATTGAAGAGTAACTACTGTAGAACGTCAACCTCCTCTTTTTAGTTACTTCTTAGGGTGTAACTGATATTTTGAAGCCCGTACATAACACTGTTGATTGTAACAACTGTTAATTAAATCTGGTTGGTTTGCTTTTGGTTTTATTTTTTTTTTTTCAGTAAGCCACTAGTGTTTTTTAAAATGCATTCAAGCAGATGTTTTATTCTTTCTGCAGAGTGAGAGCATATGCAGACACAAGCAGAAATATCCTGAGCTCCCTGGAGAGGAGGTGGCCATACTTGTTTATCACCTGTGACCCAGAAAGAGAGAAGCCTGCCTTCTGCACAGCCTGAAGCAGGGGCAGACCTGGTCCCTGAGTGACTGGCAAATGTAGCTGTAAACACTGCTGCAGTGCAGAGATTGTGGCCCTGCAGCCTGAATAACCATCATCACAACACGACACCAAATTGGGAATGAGAGACCTGGCAGAGGAGGAAGAGGGAAGATGTCATTATTTGGGGATCAAAATTGGTATCCTAATCCTCTCCCTCAACTGCTTTTCTTCTTGAGGGGTTTTTAATGTCAAACCTGTATTTGATGTAGTTTTTAGTGCTGAGAAATTAGCAAAAGTGGTTGAACAGTCATACTGTCCTGCAGGTACTATTTTAACTCACCTAGAAGATTTTAAAATAAAATTCCTTAGGTTTTCATCTTGAACAAAGGTGACTCAGATGAGATCTTTACCGTTGGGCTGCAGATCACATTTCAGGCTGCCAGCCTGCAGGGAACATAAGAACTGATTATTCCTTTTACCAGAACAATTAAGACTAATGTGCAAGCTAAGAGCTGAAATGTCATCCTAAAGACAGGCTAGGAGCTGTAATAGCTCCTTCCCCTAGAGCTATTCATCCATAGGGTAGATATCCAGCTAATCCCTTGGTCAGTAATGCTAATCTCAGGAGATATCTGGCTAGCCACATATTTTATAGAGTCATAGTATGACTTAGGCTGGAAGGGATCTCTAAATGTCATCTAGCTCCAGCCTACTGCTTTGGGCAAGGATGCCATTCTCTGGATCACATTGCTCAAAACCCTATCCAGTGTGGCCTTGAGCACTTACAGGGATGGCATAGCCACTGTTTCTCTGGACAATCTCTTCCGGTGTCTGAACACCCTTAAAGAAAATAATTCCTTCCTTATGAGCAATCTAAATCTATCCTCTTTCAGTTTAAAACCATTTCCCCTTGTTCTATCATGTAAGCCTTGGTAAAAAGCTGTCCCACTCCTCAAGCCTGTCAAGATTCCTCTGGATGGCATCCCTTTCCTAAAGTGCACCAGCTTTACCACTCAGCCTGGTGCTGTCTGCAGCTTAGCTTAGGGTGCACTCAGTGTCACTGTCCATGTCATTGGTGAAGAGATTAAATAGCATTGGCCCCAGTAGAGACCCTGGAGGAACACCACTTACCACGGGTTTTCACCTGAACGTCCAAGGCATTGCCTGGGGACACAACCATCCAGCCAGATCCTTGTCCATCTGACAATGAAACCTTCAATTCAGAGATAACAGTGTTGGGAGGGACCATATCAAAGGCCTTACAGATGTCCAGGTAGGTGACATCTGCAGCCTTTCCCCTGTCCATTGATGCAGTCAGTCAGTCAGAAAAGGCCATGAAGTTAGTCAGGTATGATTTGCCTTTGGAGAAACCATGTTGTCTGTCTTTAATTAACTCCCTGTATGTTTCATGTGTTTCAGCAAATCTTCTAGGAGGATCTGGTCCATGATGTTACTGCACATGGGGGTGAGTCTGAATGGTCAGTAGTTCCAGGGTCCTCCTTTCACCCAGCATTTCTGGGGACTTTGCTCAACTGCCATGATTTTTGAAATATGATGGAGAGTGGCTCAGCTACTACATCAGTCAATTCCCTCAGTACCCTGGCATGTATCTCATCAGGTCCCATGGATTTAGGAATATTCAGGTTCTCCAGGTGCTCTTGAACCTGATTGTCACATAACCATGGGTTCCTAATCAACTTTTGGGGAAATAAACTACTTTTTAAACTTGGAATTTGCTCCCAATTCTAATATGCTCCTGAATTATTAATAAAAAACCATATT
Organism: Ammospiza caudacuta; assembly: GCF_027887145.1. Lineage (NCBI taxonomy): Eukaryota > Metazoa > Chordata > Aves > Passeriformes > Passerellidae > Ammospiza > Ammospiza caudacuta. The sequence continues at coordinate 103,520,736 of NC_080593.1, forward strand.
TCTAGTTTTCAGATAGCAGGAGCATCAGCTCAAAACTCTAATTCTTTCTTACTCAGAAAATAGTTTTCTGAGCTTGATTTCCTATTTTCTGAGTATGTTTAAATCAGGTATTCTACCAAAATCTATGATCTATTGAAATCTGAATGGATAACTTCTTTTCATTTTCGTATCTCTTAACTGCAACATATGTCTAAAAAGCTTAAATTAGAGAAAACAGATAAAAAATTATTAAGTAATGGTAAAAATACTTTTCCCATAATTTTTTTCTTTGTCTTATTCCTGTATTTTTCAAAAAATAGCTCCAGCTGAAAATCTGGTTAAAATCAAGTGTACCAAATCAAGCAATACCAAAGAAATTGTACCACGCATTAGCTTGACCAATTGGGAATAAAAATCAGGTGCTTGCTATAAAAATATGGCCATCAAAATGTATCATGCCTTTAAAAAGCAGCAAAGAGGCTTGGGCTTGTTAGTCTCATCATTTAGCCATAGGGAAAAATATAAAGAGAGAATTATAAAGAGATTAGGTCACTTGATAGAGGGCAATCTTTTATTTTTTCTGGCCTCATTTCACTGAAAGGTTATGGCTGTAATCTAAGCCAATGAAAGCTAAAAAATCCCCTGTAACTAGCAAGCATAATTTTTCCATGGTAAACCTCAGTTTCACTGGAGGGAAAAATCTAAAAATCAAAATACAGTTTTCAGGGTGAAAAGCCCCAGGTGCAAATGTGTCATCTTAAGCACCTCATGCAATGTGATTTCACCATACTCAGAACGCTTTCACAGAATGTATTGTTTATTTGTAATTCTTGTGTGATAAGAATAGATATTTTTTCCTTCTGTAGTTTAAATCTTTCTTCCACAGTGTCTTTTTAAGCATTTTCCAAACAGCTCTCCTTTCACTGGTTTTTTTATCATTTCTAGATGAGACTGTCAAAAACTCTCAAACTTGGCTTGTTGCTGTTCTTTCTAGAGTCAATCCCCAAAGCCCTCGGTGTTACAGCTTTTGGTCCCTTGAAGTCAGTGTGATGTGACTGCCTGCCTGACAGGTGCAGGGGAAAATCTGCATCGTCCTTTTTGGAACCAGCTTTGTGTGGAAACTTACAACTGCTCGCATTTCTGGCAAACTGAAGCAGCAGAAAAAAAAGAAGCTCGCACTGGGATGCAGAAAATTTACTGTGACCTTATTTTGGAATTTCAATTGAAATGACATAATCTTGGCCAAAAATATTGCAACAGCCTGCATCTGCATTCCTTCCATACAGTTTCACAAGCAGCATATACATTCTTTCCCACTGTGAGAGCAAGGCCAACATATAAACTGAGTAGAGTAGTTATTATTCTCCTCCAGAATGCCACTGTTGATTTTCAGTCAGCACAACCCATTCCAACGCCATGCACAATTTAGCCATTTTAAAGGTACTGAGGGAGCTCTAATAGGTTCACTTCCATGTAAGTAGTTAGATTACTTCTATGTATTCTGAGTTCAGCCTCTCTCTGAACTCTGCCTGATAGTTAAGCTATTAAGAATTAAGCCATTACCATGAAAATAATGATCTAGACTTCCAAGGAACCCAATCTCTGAGATGGGAACAGCTTGCTTTTTCACATTGGCTTCAAAAATCTTATTTGTGTTGTTAAAAAGGAATTGTGTCTAAAATAGAGAGAATGTAGCAAATTGATACAACATATGCAATCCAAGCACCTGGTTCAATGAATATAAAGCACCTCATTTCCAGTGAAATGCTTAGTTCAATCAATGGTTTACTCCTATGACTAATACTCTGCACCTTTTTCTTCGTGCAAGCTCAAAGCCTTCTCTTTAGGAAATCATACTAATTGAATGGATCCTTGCTAACAAAGCATGACAATTCTTTCCTTTTTTATTTTGTATTTAAGTTTTTGACAAATGAAAAAAATATAGAATTTTACTTCTATGACCATGAAAATATATGTCCTTAGATTATCTCCTAAAATGACCAGTTTCTCATCATTCAAAGAGGAACACAGATTTCTCCATTACTTCTGACAATGATCGAAATATTGGCCAGAGACCAAGAATCCCTTTTTATACTGTCTGCAGGAGGGAATGAGAAATCCATAACAATTGTCTGAACCAATAAATGATGTACAGTGCCTCTGAGGACACACAGGGAATTCAAGGATTAAGGTCTCCGAGAAATTTGGCGGCATTCATTCCAGTGACCGTTCTAAGCGGTCCCATCATCCATTACTGGCTTTATATTCATGTGCCACTTTTGGAGCACAGGTGATCTTGGGGCATCTTTTGAAAGTAGAGGAACAAGATATAAATCTCCTGGTCCTGGCTGGATTTAGATACCCTGCAACCTCCTCCCGCACCACCACAGGGATTCAGTGCCCTGTGTGTTGAAGGCCAGCCCTGACGTGGTGTAACTGTTTATCCTGGGACCAGGATGCTGTGGAAAGAGCTGTGTGGGAAATCCAAGAGCAGCTTTGTCAAGGGCCTTCCTTTCCATGGCTGGAGAGTTGCAATAAAGTTCAGGCTCTCACCCCTGGTCACTGCCTGAGCTATGCTGTACATCAGTGCCCGGTCACCTGGTACAAGCAGGAACAAAAAAAGGCCCTGTTGGTGATGGCAGCCTGCACAAGCATCTCACTCCAGCCCTTTAAACTATGGCCAGGAGCACAAGGCACAAGTCTGGCAATGAAATTTGTGGCAGCTGAAGCCTTGGTTTTGCTGGAAAGAAGCCTGTGTTTTAAATATCCATGCTAGGGAGTTGTGTCAAAGCCAATGTTATTATAGCCAGTTGTGTCTGGAAAAGGAGAGAAAGACAGATATGTACATAAGAAGCAGGAGCCATGAGCTAAGAAAGAGAACCCATAATGAGTTCAGATTAGATTAAATGAAGGAAAGCAAAGTAAAGCTTTTAAGACAGAAAAAGAATCCTACCTATGCTTGTACAATGATAGGTTTTTAATTACCTATTACCACTAGGGAAAGACGTCCTGCAGTCCCTGCATTTACTGCTTTGAAAACATTAGTGGAAAGCAAAAGGCAAATCTAATGACAGGATTTATTATGGAAGGAAGAACTAGTGAAACAGGAAGCAACATTATGCTTCAACATGAATCCATTAATAGTCTCTCTAAGAAGAGAGACTGTAACTAAAAAAAAAAAAAAGAAAAAAATGAAAAAGAAAAATAGAAAAAGGTATGGTAGCAAACAACTTACATGCTTTTGGTGAATGGCCTGGATATGGTTTTCAGCTGTTTCAATCCCTTTGAAGCTGGCTGTCATAGCTGTGAGTGGCACTTTGTGTTGAGTTTCCAGCCTTTGGACTCTTTCTCTCCAGACCATTAGACAGCAATCCTTACAGAACACTTAAGGCAATTCTTACTAGACTGAGTTATGATTAGTACTAATTTTGGAAACAGTAAATCAAACATATAGCTGGGAAATGGTTGCAACTGTCTGTGGCGTGTCAGCTACATAAATAAATTTTCCATTTTTCTTTTCTTTACTAGCAAAATACCACCAGGATACAAACTCATCCTATTTCACGGCAAAATTTCCAAGCCCTTCTAGGTAGCCAAAATTTCTCAGAAATTCTCCTGAACCAAGTAGGAAATGTGCTTGCAAAACCAGCAAATATTGGAGTTGCAGCATCTGCAAAGTTTCTGCACCAGTACAGTCTAATATTTCAAACAAGAAGCAGCAGGGCTAGGTGTTTACCTGTCTGCAAACCACTGGCTGGCCTGTTCCCACTTGCTAGAAAACTCAGCAGAAATACAATGCCTGTCTTGCCAGAGATGTATCTTACAAGAAACAGGATCACACATGGCTGGAAAGCAAGATTAGCAGGTAAAGCCAAAGCTGGGATGGGGATTTCCTCTCATGTTATCTCTCAAATACACTGAGAGCATTTGGGCTCTCCAAATGCTGAGTGTTACCTACACAGACTTTATGCTCTCTATGGGCCCTCCCCTGCAGAACAGACAAGGAGGCTGCTTGAGTTACCAGGGATATGGAGCATAAACAACATTCCTTTCTGTTCTATGGAATTTCTGATTTTAGTGCAAGGCAAGTGTACTCAAACTAATGTACTTCTGCAGTTTGTTAGCATTTTAAGTAAATACAGACTAATAATAGTTCTCCTTTTTTGACTAGATCTTTCTCATTCACCCAGATCAGGAGTCTGATCTCACATTTTTAAAACAGGGTAAGCTCTTTCTATTAAAATTTAACTTAATCCTGATTTATACCAGAACAGCAGAGGCAAGACCTAAGCCTCACATTTCTGGATGGAGGCCTTTTTATTCAAGTTGCCATTTTATCTTTCTCATTCCCTGTCTGTAAATTTACTTGCAGCAGTTGCAATAATAGTCCTTGTAAATGTTTCCACAGCACTGGGGAAGCTTCCAACTGTGAGCTACCAAGTAAATGAAAAGCATGTTCCATTTTCTAATGTGCCACCTGTAACCCCTCCATTCAGCAGGTCAGATTTTTTCATCAAATGCCGTGTTCCAATGCACAGCAACTCTAGAGAGAATTCTAGCAGCTGAAAATGAGTATTTCTGACAGTAAAAACCAGGTAGATTTAAAAATAATCCAGGGAAAATATGCTGTGAAGATATTCCTCTGGTATGCGTGATACACGGCAGGTCGCAGATGGATCCTTTTTTATTTGTCACTCAGTGAGGTGCCTGCCTACATGTCCCCAGAGTTATAATCAGCTTGTAGCAGTCATCAAAAAGCAGAGATACCTGTGAAATGGAAAGTAAACAAGATCTTTGTTTTTGGCTTTGCCAAGGCAAATTTTCATGGCACATTAATTTAATTTGTACTTTGTTGGGATGCTTAATGTATACTCAAGAGTACATCCCCTTCCTTTGGGGATGCCATCACTTAGCAAGATGCTAAAAATGTATTGAGAGAGGATCTAGCATCACTACTGCACTATTTTTTCCTCTCTGTGTATGCATGTGTGAAAACTTTGGCAGCTGCCTTGGAAAATCCACTGTACATTTTTCCTCCAAATTATCTTCCCCCCCACTTTCCCCTCATTTTTTAGAACCATAGGTTTCAGACAAAATTAGCTCCACATAGGGCAATTGCCTGTGTGGGTTCAGGTGAAATAATACTGAGAAAGCAGGTTTTTTCTGCTTATTTCTACTGGTACTGAAAGAGCCAAATTCTACTTCCTCTGCTACTCTTAGCTCAGCAAATGACCCCAGGCATTTTCACACATTGAAGGGGTCACTAAATTGGACTTTGTGAATTAGAACAGTGCAAATTGGAAAGCATGCAAATCAATGGCAAAGACTGAGGGGCAGGACCCTCAAAAATATTTAAACCTCATATTCAGATGTCAAAACCAGGTATATATTACTAGGTATATAGATATATAATTCACTGTGAATAAATAGTTTACATGGGAATTCAGTCCTTATTCTGAGAGATGCTGTTACATCATGGAAGAGATACAGGTTTAGGTCCAAAATAACTACATCACAATTTTAGAAAAATCAAAGTGGAAGCAATCTAATGGAAAGCCTTTTTAAAAGCAGTAAAAATATATTCCAAAAATTCAGTGAAAACTATTACAGGTCTAAAATCTCTGGTTTTGGAAAAAAAATAAAAGAAAGCAGGGAGTGGGGTTAAATAGGACAGATCTTAACTGTGAGAAGAGCAGATAAAGTATCTAAAAATAGCCAACCACTATTAGCAGTTGCCAAACATGCCTTGGAACTGTAATATAATTCTGCCTGGCCTGGAAAAGAACCCTTTCTGCCAATCACAGTCCCCAGGTGCCAAGGTAATAATGAGAATTGTTAGAAATTGTACAAAAATAAAAAATCAGATGATACCATGGGCACACTGAGCAGGTGCAGAATTAATGGCACTCGGAGGGCTCCATCTCAGGATTCTCTCTCCAGACCAGAGAACACTCTGGAACCTGTGCCCAGTGAACCAGGTATTCACCACCTTTTATCCATTTTCAGGCAGACTTGGTTGAATCAGTAAGGCAGGGAATACTTGGGAATTCAGCAGTTGGGGAGGCTGCTTGAAGAGATTTGGAAGTCATTAAAGAGATGGGGGTGTGGAAAAATATTAAGGTTTCTGTTCTTTGTGTCACAATGATCCTGGTGCAGGGAACTTGACAGAGCAATTAGGAATTTGCTCAGGGGCAGTTTCTCTGATGGTAGATTAGCTCAGCCTCAAACAAGCAAACAAACAAACAAACTTGTTATTCTCTCAATAGTGAGATATGTTTTAGTTACTGCCTGTGATTAAAGTCATTGTAACTTATGGGTCTGGATGGGATCTAGGGGTACCGAGGGAGGTGGTGGAAGTGGTCACTGAGTCATTTTCCATCATTTGTCAGCAGTCCTGGCTTGCCAGGGAGGTCCCAGTTGACTGGAGGTGAGCAAATGTGATGCCCATCTATCAGAAATGTGGAAGGAGGATCCAGGGAACTGCAGTCCTGTCAGTCTGACCTCCATGCCGGGGAAGATCCTGGAGCAGATCATCCTGAGTTCCATCATGCAACACGTGCAGGACAGCCAGGGCATCAGGCCCAGCCAGCACAGGTTGCTGTTTACAACTTTCTTTAAAAAAAGAGGGAGGTGCTGATGTCTTCTCTCTGGTCTCTGCTGATAGCATGCATGGAAATGACTTACATCATCAGGGGAAGTTCACATTGAATATTAGGAATAGCTCTTCAATGAGACGGTGGTCAGTCACAGGAACAAGTGCCCCAGGGAAGAGGTCATGGCCCCAAACTTGGTGTTTGTGAAACATTTGGACAACACATTTATGTATATGGTTAACTTCTAGGTTGCCCTGTGTGGAGTCAGTAGTTGGGTTCAATGATCCCTGTGGATCTCTTCCTACTCTGTATATTTTGTGATTTGATTCTATGGTTCAGTGGTTCTATTTCAGCATAGCTGGGGGAAGGAGCTGAGATCAGGGTGCTGCAGTGGTAGACACAAAGCAAGGGAACAGCCTGTAGTCTGAAATGTTACAGCATGGCAGGCTCTGGGCAGAGCTGGAGGTGAGGATCCCAGTTCAGGCTTGAACAATGAGCTGTCTACAGGGTGAGTTTCAGTAGGTGAGTTTGGTGGTGAGGGTGCTATCATAACCAATAATAGTGGGCTACTGCAGGATTCAGATGCCTAAAAATGGGCTCCTGGTACTATGTGAGATGTCTCATTGTCTCTGGAACATCCATGCAGTGTGTGTATGACACAGGACCCTCAGGAGACATTTAATCTTCTGGAAGAGCAGCAGGACACCAGGCAAGATAAGATACTTCTAGTGCAAACACAAGACCAATGCCTATGAACCCTCTTCATGTCTCCAGGGTAACCTGCCCCGGGATGGATGGATCTATAGGATTGTTGAATGCATGTCAAAGTGTGCATTCCCAACTGCATTGACTGGAGGTGTGATCCATTTGCATGGACAAAGACATACACGTCATGATTTGATCACCCTCAAATATTTATCCTGTGCCAGCTGAGGTGGCCAGGGTGTCTTGCCTACACAAGCATAGTTATCTGTCATTTCAGATGTGTGTATGTCCCCCAAGTGTCCTCTGTGCTATCTCCCTGCCTGTGCACACCTTGGATTTCCCAGAGTATCTCAAATGGCTGTGGATGCCCACCTGTGAGAGAGTAAAGAGAGGCCCTAGGCCAAGGTCATCCTGCCTGGTGTCTAGCAGGATCTTTGCCCTGCAGCAGGACACAAATTCCCTGAGAGCTTCCTGTGATAGCTGCCCTTGAGAGTCTCAGACAGCACAGGACACCAATGATTTAGGAAGCTGAACTGCCCCTTCAACCTTCTTCATGTGTAAATGATGCCACAGACAGCTGCCGTATCATAGACAGCAACACTGTCCACATATAAATTTAGGTGCCTGAATCACATTTTATAAATGGATTCTGATCCCATCCCTAATGAATGTCACCCCCTTTAGTTAGAGCCCCTCATTGCTCCATCTCAGTTTCAGAAGTTGTGTAGCTCAGTGTTACACAAACCATGCCAAGCTCCACTTTATCTCATTAGTCTGACTGTCTGCATGGAAACTGGATGAAAGCACACAGGGAGTACAAGAAGGAGTTTGGAATAGAGTCTCAGAGCCAGTCTGTGAGACTGTGATTGGAAAGATATCTGCAATCAAAGAAATTGAGGAAATATTTCTCCTTGCTAAAAAAAAGGCAGCCTTTTCCTCATATTGTCCCACACAGTTCATGAAACAAATGAATGGGAAGAGCTTTGGATGACTAATTTGCAGTGCAATAACATGTTGAGATGTGTGTTGTTGAATAAGATTCTTTGAACTTTTAGAAAGTGTTTTGAAGCATGCTATGCTTCCTTCCCTAATGATGCCCAAGGATCTGTTGGACAGTCACACATCGAATCTCCCAGATGCTCTCATTAGTTGGCAACCTGTGACAGCCAAATTTCAGCTTAAAGCTGTAGATGGTGCCTTTGGGATGCCCTTTTTAGCCCTTTTTCTGCTGCTGGAGGGACTCATATCTCTCACAGATGGGAAGGGCTCTTGTTGAGACACCAAGAACACGCCTGCCATGGACTGAGGAGAAAGTTTACACACCACTTCAAGTGTTAGCTTTCATAGCAACTCACTCCAACTATCAGGAACATGAATTGGCAGAGAAATAATTAACTATTTATCACCATCACCTCAAGACCCCATGGTCAGGTGTAGCTACACGTGGGACTGCTCAAGTATACAGGAGCACTCCAACTTGGGCTCTGTGCTATGGGAGGCATGTGAGCCCTCCTAATACAGCAAGAGGTTCCTTTGAGCTCCCTCTCAAAGCAGAGAAATGAAGTTAGTCAATCTAATTAGCCTTAGCAGTGGCCAGGAGGACTTGGTCCAATAAAATATCTGCTTGGAACTGCTCTCCTACCTTTGTGCCACCCTTGAGAGCTGGATGACCAACAGAGGTGCAGTCCCTGGCAGCAGGTCTGACACTCCCAGAGCCGGTGGGACTACAAGGAGTGAATGGCTTTGATGGTGGGCATCTGGTACCATTCCCCTCAGCTGCAGACAGTGTGGAGTGGAGCAGGAACTGCCTCCTGTCCAAAGCTGTGAGATGAGTTCTGCAGGGCTGAGATAAGGGCACCTGTCAAGTCTTCATGGCAGCCTTGTGTTGATGAAGGGAGCTGAAGAAAGCCTTGTTGGGTGACAGAATCTGTCCCTTTCTGTTCACTTGTCCAGGTATAATTAATAATGCTTCCCTAGTGAATGGATAGCATATTTATTCTCACTTTAACTTGTCCCTTTTGGTGTTCTGAAGTATTCCTCAGAGATAGGAAATCACAAAGATACACTGCCAAGATGTGTGAACTTCTTCATAGAAATACAGAATTTGTCCCAACTGGAATATCTGTGGTGAGTTCTAGAAAAGGCAGAATGATTTTGTCCCTGTTGCTGTAGGTGTCTGCTATAACAGACTATAGGTCTACTATAAGTCTGCTATAAGTCTAAAGTAAAGTAAATTTATTGAAATTCTGTTCTTAAACATAAAAGACTTTTGGCTCACTGAGCCTCAGGACTTTTTGACATTTTTTCACTAATTATTTATTGCTTTAAGACTCTAACTACCCTTTTTATTATAAAATCATAAAGAAAATGTCTCTTCTCTGAAAAACCTACAGTTCAAATAGGTGAAGAAGACAAGCGTTGTATATTTTCTCTGTATTTTCTCTAAATCTATGATCTATTGTTAAGTTAGAATGACTCAATAAATGAGGCTGGAATTATTTGCAGTAAAACTAAAGCCCAGTCAGACTCCATAAACCCAGTCAGCAATATCTTTGTGGGGAGCTCTATTTTTAGAGGGATCTCACAAGAGATATTTGTAACTACTTGCTCTGTTGTGGAGAGGATTCTGTCACAAAATACTGCTCGACTTGTTTTGAACACAGATTTTGGAAGATTTTTATCAGCACTTGGGCTCTGAGTGATTTCTGAATAACAAATGAGCTTATCTGAATAACATGATGAAAGGACAACCTGCAGCTGTCCTGTTAATACTTACATAACAGCTCCTTCAGCCACTGTGCTGAATAACATGCAAAGTAAAATGATTTATGTGACAGTGCAATTCTGAAAGTTTCATGTTCAACTAACATATTCATAATTTAAAAAATTTCCTCATGGAATAACTAACTTTGTAAAAATATTTTTATTTATAAATTTTCTTTATAAAGAATGTAATATTATTTGTAAAAATATTTAAACAGAGTTATTCAGGAACTGAATTACGCAGTGCATACAGTTTGCAAATTTGGGAATTGCAATTTAGTATAAAACATGGTACATGTGCTGAAAAAATGTTTCAGTTTCTTGCTTTTGAACAGGGAAAAAAAAATCTGTAAATTCCATTGTATCTGTGCTGGGATAATTTATCCATTTCTCAAATATTTCCTAATGTTTACAATTTCTCCCTTTCTCCTGTTTTTGTGGTGGAGCCTTACAGGGGAAGAACAATAGTCCTCATACTGTAGTCATCAGACTCATAGTTATTATCCTTCCTGAGGTTTTTACACAGATTTATTGCTGGCTTGCTCTTTTTTCTTTTTTTCCCCTATCAAACCGCTCGTTGTCATGCAAATGTAAGAGTAATGAGGTTAATATGTGGGTCAGACTCAGTGCTGAAGAGGAGAGCCTTATGCATTTCCTGACAGTGTAAATTCCCAGGACCTTTGGGCAGCTGGCTGGAGCATGGCAGCAGCCAGCCACAAGGAGAATTTGGGACAGGAATAAAGAGAGCAGTGACGAGGTCTGATCACTGCTGTCTCCCCTGGGGACAGTTTTGGGCTCCCTGTGCACAAACGATGCAATTTTTGCCTGATGGCAGGGAGCTGGGATGCAGCTTGAAGGTGCAGGGGTTAGACTGAGCCTCCCAGGCTGAGGAGACCAAAACATTGAGGCAAAAGAAGGACGTGGCTCCTGTCTGCATGAGGGTTTTGTTATGCACAAAGCCTGATGTGTGAGAAGACGGGACTACATTTTCTCTCTGCCATTTTTCTATAAGACTTGAAGAAACTCACCGTAGGTAACTGGATTGCTAAAAAGAATCACACATCAAACAGACAGGACACAACTGGATTTGTCCCTCTGTGTATTTTCTTTTATGCTGAAGTAGAACAAATCATGGAGATAAAGTTTGGCAACAATGCAGGACCTGTATTTCAGACTGCAAAAATTTCAGCACAAACAAATTATTTAGGTCAATGTTTCAAGCCTTGTCTTCTCAAATGTGGTCCTGATTTGTAAGACAGATAGACAGATAGAAGAGCTTGGGATTTACTTACTATTGCTAATAAACATTTTAAAAAATTTAATTATTTTTAAGAAGTTATTTATTAAGTATTTGTCAATAGAGCTTGTTTGCCCCACTGTTACAGTGAAGCCCGTTTTTCCTTCATTGAGCTTTATAAAGAAATGTAATTTTCTATATATTCCCATACTCTTTGCATTAGCTAGAAATCAGTTTCCAGCTTTTTCTTCCAAGTTTCACAGAGGCTTAGACACGTTAATACTGTGAAAGTTGCCAGATGGTGTTTCTGCAGGTACTATTTACAAGTCCCATTTAAATGACAGTGTACTCAGACTTTAAAGAAGTAAATCCTTTAATTGGGCTGTACCTGTTTTTAAAACCCACCTTGAGTTTCATAACATAGCAAAGCCACTGAAATTCTCCCTTTAACTCATTCAGCCCAAATTTTGGAAATGCTCCTCTAAGAATATGTGCAGGGAACATCTCCTGACTAAAAACAGGCTGAAGCAAGTGAACAAATGTTTTCCCAGAGCTGGGGCTCTTCTCCTCTAATAAAATCCCTTTTAGGACTTGTTCTATGACTGCATCCCCCAATCCCCCAAACAAGCTCACAGAGCATGTTGCAATGTAAATTATAATGTGACTAATTATGAGCAACTTGCCTTTAAATTTTATATTTGCTTTTAAATGGATGTTTGCCAAAATTGGTAACGGTTTTAAAATGGGTATATGAAAGCCAAGAATCTTCCAAACAGGCGTGCTCATATGTACATTGAGATAAACACAGAGCAGTTATTAAAATGTGAGGTTTTGTCAGTTAGGGTTCTAAACCACATGTTTCAATTACTACTGAAATAAAAAACAACAAAACAATGATGTGCCATCAAGAGGACTTTTGGATAAACTTTTGTTATCCAGGATTACTTGATTTAGCCTCTGATTTCCAACATCTGGTTTAGATTCTTAGCAAAGATATTCAATACTAATTATTTTGAGGTTTAGCAGCCATGCAAAACATATCTGTGAATCTTGATAACTTCATGGCTCCTAGCCTTGAACTTTTGATCTGTTCATAACCACAAGATATTTTGTTGACACTTGATGCTTTATTAAGTTCAAAGCATGTGCAGATTTGGGACAACCTTTTGATTTTCCTCCTGGTTTCCTTCAATTGTAGTGTTGTACAGTTTGCATTATTTTGCTCAGCAGTGGGTGAATTTTTTTTTTGTGCTGGTGACCTGGATTAAACCCAACTTCAGAGAACTCTCTATGAAGTTGACATTGAGTCCTTCTGGCAAAAGTGACAATAGTATCTACGAGGGCACAGTGACCCTGGTGTCAAGGACAGCATTCACCAAAGACTGGAGGCAAGATGAAATAATAAGTTATATGACTTTTTGCCAGCTGCAAATGTAAGCTTTTGTGGGACTAACTCCATGCGTGTGAATGTGTAACTAAACACAGCAAAACGATTCCCCCCCTGGGTGTCAACTAGAGAAGAGACCATATGTGATCAGTGTGCTCAATGGAAAAAGTGGCAGTAAGAGGTAAAAGTAGCAAAGTTCCTGGGCATTTCAGAACCCCCTCCCTTAGTGAGTGCTTCTCAAAGTAGAGAGAAGTGTTGCCCTGTGTGGGTCACCTCCTGGCTCCCATTGAGGAGCAGACCCTCCTGTTCGTGCTCAAGCTCAGCGGCCTTTCTGGTTTCTAGTGATCATCTTCATATAGAAACTGCAGACACAAACTTGTAAATCCTGTTTCTCAAAGGAAGCCCTTCAACATGGAAGGGTTCTCACAACAGAAGCATTCTTGTGAACAAGAAGTCACATCCTTGTCCTCAGTATGGCTGGTGATGAAAGAAGCTATTTAGGACTTCCCCTGCAGTTGGAAGTGTTATGGAATGTGGATTCAAATTCTGCTTTCCATATGACCTTGGGAACTATGATCAGGAAACTCTTTAGCATCACCACCCTTTAAAATCATCAGAGATGGGTATGACAGAGGTTGAATCCAGGTCAAGAGTCCTAAGAGCTGAGGGGGCTCAAAGGTCCTCTGTGGAGACCAATGTAAACTGAACTCTGAAGGGGAAAGAGGTTGTAGGGAAAAAAACCTTTTTCTGGGTGAAGTAGCCTATGGTGCTCAAATACAAGCATCATCACACATGAAGAAACAGCAGCTGGAGAGAGAAATAACCAGAAATAAGAAATGTAATAATTATACTATATCGTAACTGTGACATTTAATAGAATATTGCAACTCCTTGCAGAAAATCATGTGTCTTCAGCCTGATTACAAAATCAAAAGAGAAAATATTTTAACTCAACTGAAAGCCTTTATATATACATCCATCCATATATATATATATATATATATTAAAATTTTTTTAATCATGCATCTTTGCTGATTAAGACTGTACTTTCCTCTTAAACATAGCAAAACCAGAGGGGAAGTATAAATAGATATCATGGAGCTGTGATTGTTTCATTGGACTCGCTAGCTGTCAGCAAGATAAATTAATCATCCATACATAACTCATATTGTCATATTTATGTGAGTGGGATTGAAAAAAGAAAAGGAGTCAATAAAAATTAAATTGAATAGGAAAATATTAGTGCAGTACAGTTTTCCAAACACATGTGACAAGTGAAAATGAAATGTGAAAAAAGTGAAATGTGAAATATTTTAGGGTTTTTTACTACTGTTTATATGTTTTAATACTTTATAGTTTATATGCCAAGCATTAGCTCAGCATACAGGCTCATGAATTTTATCTGTTTCTTATTTAGACATGAGATGAGATGAGATGAGATGAGATGAGATGAGATGAGATGAGATGAGCGACAGGGGTACAAAATGGGCAGATTTTCCAAATAACATTTACTAGCAGTAGTAGCAATGGAGAAACAAGTTCAAATTGAAGCAAGACACAGTCAGGAATTAATTTAGGCATTTACACCAGTCATTCTGGGAGAAAAGAATGCCATCTCCTCAAGAGAATATATAATATTTAGCAAGTGGGAACATGAACCAGAGATGATCAAAGTATCAGACTGAGGAATGTCAGGGAGAAAAGTGATGAACCAACCTGATCAGAAGGGAATAAAGTTCCCATGCTTGAGCAACAGAAAATATCCCAACTTCCCTTTCCCTCCAGTGACATGAAAGTAAGTGAGACAAGGCTTGTGCATTGCCACACTGGATGAACTGTGTGGGTCAGATCTCTTGGACCAGTTTTCCTCTTTTTATTCTTAGCAATTTTTTTCTAACACCAAAGTAGAATCCTAGTTTGAAAGGCTTGAGATGTTACAGCCACAAAAGAAATGTTAATCAGATATTAGAAAATAAATATGTCATGTACTGTACATTGCTGAGTGGATATTTGTGTTGAAGACTCAGGAACTAAGATATCTGAAGTGTGGGGTGTGATGTTCCATGGACATGAAAAATGCTGAACAAGCTCCAAATGTCCATCACTCCATGTGAGTACCTCTATAGCCCAGGGGCCACCTAATCAATGGTGTGAGCCAGAGGAAGCAGCAGGGAAGGTGTTACATTGTATTACAGTCCATCACACAAGAGCTCCGGAAGAGAGATGTGATAAAACACATTAATTAGTGACGTATTTTGATGACAAATCAATCATCACCTGAGCTTCTTTGTATTTATTGTTCCATTTGCTATGCAGGGAATAAGCAAAGGGGGAAAATCAGACATTGTAACAGATATTGTTACACAAAACCCACCAGTCAATAAAAGAACTTTAAACCATCCTGAGACCAGCATCCCTTTGTGTGGATGAATCAGACTATGCCAGAATTTCAGGGGATGGGAGGGAGGGGAACATCTGGTGGGTAGCCTTCCAAATCATCAATATAATGCTAAATTACCTTTTTTCAAAATCATATCTCTTTATATAAAGAGTACTGTCTGTTCTAAAAATAAGAAGCCTGACTCTGATCCCATTCATAGCTCAATGAATCAGGGACACTCCCAGCAAGATCCACAGAGTTTCTTTAGTGCAGAACAAGTCAGTGACAGGCTGCATTCTGGATGCATCCTGGGGGCTGAGCATGTGACCCATAGCTGAGTCTTATTCTGTAATTGTAAAAGGCTTTTTGAAACCCATTTAAGTCTATTAGTGCTCCCAGAAAATTGTGCACTCATTCATTTTTCTCAAAACAAATATCCTGGACTTAATGGAGTGTGGTGTCCTTTCACTGCCAGTACCGAAGAACTCAAATTATGCATCATTAAGCTATTAAGCTGAACTGAACAAGAAGAAATGGCACTTACTGGCAAAACCACTGTTCTAAAATGCCTGGTGATAAGCTGTGGAAACATTAGCAAGCTGTAATAAAAGTGCCATCTCCTACCAGCCGCTATAATTTTGTTTCCTCTAACAGTTAGAACACATTTATGAGCACATCTTATGCACACACAGATCTTATGCACAGAGGAAGGCGCATGCAGGGGTCTACCTGAGCTGTCACACACTGAGCTGGCAGGGGATTTCAGCAAGCCAGCTCACTCCTGGGCATGTTGCAGGCTGGTTCCTGCAGCATTTCCCTCATTAAAGACAGTGTTCCCTCTAAATAGTCTCTAAATGCCCTCTGAAATCAGAGAGCTTCACAGACCTCAGGAGGTAAAGCAAAAAACCTTCATGAGCCCCCAGATAGTTAGTGACATATTTTGATGACAAATCAATCATTGCCTGAGCTTCTTTGTGCTTTTTGTTCCATTTGTTATGCAGGGAATATGGAAAGGGGAAAAATCAGACATTGTAACAGGTATTGTTACACTCTTGCTAGGTGATATGATCCATAAACTTAATATTTTCAAATAAAAAGCAGATGGCAAAACTACAAGAGGCTTCAGGGGTGTGCAAATACCACAAATTATAATTTAATGCTTCATCTGTTTGAAAAATCTAGCAAAACTAAGCTATTTTTGACTTCAATGCTAACCTATTATGTGACTTGGCCTATGCCTCTTACTTAGGGCACTGTTCCAGACCCACAGTCAACCTCCATGATCTTTGCTTCACACCAGACTTATGGCAAAGCACTGCCTTCATTGCTTTGTCTGCAATGCTGACACCCATTATCACATATTTCATTTGTTTTATCACTCCTTCTATTTTTATTCCCTGACATCAATTTTATAGGTGACGAACATTCCCTTGAGTTGTGACTGAGTTGCCTCCTTACTCTTTCCCCAGCACTTGCATTGAAACCACATGTTTGGATCTGCTTGCTCAAAATTGCTACAGTATGGAGTGAGAAGAGCAAATAAAAATGTTAATTAATTTTTCAGAGCTGATGATGGAGCTAAGCCAGAGCTACTACCCCTCTCTACTTTTAGTAGAAGTTTTATCATCAATGAGCCCAAGAAGAAAGTACATTCTCTTGAAAGTGTATAAGAAAATAAAAGTTTATGCCATACCATGTAAAATTGTAAGGAGTTCACAACGACTGTGCTGATTCCATCAATAAGTAGTTAGAGATTTATGACTGCAAATAAAGTTTTTCCTCTCAGGGATGAGCTCAGCACCCGTTTTATGAAACACTGATATGGGCCATTACAGCCCAGTACAATGAACCAAGGCAGAATCCGCGCACCTGCTGGGTTGATGGAAAAGCTCTGAACCCTTTCCTGCATCACCATGCAAGGAATCTGGCTGGAGCTACAATTTCCAAAGCATCATCCCTAAGGTTTGATACCTGAATGTCTGCTGCATGCTTTAGATATAAGTAGTCTGACCACTGAGCACTTATGTTCTCTTTGCCACTACTGAAATGAAACTGCCTTTACTCACATTTTTCACATTTGTGGTCAGCACATCTGGGGGTAGGTCTGAGGCTTCAGGCACTTGGTTGGTTGGTGCCATTTTAGGAGAGTGTAGGAGTGCTGGCTAGTGAGAGGAGCATCAAGAAGACCCATCTGGGCTTCTTAACATCTTCCAGCTGCCTTTTTTTTTTCCTTCTTTCCAAACACAGTCATGAAATAAATTTTATATATTTCAAAGCAGAAACTCATGATAACCATAACCAGAGAATCACATAATAATGGAAATTATGTATTGGAACAAGTTCACTTATTGAGGAATGTGGATTTATTGTGCCATTTTATCAGCTATTAACATTAGGAAAGGAGAAACCCTCTCCTACAAGTCAAAAACATTTTCAAGTGAACTTTATATTTAATAGTCAGTTCAGCTGGAGACAAGCAAACATTTACTTTTAGATTGCAAATAATTCTGGGACACTATAAAATTATGTACATTTTTATTGTATACTTTGTACAAATAAGTACACTGTATTATTTATTAAGGTAATAAATTCCCCAAATCCCCTCATCGAGTTCTGATTAATTGATGTTTGACAAAGTGTTTAGTGCCATAGATGTTTGAAAATGAAGAACAGAAGAAAGCTGTATGTCATGAACTCTCCTGAGGAGCATTTAAATGCAAAGGAATTAGATGCTCAGGATCAGTTTATTATAAATATGCTCTTTCACCTTCTGTGTATTTTTGTTCATCCTTTCCCAAACCTGCTTTGGCCTTCCCTTGGAGGAGTGTAGGAGACAAATACATCCAAAGGTTAGTGGCATTAAAGAAGTGGTTTTTTGAGAACACTTGTGAAAATGAGAGAATGATGTTGTAACAAAAGCGCATTTTCAGCCATGTTAAAATAAGCCTTCAGCTTTGCTGTGGGATAGTAATTTACCCTTTCATTTTTAACTCTTTCCTCTTACAGATATTTCCTAAGTTTCCTAAGTTTCTTATTTTCTAAGTGCTCCTAAGTTTCTAATTTTCTGCATTTCATTTTGGTCCCTACAATGTTTTTCAATTTAATGGGCATTGAATTCCATGCTCCAAGGAGGACTTTTCTCAATTCTTTAGGACCAGAAGCCTACATGGACTGACCTTTTGCTTCTCTGTGCTGATTTTTCCCCCCCCAAGAGCTTTTCAGAGTTCTGAGGAGAAGTGCCAATAGGAGGATGATTAGTTTCCTGTGTAGCTTTTGACTCTACTATCCCACTTCAATTCTTCCTTTCTTTGTTGTATGGCCACTGAAGACCCCAGTACATCTCTACCTTGAATCTTGTGCAGATGCCTGTGGTCTGGAAAAAAAAAAGTTTTGCTTGCAACAACATGAGCAAAACCAGTTTTTGAGAAAACAAAACTCAACAAAACAGAACCAAACAGGTGCAAGAGGTGGAAAGAAATGCTCTCCAGTGAGAATGTTGCTCCTTATACCTGGCTTCTGGTATTGTTGCACTTAAGAGCTTGCTGGATATGGGACAATGCAGATCCTGGGCGCTGCAGAGGTGGCACAGAGCTCTCCTGATGGAGCACCCCTACACGTGCTAGAGATCACAGGGAGTATGGAGCACAGTAGCCTATCACCTCCATGGGGAATTTGCATTTGTGTTCATCTCTCAGGCCACATTTTTGGGTTGAGTGAAAAGATGGAACTATTTTCAGAAAATTAGCCCTCCTCACAGCAAAATCTCCCTCCCCATCCCTCCACTTCCCCTGGCTCCATTTTCAGTCAGGCACTTTAGTCACACTCCTCTCTTTGGCCAGACCTTTGGGAAATGGGAGAAGTGCATCATCAGAGGCTATCCCAAAAGCAGAGCCTGCCACTCAGACGGGGCAGCCTGCCTGCGGCCAGAGACCCCTCTGCGGGCTCTGTCCCTGCTGCTGCTGCGGGGACGCGGCTCTGCCCTTTCCTCCTGCGAGGCCCCGCACCTCATTCCCTCTCTGCGCTCACACCCGCCCGACACTCTCCTTGCATTGCCCCGTCCCCGTGTGCCCGTGTCCCGGTGTTCCGGTGTCCCTGTGTCCCAGTGTCCCGGTGTCCCAGTGTCCCGGTGTCTCGGTGTCCCGCATCTTCCTGTCCCGGTGCCCCCATGTGCTCGCGTCCCGCGTCCCGTGTCCCTGTGTCCCCGTGTCCCCGTGTCCCTGTGTCCCCCATGTCCTGGTGTCCCGGTCTCCCCGTGTCCCGGTGTCCCCGTGTCGCTATGTCCCCATGTCCCTATGTCCTCGTGTCCCCGTATCCCGGTGTCCCGGTGTCCCCGTGCCCCCGTACCCCCATATCCCCGTGTCCCTATGTCCCTGTGTCCCGCTGTCCCGGTGTCCCAGCGTCCCTATGTCCCGTGTCCCGGTGCCGGTGCGGACGCACGATGGCGCCGCAGCCCCCGCGGTGCCGCCGGGCTCTCTCTGCCGGGCGCTCTCTGCCGGGCGGCTGCGGCCCGCGGAGGCTTTCCCGCTGGGACAGACGCCAAAGCCGGGCGACACAAGCACCCCCGCCTTGGGGTGACCGCCAGGGTGCTGCCAAAGGGAGGCCATGGATGTGCTCCGCTGAGTTTCGTGCCCTCGGCTGCTCCCGGACTGACGGACGTCTCACACAGTGGCTGAGCCACCAGCTCGGGGGCTGTGCAGGCCGGGGAGTCAGACTTGCAAAAAGAAAGACGGGGGGATGAGTTTTTTCCCCTTTCCAGAGACAAATTTTCATGAGGGTCTGGGCTTGGAGAAGGTGCTGGAGGAGTTTTGTGGCAGAAATGTCTGTGGGTTACCTGCCTGTCCTGTCCTCTTGGGATCCACGTGTCGAATAAGAGAGACACGGGTGAAAAGGTGGCACACAGATGTGTTAGCTGAAATGTGCTCGCTGGACTGAAGCAGGATAAGAAGCAGTCAGCATTATGTGTGCATAGTACACACACACAAACACACACACACACATATATATACAAGTAATGCAGGCCAAGGACATTATTGAGATTTAAATGCAAGGAAAAAAGACCCAGCTTTCTTTTTTTCACAAGCCTTCAACTTCATATGCTTCCATGCTTTCAAACACATGCAAAGTAAGGCCTCGCAAAATCTTTTGCTGCAAGCAAAAACCGAGGAGCACTCTGAATGAACCTCTGTACTTCCCTGCTGTGTTTGCTTTTCTTAGCTGGGTTACATAAAAACTCAGCAGAATTTGCTGTTGTGACTCTGTTTTTCCAAAGTCTATTACCACTGTGGAAAGAGGGAAGGAGTGAAGGGAAGAAGGGGCCGTGTAATGCTTCATATGGCAAGGAGTTCAGTAGGGGCAGTCTGGGGGGCAGAGTGAAGGCGGCTGTGTCTTTATCTGAAGGATTTTGTAGTGTCCCACTGCCTGTTAGGAAGCAGGAAGCAGCAATGCCCTGGTTTGAGCTGAGGAGAATCAAGACCAGGTTTCCTGCTGCTGAGTCTCTGCCCAGCCATGCCTGGCACTGGGGCAGGATGTGTATAAGTAAAGTCACCAGTGACTCCAGGGATGTGCACTACTCCCATAACTGAAGCTGTCTTCCTGAAGGCCTTATGCCAGCAATATCAGAGAATGGGGATTTGGGTGTAGCCTGGAAATAAAAAACGCAGCTTTTTGGTGGGGCAAGGCCACCATTAGCTGAAATTTGCCATAAGCAATTTATCGGCATTTTCAGAAAGAGCCTGCTTGATAATAAGGTACTTTTCTTCTCCACCCTTCCCTAAGTACTACAATATCCCATTCAGCTGTGCTGATCTCCAAGCTGAAGTCAGGCCTGGAGGAGCTGTGGGCGTTGCTGATATGGTCTCATTTGGCAGGGGTGGAGCAGCATCCAGAGCTGGATTATTGTCAGTCAGGCTGACAAAGCAGAACAGAGCATCACCACAACAAAACCCTCTGACCCATGTTATGCAAAGCATTGTTCGTTAGTGACTGCTGGGCTTCTGGTGAAGAGAAAATCCTGAGAAAAACTTAATGGTCCTTTAAAGGGAGCTCTTAAGAGGTTTTTTCTGCCCTGCAAGTTATTTACATTAACAGGCTGCTTACACAGGTTGAAACTTGCTTAACAGTAAGTTATTACTTGTTATATGTTGCTGAAAAAGGAGTATGTAAATACCTACATCTTTAAAGGGTTTGTGAGAGGCAGCTGGATATAGTTATGTGGGGCAGAATTATGCTAAACAACAAGACCAACAAGAATTTAAACAGTGAACAAAGCAGGATTTCATATGGAGCCTTGTGTCTGGTGTACTGCCAAGCAGCCCTCTTTTCTGCTCTCCTTACCCCATGAGCTTCTGTTCCAGTCACAGACAAAAAAGGGAAGAAAATCTTGGTCTTTCTTTCAAGACATCATCAAAAACTTTCACAACATTGTCAAAGGGGGGCAGTCTCAAGCAAAGCAAAATGCTTAAAAAAACAAAGCCCTGTGAACCTGAGTGTTTATGGGAAATTCTGAGAAAGGTGCTACATTTGCTGCTGAGGAGTCCCTCTTGGTACAAGCCACAGTTACATTTTCCATAGCCACAGGACCAAAAGGGCTCTCCCCTCTGAATGCTTTTATAGGAGATGGTGAAACAGAAATGCAAAATCATAATGATTAAAGTGCAATACACAGCAGGCAGCAGAAAGGA
The DNA here is from genome assembly GCF_027887145.1 of Ammospiza caudacuta. Classification (NCBI taxonomy): domain Eukaryota; kingdom Metazoa; phylum Chordata; class Aves; order Passeriformes; family Passerellidae; genus Ammospiza; species Ammospiza caudacuta. Next base: position 103,542,460 of record NC_080593.1, read on the forward strand.
GCTGATAGCCTGTTGAAAAGAGCAGTAAATAATAAACAAGACTATTGAGAGATATGAAAAACTTAGGCAATTTTGTAGCTAATAGATAACAATGACAGTAGCCTGAGGACAAGGGTAGAAGAAAGCAATGAGTCTTTTCATAGCAGTATATCTTCTGTAGAATAAGAGGCAACAAAATTCAGTGAAAAACCCTCAGAAGACAAGTTGTCTGTATGTGTTATTAATGCAGGCAGAGAATTGGAAGTGTCTGGCCCCAGAGAGAGATGTCTGCGCATCACCCGTCTGCTCAGAGTGAGGGCAAAAAGGCAAAGCGCCCAATAGCGAAGGAAATTCTGGATGATCAAAAACTCCAGACATAAATCTGCTAGTAGGATGAAGTATGAGGCAGTAGTGGCAACTGGAAAAAATGAAACCAGTGAATCTGAACATTAAATGCTTCTCTGGCACAACTTATTTGTTTCACTGAGAATACACAGGAGATGCAGCTGACAAATGGTGTTTATTAATGAGCTAATATACTGGATTTGAACACTGAGAGGGAAATAAAGCAAATGATTGACAGCACTGAACATTTTATCTTGATAGTTTCTGTAGGACACAGAGGCAGAGTATGTGCATCCCTCTCAGGCAGGTTGCTCAGGCCACCAACTGCTTCATGCCAAGAGGCAGCAAACCCATCCACTCCTCCAGCCTCAGCACCAATGTGCCTGCCCTAGGGAGCATTGCTAGAGCTGTGCCAGATTTTTGGTGCCTGCTGCACTATGCCACCCAGTGACTACCTCAGTTTACAGTACAGTGATCATTAGGACCAGAAGACCTCACACAATTTGAATATTACCAAATAAATGTTATATTGTAGGCAAACTTTATTTATTCAGTTAGTGCTTTTATCAATATCTATGAATATCTATGAATATTCATATCTATGAATTTATGTTAAAATAAATGTTTTATTTAGATTAGAGGAGGACCCTAATTAAAAAGAATATAGTGAATGTATAAAAAGCAAAAACATCTGAGAAAGCCCCCAAATGCAAGGTGTTAAACTCTGTTACAGGAATTCTGGTATTTGGTTAAGGAAAATATGTAAATAGTCAAAGTCTGCAGTAAGTGTATACAGGCATCATACTGCTCAGTAAGGTGCCTTTCTTCTTGTATTGTTTCTGACAAAGATGACTTTCAAAACCATTTGTCACTGAGGATGACCTTGTTCTTACAACCACATCTGCTTACAGAAACTGACAGAGGGGAATCTGTATTTTTTTCTTTTGCAGGAACACCCTAGACCTGCCTGAGTACAGGTTGGTTTCCATTTTAAAAACTCCCCCAGAGCTGAGTGACGCTTTTGTGTAGAGTGGTGATTCTGAGCTGTCTGAATGCAGAAGAGCTTTCATGACATTTTGCCCTCTCCCTCTGTATCTCCTACATAGAAAGGCAAAGTTTTCCACCGTGGCTTCCCACAGCACAAGAGACCTAGAAAGCAGGAGCTGTAAGCTCAAGCTACCTAGAGATACTGTCCTTCTCGAGTCTCACCTGTAACTGGCCCTTTTTTTTTTTTGAGTGAATCTCCCACTTCTTAGATTTTTAATTCTACCAGAAGCCTCAGTCTTTGATAAGTAGTTTGTCAGAGATCCAAGCAGAGCACGAGAATGAGTCCATAGCTGGGTGCGCTTTCTGGTGTCCCAACTTCCTCACACCACCCCAAGTGCCTGTCTCTGCTCAGTACTCATGGTCAGGCACTTCCAGAACATTTTCAGAGCTTTCATCCCTGCTGTCCAACCATTTAAGGTTTTTCCTCTGTTTTCTGGGCATCTGCAACTGTTTGGGTGGACCAAACATAAGCATTAGTTCAGCTGGAGCTAATCAGGCATTTACTTTCAGATCGCAAATAATTTTGGGACATTATAAAATAGTTTTTGCTGTATTTTCTCAAACATGAGAAGCTGTTTTATCTGCAGCCATTTTACCTCCCTCTATATGTGTGATCTGCGATATTTACAAGCATTTGAAACATGAAGGTGCCTACAGGGTGCCTCAGATTTGTTGCAACACCTTGAAATCAGTGGAGAGCTGAGAATCTTGGCCACAATGTAACTATGATGCATTTTATACATTCCTTCAGTTGCTTATTACATCTGTGATGAAACAGAAGCACTGAATTAAATGGGTGAAGATGTGAATCTGCATTACATATGTACCACTGTTATAAATTCTGCTTAACACTTGCTTTGTCCTTAACAGTAAAGCTTCTGGGCTCACTCTGAGTCTTCATATGGTTGTCCCCACAAAATGCCTCTGAGTGCACTGCTATTCTAAAGGATGCTCAGGAACAAGCAGATTAGGGGATCAACTTGATGACAACCAAGTCTTGTAAATTCCAGTCAAGTGTGTGGACTTGGGAATGATTTTCTATGCCAGCTATTAATTGCTTTAATAAAGGGTCCATGGGATGCAATTTATTAAATCTCAGTTGTGAAGAAAGACATAAAATAAATTTCTCCAGTCTCATTCCCCACTGATGGTGTGCCACAGGGCTTCTCCATCTCTCAGGCTAATTGTCATTTCACCTGTAATTCATTCTCCCACATCAGGTGTCTGAGACAGTGATCTAATATGCTGATAGAGGAGAATCCTGATAGAAACAGATATTTGGTTCTGCACACCATAACTATTCATGAAATTGGCTATCATCTCTATAATTACATTTTGTCCAAAAGCCAGATCAAGCTGAAGTCACTGGGGAATACGCTATCAAAAATTAATCAACTTATCTGAGGGACAGAATTTCAGGTATTGTTTTGAGAGAACAAAAATGCAATAAGATATTTTCTTTATGGTGGTTTTAAATTTTTTTACAATGATGAGCAAGAGAAAGTAAGATATTAAACACTACATTTCAGAATACTGCTGTGATTCTTCCATTTTCATTTCTGCCCCAGGGTGGGCTCCCAGGCTGGAATTTGGATAGGTTAGGGAGCCCCATGAGTTTAGCACATCCTGCTCATAAAGGAAGGAAGCTTGATCTCAAGAGATATGGGGAGCACAAGCACCTCAGAAGAGACTGAATTAAGTGAAAACTGATTTCTGAAAGTTCAGAAGGATGTACATGTATCTTGAGAGCTCTTCTGAGTAAATCTGTAGAGTTGCATAAAAAAAATCTGGTGGGAAAATCGTGATGTTACCTTGTGAAAATTAGCTATTAATTAAACAGCACCCTGCCTCCTTACCCATTCCCCATACAAGATTTATTGTTTTCTAGACAGAGTAATTTATGAGACTGGAAGGAGGAATTAGCAAGTGCCAGTCAGTTTATATTGGTGGGTTTCAAGAGGAGAGCAGACAGTAAATTGTTGTGACTCAGTGCAGTGCTGTGAGTAGATGTAAATTGCCAACCCACCAATACTTCAGAGCCATTAAGTGCCAACACTTATTGATTAGTATGTGCTTTTTCCTGCTAATGGCACCAATTTCTGAGCTGCCACAGTATGATTCTGACATTCATTATACTTTCAGTGTCTTGAAGGGGACTCAGCTGCTTTTGCCTTTGACTTTTGTAAAAATCCTGCCTGGTGTCACCAGTGTTCTGTAGACCTGAGTTACAAATACAGTGACAAGAAGCTAAGATCAAGGCTGCTGCCACACACCACACTGAAAACACCCCCAGCAGCAGTGCGTGATAAGCTGTGCATGTTTGTGTGTAGTGAGAGAGCTGGGCCAATGGCAAGAAAGAAGGAGGAATAAATGCTGATGAAGATTCTTTCTGCCCTCTCCTCTTCCAAAGCCACACAAGCTTCATTTTATACTCCCTTCTGTACTTAGCTGTCAGCCAGCATCTTACCCTGCAGAATCCTCAAAGAAGACAGATTTCACCCTTCTGTTTCCTGGGAAAGGACACTACTGATTCCCTATCACTAATGATTAGCAGATTGAATATGCTAAAATACAGAGTAATATCCCCCCCAATTCTGTTAGCTGAGATCAGAAACAGTCTCTCTGGTTCCTGCCAGCAACCAATCTTCTCCTGGGATCAGCCACATCTCCTCTTTTCCTGGCAGAGGATGGGCTTGCAGAAGCGTATGCTGAGACCAAAAAGGCCCAAAGGAAATTTTGTCTCAGCTCCCAGGTGTATTTATGCCAAAAGCTCAATCTGAAGGGCAGTGTCAGAGAAACCAACTAGGCAGAGCTATCTCTACAGAATGGGAGAAGGATTTGGATGGGCAGGAGGCTGGTGAATGAAGAGAAGCGAAGCAGTTCCTTCTGGCTGCTTTAATGGGGCTGCTCTGGGCTGCTTCATGAGGAAGACAGGGATGTCTTCAGGCCATGCCCTGGCCATTCAAGTCAGGTTGTGAAGCTGTACAAGCCTATAGGTTTGTTCAGTGGAGAAAAGGGAAAACCTGTGTTAAGAAGGGAGGAGTCTTTAAAGCACAGTTGTCAAAAACAACCAGTAACAGCCACAAGGTGCTAGACTATGTGAGCAGCTGGTACAACACCTACATACGTGGGAAATGGATAGCAGTTCCTCTTTTGGCACTTGAAGAAATCTTCTATAACTATCAGTTAAATTTGTCACACACAAAGGTCAAACAGATTTCATTCTGTCATTTACTGTGGCCATCCCATCAAACAGCCAGGGTTTCTTTCAGAATAAAGGCCTTTGTTCCCTCTTTACAGAAGTTCAAGTAAAACCAGAAGAAAAGAAAAACATTTGCTCTCACTTGCCACCACTCAAGACTTGCATGAGCTTGAATATCCACTGAATATCCTCACCTCAACAAATATAAACAGAATACTTTTTGTGTTGAAGGGAAACAGACTTTCTGGAGGGAACAGAGAAGAAAAGATTGGTTTTACCTTTGTGATTAACATTGTCACTCCTTCCCCAGAAGTTTGTTCCTTTAAAATATATGGGAATGGTGAGGCTACACAGAGAGTTCAGAGACAGATGAACAGTGGAAGGGTGAGACAAGGATCCAGAAATCTCATTTTGTCTCACAATCTGCAGTTTCATAAGCATACCTCACCATGTTCCTAGTGGAGAGAAATCATAAGTATTTTTAAAAAAATTATACAACCCCAACATAAACTTTGCAGAATGAGATCAGGAAGAAAGGAATGAGAGTGCAGTTATGAGAGCAGACATTATCCTTAGAGCTTGCCAAGTAATGGCTGATACCAGCTCACAGGGAAGCTGAATCTCCGCAGGTGTTCAGCACTCAGCTGCATCTGCCACAAAGTACATGGGAAGAATGTTGTTCAGTTTTTGAATAAGCAAGGATATCTCCTTGGGGAAATAATGGCCTTAATGATGAAGGTTTGAAGGAGTGAAAACAATTCATTAGTCATAAAGAAATCTTGGTGAGCCACCCAGTCACTCAGGAATTTAGGATGATTCTTGTTCCCAGTAAGAATGCAGATGGCTTTCAAAAACACATAAGAAGAATGAAGTGTTGCAAGAGCAGGATCTGAAGGAGTGAGTAAACAAAGGGAATTAATCTTTGGATTTTTAAAGTAAATTAAATCCCCCATTGAACTAGAAATCTGACACCTGAATAGTATGACAAATCAATGTGTCTGCCTTTCAAAGGCTGTCCTCCATCTTCTTTTGGTTTGTCCCAAAGAAAGATGCAAACCAGACTATGCAAAATATTTCCCAAACTAAAGTGCAGTCTGGCCACAGGACCCGCTTGTCACACTGTGATTGCAGGATAATGCAGCTCACAAGCCACAATGCTGTGCCTGCTCCTATGTACACATTTTGTTCAGCTTTTGATTCATCTCTTTGTTCAGGCAACTTGAATTGCTCAGCACGTCTGTTTGGGCTTTTCAGAACAGGCTGATTCCTTCCTGGAAGATAAATGGTGGATGTACAGCTTGGGACATTCATTCTTAGTTTACCTTAATCAGAGCCAGCCAAACCCAGGAAAGTGTTCTTCAGAGAACCATGTAATTATTTTGACATTTGGGTTTGATCCAGTTTGAAATAAAATACATTTTGTCAAAATTTCTAGAAGAAACTCTCTATGAAGAAATAAATCACACAGCAAGTACCAACAACATGCTTTTTTTGTAGGGCAATATGCCTCCTCAAGAGGTAGGCGTGCAGAACCATTTGTTAAACAAATGTGCAGATGGTGGTGCTCCATACTTGGCATAGTCTGGAATGAGGTCTTTCATGGATCCAGAAGTCTATCTCATCTTGAACTGGGATGTTGAGGGGTTTTGGACCTCTCAAGTTACTGCTTCCAGGACAAAAAATGTGGAAATGGTGGTGAGGCAGTCCTGCACTGTGGCACAGCTGTGAGAGAGAGCTGCTTTATCACACCACTACTGGCTCATGAGGCAGCTTCCTGATGGAAAATTGGATTTGATTTAGCTGAAGTCCTAATGAGAAAAAACACCACATCATGTCATGAGTTTTATAACTCAAGATCATGTTATTAAATTTTGTCCAATAATTATTAGCCAGTAACTGATGCAATTGCTCTCTGTCTGCTTGCACAGATGTGGCTAAAGCTCTCTTCACAGAGAGCAGCGGGCACAACTTTCCCAAGGATTTCTCCTAGGGAAAGGCAGCGAGAAACGTCAGAGAAAAGGAGAGAACAAGTCTTATCTCTACTCACTGTGCCTGTTGTTTGGTGTAAGATTGTATGGCACATGTGGAATGTGTTATGGAGATTTTTACCAAGAGTGATTTGTTAAATGGACTCTGCTGATGGTTTTTTGGATTGATTGGCCAATTAGGTCAAAGCTGTGTCCTGACTGTTGGAGACAGTCACTGGTTTTTCTTTAGTATCTTTTTAGTATAGTATCTCTTTATTATTGTTTTAATACAGTATTAGTGTAATATAACATAGCTTAACAAAGCAATTGTTCAGCCTTCTGAAATCATGGAGTCAGAGCATATTATTCCCTATACTGGGGTCGCCTTGCATGGATACACAGAGACCCCCTTCACTCTGAACAGAGACAGCAAATGGATGTGTTCATTCTCCCTTCAGAGCAAAGTCAAAATCTGCATCACTTAGTAGTTCCCTACAGCCATTACATTAGGTTAGTTTCCTCATGCCATGCTGATCCCATCTGCTCTGTGTAAGAGGCTTCCAGATCTGAAACACACCTCTCCATGTAGGCCATGCATTCCCTTTGCTGAGCCTGGCTGTCCACAGGCAGCCTGGACCACTGGGCTGTGGGGCTTTTGGGTCAGGGTGGGTGCACAGCAGAGAGCAGCTCTCACATGCTTCCCAAAGCAGATAAAATACAAATAAAAGGAAAGGGGTTGAAGTAAGGTTGTTTCAGAGCCAATTCTCAGCAAAAGTTTGGATGGTGGACTTTGGTTTTTTTTGGCAATTTTTCAAAGAAAATTCTGCAGTCAAAAGACTGCGGTAGGCAGTTGGGAGAGCTCAACAATGCTCTTTGCCTTGTTGGGATCATTTGTCACACTGGCTTGGTAGTACAGAGTGAGATGAGTGTAATGTACCTTTCAAAATGCTTGCATTGCTTCTTCTAGAGTATCCATGTCCAGACACTTACGGAATATGCAGTTTTCTCTTGGTTAGTGTATTCTGCTAAATGCTGCTGCGTTATTTCAGAAACAGGCAGAATTTTTGCTGGATTAATTTTCCTCCTCACTTCAAAAGAAAATGTAACTTAGGAAGTAATATTTGGGTATGTGCTGTAATATTTGAATCCACATATGTAACTGAAGACAAAGCTTATGTAAGGTATTCTTAAGTTCTAGATTTTTTTTTTTTAAGGATGGGGAGATTTGCTGGAGAGGAAGATTATATTGGTGTCTGTAGTCAAGAAGATATCAGTGTGAATTCAGTCTTTATTTGGGAAGAGAGAGAAAGGGAAGAGTGAGGAAGAAAGTGATTTTCAGCACTGTAGTTCATATAAGGCTACAGCTTGTGCTTCATTAGACACTAAAGAATCTAAACCCTACTCATGATTAAGTGGGTTTGGATTTTTGAGAAGACATGAGGGAAAAGTTGAGATTGCTATGAATGTGTTTTATGTTACTTTAGGTAATGGAAAAAGTGAAATGGTTACAAAGAGGCTTTCTGGTCACACATTAAACATATTGGGCTACTACACTAATATACAGAATGGCAGTCATCTTAAACTGCATTTATAGATATAACTATATATATATAAGTGATGAACTATATATATAATTTATATATACATATGTGTATATGTAAATTATATATATAAATACATATGCATATCTATCTATCTATCTATCTATCTATCTATCTATCTATCTATCTATCTATCCGTCCATCCATCCATCCATCCATCCATCCATCCATCCATCCATTCATCTAATATGTAAACATTAATTTCTTATATTATGGAAAAGGGTATTAAAGGGAATGAAAACCTGGCAGATTATCCACCCCATTTGCTAACACAGTGAGGGTTGATGTATGTCAGTTATGCACAATACACAGCAAACATAATGCATTCACTGTTACTCTGTCCATTAGATACTTGAGTAATGAGATTTCAAAAGCTTTTTGAGGGCTTGGCGTTAACCTGGGAGATCTCCTACCCACTCTTTGTCTGCTGGAGACAGCACACTTCTTTTAATTTACAAAATTATTTAATGCACTGGGGCTTTGAAAGAGGTGGACTAGCCATCAGTAATGCCAGGGGGAGCTGCAAACTGCAGATAGCATTGAAAGCATTTCTGTTACACAACTTGCCAGGCTTATTTTTTAAAACATGATTAGTCAAACATACCCCATTAGACAAATTATTTTGTAAATTTGCAATCTTAAACAGCCTCATGTCAACAAGCATTAACAGTTTTCCAAATGCAAAAAGAAGAGGAGTATATTGTTATGATGTTATTTCACTTGCCAGTGGTGGAAGAATGAGGGTAACACAGCATCCTTACATCTATGTCCAGTGGATCACTAAAACGTGCAGAAGGCACTTAAATCTCTCTGTTAAAACAGATAGTCTGGGACTTTCCTGCAGTGTTTTAGGATATCAGGGCTCACAAGTCTGCCCTTCCGTGGCAGACAGATGACTGTAAATAAAATACTGCTGGTAGCTGTCTGCTGACCCCAAAAGGGATCTCCAACATCTCATGTGTTGTAGTGGAGGTGTGTAAATGCTCCTAGTGGTTCTTCTGCCCTAAGGTGTTGTAAAGAGGAAGCAAGGGGGTCATAAGTGGAAAAGATCTCAAATAGTCTCAGTTTTTGATTGTTCCCATGATAAATGTCAGTCACTTGGAGCCTTATGTTTGGCTCTGAATTTGGCTACAGGGCTGTTGTTATTTCCAGGGAAGCCAATATAATACTTTAGGGTGGAACAGCATCATATGTCCACTCTAAGTCACACTTCTGTCTCCTCTGTCTCAGAGTGGTTATTCTGATGTTTCCTGTCCTCATTTCCATCACTTTTATCATGGTTACTTACAAAGATGTTTCATTTCTTTGGTTCTCCAATGTCATCACAATGCATATGGCTGACCCAGTAAGGTACAAATGAGATATTTAATATGGACTAAATCTGGACCTTTCCTCCCTCAGCAGTATTCAACATTCAGGCCAGAAATATTTGTTAAAGTTCTAGGATCTGTTTATCTTGGGGTATGGCCAACTGATTACAAGAGTATTTAAAAATGCACTTCAGTTGCTGGGAGTTAATCTGAGCATTGTTAAAACCAGGCAGACAGAGCCTGGGTTTAATTAGTCCTTGACTATTAGTTCAGTTTAAATTTGGCAAATATTCTACTTCATTGCAGTAATCATCCCAGCGAGGGATATTCAGAACTGTGTATCACAGGTAACAGCCCTGGCTGAAGTCCAGGGGCAGGAACAATCTTGCAGGGGCTTCTTCAACAGCCATGCCTTGGGTCTGCCTTAGGAAAACCATTACTGGTGAGCTATAAGGAAGGATGGTTAGCAAAGTCTGAAAATGAAGCAGGACCTTTTGGGTTATTTGTGTCTGGAGAGATTAATGAGCGGCCATATAAGCAATTTATTATACAGTAAACATGGGAAACAGTGGATGTAAGGAAGTCTGGTTTTCTTTAAGACCATGTTTAATTTCCAGCCTTGACCTCACTGCAATAATCACAGCCTTTTATGAGCGTCCTGTCATTCCTGCAGTTCCCTCTCCACTTAATCTTAAGTCTCTCCACTGTATCTCCAGGCCTTTCCCCACTCACTCCTACTAGTATGAAAGAGCTGGCTGTGGCCAGCTCTGAACTGGCACTTAAAATATGACAGGTAAACATTCAGCTTTATGCTGTGGCCATTAGCTCAGCAGGCTAAGGATTTTCAAAAAAAATTGTTGGGATTTAGGGCAAAATTTTAGTGGCTAGACATTTATGTCATTGCCTAAAACTGACATCCTGGTCTAGAGGCTTGCACATGGGACTGGAGCTAAGATACAAAATATATAGAAGACCTGCACTCCTCTGGAGCAGCAGATGGAGGATTCATGGGGACATGTAAAATAGCTCTAGATGTTTTTCTGAGCAATTGAATTGTCTCCCATTATCTATTTAAGCCTTTAAGTGTCAGAATTTCTTTAAGTCAGCCAAGTATTGCTGAGTTGGACAAAGAGGTAGACCTCCCAATGATACAGAATAGGCTTCATTTCCTCAGTAGATGGAGCTAAAAATGGTACTGAGTAGGCACTGAAAGTGAACATTTGTGCTATGAAGTGTATCATTGCTTGGTAATTAGTGAAGAATAGTAGCTGGCTCGGCAAGTCACTGTGAGCTGCTTCAAAAGCGTAGTCATTTGTCAGTGAGGTACTTGAAAAAGATCCCTTTATCATTCTACATTTTTTTTTCCACACTCCAACTTAATACCTTTTCTCCCTGAGACTTTTGACAAAATAGAGATGTGTTAAAAGTGTCTCCAAAATGAACACGTCTCCAGACAACTAGATGGGGAACATTAGTGTTCAGGGTGAAATGAAACCAAGATAACAGCTTTTAGTCTTAAGCTTAACAGAATCATAGAATCATGAAGTGTTTCAGATTGGAAGACGCCTTAAAGATCATTTATCTCCAACCCTTCTGCCATTGGACCAATTTGCTCAAAGCTCTATCCAACCTGGGTTTCTCTTGAACACTTCCAGGGACGAAGTATCCATGACTTCTCAGGCCCACCTGTGCCAGTGTCTCACCACCTTCACAGTAAGTGATTTCTTCCTAATATCCAGTCTAAACCTGCCCTTTTTCAGTTTAAAGCCATTGCCCCTTGTCCTATCACTTCCTGCCCTTGTAAAAAACCCCTTTCCTGGTGTCTTGTGGGCTCCCTTCAGGCACTGGAAGGCGCTGTAAGGTCTTCCCTGAGCCTTCTGTGCTCCAGGCTGAGCAACCCCAGCTCCCTCAGGAAGTCTCCACAGGAGAGGTGCTCCATCCCTCTGAACCTTTTCATGTCATTTTTCTGAACTTACGCCAACAGATCTGTGTATGCACATATGCATGCATGCATATATAAATGCATTGTTACTTAGTGCACGTCTTTCCACCTATTGTACGTTGCACTCCATTTGTGGATATTGTAATACTTCTCTCTTTAATAATCAGAAACAGCATCTGTCTGAATGCTACTGGAGTTCCGGAGGGCCTCTTAGGTTATATGTCATCACAGACAATATTTTTAAAACCTGTCTGTAGTAATGATTTGCCATAAGATAATATGGAGAAATGGAACATATCCAAGCAATGAAGCTTTTTCCTTATTTCAGTAAGAGACTTGAAAATTTCTTTCACTATTAGATAAGACATCACTACCATGACAAAGCATTTAGGGAATAGTTGTATTGATAACAATTCATCTAAAGGTTAAAAAAGACGAAAACCCAAACAAGAACCTTAAAAATTCCCCACTTTATTTGTTACAGGGCTCTCAAGAGGAAATATTTTGAGACAGAACATTCTGAAAAGCAGAGTGAACACTGCACACTGAAATTTAACCAGTAAAAGTACTGACAGCTGTTCAAGGATAAGCTCTTTCCTAGGTTTCCATAAAGAATTCACTCATCTATACTGTTGAATTATTAAATAATTCAGTCCTCTGCTTTGATGAGTGATTTTTTTTTTTAGGCAATGAATTTTCAGCTTTTTTCTCCCTACACCTCTCATTGGCTATTATCCAGCTATAAAACCATGACATAAACCAGAACACAATCCATCACACAGCGTAACCTTCTGCAAATACCATGGGAGACTATGCTTCAAATATGACACTAATTTAGAAGCACTGAATTGGAATGTCTGTACCATACAACTCTTTTGTGGGGTAGAAAGAACCTTAAACCTTAAACTGAATGGAATGCGTCTATTGAACCTTAAACCAAAACTGGATGGAATTATTAGTGGGGCATTGTTGTTCCAGACATTATGCTACACCTGTAAGCCAGAAGGGAAGTAAAATTTAGGCTCCTAACCATAAAGTATCATTCCAACAGGCTTTCAGCTTCTGATGGTCTTCACATGTGTGGGGATTCAACCCTGCATGGACATCGCAAATGGTTTGATGCTAAAACCAGCAAAGAACACCAGATCAAGAGAAAGACCCATGCCAGATCAAGATTCAATTTTACCTAAAATATCATCATATCTGCCCACAATGGCTACAACAGCTGCATCTCTCTACTCCCTACTGAGCACATGTTGCCCAATAGCATTTTTGACACAATTTTTCAGAGTGAGAAGACAGTAAAAGATCTGACAAGCTATTCCCATGCCATATTCACCTTCATATCATACCACAGAAACACAAGCCTGCTTCTGTGCCTTGTAGTACATTCAGAAAACACTACAGAATGCATCATTTAGGCAGTGAGCTGCTGTTTTTCAGTGCTTTTCCTGGGTGAATGTGTCACCAGTCTCTGTTCCTTCAGATGTCAATATGATGCCAACACCCCAATGACTCTCACAGCGGACACATGGAAAGGATTACAGATCCTGTAGCCTTCCTGTTCATACATGAAGTGATACAACAGTGAGAGCAACAAACTCAGGGATGCAATAAGTCAAAGGAGAAGGGAACACATGGAATATTTTCCCCATGGTCGCCTGTTCTTAAGATTTAGCAATGGTCTGGTGTGAAAAGGATTAGGTTTATGTAGAGAATTCTGACTGGGTGTAACAGAATATGGTAAATAAAATATTTGCTCAAGTTTTCATCTGCATATTTACTTGGGATTTTACAACCTTACTTACTCCACTGTTGCTCACATTCTTGGAAAGCGTGAGGAAACGCAACAGGATTTCAAGTCTGAATAAATGCAGTGATGATCAGCAGAGTCTTCTTCCACCCCTAATGCTCAGGGGGAAGCAGTTTCTTCCCTCAGATGTGGATCTCTTTACAGCTGCTTGTACCACTAAGGGACCCATGAAGATTAAAGGGTTACTCTTTCATACATGAGCCCTTCTGAGTGCTCACTAAGGGATAAGTTTGGTTTTTGCTCTAACATGTATGCTCTCTGTGTTGCATTAGCTTAATGACTGAGATCATGAGGTGATTTCATCATGGTAGTGGCAGTCCTTGAAACGCTGCCTCATCTGGAAGCCAGTTAATGGGATAAAAAACCTTCTGCTGCTGCAATAGAAAGCAGCAGAAACGTTGGGTTTTGGAGTCCAAAATGCAATTTTCTCATGGATATTCTAGCAAGAACATTTTAAATTGAAGACTATTGAATGGAACTTCTTGCAAAGAGCTTAGGAAATTTTGTCTTATTTCAAGAGTATTAAATAAGTTGAGCTGAGCACCAATAGGATTTTATTTCCAAACCAAACAAATATGGCCTAACTGGAAACATTAAAAACCCCCAAAACTTAAAACATTTATGTTTTTTACAGAAAGATGAACCTTCTTATAGGAAATGGATGCAACATCTTTTTAATGCATTTTACATGCTCAGCTATACTGTTATAGATGGTATAAAATGCAGTATTTTCTCCATGCTCCAGAAACTGCCAAATGTTTTCCATAACCCTACTTCATATTAAAATATTTCAGATACATCTGTACTGCACTAAATCCTATGCTGCTATTTGGCATGAACTGTATCTTCAGACTGTTCTGCAGTGTTAAACTGTGCCAAGACTGAAGTATTGATTACTACTTATTGTGCACAGCATACTAATAAATCCCAGCTTGGTGCCCTGGCCAGCCACATAATATATACATAGCCCTGGAGGAATGGCTTGTGCATTTCAATAGTGCTGTCCTAATGGAACAAGGCACTAACAAGTACCTTTCAGGATTCTGGGAGGTGAAGGAATTGATCCAGCTGAGCCATTAGCATACACACTGAGAGCAAAAGCAATGGGCTGCCACGTCTTCAGTTCAGCTCATGGTGCTGGAACAGGGATGTCTCCACCTGGGCTGGAGGCTGCAGCCAAGAGAAAGAGAGAAGCTTAAACACACAGAGGTCAAATTTCTCTGTGGTCCTATATCAAGGACAGACTTTATATTGCGGTGTTCACACCAAATTTTCATATAATTTTTTATCCTATACTTTGGCATGCTCTGACTCCTTTTTTTCCAGAGCATCATCATTCTAACTGATCCTAAGCCTTCAGCAGGGGGGATTCAAAAGAAGTATTTTTGCACACCAAATTCTAAAATTTTACATATGTGCTTATGTGAAGACTGAAGTCTCTATAAATCTGTATAGAGACTTTGATGTTAGATCACCCTGCCTCTATCCAAATGCTAATTTTTAAAAATAATATATTTTCTACAGTTTTTTTTTTAATTTTTTTTTAATACAAATTTTAAAAATGCTAAAAATCTAGGACATGTAAATCTGGGACTTAGGAACACAACACGGTTCAGTGGTGACCACAGCAGTGCCATGTTGGACTTGATGAAGTTAGAGGTCTTTTGCAGCTTAAATGATTCCCTGATTCTGTGGCTGTATGGTTCTATATGCATCCTGTACTTGAGCATGCACCAGCAAGAATTTGATAACATCTTCTCATTTTCATATAAAAAACCTTCCAAATGTGGAGAAGACCCTCTCAGTCTTTATTCTGGTATTAGTTGAGGTCTTTTCTGGTGGAAGTACCTAGAGAGGGTCTGCACAGTAGCTGTGAAAGAAAATGACCAAATATTAGTGGGAAATTAATAATTTTTCCCATTTACAATCAGTGGTGTGGCTGATTAAGTGATGAGGTGAAGGAAACCAAGAGGATTATTCAGTAGATATAAAGGACTGTCTCTCAGAAAGCAGAGCAGAAGAGGAGTGAGTAGGAATTATGAGGAAGAGAGACTTGTATTTTATGGAAGAGGACAAGGGAGGGATGAAATGGCAGAATCCAGGAACACAGCTTTCAAAGGGGGAATGAATGGAAAGAGGAATATGAAATAATCAAGAATTGAGCTAAAACTCCCAGCTGTGACCTTTCTACCTGTGCAAACAGAGACAGAAAGTGGGCTCTTCTGGAGGTAGAATTTCACTGTCTTGGTAGCTTAGGGTAATGAGGGCAATCAGGAGTACCATGCTGGTAATAACAGAGTATTAACTGATTGCCACAAAATCTGCTTTAAAAAACCTTATACTGGAAGCTGTGTTCTTTCAGGCCTTGGAAAAAAGCCATGAGAGAAATGTCAGCTAAATACTCGAGTAAAATGCATGAAAACAAGATTGAGGAAGCCCATTTATATACTGAGTATGAAGTAGGTTTTTATGATCCTGTTGTATCTGGGCTTCCGTTGATTATTTCCCTCCATTATTTTTTTCTGAAATGTCACCATAAACACAACCATAACAACTCTTCTGGCTGTGGGAGGCTGTTTGAGATGCTTGACTCAGTAGTATCTATAGTTACTCAGAGTATGAGCTACTTAATAGTCAAATCTTTCTGGGAGCAGAAAATTGCATAAGGATTCTATTAATGGTATGGAAAACACAAAGTGTTATTTTTGTGTAATGGGCACTGAACTGAAGTGTCTTGCCTTGCTCTGTGCACTTCTGTTCTGGACTCAGTAGTAATTAAGTCACAGTAAGCAGAACAATGCCAGAGAACATTCTTGTCAGTGAGATTTGGTCTTTCATGCTATTATAGATTTAAAATAGTCCCTATCACAGTGGTGATCCAGGATAGCTAGCACTCCCCACCCCTCCATTCCTGAGTATCTTTGGCAGGAACATTCCCAACAGGACTACCCTGTTCCAAGGGCTCTCACTCTTGGAGTGTGTGAGTGCAGCCACTCCAGCTGCATTGCCAGAGGATGGTCCTGGAGACATGGCACTGCTCCTGCACACGCATCCTGGCTGGAGTAATCTTACCCGTTCATTTATTTTGCTGCACTGGCACTCCTTTTAAATTAAGAGCATCTTAAATGTATGGATGATATTAGCAGTGATAATTCCAGTCCATTTGCTCACTGGAGCAGGTGTCAGGCTCATTAGGGCCTCCGTGCACGTACTCACCACAATGCACACAGATGGATGTGGAAGGTACCCAGCAATTAGCCTAGTGCAGAATTAAATGAAGCTGTGCTTGACCGTTGTGTACATGCAGAGATAAAAGACAGTCCAAAATAGTTCTTTAATGTCCTATTCTTAATATTTTATTTCCATAAAGTGCCTAAAATTATTTTATTTAGGAGACCTTTGCGTAGGAAAAGTGAACATTCAGCGCTATTAATAATGAAGCTGTGTATAATGTGCATCCTAAAATGCTCTGCATGTGTCAGGCTGCTAAGCCCTGCAAAGCTGCTGTGAGGAAGGACAGTATTTCTGGGGAGTGTTTCTAGATGCAGGGATCAAAGTTGAAAAGTCCCAAACAATTTAAAACAAGTAGTGAAGTTAAAGCCTTTAGTCCTGACACTGCACCCACCAGAAAAGTAACCTTTCACTTGGCAATCCTAATCCAGAGCTCCCTGATATGCAGCTTTGCAGGCTGCAGGAGGGCAAAGTTTGTGCAAAGAGCTCCAATAATTTGAGATGGTGCAACTGCAGGAGCAGGTGTGCCTTTTTGGCTCAGAGCCGTACCGCAGATTTTTTGGGGTTTTTTTCCCCCCTTTATCAGGTGTCTAATCCATTTGCAGAACCTGGTAAATGCAGCAGCAGATTTTCTATTGTCCATCACTACAGTCAACCACAAAGGTGATTATTGTTTATGAAGACTGTACTGTGGTTTGAGAGCTGTACCATTTTGAAATAATTTATGTGCATGTAAATCTTAGTTAAATATGCATTCTGAAAAGATTAAACAGAAGCTATTGCATTTGAATTTTTGTACTGGAAATTGATTTTTAAAAGGGTTTTCACAGGCCCTTGTCCTGTATAAATTTCCAGCTTTGATCTTGCCAAAAGACATATTATGTTTTATTTCAGGTACAGTGGGAGTGAGATCCTCAACAAATGCAGTCAGTGTAAGGCAAGGTTAACAAAGGGATAGATGAAGAAGCATTTTAAAAGAAAGTTATGTAAGGTTTGTTCTGTGGATTTATCTTTTTTTAATATTATATAATCCTGGTAGCCCTGGGAAGCAGTAATTCTCTCCAGACCACCTGCACATTATGCAGGTGCTTCACTGATTTCAGGGTGCTGCTTACTCATCCAAAGGCCTTGTGTACTTAGAGGGAGAATGTGGATTATGGTAATTTCATCCAGGGTATGTGAAAATAATTGCAAGCAATGCTGGTGGGCAAATGTCCATTGCTAGCTGAGTCCTTTGGCTTTTTCCACCTTGGCCATGAACAGAGGGTCTCCAGTTGCAGATCCATCCATCTATGCATCCTCAGATGGACAAGAGTGTTTGAAACAGAAATAACGGAGCTTTAAAAAGGCAGAAGAAAAGGTCAAAGGGCTATAAAGATACTGAGGGCTGCCCAGGCCAGGCCTGATCCTCAGAAGCACCTGGATATTTGTGCTGTGGGCAGGGGAAAGGAGGGGGTGCTGCTGAAAACAGAGCGAGTCTCCTGCATTTGAGATGACCAGACATTTTCCTCTTGTACTGTTGTCCTTGCAGACTGCAGGAGACCTGTCAGGGAGGCCCTGGATGAAGTTGCCTTCCAGAGTTCCTGATGTTTGTTCAGGAAAAGTTCTGGGGTACATGAAGGTCTTCTGTTCTGTTGACTTTGGGCATCCCATGACTGCTGAGGAGGCGAAAAGTTTTGCAATCATTTGTGTGTTGAAATCATTTTGTGTAGGCAGGTGTGCCTGTTCTCTTGAAAATGCCTTGCTATGGACATTATTTACTCATCCTACAAAAGTGGAACCTGAACTTCCTTCTTGCAATACCAGTCCCTCAGCAGACACTCATGTGAGAGCTATATTTATGGCAAGTTTTATTTCTTTCTTATTCCATCTGCAAACTGTATACATTTCTTTTACTTACACATAGAGATATGTAATATTCTCCATCCTCAAGCATCTTACTTTTGAGGTTTTGGGTGTGTTCTTCAGGCATATAATATGATTTATTTATTTACAAGTAGAAGAACACACAGTGTGATTTACCACAGCATTGTCTCCCAAGGAGTACAACATTAGTTAGAGAAAAAACTTAGATAAGATTTTAAGAATAAAATGTAATCAATAACAGCCTTTTTACTAAGGACCTTTTTCCACGTGAGTGGTCTTTCTCTTAGGATCTTAGGCTATAGAAGAGGAAGAACCCTTCTGTTTATTAAGCCTAGGCCCCCGCTTTATTGTGCAAACTTGCCACATAATACCATGCCCAAAATTTAATCAAATTGTGCTTCTCATGCAAATAGCATCGAGTGCAGTTGGAACACACAGGAATATAGGACGGATCTGAGCCTTAATCTTTCCATGAGTGTTTAGCATAACAAAAGCAAACTGGTTGAGTAAGCTGATGGAGAATCATGTGTTTAGTGAGAAGAGAAGGGAGACAAAGAGCAAAGTCTTCCAGCACATGGTGTGATTCTGCACCATTCAGCAGAACAGCTCCTGTTCATGAAGACAGAGTACCTCCTACTTTACAGAGTCTAAAACTGATTTCAAAAGACAATGCTTATAGTACATGATTGTATTACATACAGAATGACTCTTTTCTTATAGCAAAGGTCTGAAGGAGATTGCTTGAAAATGTATCTTCAAAGTGAAACTTTATATTTCACTGGGAGAGGGAGCAATTTTTTTTTCTGAGAGGCATTTCACTGAAAAGCGTGAAATAGGAGTTTCTGATGCAGACAGATTAGTCTTTGAAAAAATCACTCAATGTACACAGGATTGAAATTGAACTTTGGGAAGCTCAGGTAGAGGGGTATTTTAGCTAGACCATGGTAGTTTCACATTTTTTTTAATATTACATGTTGAGCCATAGGAGCCAATTCACACTGAATGATATTAATATTGTACAAAAACCAGAGACATTTTTTAAGTGCCTTGTCTGTTCATTTTAGCAAAATAAGGTGCTTGCTCAGTCTGTACTCTTAAATTTGTTGAGCCATTATTGAATGCAATGACAGTGAACTTGAGAGGTTTCTCAACCTGCTGGCTTAGCTCTGTATTTCTGTGTCACTAGGAATTATAAACCAGATTGTCCTTTGCAGTAAGGTCACTGACTTTTACCATGTGGGAATGCCCAGCTAGCACAAATATCTCTGCAAGATACTGGGCTGTGCCTTTTTTGAACAACTTTATTAGCCTGGCCAAAGAGTTTTGCTTCCAGCTCTAAGCTAGCTCCCCATGTAGCAGCTAACATGTACCTGCACTGTGCTTTGTGCTGCAAAAACATGCCTCAAGCACAATTTGAACAGAGAACTGAACTAAATTCATGTTTTAAAAATCCATATCTTCTTAAGGCCTATATAAACATATTTAGCTCAATTTTAAGATTTTTCTGTCACTTTTGGATATGTCTCTCGCTGAAGCAGGGCTAAAGCAATGTAAAACAGTTTTAAAGCTACACACACACAGACGCACACATGCTTGAAGCTTTGCATTTTTTCCTTTAAAGTGTGTTTTGAAATCAGTTTAGTTAAATGGCTACAATCTTTGTGTTTTGACAGGCAGAGAGATCTTGGTGCTTTGAAGTTAGCTGGACCTTTGCCAATGTAGTCAGGATTGTTTAAGATCTTTATGCTGTGCCAGGGCTTGGAAGGGCAATATAGAGAAAAGCTACAGTTTCAAAAGATAATCTGTAAACTGAAAGCAGGGTCTGAATGAACACTATCAACAAGCAACTTGTGTCTTTACAGTAATTAGAATCTGTAATAAAAGGGTGCTCTCATTTCGGAATTCACAAAGTCATTAAACTCCTTCAAGTGCTGCTTCCCTGTGAGCATCTGATAAAAACAGTCCAAACTCCTGAAAGAGAACTGAAGAAATCCAAACCCCAAACCTCATGAAAATCAAAACAGTCAAACTTAATGGGAAGAAAAACAGTCCAGAACAAAATAAGCCATCTGCCAGTAAATCATTGATCTGGACATGGATAAAACACAGGGCAAGAATAAAATATTCATAGTAATTAGTGGAATAGACAGAATAGAAACCTCTTCTTTGCACTTGCTGTTGTTATGGTGATTCTTCCTCCAAACACTCTCTCCTCCCCCCAGATGACATTGGCTCTCTCCATGGCTTTCCATCTGGCTCTTGCTTTCTTGTTTATCCCAATGAAATTAGCTCGACTGCTCATTTGTCACCTTGGAGGTGTCTTCGCTGTGAACATGTGCGGTGCGAGAGAGCAGGACAAGCAGATGGTACTTGAGAAGAGATAAACAGACAGATGCATTAAAGAGACAGCAAAATTGTTGCAATGAAATAGTGTCTGGAAGATGATGAATTGGGTTTGGGTTTGGTAAGGCACAGCCAAGTCTTGCATGCAAAGAAGAAGCGTTCCCTCATCCTTGTTTTCTTTTTGGCTGCTGGCGCGCGCTGTGGGCTCTCCAAATTGCTGAAGCTCCTGGATAAGAGGAATCAGGGGTACCAAGAGTTTCAGAGAGTACACTGAGGTTTCATATGAATTGATGGAAAATGTGACACATTTTCTTGTCTGTTTCTCCTTAACAAAATTAAAAACACAGCTCCATAAAACTGTGAAAATAATTTCTGGTTTTAATGTATGCTCTTTGCCTAGAAATAGCTCAAATCAGAGTGCCATTTATGATATCTATGGTATCTCATTTATGTCTAATAAGAGCATGTACAGTAAAAATTGCAATTTCATAATATATTAAGTACATCAAATGCAGAGTTGGTCTGGATTTATGTCAGGGATCAAAATCTCTTGTCCAGAAAGGTACAATGAGAGTTATCCTAGAAAACTGGTATCAAATTAAGGACAGCAGCAGAGGGACAGCCTAGGTGCAGACAGAACAGGGAAATAAGAGGCATCATCTATAAAAATATGACCTAGTTGGACCTTTCTGCTAGGCCCAAGCCAATCTTTTGGCCACATGAGATTTTTTAAGATAATGAGTATGACACGCTTACGTGTACGACACAGGAAAATTGAAGACAAAAGCAGGATAATGTTTACTTTCAGAAATTAGCCCTACATTTGTCTAGTGACTGGGGTCAAATTTCTGTTTCCTGTTGGATACTAAGGCCCGACAGCTAACAAACCTAACTCTGTGGAGATCTCCCAGCAAGGTTGCCAAGTTGCAGCAGTCTAGACTGATACACAAAGTGTCACACATATGCACATAACCTGGATTAATGAAAAGACAACTCTTTAAAGAAGCTGATGGTGGCAGGGAAGGTCACTCCTGGTCGCTGTGCACTGCCAGGAGGGAGGGATGGGTTGGAGCTGGAACAGGAATAGATGGAGGGGAAAAGAAAGAGGAGGCAGTGAACTTGGGTACAACACAAGTGTGGGGTGAGCCCATAGCTGTGCATCTCAGATAAGGAGCAAAATGAGGATGTGGGAGAGGAGAGGAGAGGAGAGGAGAGGAGAGGAGAGGAGAGGAGAGGAGAGGAGAGGAGAGGAGAGGAGAGGAGAGGAGAGGAGAGGAGAGGAGAGGAGAGGAGAGGAGAGGAGAGGAGAGGAGAGGAGAGGGCAGGGCAGGAGGAAAGTAAAAAGAATGAAATTTGAAGTGAACTTAGAAACAACTGTGGGTGTTGGTGAGAAAGAAGATGGCTTGCAGGAAGTCCTAAACTACTGGAGAAAAAAGCGGGACTGGGGACCAGTGGGTAAAAGTCAGTCTTTTTAGGACTGGCTCACAGAATGGGTAGTGATGATCCTGGACTGCAAAAGAAGCATGCGTTTTCTTTATTCATCACACATGTATGCCCTCTACATAAATGAAAAAATGCTGTCTAGAATCAGTAGCTGACAATACAGATAAAATATATCAACAATAGTTTTCATTTAAACAGTCATTTCTTGCCTGTGAACATTAGCATAATTCAATATGCTCTGAAAGCTCCAGGAAGTTCAGGAGCCTCAGAAGCTGATGGGTGACTGTTGCTCACTCCCTTCCCATGCTAAACACCAGAATGAGTGAGTGTGTGTGTGTGTATGTGAGTGAGTGTGTGTGTGCGTGTGTGCCATTCTCCAGGGCTGGCACAGCAGTCAGCACAGGGACAAGACCACAGCCAGGATGGAAGCATACTGCTGAAAATGAGAATCTTTGACTTGGCTTTTTTGCTCTTTGACACTGCCATGGAAAGTCTGCCCAGAGCCAGGTTGCAGCAGCCCCTACATGTTCTCCAGATTACAGAAGTTTTAGATGGAGTCTTTTTTTTCCCATGGGCTAGGAATGCTAATCCTGTGCACATTTCAAAGCAGCATGTGCTCAGGATACAAGTGAAATTCCACATGAACAGTCATTTAATCTTCATTTGTCATCTCAGGGATAAGTATACACTGCTTCTCTGACCTCTAGTGTGACACAAAAAGTGCAGACTAAAGATAATTGAACTGCAGCTTTTATCCCTGTGACTGATTTCTTTCCTGTCTTTGTTTCAGATTTCAGGGAACTAAGGTGAATTTGTCCATATTTTAGCCATAGTTTCTGTTTCTCTGGCACGAAATAGATTCCCTGTTGATTTTGTACTGGAGATAAAAGATTTTGCTGCAGGAGGCATGCTGGTGCTCATCTCACTTGTAAATATATCTCAGTTTCATAGAACAAAAATAACTGATATAGGCAGGAATTGGATAGACCTGATTTAGGGCTAATCTATTGGTTCAGAGACAACACCTCAGTCCCCTGGACACCTTGAGCATCAGGTGGGTTATTTTGGGCTCATATCAGTGTTGTGTCATTCCAGCAAGTCTCACTCACATCCTGAGGTAGGAGCATATTCAACAAACTGATGTACCTCAGTCACTCCTGCTATAAGGCGTGGGTTACCTCCCATGTTAGAACAGGACCTACAAACCAAGGGCAGAGTCCAGATTCCACAATACCCCCTTGGGTACTGTCTTTCTCACCCTCTCTCTGTGCTTTGAGAATGGAGCACAGCAAGTTTCTGTCTCCTTGGGAGGCTCTGCTGTAGATGAGGGCTGGTGTTTTCACTGTGCTCCCGACAACACCCTTGCCAAGGGGAGGAACTGAAGGGAATCTCCCACTTCTCTTCAGTTTTGCAGAGAAAATTTATTTGTGGCAAACATGAGTACCGAGTTAGGAGTTGCTGAGCTAAGAGATTTGGTTTGCAGACATATGAGAACAAACCTACCTCTGAGTAACCAGAAAAAGTATGTTTAAAACTCATAGGCCGTAGCTGAATTGTTTGGGATTCTTTGAGATTTTAACTGAATGATGGGAGGCCAGTATGGTTCAGACATCTGGCACGAAAAAAGAAAAAAAAGGAAGCTCAGTAAGTTAAATCCAAAGTTTGTTTTAAAATGCAAATGTAGGGAAACTCTCTTGAGATTCCAGTTTGTCCTTTTCTGTTAAGGGAGTGGCATATAGAGATGTTTTTCATACATTGCATACACTGATTTTCTTTGTAAAACAGAGATTAAAACAGTTAGAGAAAGGAATGCTGAATACTAAAGGGTATGTAACAGCATGTAACACAGCTGCCTAAGTGGGTTTACTGGCTCACAAAGAGCAAATAAGGTCACCTAGCACTCAGGTGATGCAAAGCACTGTACAGTGAGTGCATCATGTTGATGCATTCCATTTTAGAAGTGAAAGGATGGACTTTTATTTGTCATTTCTTCTTATAGAATCACAAGGACATGGTAAATGGGATGGAAAGGAGCAAAGAAATGTTCAGGAAGAACACTCCTTTGATCACAGTTTGCTGCAGGGTTTAAAATGATATTCAGGATTTCCAATATTCTGTCAGATCTTGCAGGAGAAAGAGACCTCATATTTTAGAATGAATTTCCATATTTGTATATAAATACATATTTCGTACAAATACCCGTGGCTATGGCCAATATGTAAAGTGCACAAAACCCATTTCAGTATGAATTTGGAATCTTAGTCTCCAATAAACCAAAAATTACTGTATATTCAATTAAAGAGATTAACTGATATTAGTAGCACATGCTAAACTTTTAGGTCAGACACATGATGGAAGTGTTAGTTACTTCATAAAGACAGGTAAAGCTTCATCAGGGGAAGGCAGATGAGGTGTTTACCCTACTGAGGATCCTCAAGGACAGTGTAGCATCCTTACCATGTTGTGATGTCCCACTTCTTTATGCCAAACAGAACAAGAAATACTTTCAGTGCAACTAAGGCGAGTCTTTTTTAATATATTTTACCCTAGGTAGTATGAAGTAGAGGACCAACATAATTATAAACATGAGAAATGAAGCTGTTTTTTATCCATCTCATTTTAGGAGAAAACAAACTCTTGCAAAATAAAATTCCTTGAGGAATACTGCCTACCTTGAGGAGTAGCAGCATTCAAATAGCTAATGATTCAACTTGCAAATCAACAATTTTCACTGCAACAGGAAGTGCTCCAGGAATCTCATGTATTATTTTCCTGCTACTGTATATCATGCTTGATCCCATACTAGGTTGTAAATGAATTTACACACATAGTTATGCACACATAGATAGTGGGAGGTCAAAGAAAAGTCCATTGGTCAAGACTTAATCCAAGGTTTTGTATGTTCTGTTTCTCCCATAAAGGGAATGGTTTATTTCAGTCTTTAACCTGGCTGAGCATGTGATGAAACCTACAATGGAAGCCCATGTCTTCCAATGAATCTACTCCTCCTGATGTTAAACAGATTGCTCCATTCTTCTAATTGGTGCAAAACTCAATGGCATTTGGGGAAAAAAAAAAAGTAATTTGATTTAAAATCCTGACATTTAAAATCCTGACATTCCTCAGGTACAAGCTCATTCTTGTACTGGTATGTTACTTTTCCATAAATTGCATGCCAAGTTGAATTTGCTATGTGAGTATGAAAACTAGGGGGATGTAGAGAGCCATGTACTGGGGATAGCAGAGCTATGGGAACAGCCTAATATCAACTGTCAGGCCCAGGGGTCAGAGTCACATCCTCTTATCATCCACAATTTGCATGTCTTCCTAGCCTTTTCATCTTCTGAAGAGAGAGCTGACAACATCTGGCAATTGCTGGGGAACACGAATTTTGTCACATCAGATAAGACAGTTTATCTGTTTGCAACCAGCCAGTCTCTGCAGCACATATGTCAGCTCTTGAACAGCATCCCAGACCTCATGCATCAGGGGCTGGGAGTCTGCTGCAAGGCCTCTGTGGAATCTGATGAAATGGTGAGATCTTTACTGGCACTGCTGAGAGGTGACAGACTCTCACAAACCATCCCAGTGATTTCAGCTGTTGGATAGCTGCTTACTGTTGTCAGAGAAGGCTTCCAGTTTCACATTTTTTCTGGTTGCTGCTTGTTAAATCTTCCAGGTGAGTTTGTACAGTGGTGGTGTTCTGACAGCTCTCCATGGAAGAAGCAAAAAGAACAAAATGGACAATCCTGAGGCATATGAGTATTTTCAGACTGTTTGATCGAGGGCTTATGGCAGCAGTTCCTTACAGCACTGCCAAGTCACCCAAAAGATGGGAATGGTATATTAAATGAGAAATTACTTAGTCACAGTCTTTACATCTATAGAAGATGATTTTGAGATGACTGCTCTTTTTAATGAATAGGTGTGATGCTAGAGCCTGAAGGTATTGTAAGACTTTAAAACCACAACAGTGAGTCCAAGACGAGAGAGAAATCTACCTGGGAGAATGAGGAAGGAGGTTTCATTTCTGCCATGCCAAGGGCTTTCTTCTGTGCAGGGACTGGGAGGCTAGAATGAGGCCAAGGACTGCCTAGTCTTAGCACCTCTGTGTGGAGTGTCCTCACCTCTGGTCTTTGCACTATTACTGTTCAGTGTAACCACAATTTTATGAGTTTCTGAGGCAGCATTGACTTCTTGGATTTCTTCTCATCCAGTCAGCAAAGTAGGAATGAACATTGGGCCAATTGAGATGAAGGCTAACATTAAAGTGTCATCCAAGTAGACTTGGCTAAGAGTAGGGCGCAGCAAAGTAAGGGAATTTTCTAAGCCCATTTTCACTAAATAAATTTGCTCACTGTCTTTTGCAGTTTAGAAGTTTTGCTGAGCTCTCTTTTCTTGGCAAACACTTAGACATAAGGTGGGAACTAAATTGCTGATAGTGATATCTATTCTTGACCAAACTGGACCCTTATAATTGTTGTTTTGGCCATCTTCAGAGTAGATTGCTGAAACACAGCCCTAGATGGAGCTGTTCCTGAAGGCTGTGAATGTCACCTGTTACCAAAGAAAACTAACCAAGGAGGAGCTATATACTTTTACATGGATTTGGAGAGGAGTAGATATTCTTAACCCTGGAGAGCTATGCAATAACCGATCTCTGCTGGTCACCATCTGATTTCCAGTTGATAGTTTTTAGGTATAACGATCCTTTTTTTTTTTTTTTTCCACTTCTAGCTGTCCCAGAGAATATTCTTTCATAGTGTAATTTCACCAAAGTACTTGGAGCACGTCATCATTCTAGTGCAAGGTGCATATTTCTTTTCAGTATTTCCTATGCTCTCATTTTCCACTGAATTTGGTACTTGCCAGTCATGCCAATTACTTCTATCATTTCCAGAGAAATTGGTTTGAAGAGCAAAGTAGGTCAATTTGAGAGTAGTTTGCAAAGCAGTTTGTAACAATAGTGTGAGAATAGCTAGTCTCTTAAATTGCATATGTGCACTTCAGCAAGAAATGACATTTTTAGAGCACTCAAAGTAGGCAAATCTGAAACCTTAGAAGCACCCAAGATGTGTACAGCTGCAGTCTGATGACTCATTATTAACAAATAATTAATCATGGACTCAAGTCAAGTAACTTTTTTGCTAAGGAAAAATTTTTGGGCGTATTTATGTCGAAGGTTTCTTGCAGTATCTGTAAGTTCTCACTAGCTGATCCCATAAAAATGGGATCTTTCAAATTATTAACTTTCAAACTGGATGTATGTATTGTATTTATTCAGTTCAGTTGACACCTATTTATTGTGCCTATCTCTTCACTAGGTGAATCACCAACTTCTATGAATTTTGGATTAAACATAATTTAGAACCTATATCTGCTAATGGCTACCATTTTAATTCCAGGGAGCAATCAGACACTGTTCAAATATTTGTGTCAAGACTTACAAAGTATCTGTTATATACAAGAGAAAACACTCAAAAAGTTAAGTAAAAAAAGTAAAAAATTGTATAGGTTTTCCTCTCTCACTTCTTTACCAAGAGATATTAAATAAAAAGAAAATGAACTTTGAAAAATAAGAATCATAGGATCATTCAACTGGGAAAAGAACTTGAAGATCATTGTGCTGAACCATTAACTCATCACTGCCAAGTCCACCACTAGACCTTGTCCCTAAGTGCCACAGCTGCATGTCTTTTAAATGCCTCCAGGATGGTGATTTAATCACTTCCCTGGACAACCTGTTCCAGCTCTTTCGGTGAAGAAATTTTTCTGGTCCAAATCTCCACTGAAAGGAGACTAAAATAAGCGTGAAATTGGATTGGAACTACCCCTGAGACTTTCTCCTGGAAATAAATCTTTACAGGACATTTATGTCTTCAAAGGAAGGTTGCTGGTTCCTCTGAAAGAGTGCATTAACTACTTTACTGCATTTTCCAAGTGCCTTCCTCCAAGAGATCATAGGAGTGGAGGAAGAGAATCTCAGGCAAAGTACACACTAGCTTAGTCTAACTTCTAAGTAGTTAATGGGGAAGGTCAGGCTGTTCTGCAGCCCACATCAGTGTAGTAAACACAGCACCTGAAATGAAAGGAGAAGAAATAGCCCAGCTTAGCCTGAGTCATCCAGGCTGCAAACCACACAAATGGAGAGAAAGATCCTCCCTTGTTTCTCACAGGGGAGAAGTGCACTGAGAAATCAGTGATGATTAATAAACATTATTCAGACATGAGGTAGGAAGACAAGTAACTTTCCAAGTAACTCCCTCTACTGCAGAAGCCAAAAGGAAAACAAGCCAAGTCCTTTAATTAGGACATGATATCTTGCTCACTTGTTACCTCATCATCCAGCTGCAACTTCTCACATCCTGGTTTATGAACTCCCAGGGATGGAGAGCTTATTTCACAGGAGGCTGATGCAGTACATACTGCTACAGAGCCTGCTCCATAACTGGCATTGGAAACACTCTTACTACCACTAAACCCTGCAGGATAATGTGGTTCAAAGACAAATTTACCCCCAAGAAAATCTATGTGTGTATAAAGCTAACAAATTAGCCTGGTTATATATGAACTTAATAAAGAAATAAATTCTTATAAAAAGATGATCAGGGGAAAACTTATTTTTGTTTTAGTTTGTGTATTAGATGTGAGAATTGTCACATGAAAAATGTGTGGAAAAACCCCCAGGCTCATGCGGGGCCATGCTTACCCACAGAGCAAATGAGAAAAAACTGTCCAAACAAAAATAAAAATTATTTCTGGAATAGAAGTGTTGTGTACATTGCAGAGTGCACTTCCCTAATCTTTGAGACATATTATACATTATTTATTTTCCATGAATAATTTGCTAGGGCAGTCCCTATGCACCTTCTGTTACATAGGCAGCCCTGCTGCTGCAAACATTTCACCACATAATGTTCACCCCCTGGGACATTTCCAGAAATGAGCCGGTCCCTGGTCTGTTAGAGAGTTGGGTCATCTTCTTCCTCTTTCAACTCAGTAGAATTAAGGGAATCCAAAATTATGTTCAACTGAAAATAGATATAGCTGTGCACAATTTTTATGGTCTTTTGAAGTGATCACTTTGCTTTGTGGCCAGTCTGCAATTCCTGCCCTCTCCCTTTTCCTCGTTCCAGAGATTTTGATTTTAATGTTGCATGAGAGAACTTTGATGTGTTAAATCAATCTGGCATTCCTGGTCAAATCATAAAGACTGCCTGTCTTCATTCTGCAGGAAATAAGTACATCAAGGGAACATTCTTCTAGTTCTTCACTTCTCACCAAGCTACCTCCTTCTAGGGTTGTACTCATCCTTCCTCCATTTCTTTCCTTCAGTTTCTCAAGTCAGAGACTTGAAATTCTCAGGGCTTCTGCATCATTCACTTACCAACACATTCCTTGGGACATGAGCTCTATTTGGTTCATCTGGTGTGAGAACTACAAGCTCTCCTAACCCTAACTCCTAATTTTGAACAATTAATAATTTCTTATCCCTCTCTCAGATCCAGGATAACAGACCTTCCTAACCTGTATGCAAAATAGAAACAGTTTCACCAAAGTTTCCATGGGTAGAAAATGGATGACTTATCTATCTGGATTTTACCATTGCAGCTATTTCAGAGCTATCCTTACCACACAGTCTTTGAGACAGATTGCAGGATCCATTTGTTTTTCAATAATGTCAGATATCCAGCTCTGCTCTTATCAACAGCTAATGATGGGGATGTCAAGCTGAGATGATTTCCAAAAGACCAATTTGTCCTTTGTGTCTGTTGCCAGATCTCAACACCTCTGCAAGTACCATTTAACATGGCTAATTT
This sequence comes from Ammospiza caudacuta, assembly GCF_027887145.1. Classification (NCBI taxonomy): domain Eukaryota; kingdom Metazoa; phylum Chordata; class Aves; order Passeriformes; family Passerellidae; genus Ammospiza; species Ammospiza caudacuta. Next base: position 103,572,369 of record NC_080593.1, read on the forward strand.
AATATGATTTTAGGGCTGGACAGTGCCCCAGAAAACTTGGGTAACAAGTGACTCAATATAGCACCTTTTGGGGACAAACTTAAGCTCAACACACAGGCTCAGGCTTGAAAAAGGCATCCTGGAAGTGCACAAAGTTCTCAGCAGCATAACAGAAAGGATCTAAGGTGACTTGCTGTACCAGAGCCTTTGATAATTGCACCACAGGGAATGCTGCATCTTACTCTTTGTGGTGAATATGAGAATAGACTCAGAAGAGAGAGACTTTAAGTGAAAATCCTGCAGTGGCATGTTTCCTTGTGCAGAGTCCTGGACCTGAAGAGAATGTGGCAGAGAGAGCACGATGACCTTCTTTAAAAGTAGGACTTACAAACAAGCTGTATATTATCTTTTACATATACTGCATCCTCATCTCTTCTGGGAGTACAGCAGAATTTTATTCAGTTCTAGCTGCCTGTTTGTAGGAAAGAGGACCTTAGAAGTTTCTACTAAAGTCCATTAAAAGCTCCATCTTCTGTTCTAGCTGTAAAGGGGAAGCTAGTAAAAAAACATTCTGGGGAGGACTTTGCAGGAAACTCGTGGTGTTTGGTAATAGATATTTTTTAAAAAAAATGCTCCCGCTTAATTCTGAAACCTTGAAACTGCAAGGCAGGGGTCCAGACATCGTTAACTAACATCTGTAAGGTGTTGATATCTCTCTGATGAGCAGGTCCCTCTTTTCCTGTTGTTCTTATAAAGCCTTGAATTGTGTCATTTGAAATGAGTGTAGGCCATATGAATTTTCACTCCAGGTGTTTGCTTTTAAATGTTTGGTAAGTTGTGAATTCCCTATATGATGTGGACACCAATGAAGAGATCCCATGTCAGCACTATAAAGACACCCTTTCTGTAGACAGTGTAGAAACAGTGTTAAATTTAAATTGTCCAAAGGAAACCACCCCATCTCTACTGAAAGTGCTGTCCTTCAATCAGAGTTGTGTTTTGTTGTTGTTGTTGGTTTTGTTTTTGTTTTTAAGCTACCATGAATATGGAAGCTCCAGGGGTTACTTTCTTAGGAACTTACCAAATAAAACATTACTGAAACAATATGCCAAAAGCTATTATGTGTATCTGATCCATATAAAGCGAGATCAACAATAAATGTACTGTTATGTCACAGAAAGAACAAAATTATATTTAAGATGGGTACTATAACCACATTCATACTTCAATCAAACATAAAAAAAGATTGCAATTCTTTGTAAGAGTTGGGAGAAGGAACTTCACCTTCATTGCTTTTAAGCCATGTGGCCTCAGGCCACTCAGAGTTTTTATGATAAACACATTATGAGAAGGAGGAAGAATGTGTGTCCTGGTGGACTTGTGCGAGTTCATCGTGGGAATGTGAAAATACAGTTCAGGAAAGAACAAACAGGAATTTGTGACGCCCTGGAACTCACGAGTTCTGCTACAGAAAGCAGCAGAAATATGGGCAAGCATTTGCTTCTTTAGATAATGTTCCCAAGAAGCCAGCATTTATAGTGAGCCTTATGTTATTTTCCTGGGAACTTCCTCAATAATATTGTGAACCAGGGAAAAACATTCAGAAAACAGATTGTAGAATGCCTCTCTAGGTGACAAAAACCACTCCTTTGTTTAAAAAAGCACTTTTCCTTTGCTTTTGAGCCCCTGCTTGGTCTTGGAGAAGAGATACATCCCATGAACAGTGTCTGAAGTAATGGAATATAACAAGTCCAGCATCACAACAGCAAAAATTGCCAAGCTCAAGGTACAGCATCTCCGTACCAGGTGCTTGATCTGAGAAGGACACTTGGCTGAGAGACTGGTTACAAGTACTGTAAACAAAAGTATAGAAGCCTTCCTGCAGTGAGATCGTGCAGAGGGATTTGTGAGATCTTAGTACTTGCTTCTCATGCTTGAGGCAGTAGGTAGCAGGGAAGGAGCAGTGTTTCTTGTTCCCAGCCATGGCTCTTTTCCATGATCTACTTACGGCATGTCTTAAACCTTTCAGGAAGCCATCCCCAGGGTCCAGTGAGGGCTCTCCAGAGAGCACCAGCCCTCTTTGCTCAGAGATTGCACAGGTCATGCCCAGTAGTTTAACATCTAACAAACAAATTGTCTTTCACTTCCACCAGAGCCAATATTTTGGAGTCAATATCTTTGGATTCAGTCTTTATAGATGAGCAGTGCCTCAGAAGGGGAAGTTTGGGCATTCTGGGGTTTTGTGCAGAGCTGTAAGGTGTTGCAAGAACGGCTGGGGTACTTGCTTGTTGACATGAATACCTCTTACCTGGCAGCCCAAATCCCCATGTTCCTCTTTTGCCCAGCACCTATCATCCTTGTTCATGTCCTGGGATGCTGATTCCTTATTCCTGCCTGGACATACTGCAGCACTCAGGTGGCTGCTTCAGGAAGGTGCTGAGTTTCTTTCTCATTCATCTCTCCCTTCGCACCAGGTCTCCTGTGAAAATCCAAACTTCATTTAACAGGACCTGGAAAACAGGTTACAAGTGAAATTGGTGTTAGACATAATCCAAGCCTACTCACAGCAGAAATTCTTCCTGGCTTCTTTGATGTGTCTCACCCAGGGGCCCTAAGGCATCTTTTAGCTTTGTATAGTCCAAGTGTCAAGGTCATTACAGTTGTTTTCTTCTGTTTCTACGCAGGCCAGCTGGAGCTACTAAAACATGCCTATTATTTTACTAGATAACTCTTGAACATATATTCTGCACAGATTTAATTCTCAGTTGGGTTTGCCAGCTTTCTACAGACCACACAAGATGTTATTAACTAGAGAATGGATTGTGTTACTTTTCTGCGTTACAAGTTTATTAATGATGACTGGGATGAGGTCCCTTCTGGGAAGATAGTTACCTTTTTCACAATAGTTGACACAGCACAAATTGTTTTAGAATTGAAGGAGATAAGTTGAAACTACTGAGGGACTGGAGCATGACTGTAATTACACAAAGCAGAGAAATCCACTTGTAAACAAACATTCAGGCTGTCAAGTCTCCCTTTCTAAAAATTTGGAATAAACTCATTTTGCATCTTGTATATGACTCAAATGTTTACAGAGCTCATGTTGTATACTAAGGATTTGAAGCAAAGCCTAAAGAAAACAGCTACACAATACACAATTCATTTTAAAGATGCATCTGGCACTTACTTTTATGAGAACATATGGTGAATATTTAGAGAACAAATCTATGCAATTCAATTTCACCTCCAATATGCATATTTTCAGTGAGTGGCTTAAGGCCAAACAGGATAATACCCCTTGCGGGATCCCCTGCACCACTCCCAGTTGATGCAGGACAATGATTTTAATGGGGGCTGCCAGTCATTTGTAGATTCTGTAATTTGAATGCTTTCCTAGACATTAACCCACATTGGTCTAAGCACTCTCCCATCTCTGGTATACAGGGAAAAGCTCCTATGATAGCTAGATGCATTATTTTTGATTTGATGGTAATTTATGGGTTTGATATTCTCAGCTCATGGAGCCTCTGTGGCATCTTAACATTAAAAAAATCCCTTATTTTACAGTGGGACACAGATAATGTATTGACTCTTAGCTAGTATTAACAAAAATTGAAGCATTTTTGGTTTTAACAGTAGTTCCCCTGTAATTCTGTGTAGTTCTCTTGATTTGAAACAACACTGCTGTAACAGGATCAGGATGAGTGAGTGCCCATGAAAACTCTTAACTTGGAAAAGCTGGTTGCAAACCCAGGATTGCTATTTACCCCTATTTAAGAGGTTTAGAACCAATACTGCTCTTCAAAGCATTTTCTCAATTTTCCTTGATGGCAAGAAAAGTTTGAATTATTTTGTTTTCCAGTGGAAGTTAAAATTCATTACTCTGCTTAGTATAAAAGCGGGCAAATCGTGTCCAAGAGAGAAAACCTTCCATCCCCAAGGCAGCAAATATTTATTGTTCTAATGGCCCAACCATAGAAAAACTGTTGTTGTTTCAGTGTATTATCACGTATCCTTACCATTATCTTCATTTTTATTGCTATCTGCAGTCTAACATGACTGACATAGTGCTAGGCTGTTGCGCATTGAACAGTGTAGGGAACAAGAAGCCTTAAAAGTCAGAAAAGTTGATTCTGACTCTTAAATATATCTCAGCAAAATCCAAGATTTTAAGTATGGTGAAAATCAAGGGAAGAATTGTACTTAGGGGTACATTTTGAAATGGAGTGGAAGAAAAGACCCTTGGGCAATCTCTGCTTTCTATCTGTGAGGGGGCTCCTGCAGATGTGGCTGGCAGTGCTCTGGTCTCTGTGCCTTTATTTTCCTATTCAGAGGGAGCACAGAAATGGCATTGAGTCAAATTATCTGGGCTGGACTTTCTGCCTGAGTCACTTTAGCGACTCTGAGTGCAACTAGCAGAGTAATTTCTGCAAAGAGTTTCATCCATGGGTTATTTTATATAGATGTGAATGTCTTCAGAAGTTACCAGGAGGATCAAGCCTTGCCAATATATTTTCTGGCCAAAGTTTTAAAATCGGTAAAAATGTCTGGCAAGAGGCAGGGTCTTGGTCTGGGTCTGAAACATTTGTGCTTTGGCAAAGAATGAAATAAAGCAACTACTGAAACTTTGGCTGGAAATAAGAAACTGCTTAGAATGAGAGTCCTTGAACTTCTGTCAGAATGTGAGAGATGAACACACCTGTGGATGGACAGAGGCTGGTCCCTGGAAGGAAGAACAGGTGCTGATGAAGGTATTGCTAAGTTCTCACCTTCCTCAGCTGTCTGCACAGCCTGTGAAGTAGCAGAAGTACTTCTTCATCTCCATAATCCTTGTGCTGTTCATCTTTATCAAGCAATGCCAGTTAAGCTACAGGCTTCAGGTGCAGCCACACATAGGATGGCTCAGTTTGGTTTTTTTACCTGGACAATTAGCACAGCTTAAGTAGTCTTTCTTCTTTTCAAATGTAATGTAAAATGGAGTATGACACCCCTGATGAGTAGTTTGGATGCCAGTCTCAAAGGCACCATGAAATGCCATCCTTCAGGCCCGAGCAGCTTTGTGTCCTGCCCTTGCACTGCTGCTCAGCAGGAGCAGGGAGTGGGTTCTGTTTCTGGGCTCTGGCACAGGGATTGATTTGCTGTGAGAGCCACAGAGCTGTAAACGCTGCCAGCTGGGGGCCCAGTGGGAGCCAATTTCTTTATACTCTGCATGCTGCCAGGGCCTGATCCCATATCCTCTTCCTTGCTAAATCCCTTGTGTGCTTTGTGTAAATGCAGAATGGAGAATCGGGGCCCAAGACCATGGAAGAAAGGGAAGCTGAGTTCTGTGAAGAAATTACAGATTTACCAATACTTCTAGAGCCTAAGCAGAGTAACTGGCCAGAGTTACTGAATCACACAAAGAGAGGAAGATGCAATCTATAATATTCCATATCTGCCTTCATTTCTATCTGTAATTTGAATGCTTAAGACTTAAATGAAGAATTATGAAGAAATATGAGGGTGACATTTGAGAGGAGTGGAGAAATTATTATTAATTTTGCTCTTTATTAATAAACAGAGCAAAATTATGTATAATGATGAAGAATGTTCTAAACCCATGATCTTTCTGCCCTCCTCAAATATTAAGGCAAAAAATAGGCTTCTCTTCTTGATACTAAAGGAGAATAAGGTTGGAATATCATAGGTGAACTGCTCAGCCATAAACATACCAGGATAATTTAGAACACTTTGTCTTTTAAAATTGTGCCCTGATCTTATTGAGAATGTGTGGAGGAATTGTTTGATGCTTTGACACTGCTAACAGCAAACCTTTCTCATTTCCGAGAACAGCACTGGATTTCCAGGAACAGTTTTGCCACATTTCCCTCTAGAGGAAGCCAGTGCCCACAGAATCGATGCTGGAGTGCTTTCACTGTGCTCAGCATACAACAGGCACTACATGAATCCTCCTTTTCCATGCCAGGCCCTGATGCGCTGAGTGAGGACAGAGCTGGGAAGGACAGCTCTGCAGGTACTGAGGACTCTTTCAGCAGCTCAATCAAAGCCTGTCCCAGCTACTTTGCTATGCTGGTTCTCACCATAAAAGAGTATAAGCAAAGCTTCTGGGCACAGACAAAAACCTGGTGCTATCCACAGAACTAAAAGGAACATTAAACAAAGCTGACCTTTTTGTTTTGTTCCTTCTTTTTGCTTTAAACTCAGGTCCCACTCTCAGTGCAGGAAGCATAAAGAAATGGTTCAAGGTGATTCCAGATTTCACTTTCCCAACCTGCAGCACCCTACTTGCTGTACAAACAGCTCCACACAATGTCCTGCTCCTTGCCAAATTGGCCTTTAGATGTGCTGAGTGGTGGCAGGAGGCCAGCACCACCTTTGAGACTGATGTCACTGCCAGTCTGTGACATGCCTGCAAGCAACATATTTTGTAAGGATCCATGCTCCTCAGTCACCGCTGATACCAGTTCTCATTTGGGTTTAAATCCCTCTGTATGGCAGAGTGCCACCTGCAACTCCCAGGAAATCCTCAAAGATGTTGGCTGAACTGAAAGGTGTTTTCCATCATTGTAGTCAAGGCATGTGCATATTTCACACTCTGGGTGCTAGGAAAACAGTTAAAATGTGGGATTTATGGTGCTGCTGTTTTGTGCTGTCCTTTTTGGCAAAAATGGGAAACATCTCCCTTGTGTGCCAGGCATGCAGCACAGCAGCCTGGTGGGAGGCAGGTTCTCTCCTCTGCCTCTGGGGAGCTCAAGAGAGGCAACAGTGAAAGCCCATGGCCAGGATCCTTGCAGCCAGGGCTGCTCTCCTCATGGAGAAAGCCCAGCAGCACCCAGAGCTGGTCTCTGGACAGTTTTGCCTTGAACAGGATGGTGCAGCCCAGGGGAATCCAGTCCAGGTCAACAGCAGCTGGAGGTCATGTCTGTGGCTGTAACACTCTGTGTGCTCTCACTGGTGAAGCTTTAGACATTATAAGATGAGGCTCGCTAATTTCCTTAAGGAACTTACCAACTAAATTATTTGGCAATGCTAAGACACCAGCTCCATAACACCAGAGGATGCTCTCTGCAGGCTCACCTTCTCTAGCCTGATGGCCCCTTCTTGCTTCTTGGAAAAACTCACAGGATTTGGAAACTTTTATTAAACCTTGCCATTGATCCACTGGAAAGGCAGCCTGGTGTACTCAATGCCGCCTAGGAAGGAACAGGAACTGGGTGTTTTCCAAACCCTACTGCACCTCCTTAAATAAATAATTTAACATCTAAATGCCTCAGTCTCTCAGCTGGAAGAACAACAACCATCACAGGAGAGCAAACAAACTTCCATATGTTCCCAAGAAGCAAATGGCTGTGTAAGCAGTGCCTGAGCTCATATAGAATCTGAGCAGGGAAGCCAGTATCAAAATTCAGGCAGGTACATGCAAAGCAGGCTGACAGTCAGACACAGGCCTGCTGAGTTCTTCACCTTGGCCCCTGGAATTTGGATGAACAGCTGTAGTTTCTTACATCTGCCGTCACTTATTTTCTCTGTGATGCTGCCTGACCCCTCCTGCTCAGACTTGCTGAGCTCTCCGGATTAGCACCATTTCCACTGCTGGATTTTCCATCCAAGTTAAAAAAATACAAATTCTTCTTAACAGAGAGCACACACATCTAGAAAAAATGGGCAAGAGCATTCCTGTCTTCAGTCATGGGACACAGACAGCTAAAGGGCACCCAGCCTGCATTATGACAATAACTAGAAGCTGATAATTTCTTGCACAGCATGGCTACTGCATTAATGTATTTCCTGAATGGCTATGGATATTCCCTATTCAAAGAGGCCAGGTTCCAAAAAGCTCCCTGTAAATATGTTTCTCTCACTGCCAAAAACAGAGAGACAAAGAAATTCCTTTCTCCTGCCTCTGCTTGCTTAAATTTAATTAGTATCAAAATTTCTTCCTGTACTAAGGAAATGGCTTCTTCTTCTCCAGGTCACTCCAGCACAACAGACACTGCTATAAAAAAAAAATTCCCAGCAAAATGCTGTAATATAGAGAAAACTCCTCAAAGCTGGTAACTGGTATATGATAATTGGCCAAACTCTTTGGTCCACATTATCAGATACTGTATGTACCAGCTACAGCTAAAACTCATGTAATACTCCAGATTTTCTGTAACCACTCAGTCACACTGGTCACCAGGAGTGTCTGGTTGTTTTTGCTGCTAAAAACAATGAACACCCTCCTGACACAGCTGTGGTGTGTCCAGGAGAAGGGTGAGATGTGGCTGGGCAGCCCCTTCAGGGGACCCTCCTAAGCCTCAGCCTCCCCATTCTTGCAGAGCGAACCCCAGAACTCCCTGCCCAAGGTGTGAGCCACGTTTGCTTTCATCTTCCCCTCTCTGAGAAGCTCACAGGGACGTGTGTGTGCTTGTGTAATTGCCTATTTTTCGGTGTGCATGCATAAGGAAAGCAGTCTCCAGCGCACACGGGTCCCTCCGGAGGGAGATGACGAGCAAGCATGTTATGAGACAGAGGTACGTCATGCTGCTTATTAAACCACAGCATGGTAGTGCTCAAATACTGAAGTGCTAAGAGTGGCAGGACTGAGTAGAAGAGGGAAAATTATTTTCAGGTGTCTGTTTCTAATAACAACATTTTCAGAGGGGGTGAGCACACAAAACCTCTTTGATTTTGTTTGGGACATAATGTTCCATTCCCATTGCTCATTTGGAAAACCCTGGGACAACTGAGGGCAGCTCTGCCTCAAGTGGTCCCTTCCCATGCAATGCAGTTTTTTCAATCAGGTGCCCCTTGAACTTTTCAAAACCTCCCAGTGAACACTAGTGCCTTCTTAACATTGTTTTCATCTTGCTGCGAAAGCTGGTTTGAGAAAACCAACCAATAGTCTAAACTCCAGTGAACGTGGTTTAATCTGAGATTTATGCCCTTTCCCTCTGCTTTCTAATCCATAAAGTATAGGGACATTTAATTGCTGTTACATATGGCTTTTGAATATACAGCTGAGGGCATAGGTGTTCCAGGGAAGGTTTTGCAAAACATCTGCTCTGTGAAAGCAGTGCCTGCCTGTTCTGAGGAGCCATTGTGCCATAGCCCTACAGAATTTGTCAGATGTTTTACATTTTTACAATCTGATGGCACGCTATAAACCATGTCTTTGGTGGGGGAGGATTTGCATGCTGTTTGATGTATGTGCCAGCTCGTGGCCTGCTGCTCCCTAAAGCAAAGGCTTGTTTGCATAAAACATGCATCTAAAGGAGGTTTGCTTACGTGGGAGCACAGTCAGATGCCTGCTGGAAAAAGGGAACTCACTGTGATGGAGGTTGAAAGCCTATGTATGTATGTTTTGATTGTGTCTGTATGCTCCATCTGATCAGACTGATACAGGAAAGAACCCAAAATTTATCAAAGTAAATGATTTAGAAAGAAAAGAGAAAACAACAATACCAGCCATGGCTTATGTGCTATTCCCCAGACATTTCTTCAGTGACCATCTTGCCTAGTCCCTCATTAGCACAGAAAAAATTGCTAGACTTTAATCACAAAGACTTCCTAATTTTCACTGTCCATTTAAATTATCTTTAAAGCTCTGTATTGTATTTCTCTTCTTAATCTCAGCTGAGCTTTTGCCCACAAATGCTGTTTAAAAACAGGAGAGCAAATACTATGTGGTGACTGTTTCCAAAGACCAGGTTTGCAGCAGTCTGTGGTCAAAAGTTGTGTGATGCTGATATGGGATAAAAGACAATTCTAGGAGGGCTGGGAAAATCCATTTGGTCTGAAGAACATCTCCTCCACTCTATTGTGGAAAAGGCCACTTCATAGACCTTGCAAACTGCCTGTTATTAGGGTTCTGGTGTTACCCCTGTATACACACACCTGCATTGCTAGATTCCAAAAGATAAGAGACTTTCTGTTTTACAGATAGGCAGAGAAATTGATGTTTCTTTTTCCATCTTCCTTTAGGAGACTGTTTTCAATATATATATTGTTTTATCCTCTGTGACTACATCACTATTGGTCTTTAGCTGATGTACTTTTATAAAGATTTAATGCCCAATGTGCTGCCTCATGTGTTTTACTTTTGCATAGTAGCTGTGAAGGTGCTGCCTCTAGGCAGCTGGCAATGAACCTTCTGCATGTAATACATTATTTTCTGTTTAAATTATTGTTTCTAGGCTGTAATTACTGTGTCTGCACTGCAATATGCACCAAGCCTAATCAGTTCATCTGTCAGCATTCATCTGTCTGCTACCCTGACAAGAGACTAAAACCATTGCAGGCCTGACCTAATAGATGCCAAGGTTTAAACATGTCCTACTGCTTCTTCAGATTGACTGTTTCTGCTACAAGATCAATGGAGGCTTCGGAGAAAATGTGTGGATTTTTAAACTAGATTTTACTGAGTGACCTGACTCCCAGGGAAAGAAGCATTTCCACATATCCAAAGCTTTCTAGTATGTAGGTCACAATCAAATTAGTTAACTTGCTAAGTGGCTCAAATGATAATTTAATTTCAGTGTAGGGTGGTGTGTTTTCTTTTTGCCATTCAGGTCAGAAGTGGCCTCAGGTAACAGTGGTCTAGTTCCTCACTCCATTCTCCATCCTGGCTCCATTGCAGTTTCAGAGTTCCCTGAAGAACCAGCAGCAGAAGAATATTCTGTGCTTGTGCAGGGATGATTTCTGGGTAACTAACTCCTCTCAGGGAAACCAGAAACCCTGGTAGTGGGACAGCTAAATAAACCAGTTCTGGTTCTGGGAGCCGGCAGGGGCTATGTGAGACAGGGTCCATAGCAAGTGGAGGTTCTCCCAGTTCTTCATGGAGGATTGATGTTGATCAGAGGAGCTGCTGGTCACCTAAACCAGGCCTGCTCACCGAGAGCTCAGGCAGACTCTTCTGAGTGGGAAAATTCCAAGTGCTAAATTATTTAGCTCTGTGCTAGGAAGATGCACTAATTATTTGCTGAGTAAAAGTAACCCACATACCTGAGGAGGTGTTATCCCATAGTGCTGCAGTTTCTGAATAATTTTGCTTCTGTTCTTGATGTGAAAAATGTTGCATAATTCAGGGAACAGTGTCCCACCATGTCTCCTGCACTGAGTGTCACTGTGTTTGTTCCTCAGGACTCACGGCGTGGCAAGTCAGTCTGTCCTGCTGAAGACCCTGGGGCTTTTTGAGAAAAGCACAGCACAGTGCAGCTCATCAGCTGCAGTTTCCCTGTCACCCAAATGTGGACTGCTGCTGAGAGATGCTGTCAGTGTCATAGACAGGCAAGGTTTGTCCCTTTGTGTGTCCTCCCATGAAAGTGACACCACTCAAGGTTTGCTACAGCCTAGGCACAGGTCTGGGGCTGCTCTCCAGGAAATCAGAATGAGACTCACTGTTTATCAAACACAGTCCAGGGTGTTGGTTTCCAGGGGCTCTGTCTTTCCCAACTTCTTATTGTTGTTTCCTTCCAACTATTTAATGGTCCTATTACTCAAAAAAAATTCTTTTGTTTGAGTACACATCAGAACCTACTTGTAATACGTCTAGTATGCCTGTGCAACATATTTAACTTACATTTTTATGTGTACACTATGAAGCAGAGGTGTTGTCAGAAGCATCACAGACTAAGAGGAACACAGATAATTTGTGAAGCCAGGGCTTTGTTTTTTGTTTGAAATGTGATTTCCATGACAAACCACAGTGACATTGTAGTAAGAAAACTCCCTCTCAAAAGTCTTTGGTTTTGTCATGGAAATAGCTGTGACAAAATCATGGCCTTTATTGTTCTTCCTCTCATTCATATATGCAAAGAGGATTTTTTTTCAGTCCTGACAATGCAGAGTGCAGAAAATGCAGTGAGGAACAACACAATACATGTCTTCTCCCAGACAACATCAGGAATTGAGGCTGTACTTTAAAGACAAACACACTGAAGCTGTAGTCAAAGATTTGTGACAAAAGTTCTCCAAATGTCTTAAGTTGCTTAAGTTTCTTCCCTGAGCAGAAAATCAATGAGATTTATGATCTAAATTGCTAAGCACTTAACATTGCAATTCTTAATAGCTAAAATGCATTGACTGCTCATCTCCTATTTCAAAGGGGTAATTTTTTCAACCCCAGAATGATGTCCTATTCCATTATGGCAGGGCTTGATATTTCTGAGCCAGGTGGGTTCCAACCAGCTCAGTGAGAAAGAGGCACCTGCTGAGCACAACCTGTGGGATGAGCCTATCCATTTGCACTCAGCTCTCTCCTCTGCAGGCTAATCCAGATGGATCACAGTGGGAGAGAGGAGCAGGAGGAGGATTAGGAGAGTACCTGAGTCCATGACATTTTTGTGTGTAACAGTATTCTAAAGTTTTACTGTAGAAATTATAAAATATAATTATAGTATATAAAAAAAACAACTCAAACCCCAAACAAACAACCTAGGGATTTTAAAGGACAAACCAAAAATTGCTATTTGCTATTGCTGAGGTTTAACAGGATTCACATTTCATGGCCTAACGGCACTCTTCCCTTTTAGTGCAGTATCTGCTTACATAGCTCAGCCAGGCTTGTTGCCATCTAGAGAATCATATAAAACTCAATATCCAAACCACCTTCTTTCTTCTCCTCATTGAGATGTCCATCTGCTTGCAGCTGCCAAGTACACTGATTTTTTCTTTTTCTATGACCTTCTCTCCTCAGATCTCAGTCTACCACCCTGGGCTCCCCTGTCCTGTCCCCAGGAAGGGCACATTCTGCCACCCACCTCTTCACCACCTGCAGCTCCAACCTGCAAGTGATGGCTGTCAAATTGGGGACTTGGCTGCCAACCAGGGACTTCTGAGGAGCTGCTTTGGGCCTGTGCAGCCCCAGCCCCAGCTTTGCCTCCAAACACTTGCTCAGGATGGAGCATCACCTTTCCTCAGGCCAGCTTCAGGATGAGAGTTTGCACTGCCTTTGCTGAGCAGCCCATTGATCCCTCCCTCAACAGTGAAATCCTGCCCAAATCACCAAGTGCTCTCAGGATTTCTCATGTATTTTTTTCAGAGGATGACAACACTGGCCTCCAGAAAGTGTTGGTATGCCAAAAAAAAAAAAGATTGAATAATGAGAGAAGTCCTAAATCTGCTCTGATAGGGAATAAAAAATGGTTTTCAGTGACAGGTTCTAGACTTCTATTCTAGAGACATCTATAGCAAGGCAGTAACCTCTCTCACCCAAACCTGAGGCACAATGTCTCATACTCCCACATGATGGATAAGGGGATGATAACAGGGGAGGGAAGCAGACTTTGCTCAAAGCTATTATACCTCTCTGTGAAGCAGACTGGGCTGTGTGGAGTCTGAAGACATTAGCTGTCATTTTGTATGAAAATTATATGTACTCAGCAGCTTAATAATACTCCAGCAGGTTACAATGATTTACATATAACGAAGTAAAAACTGGGGAACAGGGAGTGAGTGAGAAATGGGATACCTCAAAAGAGACCATGGAAGGGCTTGGTGGTTCAGATACTCAGGAAAAGAGTAGGAATAGCCACAGCCCTACCTGATACAGGAGAAATCAGACCTCAATTGAGAAAATACATCCCTTGGGGTACTGTATGGTCATGGAGTTTCCCTCTGTGCAGAGGAGGATATGAAGGGAAAAGGGTAATGGGGAAGGATGGTCCAAGCCTGGTCATTTTCCAGGCACTGAGGTACCACACAGGTGTGGTGTTGCCAGGTTGTCCTGCTTTGGGTCAGTGAGTTAAGAGGCCATACACCATTGCCACTGGTATATATCCATGTGTCCCTGGGGTGCAAAGTGGAGCACAGCACGGGCAGGTGACTGTGGAGAGGCAGGAAGTGGGAGAAAGGGGGGACTTCTCCTCCTCATGGTACCCCCATGGACACATCAGTGTTGTGACATGAGGGATATGCCATCACCCTGGGGTGCCACAGCCACCTCAAAAGCTGTCTGGGCTGGGAGGGATGCCACAGGTCACAGTCCTGCTCCTGATGCCCTCTGTATTGCAGGAGCAGGCAATATTCCAAAGCCATTGTCTCTGGCACCACAAACCCCTGGGTGAAATCCAGCTATTTCAGCCTTACCAAACAAAGCTGTGACACATGTATTCACATCCCCTTACACTAACTTGTGTGCTAATCTGTGAGGCTTCTCCTGCCCTGATTATTCATGAGGCAATAATTCATATACCCCATAGACACTGAGCTGCAGACTTTCTAAAAAGGCTTTTTATTTTCTCTCAGAAGATTGTAAAAGGACTTCAGATGGACTAGAGACTTGTCATTTGTTTTATGATTTATGTAAGTAATGATGGAGCATGATGGAATAATGTGGAGGTGGGTAGGAATGTCCCAAATCCCCCAGCAGCTATATTGGAAGAGAGAAACCCTGTTGTTTCCAGAGCCAGTAGAAACATGGGACATTTCTCGATGTCACTGTATTCACTAATTAGACTAGAAAGAAGATTATGTTTAATTAATGTCATTCTTTTTAAGATTACACATAGAATCACTATTTGTGCTTAACCTTCTCCTTCTTGCTATTGCTTGCTCTCTGGCTTTTGTTTCAGTGATTCCTGCTGTTTCAGAAGCATTTTACCTGTTAAGCCACAGGCAGCTGCTTATCCTCACAGATCTTCATGGCCAGCAGCTAATTCTGCAAACTGGGGTATCCTTGACTTGAAAGGCAAATACCATCCTCTGGCATCAAAGTAACAGATTAGTGGCCTGAATTTTCTGGTGCATCATTAACAAAAATATTATAGCTGTCACAAGAAACAGAACACAATTTTTACTTGCCAGATGTCAACAGTGCTCATTCATTTGCAACTTCCAATTGCTTCATGAAGGAGAAATAGCTTTTAAGGAAGCAGCAACCTTCCCTTATCCCTGCAAAGCTACTTTGAAAACAAAGAAGGATTTTTCAGGTGTGGCTTAGTCTTCTCCAATAATTGTGACTCTTGTGGTTCACCTTCAAAACACTTCTTGCCTGTGCTCCTCCTTCCCCTCCCAAACCCAAATTAGCGCAACAATTCAGCAATGTGTTGCAGGAGGAAGATTTTCAGCAAACAGGGTGATCACCACGGACAATTTTAGGCATTCAGTCTTGGAGATTGTACTAAACTCATGAAAAAGCCTAGCAGTGAGGCTTTGAGACAGCTGGGAAGGCAGCTATCACTAAGATGACTATTGCTGCTCTGCACTGGCCCTGGACACCCCTTGCTCTGACTGTGGCACCAGAGAGCCATGAGACAGCAGTACTGTCCATTCACTGCCCAGTTTTGTAATGATGACCCACAGCTGGACATTTTGACCTCGGGTCAATAGCCACAGCCCTACGTGATATGGGAGAAATCAGACCTAAACTGGCTGTGATCTGGGAGACAGGGAGTTTGTTCTTATCCAACAGCTGAATTAAACTTCCTAGAAAGCTGGCTGTGACACAGCAGGACAGGATGTGAAGGGCTTATTTCTTGACAGAGCTAACCAGGAAGGCTTCTAGGGAGCCCAGATGGTGCTCTTCAACAAATGAGCCTCAGAAAACCTCAGCTGAGGAAACAGAATGGGAACAAGCCAGTTCAGCAACGGGATAACTAGTCGGAGCAGTTCTGGGGCTCCAGAGAAAGCATGTGGCCAAACAGATGGTCTTAGGCAAAGTGGCTTGAGAGGTTTCCACCTCTCAGAAGTGTGAATTCTTGGCTGCATTTACTTCTCATTGTTAGCCTTCAGTTTTACAAAAGCCCTGTTTATTGGTCTCCGTGCGTAATGCAGATGGTACATAATCGTAGATCAATACTGGACGTGTCATATTTCTGGTGTTCCATTTAGCTGGCTGGTTTTCACTCCCATGAGTGAGAAAACAACAAGCCACAGGGCCACAGAGAAACTGGGAAGATGGGTCCTACAATCCCTGTGAGTAGATGTCTTATGGAGTTCAGGGATGGAATTTAGAAACCTTCCCACGGTCTGATCCAGTGCTCACAGGAGTCCGTGGAGCACAGCATAGTATTTGGTTTTGCTGTGATTTATTTCATATTAGGAAGCTTTTTTCTCTCCTTATGAATAAAGGAGGAGCTCAGGGGCTTTTATGTCCCCCTGTTAAATGAACCTGGGGAGTACCATCATAAAAAAAAATTATGAAGCATTCCAGCAGCTTGTAAATATTGAGGGTTTTATTCCACTTCACATGGTCTCAAACAGACTCTTAAACAAGACCAGTTACAATTTAGTATGCCCAGAGATTTCCATGGTTTTTCCAAAATGAAGGAAGTTCTCAGTAAATGCTGTACATAGCCAGTTGAACTGCTAACAATAATTTAAAAACTCTTTTTTGAATAGTCAATGCAAGAATACCAACGATAAAAGTACAGTACAGGTAAATTCACAACAATATTACAGTGAAACAGATTGACTCACATTTATGTGATGGTACAGTAGCAGTATGTACATGCACTAAAGTGCGAGGACCCAGAGGCATGCAAGTCAAGTATTGTAGGTGTATTTTACAGCTAACTCTGTAAGACTTTCTGAGGCATTCTTTTCTCTTTTTTTTCACACATTTACTTGTGTTTACCTGTATTCCCCTCCATCTCAATTAATTACAAGTCTAGTGAACGAGCTTAATGGCTTTCTTCACTACTTAAAAGGTATCGCTTCAGACAGTTGAAGCATCTTTAAGAACCTTACCTTTAAAAACCGATAACACTGACATTAAAATAGAATAAAATTAACTTAAGACCCTAGTTTTACATGAAATTAAAAAAAAAAAACCAACCCAAAATACCCAAAACCAAAACTGAAAACGTAACAGTGCAAATATAACCAAAAGGCAGTCAGTATTTGGAGAGAGCGCGAGCACGTATTCAAATTCCCTTAAAACTTAATTTACATTTTATTTTAAATCTTACTTTATATCATTTTAACCCTTTTTTTTTTTGCTGTTTTTGTTAATATACTGTATGTAGAAAAGATGGAGACAAAAATAGTTTTCTCAGCTATGAAAAAAATTAAGTTATTACAGGCACATTAACTGTTTCATTCTAGAAACACCTCTGTTTTCCCCAGGTTGCACATTCAGCAGCTGTGTCTGAGAACATTCTTTGACCTCTCTCTCCAAGTGGACCTCCCTCCTGTCGTGGCAGGGATGGCTGGCAGGCGGCCTGGTGGAGGCGAGGGGTGTCTTGCCCTGCTCCCGTGTGTGGTCAGGCCGGCTCGCCTCCCTGGCCGGGGGTCTCTGCCAGCAGCTCCTCGCTTCCGCGCTCCTCTGAGGACGCCAGGTCTCCGGTGGACTGCGACTGTGAGGCAGTGGGGGAATGTGAGGCCCATCGTGACGGTGGGCGCCGCTTCGCTGGTCTCTCTGGCCGGGAGAAGCAGGGTTGGAGGGACGGGGCTAGTGCAGAACAAGGCAGTTCCTTGGCAGCCAAGAGAGCAAAACAGCGGTTAGTGACTCGCGTTAGAGACCGCCGGGGTGCGCGAAGAATTGCGAAACAAACCCGCCAAACTAAAGCTAAGCGTGTGCCGTGGCGCGGGACAAAAGCGAGCAGCGAACACCCGGCTGCGTGAGGGCTCCAGGTGTGTCCGTGATTTATGGAACAGGTAAGGAGACAATGAAAGGAAGAGGGTGAGTTGGAGTAGCTGAAACACTTTCAATTGCTATTTGTCCTTGTGCTAGAAAGAGAAGAGCTGAAAAGTACATTTGCATAATAATTCAGGAAACTCCGCTGTTCAACACTTTAAGTGCTGACCTGGCATAAAAAGCCTAGGTTTGGCATTTGCAAGGCAGGTGAAAAATCAACCATTATCTCCTTTTTTTCGCCTTCAGAATTCAGACTTGACATGCAGGAGACTTCTTAGCACAGAATAATGACTACAGGGGTAGTTATGCTCTCCAGCTGGGTTAAATATGAGGCTTACCTACAAATTTCATTTTCTGGAACACCACTGCTAACTGCCAGCTGCTGAAGCCTGAGTTACAGGATTCAGAGTTACTCTTTGTTAAAGGCAACATTCACAGAAACAGAAGAAACTGGAAATTTTATTCCTTCACTGAGTTTCTGTTGTTCTGGCTTGGTTAGCTTGCCTTTGCAATTAGAAACAATCTGCAGCTGTGATTTTTCACCCTGTCACTAAGATGGTAATGCTTTTAATATTCACTTTGCTCAAAGTACAGGTGCACTTCCTGCCTTGCTCTGAATGTTCCCTACATCAAGATAAGTGACTGTGGAAGCAAATCTGTCTCGCAGGGCCAAAGCCAAACTTCTGAATTTCACTGCATACCTTGAAACTTATAAAAGCAAATCAGAGCAGTTTGCCAACATCTAGCAATGTGTACACCAAGCAGAAGTCACTGGAATGTACAGAAGAGTAAAAAGCAAAGTCAGAATGCAAACTGATGATAAATGAAGAGAGAGACCAGAAATGATACAATGCAAAGGAAAAGCTGTGGCACAGTAAGATGCAGGGATACCAGGGCAGCAGGGAGGCCAGGATTCAGCACACTGTTTCGCATGGAGAAGGAGAATAGTCACTAAAGGTGGAGAATATTGGAGTAGGTAACATGATGTGATTGACAGTGAACAAACATGTGATACAACATTGAACTTCTCAATTGCAGTGGAAGACCAAACATAAATGTCATAGGACAGAAAGACCAGTTTTGAAGACATAAAGCTGAGGTATGAGAAATGGAGCTGGTGACACGTGTTTTGGAGAGAGTGCGTTGTTGGACTTGGGAAAGCCTCAGTGAAGGGTCAACCCAGGTGTTTTGGGCAGCATGCAGCCAGTGGGGTGATCTACAGCTACACACCAGTGCTTGAGAAAGAGCTATGGCCAGCTGCCCTCAGCTCTCACAGAGCACCTCAGCCTGCAGCCCCTCTTCTCTGCACCCTCACCCCCCATCCCATCTCTGTGCCATTAACTTCACAACCCTTGCTAAAACAGCAGTAAGGCTGAAACAGAAATGGGTGCTAACAAGAAGTTTGACTGTGTGTCCTTACTTCACCTTATCCCATTGTGCCTGGGGCAGCATATGGTCTGTGAAAGCTGCCACTAGACTCAGATTTGTTAAGAGAAATCCATCTGTGCAAAAACAGTCATGGGCAGCACAACACAGTGAATTGAGGCTATGAGATTTGTGGGTTTTGTCTTAGCCTCTTTCAAAAAGGAGGGTTAAAATTATATCTTTATAGTACTGCTTGCTCCTGGCTGCTTTATCCTAGTTTTGGAGCAGTAAATCAGAGTTAGCACAGCGATAACAAAATTTATTTCCACTGCTGCCTCCCTGTTCAAAAGCCTCTCTCCAGCACGCCCGCAGATGTTGGTCAGCTTTTACCAAACATCAAGGTTAAGCTCATCTTATCTGTGATGTACACACGCCCAGCAGCACACAAGGCTGTGCTGGTGATGGATGTTGCTGCAGGGCCAAAAGTGAGTAGCAGCATAATCTTATAAAGTGCTGGCTGCTGAGTCAGTCGTCCCCACCTGCAGTGTGGAAATGCAGCCATGACAAGGAAACTCTGCAGAATGGTTTGTGAAAACCCCTCCTCCCTTACTACATGTAGCTGTCATAGCTAAAGATGGTTTCAAAAAAATAAATAACCTGTGGGTAATTTAGTTTGGTAGTTGCTCAGGGGTGTAGGTGGATAGGCAGCATTTCTTAGCCTGAGCACTGGAAATGGGAAAAGATGATTTCAGCTTCAGTTTCTAGCTATTTCCTAAAACAGACTGTCAGCCAGCATGGCTATGTCTATATTAATAAATAAGGAAAACAGTTTTCTCTTCTGTCTGAGGCAGAGTGGATGGTCACAGCTTATGTCTGCACAGTGTCTTCCCTCGACTGTGGCAATTGCAGACACTGGGCAGGACTGCTTAATGAGCCAAAGTGACTTTAGCCTTTAGCCCCAGGCTGGTGCTGAAGCCCCTTCCCAGCCCTCTCCACCTACTGCTGTAGCCAGAACTGGAGGGAAGGCATTCTGCGGCAGCCAGAAGCCCTGTGCAGTGCTGTGCATTTGTCAAGAAAAAAAAAAACAACTTTGAAGTTTGTCACAAATCTGAATCCCTCCCCAGCACTTTTGCATACCTTTTTGTTGGTCTTAAATGTTGCCAATTTTTAAAAGCTTAGCAAAAAAACCCCAACAGCACAAATTTTGACTTAAGTGTGACATCTTCACAGCCTTTGTTGCTGCAGGACAGGACACAGCAGATATGCTCCTGTCCTGAACTCTTCCTGACTGTCCCATACAAAGAACCCCACAGGGATGTCAGGTGTGTGCTGATACCCCTGGAGTTGTGCTGAACCCCACAGGTGTGTGCTGATACCTCTGGAGCTGTGGCCATTTATTTCCCGCTGTTGACCCCCATGTTCAAGAATGACCGCTTTCGGAAAGCTCTGGAAACAAGGTAGAAAGGACTTACAGCAGTGAGGCAGGCAGGGTTAGAGTCCCCAGGGGGTAGTTAATAAGACAGTTTGGTTCTGGACAGAACAGACAGAAAAGAAAAAGAAAGCAAGTAGATTGGAAAGAACTGTTTTAATTGATTATTTTTTTTAAAGTGAAGGTTTCATGTCAGCAAGGAAGAAGTTTCCTGATGTTACTACTCATTCAGATCATGTTACCAGTGTTATCACAATAAACTAATAATCAAAAATAAAAGCCAAGCCACTAGAAGAAAAAGACTTAGAAAGAAAGGAAGCAAACAAACCAACCTTTTACAATCCTAGCACAGTTTCAGAAGTGGACATATCAATAAACAAACCAAACATTTCTACTGAGCAAAGAAAGATATCTGTTTTTCTTTGCCAACCTTGATTTGGGCTAGACCATATTACTATGAGAGGAATAAAGCTGTATTTTTTTCCCCTTAATTTGATTTCAAGAGAGAGTTTCTGCTTAGGAAATATTTAACAAGCAAGAAAATGGCTGTTATTGTTTGTTGCTTACACTTCTATTTCTCAGGTTTCATGGCAGCTCTTTGCCTCACCTTTCTCCATTGTTTCTCTTCAGCAGTGATGCTGGATGGGAAATCCAAGCTTAACCAAAAGCCCTTTAATTCTGCTAACACCTCCCCTGATTTTCAACATTCTCCCTCCCATGCTGAGTGGTTCAGTGGCAAGCCTGTGGCAACTGCTTTGCTCTGGCAACCACAGGATGCAGCACCTGCTCTCTCATCTCTGGGTCTGTGTGGAAGCTCCTTTCACAGTGTTCTCTCCAGAACTGAGTCTGATTCCCAGTCCAGGACTGTTGTGTAACCTCCACAATCTATACCCTTGCTAGTTATAAAAGCAAAAATGTTCCTAAAGAGCTTATGTTGTTAGTTACGTAATGCTAATCTGCATTTTTAAGAGTAAAATGGATAAATCCTATGATACACATGTAAGTTAGGGGTTTATTCAATTAACAGAATAAGACACTAGTAGGCCACACTATGTGGATTATGAATTTGCCTGTAAGCAGCTCTGGGCAAGTCAGAAAACACAAAGTTATTGCTGCTCTGTATGCATATACACTCACATGCACATGCATTTGTATATAAATAGATAAATATATGAACTAGATTTCATATTTGCAGCAGGAATATAGAAGAATATAGAAGAAAATTATGTAACTAAATAACTCAGAAGCTCAAATTGAGAAAAAGTCACCAACAGGTGCTGCATGCAAGTTTAAAAAAGTCATTTATATGCCATGGCTGCAGAATCTAGAAGGCGTGTGGTAGTAAGAAGGGCACTTGACTTGGCCAGAAACCAACAGGTCAGAGGGAAGCAGAGCAGGGATCTACTGGAGGGTGGAAGCATTGTGTCAGTGCTGCCCCAAGCACAAACCTGCTCCTTCAAGATCATAGCTCCCTGAACAGCTGTGTCTGGCTTTGTACAAAATGTGCTAAGAGAATTTGTACAAAGTGTAATTTGTGTGGTCAGGGTAATCCACAAATAACCCAAGGCACCTGCAGAGTCTAAACTTATTTGTGGGTGCTTCTTTTCAGCAGCAAACCCACGCTTCCCTTGAGTACATCTTCCAGAGCACCACCTCAGCTAGGAAAAGCTAAGCTCATTGTGTGAATGCCCACCAGTTTCCTTTTCAATCCACATTCCTGAGAAATGCCAGGACCAGCCAAAGAACAAAACCTGTGCCTCTAGAGTCATAACAGTCACATAGGAGTTGCAAGGAAAAACAAGTCTTAGCTCTAGGGCTCATAACTCAAAAAATTAGGCAAAAGATACTGAGAATTCACAAAAAGGAGCAGTTTTCTGCCAGTTTGATAGTCAATGAGTTTTTGCTGAATAGCATTGACCCAAATCACTCTGTGCATCAAACTCAGGTACTATTGCTAGTTTGTGTTTTGCCAACAGCAATTTGTGATCATCTGGGATGACATCTATCTACCTATATTTGAAATCTACTGAGGCAGTTAAAAGACACAGGAGGGAATCAAGAGTTTCCAGGGTTACCTTGAAGGCAAAGCTGAATTGAACTTGTCATAGTAAAAATATACTTCCTAATACAGACCAGCAGTGTATTCCCAGTATTTCAAACTAAGGACAAAATACAGAGTTAGCTGGAAAAAGTCAAATAAATGAGGCTGCTTCCCACCTTTATTCACTCTGAGGTTTGTGCACAAGGACCACTTTCACTCACTAGTATTTATAATGTGCATGTGGTTTCTTTTCCTTTTTTAATTGAAAAAGTTCCCTGCTTTTATCTGTTTAAACTGCACATAGGGAATAAACCTAATCCAAACTTAGGTTTGGATTGTCTGTTAGGAAAAAAAGATTACATCCTCTGAGCAATACCTAAAAAAATAGGAACTGACTGTACATTGAGAACCACCCACTAGTGCAAGGAAAACTGCAGAGCAAAGGTTTCAGCACTCAGGCTCTCAGAAATCCTTCCTACCAAATGTTGAGTTAGAAAGTGGGGTTTGAACCTTCCATTTTTAAGGTATCTGAGGCAGGGGGAGTAGGAGTCTGCCCAGAGAAGGCAAAGTGCATGTATGGGGCGTGCAGGGGTGTATGGGGTGTGCAGGGGTCAAGCAGCTGCTTCCCTGGAGCCAGGGCTCACCACAAGACTAGGATGCCAAAGGGGCAGCACAGGGCAGAGAGGATGAGGAGCCTCTGCCCTGGGGACTCTCACCAACCAGCAGCACACACCCCTTTTCATGGCTGTACCAAGAAAGGCAATATATGCATGTAAGAGCTGGGCATAATTCAGCTTTTCTGGGCTTCTTAAGAGTAAGAGTCTCAAGTGCTCTCAGAGGTTCACCAGAAACAGGAGGTTTAAATACTGGTAACTGAAAGCTTTCATCCATCATTATAGTTTCTTTTTTGTTGATTGCTGTTGCACCTGAGACTGACCCCCAACATGTGGGCACACTTGCTGAGACAGATGATGACTTGACAAAATATCAGCAAGGAGTTCTTAAACACTAAATAGGTATGTGTCTAGATTAGTTGATTACATGTGTATTTTTTGCTTTTTTGTTATTTTTGTGAGGCAGCAGCAGTCAGTACCAAACATCATGCCATTCAATCACATTCACAGACCTGAGCCAAACTTAATCAGATACATTCAGAAAAGATATGCTGAAGGCCCTGAAGTTTTGCTCCAGGGTACTGTAGAGACTATTTTTCACACAAACTTGTTAAGGCCCATTCTTGTGTAGGAGAAAGAATCTACCTTTCCATCCAGCATAAAAATTTTATTCAAACCTAGTGTTCCTAGAGTATCTGTAACATGTGGTGTATTTTGTGACAGAAAACCCTTATCCCAGCCATTTATGGAAGAAAAATTTTTTATCCCATAAAGGATAAAACTCTTCTGATGCTTTCAAGCCAAATAAGCTGCCAGGATAGAAATTCAATTCTTTCATGCATTCTTCAGTGACTAATCCAAAGTTTCATGACTGGAAATTGCTGGTGGTACCAAGACAGGACTAGGATATTCACTGTAAATACTCAGTAGAACTGCAAGAGAACTCATAATACATTTGCTCAAAGAAGAGTGCACTTAGCTATAGGAGGAAAAACAAGCAAATTCATTACCTCTATGGACCCTGGATCTACTTTGACAATTTCTCCTGTGCTGTTGTCATTGCTAAGATTTGGTGGGCTGTGTGAACGTAGCCTTCTCTCTTCCTTTAAGGCATGCTCCAAAAGTTTCTTATTCAAGATCCTGGCAGCATTTTCTGCAAGCGTGTACCCTGGAGGAGCAGATAAGTCCTGCCTAATACTTGTCACCTCAGATCCTTCTTCCTTTTGAGTCTCTGTCCCCAGACGGAGAGGACTGGGTGATCTGCCACGGGCATTTGTACATGGCTCCTGCAACGTGCCCAGTTCTGGCCTGGGTTCGGCTGACCTGGACCGGCTGCCAGATCTGGGGCATTTTTGGAAGGTCTCATGAAAGATGGGGCTATGGTCAATGATGTTGAACAAACTGGACAGGCCATCGTTGATAGTGGTGTGCACAGGACTCTCCCGCGTGGTGGTTGATCGAGCCCAAGCGGACTCACTGAATCCTTTCTGAGGTGTGCCAGGCAAAGTCCGGTTATTTGGCTGGTCGGATTTGGGAAGGGCTTTCCTTTGCAGCTTCGGAGAGCCGTATTTGGGGGAGCAGCATGTGCGTTCAAACTTAGCCTGGACCTTCTCAATGACGGGGGTCACCTGCCTGCTCCTCAGGCTCCTGGATGGTGAGGAGACAGGCGTGGACCCCCCCTTTGGTGTCAGACACTTGTGTGGACTGCTGGTGATACTGCGCAGGGTTTCCGTCTGCAGGCCGACGCTGATGGTCTGGGTGGTCTGTGTCCCTGTGGTCCTCATGCCGTTGGTTTGGCACGCCGTGTCCTTGAACTGTGGCTCCGTGGAGTTGGAGCGTATCGCGTTCCGGACAGAGAAAGCGACCTCCTTCATGTCATCGCTCATGTTCTTGGACATCTCCAAGCTGTGCAGGGGTGAGGCAAAGCCCACAGTAGTGCAAATAGGACGTTCAATGGGATGAAGACCGTTCTCCAGAAAATCTTTGTGGTGTTTGGCCAGGTCACAAGACCACCTTCCAAACATGTCCGAGGAAGCACCTTTAGTCTCAGTGACGTTCCCCATAGCTTTGGTCACAGAAAAGAGGAAGTCTGGCTCAGCCTGGTTTTTCCCTTCACTGCCAGCTATCACTGAGTTATCGAACCTACGGACAACGGGCGGGCTGTGGAATACCCGCACTCCCATTTTGTCAGTAACACTGTGACTCCTCGCTGGCTGCTTCTGGCAGTGCTCTGGGCTGGTCATGGTGTTGGTGGTCATAGTGACACTGGTGGTGAGGTACCATGAGGATGCCTGGAATGGATCTGAAGCAGGATCCTTCCCAGCTTTTCCAATTTCTGTCCTTTCTGCCCAACCCTCTGCAGGCTTCTCAGTTGCCCCACCATGGTTCCTAGTGTCATTGTAATCCCAGTTTTTGTTGAACTCCTCAATGTATTTCAGATCATCAGGAGACAAGGGAGGTGTTATATCATCTTTGCTGCCAGATGAAGGCAAATTTTTTTCTGGTAGAAATGGAGAAATGTCCATCAGGCGCTGAAATTCGGACATGGAAGAAACGGACATTGCCCTAGAGAGAGGAACACAAAAGAGTCACTCATGCGCCAGGAAATTGTTGCAAAGTAACTTCTTTTCAGCAGCAAACTCTGGAAATCCAACATTCACCATCTGCTTACATATAAAACCACTTCAATCATTGAATCATGGACTGTCCTGAGTTGAAGAGACCCACAAGGATCATCAAGTCTAACTTTTGGTCCTGCACAGGATACCCCAAAAATGACACCATGTGCCTGAGAGAATTATCCAAACACTTCCTGAACTCTGGCAGACTTGATACCATGACCACTTCCCTGGGGAGCCTGTGCTCAAGTACCCTCTGCATGAAAAACCTTTTCCTAGTTTTCCTTCCTTTAGCTCTTTCTTTCATTTAAGTCGCCTTTTATTATCTCTGACATAGCTGTCACATGTCACATCTGTGATGTGCCATTAAAAGTACCAAATGGTTTAGTAGAGGTTCTTAATTTGCTGCTTTCTCATGGATTACTGCTAGGCAAATATCTGTAATGTGGAGCAGTAGGATGCATCTCAGAATTATACTGTTCACAGGAAATGAGTGTTTGTCACAATACGAGGCACCCTTTTCAAAGCAAGTGTAGAGTATTTCTGACCTGCTGGGAAATCATCAACTCTACCCCCACTCCTGAGACTGCCCAGGCTGCACAGCTGGTGTGCAGTGATGTGAGACATCCAGCAGAAATGCTGCTATATGCTGAAGTTTAACCAAGGGAATCTCTCTAAGTGATAATGCTGAATTCTTGGCTCTCGCGCATTTCACTAATTTGTACAAATCACAGGCATTCAGATGAGTTATTCTACTGCTTTATTTTAAGAAAAAAAAATCAAATTTTTTGAATGGCACTAAATAAAAATGCAAATGAGTGTACTTATCAGAGTTGGTTCAATGAGGTAACTCAAACTGGATGAGAAATCAGCAAGCAGTGGTTTTCATGGATCAGTGATCCAAAGGATACAGCCAAGTCACACTGTGAGTCACACTCTGAATCAAGAGCTCCTGCTGCAGTTTGGGTGTGTCTCTGTTAGGGATTCAGGTGAGTATGGTTTCTAAATGGATCTCATGGACTGATCCTCTGGTTTGCATCAGGAGGGCAATCTCAGAGAGCACAGGCTTCATTCCTTTGGGATGAAAATGAGCTGGAAGATGCTCTCCAGAAGCACAAGTAATTCATTCTAGAGTTAGGCGGGTATTCAACCCATGGGATAAGACTAGAACCAGTCTAAAGCAAAATATCCCTGACATGCAGCAGCATATCGTGTCCTCAGCACCCAGTGTTTTCCTTTACTTTTTTTCCCTTACGGAAAAAGTTTTAGTTTCCTTTCCTTATGGATGTCTGCAGTGTGTACTGCACTGCTTGCTAAGGCAGGCGTAGATTTCACTGTAAGCTGCAGCTTCACACACTTTCATAGAGTTTGGTCTTTGTCCATGACAGCTGAATGTGGCCCAAGTTAATCAGAGTAGAACTGAAGCATATTGAGACAAATTAATCCCTGGGTGAATCCATTAATCTGGCTTGCAGGCTGTTTAGGAGGTGGCATGGCTATGTCCTGGGCCTGTGGCTTGGGTGCAGAGAGTCCTAGCTCCAGCAGCTGAGTATTTGCTGGGATTTCCACTGCAAGTTTTACTCACCTTTGAAGATTTCCTTTGTGTGTTTCTTCCTCCTGAATGAAAACAGAAACAAGCAGGAAAAGTTATTTCTAAAGGTGTTGGCGGCATTAGCTTGTGGGTCATTCGCTTCCCATTAGTTGCACCAGGTATATTTGTCTCTAAAAACTGTCTGATTTTCTCTCTGATATAGATTCTTAAAGTGCCAGTGGGAGTATTCTTCACTTTGTACATAGGCAGGAGAGTGGGCAATGCCATCAGGACAACACACTGCACAGGTAAAGCCTGTATGCCAAATCTACAACAGTTTTTAACTTTTATATTTCCATGCATTCACAAATAGATGTGGGCCAAAAAAGGTGCTTTTTTCCACAGTATATTGCTTCAGACTATATATTTTTGAGTGACTTTTTTCTGTAGAGGCAATCTACTTTATACTAGAGGCTAGCTGTGCTGAAATAAAAGATAAACGGAGTTTCTTTGACATAATATTTCATTATACATTTTCTAGGAACCAACAAGTGGCACCAGCTGAAATTCCTTAATCTTGATATATTAAATGTGTGGGAAGACTTGCTTGTTTCCTAGATGGAATACCTACAGCTTGCTAACAGCATTAATATGTTTTTATGGCAGTTATTTCCCTGTGACAATTCCCATAATGAGTTAGG
Source organism: Ammospiza caudacuta (assembly GCF_027887145.1). Classification (NCBI taxonomy): domain Eukaryota; kingdom Metazoa; phylum Chordata; class Aves; order Passeriformes; family Passerellidae; genus Ammospiza; species Ammospiza caudacuta. The sequence goes on from NC_080593.1 coordinate 103,600,207, forward strand.
GTTTTAAATAGCTACTTCTGAAGCATTTGCTACAGTTATTCTGTTTACTTATATTTCTAGTAAACTACAGGGAATTCAAAATATGATCAGATGGGAAAAAAGCATTAGTACTGTACATATTTTATTTGACCTCATGAAATCAAGAACATTACCAAAAGTCCATTTCAAATTGGGACTGTTTAAAAACAGCACTGCTTAGCTCAGCAAATACCTTTCTGGTATTTATCCTGGGTCAGGGAAAAAAAATAGTAGTGAACTGATCCTCCTTGCATTCTCTGTGGTATAATTCTGGAATAACGTCGGTGGCTTCAGTGGAGTTACTGCAGAGTAAATCTGACCTAACTGAATGCTTAATCAGGGTGAAGGCTGGATTGATTTCTACTGCAGTCAGTACCAAAAAGAAAATACAGTGGAAGGTAGAGTCAGCAAGCTGCAGTTGCCTCTGTGCATCCTCAGTTAAGCTACTCATTAAACTCCAATCAGTCTCGCTTCAGCAAACCCTCTGAGGGAAAATTACTTTGCCCAGGTTTCCCCAAATCAAGCTTTGAAGGAAAGAAGCTATGCAAATATCACCAAGAACAAATTTTGCTGTCCACCCTTTTGTTAATGGTGGTAATATCTGAAAAACAGAAAAGGGAAGAGATATTTTCTCTGAAAATCAGACTGAATTTGAAGGAATGGGAACAACAATCAAAATTAGGCACAAAACTTCATTCCCTGATAGTGTTACCAACATTCTTCGCTGAGCACTTGGACATGTAGGGAAAAAAAGTCTAAGAAATAATAAATATGGGATCCCATACTGCCAGCAATACACTTATGGCACTGAGGGAAGAAAATTTAACTGGAACACAGCTACCTACAGCTATGTAACAAGGACAGTCACATTTCTTGCCTCTGTAAATCTTTTTTCTCTTATTCCTTTCAAAGAACTTGATTTCTCAATCTTTCAGTTTTGTACCAGCATTTGGGGACAGGGACGCTTGGTTTCACTCAGAAACAATAGAAACAAACTGTGAAGACCTGGAACTGATGAAAATAAGCCTGCCATGGTGGAGGACACAGACTTCATTTGCCATTTCCTGCTGTCATCTTTTAGCACTGTGTTTTATATCTTTATAGCTTTATGGTCTGACTTCAGGGTAGGTACTTTGCTGATAAATAACTTTATCTTTTTAACGTCTCACTTACTCATGCTGATCTGCTCAGAAGACAAATGTGGCAGAACAATCAGAAGTGCCTCTCTACAGCACTTACTGCTTTACTAACAAAGTAAAGCCCACGTTTCTTCATAAATATGTATCTACTTATAATTGGAAATGACTTAAGACCTTCTAAGCCAATATGTTGTGTCAAATATAGTTCTCATACATAACATAAATGGCCACAAGATGAATTAATCTTTGGGACCTACAGGCTGGCTCCCAGTTGTCAGGTGACTGACACTGGTCTAATCAGCTTATAAGAAGGAATGAAAACCTGTCCACACCAAATTTACTACTGGGTAACTGTAAGCAGTGCCTGTGACACAACATCTCACTTCCAACAGCAGGGAAGCTGTACTGATTCTGACAGAAGAGATACCATGACAGCACGATAAAATGCAGAAGAGCTCATACTTCTGTTAGTCCAGGCAGGAATTTCTCCCTCTCCAGCTGCCGAGAGCGATGCTCCTCAGGCTCGTCGGGCGAGTCGAGGGACAGCGACTCCAGGAAGAGGTTTTCCGTGCCGCTGCACCGGTCGCTCTCCTTCAGCTTGGACAGCGAGCGCTCGTCGAACTGGATGGTGTCAGAGTCCGAGTAGGAGCGGGAGCCCATGGGACGGGGCACGCGGAGGTTCCCCTGCGGCGCAAACGGCCGCCGGCTGCTCTCGCTCGCGTCGCACGCCAAACCAGCTCCCCTCCGTGGGCTCGCTTCCTTCTGCAGCTGGGGACGAGGCACACCAAGAGGAGCAGCAGTTACTTCTGCAGTGCATGGCATTTGGCAGGACTCATCCTTCCCCGGGAGCAAGGCACCCATGCCCTGCGGATTACAGCCCTGCCCCAGGGGTGCGCCTCTGGGGGATGCTGGCCTTGCTCTGCTGGTCCTCCACAAAGGGAGACTTCTCCAGAACTTTGAGGCCATTACTCATGGGATTTTGGGTAATTAAATGTATATATCTACAGTTTTGCTTATTTACATGTATATGTCTACATATATACACACTGAATTTATACGTATATACAAAATAATGCATCTGTCTGTAATCTGGTTTTTAAAGAAACAAATCAACACAGACTGTTATTTAAAAGCAATTTTCATATCAGTACAAGTAGATGCTGATGGAAGGGTGAGCGAATTGCCTTCTCATCAAAACAAAGGCATTTTTCTAAAACAAAGACATTTTTCTTCTGCTCAGCAACACAAAGATTGCTCTTTTATGTATACCACTTGTTTCCAGAGGTGGAAAATTATGCCTAAAAAAACGCAAAAGCTTTGTTTTATATATGGCCTAGCCTGAATGCATGGCTGAAAAGTTGAGTATTTGTACAGAACAACATTGTCAAAGGGATGAATTAAGCATGTTCCAGGAAAACGTGTATTTATAGAAGGGGCATCAAAGCCACTAACTCTACACTTTTCAAAAAGTGAACCATTAGTGAAATTGCCAATATTAAAATTAGATTATGTGATCGACTTCTCTTTTAATTGTAAATACAACAGGATGGATGAAGTAAGTGATAATTTCAAACATGATAAATGACTGCAAGAATCTGATAAGAACTCTGATGTTTTGCTCGAGCAGCATGTTTGGATTAGTGACAATAAACTGAAAATGCAAGTCATTCACTAGGGCCCTGGAAACTGAGAACCTACAAAACATATTCATCTTACTGCTCTAGTTTGGAAAAATAAACAGACATTATATTGCTTAATTTAGACCAAACCATTTTAGGTCTCAAATGATTAAATTTACACTTGAGCTGAAAACAGTGAGATTTTTTCCTTGATTCAGCTCTACAAAAAGGGAAATGCATCTTCAGTCTTTTGCTCATGATATACAAAACCTGAAACCGTTTTATTAAAAGGAGGTGTTCTATAAAGGCAGGGGTTGGAAGGCATATATCAAGAGATCCTGGGGGCCATTCCTGAGCATATGAGCAAGATTCAAAGGAAGGAGAAATGGTAATTACATGCTTTCTTTATAGATAGCTCCAATTAAAAGCCCTTCAGAGTTTTAGGGATCCTATAAGGACAATGTTCTGGAAACATTTATGAGAGAACAGTACTAATACTGCCTCACTCTCTGAACCTCAGAGAGCTGACAGGAGAATTAAAGTGACAAATATTGTCCTAACTTTTTAATAACAGTTTATAATTTTGAGTCCCCATGTGTTTATACCTTTAAATATGCAACTTTTCATACAGGTGATCTTGTGGGTTGAAATACTTGTCAGTGTGCTCTGTGCACAATTAGTTCTAGGAGTACAGGGGAGGGAGAGTCTCTAAGGGAAAATGAAGTGACAGAGTACTTAAAAAGAAAAAACAACAACTGTGAGCTCTGAAGAAAGTAGGTCATCACGTTTTTTCTATGCGAGCAGAATTCCCATCACCATCCAGAGTAAAGTACTTTATATATTTTATACATTGGTGTGACTTCCCTCTTATCATAGATGTATTATTCAGGAGCTGTGTGAAAGCAGACTGGCATAAAGCATTAGAATGAAATGTGGCACACACGCTTCTGCTATCTCTTAGACTTTGTTTCAAACATACACAGTGTGTAGTCTCCTCATCCTCAGTGTACTGCCATACATGGAATACGCACACCAAAACCCTGGGGAGTAGGACTTCAGAGATACACTAATTGTTTCCATATAAAGCAGGGCACGACGGCAAGCTGAGAGGATATTCAACTAAAAGCCTGCAAATATTTGGAAGCTTCCTGTCACACAGGGAAATGTTTGATTATAAGCAAAGATGGAGTTATGAAGTTTTGTAGGCAGGTGGCCAAGACTTCAAATGCTATTTCTGGTCATTTAGTCCTCTGAAGTTAGCTTGATATAATATTTTTTTTATTTCCCCTATTCATTGCCAATTCTGTGTACAACTCTGTTGGCACAGTAAATATAGAGTTAAAGCCCAGAGGTTTCAGAAACATAACAAAAGGAATCAGTTCCAGTACTAGCTAAAAGCTGTTTTGTAGCCTCTCCCAGAATGACACTGAGAGGTTATGTCAGGTTTTAAGAGAATTAAAAGCTAGGTAACATCAACAGGGATTTCTCCGTGGCTTTCTTCAGTGTGCCCCATTCCCAGGGAATGGAAAAAGCAGTCTTTAACCAAATTAAGTCCGTCAAGCTATTGAGGATATACTTCAAACCCCACTATTTATAAGGACAGGAAAAGAAACATCCAGATAGGTACCAGTGATTCTTCAAAGAAAAGTTTCTGTCTATGTCCTTAGTATATTGGAAAATTTTCTGAGGGTTATTTAATTCCCATTGTGCATGAAGATTCCATAAGTGGTGGTTAGAAACCAGCCCAGTCAAGATATGGAGAACTAACTAAGCACCTTCTGCCACTGAACCTTGCAAGCCAGGAGCTTTGCATGTAGAGCTTTGCTATAAGGCTCACAGGCTTTGATGGTTTTATCTTAGGAGATGTGCTACTGTGTCGCATTATAATGGCTAGCTCAAAAAGCTGCATGAAGTACACACAAAACCCCTCAGATATATAGGAGATTTAAAAATTGAGAATATTGTTTGCTGATATTTTGAAATTTAGAAGCTAAAAAATCACCCTTCTTGGTCTATAAAACCTTCATGTTTGGCATTGCCCACGCAGACCTACACTTTTAGCATTGATTTTAGAAATATCCACATGAGCATGGGATTTTCCTAAGAGCTTCTCTGTGGGTTTAACAGCCAAAGCTGAAATTGAGGTTTAGTGTTGTACTCATATTGTTTCCAGCCTAGTCTCTTTTTTTTTTTAACTTCTTGTTGCAGCTCTGACATGGGAAAATGAGACACAGACAATGAATCCTTTGCAAAAATTGGTCATGAAGTTACACTGGGCTTTCACTGATTTAAACCTGTGAGGCCACTCTGTGCTTTTCTCAAGTATAATGCTCTCTAAAGGGCATGCACAGGGCTGGTGTAATTCCATTTTTGCTGTCCTAAGGACAGAAAGCATTCAGTTAGTTGAGGACCCACAATTTCACTTGTTTCTCTTGATTTTCCTGGAATGCATGACTCAGATCTGAACAATGTTCAGTCAGAAGCGGTATTTTAACTCCCCCACATAAAACTTCATTTTTTGTGTGGCTTCCAGGCTGATAATAAATTCATTAGGTATTATTTGTCTCTAATACTAAGCAGATGAAAATACAGATAGGCATGAAAACAAAGGGGTAGGTATGCATTCCCAGATTTGCAAGTGATAACAGAGGTTTGCACAAAATTCATGTGACCAATATTCTTCTGAATATTTAGTACTGGTAACTGTGTTTGTTATCAGTCAGGGCTCTTCATGTTAACCCCTGTGTTCCTTTGCCACAGAAAAAGCATTCAGTTGAGACTGAATAGTTGCAGCAGCTGCATCTTTGGTGGCTAATCCATAGATGAACAGTCTTTTTCAGCAAGAAGCTGTGTACCAAACCCTGAGTAACTCTGTGGGTTGAGTGTTCCAGCACAGAGATGCACTAAAGCTTTCAAACAGAGTGTGTCCATGCTTGTCCAGGGTAATTGAAATGGGGAAATGACCTCTAACCTAGAGCTGATTTCTCATAAGTGGTCTTTTACAGGGATTATGAGCATTTCCCTTTTACTCCCTTGTGTATATAAATTGTTTCATAACATGAGAAACATCGATGTAGCCAAGGAAGAAAAATCATTCCTGCGCTGCTTCTTAACGCTGTCCCTTGAGCTTGGCCTGAGTGTAGTAATGGTACAATGGCCTCATTCTTTCAGGCAGGCACTGCTGACCCAGGTAAGATGACTCCTTACCTGGCGGCTCCTTACCTGCTCTATCCGCCTGAGCAGCTCCTTCTTCTGGCGGTCCCATTCCCGCCGGTCTCTGTCGAGCCTGTCCAGGAGCTCCACCTTTTCCCGGTTCCAGTTCTTCTCACTGTGCTGGATTTGCCAGCGGAGGTCCATCACCACACTGTGACTGTCAGCCAGCAGCTTCTTGTGCTCCTCTCTTTCCCTTTTAAAAGCTCCCTTTGCATCTGAACCTGTTTCTCCAGAGGTGTTCTCACTCTTCCCTTCCAGCTGGCAATAAAGTCAAATGTTACTAGGATGTTAAACTTTCTGCAATAAAAACCTGTGCCTGTCAATAGATTAAAGACCTAACTTTACAAAGCTAATGGCAGAATAATAGCAATTATTACATCTTAGGACCTCAATAAATTATCAAATATGTTCAGAATGGAAAAAGTTTTAAAATCAAGACAGTGAAAACTACAGGGAATAACTTCTCAAGCTCTACCAGTTCATGCTCCTAAGGCACCAGTTATGATCTTTCTGATGGAAATATAGGTACCAGTAATGAAGGAAACATGGAGATAAACCTCATCATTGTCTCTGAGGCAATCTCCAGGACAATGTCCCCAGCTACTGCTCTGCCTTTGTGCTCTTGCTCAGTGCACCTGAAACCAAAGGAGAGTGAATTCATCCCCTGAAGAGGTCTATCCCACAACAACCCTCAGCAGTGGTGCTCTTGTATGACTCTCCTGCCTTCCAGCAAGAGAAGGTGTTAGCAGCAGCAGCGGTAGGTGCACCAAGATCATCCCCCCATCTCTGAGCTTCTGGACCCTGAACTGATTTCAAGGGCAATTGTCTGATGCCACCTTCCCTCCCTTCTTCAATTTCATGATCAGGGGTTAGTTTAAACAGATCAGAAGAGCTGGCCCAAGGTAACAGATTCATAGGAAAATATAAGCTTCATGGGGTGTCAGGAAGTCTCTAGTTGAACCCTCTCCTTGCAGCATGGTACACTCTGAGGTCAGAATGGGTTGTACAGGACTTTGTTCAGATGGATCCTGAAAACCTCCAAGTGCAGAGATTGTACAACCTCTCTGGTCAAGCTGGGCCCATGCTGCACTGTTGTCAGAGGGAAAAAGTGCTCAATTGTTTTGCGTAAGTTCAAATGAGCGAGGAATTTATCCTTGGAATCTGACCTTCTGTTGATGGCTCAGTAGATGTGTGTGTGACTCAGAATGGGATACATCTCCATCCCCTAGCTCTGCAGGTGAAATGGAGTGAAAAGCAGCAAAAACTCATTTCCACCTCTGGAGTTAACATTGTCCTCGAAAATGAGAGGCAGCAGGTCTGCTGGGAAGCATATTACTCTAGCAGGAGAGAAGGACAACACCTTCACCTTGACCTACGTGGAAAATAAACCCTAACTTTCTGAGCAAAAAAATTTCAGACTGGATTCAGGAGTGATGCTTACTAGTTTCTGGAACAGCCTCCCCAAACAATTGACTGAGAGATTAGTGCTTGAGTTACTTAAATTGTACTGAGCTGCAGGGAACATCCTGTTACACCCACTTGCAGTGACAGGGAAATCTTAAAAACACTGGCATCTTCTACCACTAATTTCCAGGGTCCAGTTGTTTTCTTTCAAATGACTAAACAACCAAACAAAAAAAATCAATTTTGAAAGAGCAGCATCCTATTTTAACAAAGTTGACATGACATCATCTTTCTCACACTTTGTACCACATGATGATATATATGATATGATATATGATATATGATATATGATATATGATATATGATGTATGATATATGATATATGATATATGATATGATATGATATGATATGATATGATATGATATGATATGATATGACATGATAGATATTATACATTTCTATTCCCCTCAGGCATCCTGAAGCTGGACCCTTGATCATAGTCCTAGTGAGGGATTCCCATATCCTTAATGGGTCCCCTGTCCTTGATGCAAATTCTCAAAGCATATTCAGGGTTTGGCCCCTAACACTAACTCCCTAACAAGTAACACCCATTGCCCAGTAATTAGCAAGTGTTGTATGTTATTTCCAGCGTAGCGGTGGAGGTAGCAAAGAGCCTGGTAAAAGCCCCAGAAGGAAAGGTGGAAACCCCTGAGTAGGAGTGGTAGCACCACCCTGGGGTCAAACACCAACCAAAGTGGCAGCCTGGAGGCTTATTGCCCATGCAAAGGCAAAGTAGGAAAACTTGGCAGTCCTGTGGTCAGAATTTCTCCAAGTTTCATTCTTTGTTGCCATCTCGAGCTTAAGGTAAATCTGTCACCAAGATATTTCAGAAGGAGCCAAAACAGGAACTGATTTTGTTTCATTTTTCAAGTGATATATTATTCAGTTATGCTGGTGTACTGAGAAGCAATGGAACTAAGAATTTGTATCTTCTGGGAGAAGATTCTGCTTAAAATGAAAGCTGCCTCCTTCATTCTGGGAAAGCAGCCCACAGTACTGGGGCAGGAAAAGCAGTGCTCACATCTCAGCTCTGTGTGTCACAGTGAGGCTCTAAAATTTAGTAAATCCTTCTAAATGTACCACCCTTCCAACAGTGAATATTTTTATTATATTTTACTTCTCCAGAGAAGCTCTACGATTTTTCTCAAGATCTCAATGTACTAATTCTCCCACCCCTTCCCTCTTCAATGTGTAAAATAAGAGCTTTTATGTCATCAGCTTCGGAAATAAATTCTTGTGGGTTTTTTGTTGATTTGTTTTTATGCTGCTTCAGAGTACATCTGTGTACTGTCATATATGACACAGAAGCACCTGGCACCATGTTTTATACAAATATTTCTAACATATCCCATGGCAGGTAATGAGAGCTTTCTCTTCCATCACTAACCAGTAGCTTTGAATGGCTGGTTTAATATCAATATATTGATCTATCACTTCAGTGTTGTTTAATCACTCTTTTCTCTGCTATAAATCAAATACTGCAGCTGTTAACACACCAAGGCACAGTGATGAACTAATTGTGAGCATGCCAAGCACAAGACATTTTTCTCTTCAATAAATACAGACACCCACATCTCTCATTACCACAGCTGATACATCACCACCCAGCTCTGCTGAGAAAATACAGCAAGAGGTTTGGTTCCTTTGTTCTCACCCACATCACGCAGTGCCCACTGCATGGGTCCTTGTACTGGGACAACTGGAAATCCAAGAGGCAACTCAAGTGGCAAAGTTTTGATCAGCCTTCAGGTGAGGGCTGGACACCAGGATAAAATGCATGACTAAAGTCTCTTTTCAGTTTGTCGTAAATTGTCGCCATGATATTTTCTGAAAAATCCCTTTGCCCGGATTTTTCTCCTGAGAAGCTGAGAAGCCTCAGAGGAAAAGAAAAACAATAATTATCTGCTGCTGTGGAATGCAACAGGTGCATCTTTGATTGGTCCATGTTGGTTGTTTTTAATTAATGGCCAATCACAGTCTGACTGTCTCAGACTCTCTGGGCAGTCACAAGATTTTATTATCATTCTATTCCTTTCCTTGCTAGCCTTCGGATGAAATCCTTTCTTCTATTATTTTAGTATAGTTTTAATATATCATTTTTTTTAATATAATATGTCGCAGACATTTTTATGAAAAGTCCTTTATTTAAGATTTTTCGTCTTGAGAAGCTGAGAGGCCTCAGGAACAAAATGTAAACATTGATTATCTGCTGCTGTGGAATGCAACAGGTGGACCTTTGATTGGCCCATGTTGGTTGTTTTCTAATTAATGGCCAATCACAGCCCAGCTAGCTTGGACAGAGAGTCCAAGACACAAACCTTTGTTATCATTCCTTTCTATTCTATTCTTAGTTAGCTTTTTGATGAAATCTTTTCTTCTATTCTTTTAGTATATTTTTAATATAATATATATCATAAAATAATAAATCAAGCCTTCTGAAACATAGAGTCAAATCCTCATCTCTTCCCTCAACCTAAGACCCCTGTGAACAAGGTCACAATAATATATATCATAAAATAATAAATCAGCCTTCTGAAGCATGGATTCCAGATTCTCATCTCTTCCCTCATCCTGGGACACCTGGGAACACCACCAGATTCAGTGAGGCCTGAGTGAGGAACATTGCCAGAGTAAATTTCCTGTTTCATTAAGCGCCTCAGCTGTCCTTTCCAGGTGTTGGACTCAGGGCACGTTACCTGTTGGAGGCGGCACTTGAGCTCAGTGGTTTCCACCTCCCAGGCTGCCTTGTGCAGGGCGTACTGCTGCTGGAGGCCCTGGCGCTCCCGCTCCTCGTCCCGCAGCTCCGAGCGGAACTCATCCAGCAAACCCTTCAGAGCGTTCAGCAGCTTCCGGTTTTCACTCGCCTGCCACAACAAAGCAGACAAAATGCTGTCATTGCACGCTGGCTTTAATCCCCAGCTTCATTTTTTTAGGATGAAAAATGACTGTGCGTCCACTGCATGGGAGAGAAAGTGCCTGGGCTAACTTTTGCATGAGAAAACTAAAAATAGCAATGTCTTCTCTGTCAACAGGCTGCTCAGGAAGTGGTTGAGTCACCATCCCTGGAGGTATTTAAAAGATGTGTGGATGTGACATTTTGGGATGTGGTTTAGTAGTGGAATTGGCAGTATTATGTTTACAGTTGGACTTGGTGATCTTTTCCAACCTAAATGATTCTGTGATTCTCTTCTCGTTAGGCCTAGTGCTGATGCTTCCTGAAAGCCAAAAGTACTTAAGTTACTCTGAAAAAGGCACTAAGCATCTTTCTGGACTGAGGACAACATTAATAACTTTTTTTTTAATACTGTAAACCAAAGCCGAAGTATCATTCCTGAGGTTTGTTGGATAGTTACATGTCTGTCTCACACATACAGTTGTTGCGCTGTATCAAATGCCAAATATTTGTATACTGCATAAAAAGAAAGGGGATAACTTTTCAATGTTTTTGTATTATCAGATAAAGCTGATTAGAGAAATACAGCGAGGCTTTGAGCTGAGTATCTCAGCTAAGGTGTTTAGTAGTCTGTACTTTATATTCCTGCTCCACACCAGGCAGCTGCACCCAGGTCAGCTTTGCAGCAGCACCTTCTGGGTACCACAGGCTTGAAGGCCAGGGAGGCCACTTTTCCTCTTTCAGAGAGGATCAAAGCCCCATTCATGTTCTGTTGAGAGTGTCATGGCCATGCTGAAAATATTGTCAGAGCTCTTGTGGTAGCCAGAAGCCAAGAGTGGAGCTAAGCTGAAAGTCTAGCCCAGAGCTGACATCACATATTCTTACTCAAATCTTTTTTTTTTTCCTTAATTTTGGCATTTACCTTCTGCACATTCTCTGATCACGTGCAAAATCTGCCATTTTTATGTTAAATATCAAAACACATTTTCTAAATATTCATTCTGGATTTGTAAAAGAAAATGTTCCCCACAATTCTTTTTTTGCAGTCATTGAATCAGAAAACAGAAATATATGATTCATTTGTCCAAAATTTAAATCAAATATTCCCAATGAGTGTCTCAGACACCAGGGAGTAACCAGAGATTATATCTGACAAGTTATCCTGACTAGAAAACACTTATGAAAATTATACTTGACTAGCAGACACAGCAAGGGGCAGAATAATTGGAAAGCTTACTCAAAAAATTCAGCATTTAATTACCTGGTTCTCAGGAATGTGTTAACTCCATTGGGAAGGCTTAACTCAAATTAGTTGTCTCCATCCTTGCATGATAGTCTAATCATTTTTTTTTTATATTTGTTTTAAAAGTGAAGGCTTCCTGCATTCCCTCTTATTTGGTATTTCATGAAGTAATTACATGGAGGCTTCTTTGAAGACAAGTCAAGTAAACGGAAGTATGCAAAAAATCTAAATAATTGTCATGTGCCTTTTTCAATGGCAATACTTACCAAATTTTATGCAGACAACTAAGCTGACTTCATATGCTCATCAGATTTTTGGCATCACTGAACCCACCTCATCCATTTTTGTATTCACTAATTATACATGCCAAGGTGCCTTTTTTCTTTAAAAAACAAACAAACATGGTCTACTTTTTCCAAGCCATTTGATCCATCAGCAAAAGTATGCTAGATGTAGGGAAATGACTGCAGGTGCTCACTGACTGACCTATCTGGGCTAATGAAAAGTGATGCTGTACAAGATGGGGTTTTGCAAGAAACATACCCACAGAATCAGAATTAATTCCATTAACATTTAATGCCAATTAGCAGTTTCCTGCTATCCAGTAGCAGTCTCCATCATGCATATAAGATCACCTACTATTCAATATGCAATGAGATTTTATGTTTCCGCTATGCATTTTTATTCTACCACCTAATTAAGGCTAAATTCTACAAACATTTCAAGCCCCTTGTGTAATAATCAGAATAAGAATTCCTTTGAAGTTTTGCCCTTAATGCCACAACAGGAGCTGCTGGGTATTGGAGGCATCAAAATCTGGTCTCATCCTCTTTGGAAACCCTGACTCCAAATGTCTGGGAAGCTTTCATTCAAGAGCCATGTTATGTGTTTTCTGGTGTGCTGTACAAACCTTTCTCTGGCAAAGCAGTCAAAAGGCTCCACAAGAGAAGTGAGGCAGAAGAAAAGCAAAACCTAATGACACCAAAGCAAGTTACAGCTCTCATTCCTGTGCATGCATCTGATAATTTTATATCCTATAAAAATTGGTTTGCAAAGAAAGAAGATATGAACTAGTTCATAAAGGAGACAAAAGAGCCTCATTGCAGGTTTGTAGCCTATTGTGTTGAGGGCATTTCTTATTTCTAGGGGCATTACATCAATGTCACTGTGATGAGATAAGTACCTCAGGTGCCCCCTGGCTTGCTGGGATTTTAATTACCTTGCCAATATAAATCCAATTTTGGTTACATACTTTGTACTCCTGCAGAGAAGTCTCTTCTGCATGACTCTGTATTTATAGTCTGCAGCTGGAGAAGTCTGTGAAATTATTTTTTTCTCTTTTGCCAAACTGGAGTGATTTTGGAGAGCAGAGAAAGTACTTTTGAACAAAGTGCGCTCTGAAATACAATGTTTACATCTAGCCATGCTTTAGATTTTGTTGACAAAACAGCTTTTTCATAAGACTAAGTCCTGTAAACACTCAACAAGTATTATTATAGTCTTCCCCTTCCTTTCAGGCATGTTGCACAGCAGAAATTTGGCATGGCTGTGATTCTCTGAACAGTCTTCCATGCAAGGAGATGACTCTTTAGCTCCTCAGCTGTTTCTAAAATTTAAAGCTTAGAGGAATCTCACTGATTCACAGCTGATCTAAGACAAGATAATTACAAAGGCTAAAACAAGATAATTAAAAAGGCCTTACAGAAGTTTAAAGACTTGTATCCATAGCTCTGGATTTATAGAAAAAACAGCTGACAACAAACAAAACTTTTATGCAGCAAACTCCAGTTAAATTCCAGAATACTGGAGCATTTACTAAGTTGAGTCAACCACAGAAACAGGAGCATCCAGCTCTAGAAAAGTTTTGGACAAGAGCAGTTTGGTTGTGCTTTCAATCACAATTCATTTTTCTCTGAGAATTTCCCTTGAGAATTTCACTGAAGACTTCAGCCACAGGCTGGTATTACAACCAGTTTAGTAGAGCAGTCAATTAAAAACACAAGGTCAGGAGCCTAAACAGCAAACCAGAACCGTGTATTTTTTCTGTCTAATCACAGATCTAGGCAAAAGATAAGCTGACTCTTGGTGCAACCCATTTCAGTATATTCAGGCCTTAATGACTGTTCCTTTGGCTTTTCTCTCAGCTAAGCTTTGAAAACAAACATTGTATGAAAAAAAAGAGATTTATTGGGGATTTTCTTGACACTCCTCCCAGCAACACTACTGTATTGTTTTTTAATGCTTTTTCCACTGGACCACAGATAAACTCTCTACTCCTTATTCCCTTATCTTACACCATCTAACAGGCATAGCACCCTTCATACTCAACTGAAACAAAGCTCTTCCTTTATCCACAGGCTGTTCTCCTCTGCTGTCCAACTTGCTTGATTATCTCTTAAATACAAACAAACTTCCAGCCTGGCTCTTAACCTTGCCTGGCACTTCCTGCTGTGTCCCCCAGCTACCAGCCAAGGGACAATGTCATACAGGAAAAGATGAACTGACCCCTCTCAGATCTACTCTGCCTCTTAGCAGCTTACCTTTTTCCTTCCCTTTCCACTCTGCCTTGCCTATATCTCTCCACAGTGTCCAAATAAAAATCCCAGACAAGCCAGACTTTTTTCAACCAGCTGAGTATCTCAAATCATAGCAATATAAAATTAAAAGTTACATGTTGAGATTATGTCCTTTGGGTTTATATTTTTTCTCAAAACAATTCCACTTTCTAGGCAGGGTAAAAAAGTCAGCAGCAAGAGTGCAGTCTGAAAACACAAGCCATTAAATATTAACATTAAATGTTAAAAATAAATATGGGTAACCTCAGGTTACTGTAAGCCCTTTCTTTTTTCTGACCTAGTTATCTCAGCCACTCCTAGACTAGCTAAAAGTTTCATTCTTGATGTGAAGTAAGTGCTGATGCATTTCATCTTGGAGCTTGTCAGGCAGATCCAGCAGCTTTGGGTTCTTCTGGAAAGGTGCAAACCTTGGAGACTTTCAGCTGCACCAATCATTCCAAATTCCCTGTATAAACAGTGTTTTTTCCGGTTATGGACTTAAGGAACCTGCAGAAAACCCTTCAAAACTCAGTGTGCTTTTCAGCACAGCCGTACTTGTGAGAAGATGCCATAGTGTGTGCAAGCAGAGCAAATTATAGTGCTTAAAATGAGAAATATTTACAAACTTATTCTTGCAGTGTTGAAATAACACTTTTTTCTGGTTGGGAAGCAAGGAATCTGTTCTATCCTGACAAGTTCATTTGGATATCAAGCACTATTTATCATCATGGGGAGTACCAAGTGGTCAGTTCCTATAGATCTATTCTTCAAGCAAGATTAGCTGGAACTGCTGTGATGTATATAAAAATGAATTATAATCAATTTACTGCCCATTTCTGCCACCTTAACTGAGATTAATGTCTAAGCAATGATTATTTCAAAGAGTACATAATTCATTTGAATGTTCTTGGTTATTTTAAGAGTCCTATATGGAAAGTTAGTACATGATGGAGTTTGTAAAGAAACAACATTTTGGTATATATTTATTTTACTAATTCCAGAATAAAGCAGTCCAGCAGATGGAATGCAATCAGATGATGTGATCCTGAGCATCTCTTGCATGGCCTTCTACAGTCTTTAACCAGCAAAGTTTGCTGAGAGGAAGACAGTGGTGGGTCTGCGTGACCAGCAAGGTAGAAAATGCCAAACCAATCAAATGAATACTAACTTGGTAGCACTCTTCACAGAAAAGAATAGTTAGAGAATATCCTTTTTATAGGATAGAGACTTTCTGTTGCCTGCTGTGACACATAGGCAGTCAGAAAACAGGTTGTTCATAGTCATGAGGGTCTGGGGAATTCAAGGTGAAGAGCTCAGAGGCAAAGAGACACAATCCCCAGGCCTGCAGTGGCTCCAGCCGAGTATTGTGATCATAGGGAGCACATGTTTGCCTCAGAGCTGTCACTGAGGAGCAGGCTCCCAAGTCAAAGGCTTGGATAAAGAAGGGATATCAGAAGACTGAAGATTCTTTTACCCCCGAATTTGTTTTTCACATAGAATTCTTGCTCCATTCTATTTATGATTGCAAATAAATCCATGTAATGGGATGGTCTCATACGAATGGTTTTCATTTAAAAAAATATAATAAATCTGTCTTCTTTTTCTATTTGTATTGTTACAAATAGATTAGGACAGTTAGTACAAATAGATTAGGATAGTTAGTATATTAAATGTACAAAGGAAAAAGCTAGGATATATGGCAGTGCTCTGACACACAGTCAGGGTACAGGAGATGCCAAGGAAAAGTTAATATGATTTGATTTCAGGCTTTTAAAAACAAGCCCAGTGACAGGAAGGAACTCTTACACTGTTTTCCCATCATCTCTAAGGGAAACATTAAATACATGTGCTAGTTTCTTAAATTATTTAAAGGAAACAAAATCACATGTTCTTGCTAAAAGCTTGACAGTAGAGTACAATAGATGTGCTCAGACAAGAGGAGCCTGTAAATTCTGCAAACCATCACATACTGATAGATGTTTCTGGGCAAGCAGCCACAAGAGGAAATAGGATTTTTCACTGATAGCATCTGTCAACAGAAGAACAGTAATCACGTGGCTCGTGATTAAATTTAAATATAAACATAATGGATGAAATCTACTGTAATTGCTGTGTAGCTAGAAGTCTTTACACAAGTATGATTCTAGGTGATTTAATACAGCAGCACAGAACTCTCTTGAAAAACCCACAGTTTCCATTCCCAGGGCAAGATATACAAATGGTGTAGTACCTGCTTCTGCTGCTGCAGTAACTCTGCAGTCTGCAGCTGTGGTCCATGATCAGTGCTCTCCGTGGTGGGATGCTGGGAGAAATCTGCCAGAGCAAACACAACATCCTCTTCCTCCTCCTCTCGCTCTGCATCATTTGCCTTCTGCTCAGGCTGAATGCTGAAGTCTGGGAGGGGCTCAGGGTGCTCAATCTAGAATGCAAGAACACAGGAATGCAGGAACACAGGAATGCAGGAACGCTGGAACACGATTTTCCCATTTACCTCTGGGACCAGAAATCCACTGAAGGACTAAGGGAAGGGACTGCATCTCTGTGGTGGCATGTATTGACCTCAACTCAGGCCACAGCACGGATCTTTGGGTGATACACCACCTACTGAGTATGTGAACACACCACTATGCAGGCCTGCAACACCAGGGGTTGATGCAGCTGGGATAGGTCTAATGTCACATGATGGATATAATCCATCACACACTAATCAAGAACTATACAAGACACTGGTGCATTGTGTGATGAAGTAATGGAGATTAGGAAGTATCCAAATCTATCACTTCATTTTCTGTAAAGTGTGAGCAAAACACGACTCCAATAATGACTAAAGCTGGGCTGGTAATAAATTAACCAGTCAAAAAATCCAAACAGTCAATAAATGAAAGCTTTTAGGTATTAGAAGATGAGCTAATTTACACAGAAGCAAATTAACACAGCTGAAGTAAAGTAGAAGCAAATTATTTTTAAATAGATACTCATCTCTTGTTTCTGGCTCATATTACCACAGCAGATGAATCTAAAGATGTTCATCAACCATTTATCTAAGAATACAAAACATTGGAGTATTCAGCTTAGGCACACTCCAACCAGACCTGAAAGATTACTTGTACTGCCAAATGCAGCAAACCTTGAAAAACACTACATATAAAAGGACCAGAAATATTGAGAAAAATTACTTTGATGCTTACCAAATGGCTTCAGAATTGCATGAACCTGCAAAACAAATCTATTGTTCTCAAGAATTTAGTGAAAATGACAGAATTGGAAAACATTTTTTTTTTTTCCTTTAGCTAAGAAGCAAATGGTAATCCTGGGTGTGCAACTCAACACTTCCTTCACAGTGCGTGTTGGCTGGCAACCACACCCCTGCTGAGATGTGTCAGCTTGGGGATTCCAGGTTGTTATGTACTTCTGAAATTCCTGATCTTGATTTAGCCTCTACTTAGAAATGCACCATGATGACGACCGATGTACTGCTGCTGACGGCGACAGACGTGTGTGTGGAGAAGGGGAACAAATAAGGATGATTCACTGTAAGTTCCCACATGAAGCTGTATAATTCTACTGCCAACACAGAAACAGAGCTTCCCTCCATCTGTGTTGCTGAAGGCTTTGTAAAGAACACACTGCGCACAGGATGAGAAAAACAACAGCACTCATTCATCTAAACAGATTTGACTCCCTCACCTTGCTAATGTGCTTTTTTTCTTTCAAAAAATTACTCAGGAGTCATATCTTTGAGACCTAATTAATTTTTCATTTACTCTGTGAGAGTATTTTAGGACCAGCTGTTTGTACTAGTTAAGGGTTTTGCTTTAAAGATGGGTGATCTGTAACATATCATGCAGAGTATAGCTCAGCACAAGCCAACACCAGCTTCATGTTTAATTTGAATCCCCTTCCAACGTATGTGCAATTTGAAGGCTGCTGGTGCCCCATCACATTTCAAGTCTACACTTGAAGAAGGGAGGTCCCAGTTCTCATCTGGGTTATTAAGGTGGGACATTTACCTCTAATGTGTCCTCCCCTTCCTCCTCCATTCGCTTGCCTTGCCGCCAGTGTTTCAGCAGCCACTTCAGTTTGACGTACAGGAGAAAGGTGTCCTGCTTGAAATGCCTGAGTTCCTGCTGCAGCAGATTCTTCTCCTGACTCCAGGTCTTCTCCTCCAGTTTGTTCTGCAAAGTCAAGCTCTGCACTTCCAAGTCTTTTCTCCGCAGGGTCTGCAGATGCTCCTCCTCCAGCTTTAATGGAATAACAGGCAACATGTCAACAGAGTGGTGTCCTGGGGCAGTCTCCAGGAGCTGTTCTTCACTGGGTGAAACAAACTGAAATCTCTAATTTTCACCAGTAGTGAGCAGCTATTGAGTTTGGCTCAATAAGTTCTTCAGCAGTTATGACTGCTGAGGAAATTAGAGGATAGCAGATGATAAGCTTTTCTTAGATAACCATATGAAAGTAACCTGCTGTGGAAGTGGATATTTACTTCAAAGATGCACAAGAGCTCTGAAGCTGGTTAAACATTTTACACCACTCACATTTTCCTCCCTCTCTTGATTGTATCTCTGCAGTAGGTTCCCAGCAGAGGCACCAGCCCACAATGCTGCACATATCACACCTATTAAATGCATTTGCAGCCATTTGTACAAGGTGGGACCACAGCTGCCCTTCAGAAAACCCAGAATATTTGCCTTGCAACTTCCCCCCACAGGCACAGGTTCAATCTGTCCACAGTTGCTAAGTCTCCCTCTGCCTCTGGAAGGGCAACACTTCTGAAGAAAACAGCTCCAGTACCTCAGATACCACTACTGGTCCCTCACTTCTTGCAGTTCATACTTGAAGGCATCTGAATGATACCACAGTAAACAGTCTCTCATTCTGGTATGACTTTATCTGGGACACAAGCAGGAACTGAAGACACAGGAACAGACTGCAACCCAGCATTTGACATGTCTCAGCCTTAGTGTACTAAAATCACCGAGAAAAGCTCATTTTTTAGAGGACATGTATAACTACACCTGTTTCAATGCAAGGCCACCTGAAACGTCATTCTTTAAATGTGACCTTCCCTCAATATATTAAAAAATCAAACCATGGCATGACTTGCACCCAACAGAACTTGTACAAGTTAGTTGCACAATATCTCATATTGTGCATAGATGAGAAAGTGTTTCACTTCAACCAAGCTGTGGCTTCTTCATAGATGAAGAAAATGCAGATGGAAAATGAGTACAGAGTCACTGTTTACAGATGCCAGTTTCTGTTTTCCATTCTGCAGAACAACAGCCCCTCCTTTTCCCAACCAGCTCCATAGATAAAATCTATAAAAGCCACAGTACACTTATGACCACAACAATCCAAACCACTGGAACACGCCCTGCGACAAACAATGCTCACATAAGAATAAAGAATATTTCAGGGATTAGGACTCCCTAGCAATAAATACCGCTGAGAAATACATGTTTGATTTTCATGGCAACTTCGAGATGCTTCTGAAATAGGCTACCAGTCCATATGAGATAGTTTCCTAAGGACTTGCCTGCCTTCTGAATGATGTGCTCCAGCATAATGCAAATTTTTAGTGTCTATGCTACTATGCCTTAAAAAGTTCCTGATTAAATTGAAATTATTTACAGTAGTGGCTAGCTTAAATGTGTACCTTAAAATGAAGTTTAAAGGCAGTCTTGAACAAAATTAGCCATAATGGCCCAAAAAAACTTACACACTACTCCTAATAACACTCATGGAGATTATACACTGCTAGCACACATCAATTTGATTCCATTAAACATTCCTAAAAATGAAAAAGTAAAAGAAGAGCTGATTTTAATTTTTTTTTTTTACAGAAAGAAAGATGTACATTTGGTGTTGATGACCATTCTTTCACCAAATAAAGTTATGGTTAAATACAGCAAAAATCTGAGTAATTTCCACCAGAAATCCTGGAAAGTGATAAAAAAAGGAACATTATCAACAGAACAGGCATAATCTGGAAAAAAAAATGAAGAATCCAGAAGATGCTTTTATTCTTCTATTTCTGCTGGCCATCAACATGAACAGCTAACTTTGATTTTGGTGTGTTTTTCATCATTTTGACAAGCTGTTATATTTCAAACCCCTGTGGTCATGAATTCTTGCAGAAGACCCTAGTGGAGGTAGATTCATAGAGTGCTATGCTTTTTCAATGGATAGCAATTGCAAAAGAAATGAACTTTAAGAGACAGGCATAGCTTCCAAAAAGCTTTCACAGCTGAGGCAACTAGGAAGGAAATCAATTGACTGGTTGCCTTTAAGAACTCCAGTGGAAAGCTCCTGTGGAGATCAACTGGAAATTAAAGCTAGTTATGGAAAAAAGAGAGATACCACTTGGGCATAAAGAGATTAGTTGGCACACGGAAAAAATTCTTTACAGTATGCAACAATTATGCTGAATTTAGTCCATGAAGTAAATTTAAGAAGAAAACTTGAGTTAAGAGCCAAACAGCCTGCAGAAATTAGCAGCAGATTTTTTTTGCCCTAGGAGCTAGAGATCAGAAAACGATTGACTAATCTGTTCCGGCCTTCAAAAGAGCAGGGAGAGCTCATGTAAAAAAATATGATTTATTCACCAGCTATTAATAAGAAGATTGGAAGTACTGAGTACTGAGAAATACAAGAATGAATGCCCTGATTTGTTTCTCAGCTATGTGCACATAGCATCTCCTCTGACTTCAGAAAAGTGCTGGATTTTACCTCAGCCAGGAGGAGTCAGGATAAGGTACGGAGCCAAACTGAGCTCCCAGGGATCCAACACTTGCTTGCCCAGCTCACAGAGAGCTGAAGGGTGACAGAACTCTCCATGCAGTATTCCACGTCTCTACCATGATTTCCTCTGCAGAGGGGAGGACAAAAATTCTGTCCACCAAGCAGAGAAGCCAGATTCACAGTGGCAAAATGGGCTTGAGTTTAGATTTCCCCAGATTCCAGATTCTTCATTTACTCAGAGGAGGTCGCACAGGCACAGCCATGTTCCCACAGTCCTGACAAACAAGGCTCACGTCACACATCATGGTCATGCGTCTCTCCCGGCAGGTGGGTTTGGTATTTACCTGGATGATCCTTTCTGAAAACTTTTCTTGCTCCTCTCGGTGAAGTCTTGTCTCCTGCTCAAGCTGAGCCTGAAGCTCCTGTATCGATACATTCTGTACAGGTAAAACATGGGAATCCCTGAGCTGATCAGCAGGACAAAGGGAAAGGTTTAGCAGATAATGTGTCTCAGGGGTGTAAAATAAAAATGAAAAAGAAAAGAGCCATGGGACAGACATCTGCACAACTCAAGATTATCAATAGTTAAAACCAAAGCACAGTGTGCAAATAAATAACAATGTCCTAAATCTGTGTGGGAATTTCCTGTGTGGCTTCTTCTGAAAACTAAAGCTGGAATGCTGATGTTACATATTGGATATTCTCTTCAGGCCTCTGCTCTGGATTTGGACTTGATAGCTGAAACTCCTGTTTGCAGGATTATGTATTTGGTGGTGCATTTTTTCATCATAATCAAAGCTGTAAAATTGTAACACCTCTGCACAAGATTAATCTAATGCTTGCATGTTGAACCTAACTATTCATTTGCAACAGTTTTGATAGGGCAGTAAATGCAATAGCATTTATTAAACCAAGTATACATAAGATCCCTTTCTTCAGATACAAGACAGTTCTTTGCACAAGTCAAATTCACTCTGTGATTTCCAGTCAAAATAATTACAACAAAAATGTCACAGTGATAAGCTGTGTGAGCCTGAGATCTGACCAAAATAATTAGGTATCCCTTCTTTCAGGTCCAATACTGTTTTAATCTTAATCTCTTCAATTTTATGTTCTCATTAAGTTTGGCATCCCATCAGCTTTACTCCTGAAAGTTACTTAACTCAAAAATAAAGACCCAAGAAGGCAGAGTCAGATCTCATTATTTATACTACAGTAATTAATCTTGTGGCACTTATATTTCTGATCAGAACTTTCTGTGCCCTTCACTTTGTGTCTCTCACATTGGTGCCAAAGCTGATTTATCTGTACAAAAGTGATGCTCGGCTGGATGCCATCCTCTTCACGTGTGTGACCACAGAAAGCACCACAGCACCAAACTCCCACTTCCCAGAGCAAAATTGTACTTCATGACAGGGTTGCTTCAGGCTTCAAAGTGCAATCCCAAGTTCACAGCTGGCCCATGTCCTGCGTGCTCCAGCCTCAGCAGCTGCAAGGACACAACAAAGGTCGTGGGACTGCTCTCCTGGGCTGCATTGCCATTTCCCCAGCCCCTGCATCCATCTCCTCGCCACTCCTCCCACCTCCCACAGCAAAGCCAGCAGCTGCTGCTGTTCAGGCCACACTGCCCTTGTTGGAAGATTTTGGTTATTCAAAATGTAGTTCTCCCTGGAACAGACACTCGTCACCCCTCTGCTAGGGAAAAATGAGATAAGGCAAATGGAAGTATCCCAAACACTACCTGCAGGACCACACTCTGCTGGAAACCAAAGCGGACCTACACAGACTTTCTGGGCCCTATCAGTTCCTTCTTTACTTGAGTCATTTATTGACTTGTGCATGTCTGTTTTGTACCTGAGGAAAAGACACTTCCATCCCTCTGAAAGGTACACATAAAGTGACTAAGAGAACATTATCTGCCTTATCAATTTCATCTGTCTCTGTAATGTATCTGCAGACATTTTGTAGTGCATAAGGTCAAAATCTGGATTTGAAAAGAACTGCTTGTGATGGGATTTGTCAGTTTTGCACAATCATTTGTAAATTCTTTATTTAATTTTCTCATGCAATAAAGGAAAAATTACTTTCATCAGGAATTTCTGCATTATTTTATTCTGATCAGGCTTCCTTAGGAATATGCCAAACAAAAACCAATGTATCAGTTCATTCATGTATAATTAAAAAAATAAATTCGTTCCTTCCCTTTATGAATTCAAAATTATCAACCCATGCAATTTTTTTACAAACATGTAGCCCATGAAAAGCCAAATTTCAAGAAACTTCAGTGCTAGGATTATGTGGGAACTGTTGGAATTACTGAAAAGAAGTGAAATATATCATGAAGGCAGATGCAGTATTAAATGCATGCTAAGGCAAAATCCCATCATGACTGCTTTGTCTCTTTAAGGACAACATATTTTTGTAAGTCCTAAAGTAAATTTGAGTTGGAAAGCAGCTAGTGCATGAATGAAGAGCTGCACACCTTTTCCTTTCCAATGCAACCTGAGAACTCTTCACAGTCTATAATAATTTATAATGTCATTTCTACCAGAGGCATTGGGATAGCTTCACTGCTGAAATCATGGAAGGTAAGGCTGTTTAAGTGCCTAACAGATTGCTGCTAAAACAATCTATTAGGATCATGAAAGAATAATACTTATAAATGTAAAATGGAATATTTGTGTTTGCAGTTCAGGTACCTGATACTGCTCTGATGGATGTCTGGATGCTCATATGTGGAAATCAGTCCCCTACCATACAACCAGCAGGCTGTAGTCTATGGCACAACTGTGGTTTTGTTTTGTTTTAAAGGAACATTACTACAAAATGGACACAACAGTTGATAACCTGTTACATTCCATTCTTTGCTTCCTTTGCTCTCATGAAGGAGTGTGCTACACGAGGAACAGGAGACACCCCGAACACGACGGCCACTGCACAGTGTGCTGACACCACAGAACAGACACACACTCACTACAACAAGACATACAAACACAATACCACGGGAACTACGAGCTAGTGCTACTCTACCACAGCCCCACAGAAACAGCTGCCCTTCATCCATAGCCCAACACCAACTCACAGCTTCCCATGTATCCCAGTTATTGCATTACCAGACACACCGCCACTCCTGCCCCCTCAGACAGCACTGTCAAATCCTTCTGCTCAGTCCTTTTATCTCACCTGTTATCACTCCAGAACAAGCTAATCCATGCTGATGCCTTTACCTCAAGAGGATGCACAGAGAAAAGTCATCCTGGAGACTTCACCACTGCTTCCCCACTGCACAGACCCCTTTCCCCCCTCTCAGAGTGTTGACAGCTTTTTAGGTTACTTTGCAGCTCACACAATCCCACATATCTGCCATGACTTGCTTTTACAAGATTGCCATCCAAGACAAGGTATGGCTGGCTTTTATTTGTCTGCTTTCTCCATTTTACCATAGCTAATTGCAACCTCAATTCACCTGCAAACTTAATCAATTTATATGCAACAACCATGAACATGAAATTTCATGGAATCTTTCTCTTAAGCTTTCCCCCCCCCCCCCCCCCCCCCAGAAATGATCAAACAAAATAAGGCCTGAGGAGGCAGGGTAGAATGATGCTCTCCAGCATTTGCGCGCAATTTGAAGCAAGTTAGAAGATGAATATTTTATGCTGCTCCTCTAAAGCTACATTATAATGCTTTGATATTTGGACCTTATGTTTGAACACACAGTTTAGAAATTGCTACTTTTTCACAGATTGAGAGCTGGCTATTGCATTTGTCAGAAAGGAATTTCCAGTGCCTTTTGTAATACTTTTTACATGCAATTCACATCTAACTGAATTGACAGAGGCTGCTTCTGAAGATGGACTATTCTTCTCACCCCTTAAAAATAGACGACATATATTTCATTTGCTAGTGTAGAATAGGCAGCTGTGTGGTTGTTTGTCTGTGCTTACATGAAAAGCCTCTGAGTTTGGGAAAACACAGAACACTTCATTCCAAGTCTTTAAAAATCCATCTCATTGTATGGATAGTACACAAAGTCTCACCAAGTTCGGTTAGGACTCAAATATCCAGATTTACATCATAAAGGGTCTTTTAAGCCATTACACTGTCAACCTCTAAGAATCTTACATAGTAAGAAAGAATACAATACATCAAAGTAAATTATTCTTGCATCCCCTGATCTTGGTGGGAAGGAATAATCACAGCATCAGTTTATCTTTCTTCTTCCCACAGCTTTGCATGGGAGGAATAGTGAATATAAGACATGCAACTTTCTGTGTGGTTCTTGGTTCTGGTTGCTGGTTTGTTTTACCAGAAGAAAAAAAGTCACAATGTGTAAACCGTTCACTGTTTCCTTTCTGCAAAAACAAAACCTTTAACCAGAGAAATGCAAGTGCAAATTTTCAGCACATGGCTGGGAGCTGCTGCAAAAACCATCCAGCTGAAAAACACTCACATGGAGTTATGAAAATTGCACAGAAACAGCACCAGTTAAAAAATAGAACTGTCAAAATATAGATCAAGATTCTCCTCATACGTCCAAAATGGATCCATACAGAAGTTTTAATTCAAAGCAGGTGGTAAATTGACTTACCTACGTTGCACATCGCTGTATCTGGTTGGCCCACACTTAACCCAGTAATTAACTTAGACTTATACATTCCTTATTGGCATGAGAAATAAGGAGAATGGATAAACATATTAAAAGTGGCTTATATGCTATTCCTATTTTATTACTAGACCTTGTGGGAAACATGTTGTTTAAGACATGCTCTCACCTTCTCCAGCCTATCTGCTTTTATTTTAAATCTCTGGTGACAATTCACTCCTTTTAAATGAATTCCCTTCAGTGGTTCTTTTTCCATAACCTATGAGTGTCAGAGATTTTATGGCATTTTTCTACACAGAACTAAATGTGTAAGTCTTTAAAAGCCACGTATGAAAACAATCAAAATTTGAAATGCAAACTGCTTTTGCCTTTGATATACAATTGTTCAGGAAAAGGCAGGACTGAGATCCTCTGAAGGAAGAGAAATAGGAGATATAGCTCCAATTTAGAGCATCAGATATCAAATATACCAAGCCATATCTGGTCATTTGAAAGAGTGAAATTTTTCTTTGTCTGAATGTCTTCTTGCTTCTGAATAAACAGGAAGCAATTGCTTGAGAAAACTGCCTTTCCTTTACAGATATTCCATTGGCAGAAATCACCAGGTGAAAAATTATTTACCATTTTTCCCATAGGTTTCCATCCTAAGATGTTTGCTCCATGTTACCTGTTTTAGTTTTCCTGTTTTAGTCAGGGCAATTCTTACTAGTTCACCTGCTTTTTCCTTGGATAGTAAAGAATGATTTCCCCATCCCACCACAACTGAGCTCTGCTAAAATCATGAATAATGGATTGAAAATCCACCCCAATGGGCTCCAGCCTCTCACAACAGCAGCTGAAAGGCTTGTTTCAGCAAGAAAACAAAGCCCTGCTCTTAAGGCAATTTCAAGATATAATTTCCCTTGGACTGGGACTCTAACCCACCTCTTTAACATGCAAATACATTCTAATAACCCTGTTGCACTAACAACTCAAGTGCAAAGCCCAAAAAACGGCACATGTTTACAGTTAGGCCACAGGGTAGTTTCAAGCACAAGTCTGTCTGCATTTATTGTATTTAATAAAACAATTAAGCTCCCATGGTGCTCATTTTTAAAACTAGAAGGAATAGCTAAATGGAAGCTGTGTGGCATTGCTTGTAAAATTTTAATTTAAAATTCAGCTTGGAAAAAATAAATTTAGACAAATGAGCTTACTTGAATAAAAAGAAAACATTTTCCTCAGTGAAATGAAAGGCCAGTGCATATATTTTCACTTCTTAAGTCAAAGCAGATAAAGACTCATGTATAGCCATACCCACTGTGGGCATTTGAGTCTCCGTTTGAAAATTCTGTGGTAATACAAAGACACCTTTGATATTTGAACAGTATTCTTTCCTGCTCATTCATCTGGAACAAAAAAATACAGTTTTTGATAGTGCAGTGTATGAAATTTTAAAAAACCAATTTAAAATGAATTAAAATATTTAAAGTGAATAATAACATTAAATTGAATAATGAAATAATAAAATTATACCTTCCAAAATTATTTTGAGAAATCTTCTTCTTCATTTGACTACTAGAGATTTTAAGATTTCAAGATTTCAGTGCGTTGCCTTCCCACTGAAAAGTTTGAGCATAAAGCAGTGTAATATTCTTTTTGCTTAAGTGATCATGGCTGTAAAAAACACTTTAGTGTTCCACATTTTCTCAAGTTAGACTCTTTGAGCCCCAGCCTAGGTCATATTTTGAGCACATCTTGCGCTAAACTGGTTATTCTCTACCTTTGATTATAATTACTGGTTTGCTCCTTGCCAGGCTATGGTGTGAAAAATTTCCCTTCTCTGTTCAAGTACAGTTTTCTGTACATATTTTATACCTCATCCCATCCTGGGAGAGGGAAAAAAAAAGGTATTCTGCCAAAATTAGCCAAATCCCTAATCCTAGCAGAGGGCATACATATACAGGCCTTAATATAATAACAACACTGATCTAAGATAAGGGGCAACCAATAAATATGACAGAATTTAAACAGAAATATTATAATATTGAAATATTGCTGAAGTAATTTTCTAACCCTATCTACCATAACTGTTGAGCAATATCAATTTCTGATTGCAAAGGGATCCATGCTGAACAGCAAGATTTCTCTACCTCATTGGCCCCTTTCACAGCTGAAGAAGAATTACTTTACCCTTCAGTGAGAGGCTTATGGTGTTCTATATTTATCAGATATCCTTCCTGTGGTCTACTATCACTGTTGCAGGTGAAAATTTGAAGCGACGCTTCTGAACAAATTTACTGTTCTAATCCTGCCAAAGATCTGTGCTGTCAGGATATTTTAAACCAAACCAAACAAAACCAGCAAAGAATTACCTGTGTTAAGATGAAGGGCCACTTTCCCTTTCATATTCACATCATCATGCTGCTTGGCTACCAGCTGCCCTGAAGTTTTTGTCTTCCTACCCCTGCCTTCTATGCCTTGAAATTGCTCACTCACTAACTCAGCTGTCCTAGCCAGCAGTTCCCTTTCTCCAGACTGAGTTAGGGTTTCAGATCTATTGACTCTCCTTCGTGTGATTTTAGAATTAAAAGCATTTTAAAACTCATCCCTCACTAGAAGCTACTCTAACCATCACAGTTTCAAGAACTGGCTTCCCAGTGGCCAGCAGAAAAGATTCTCCCTGCTCCAAGCCCACCTTTATGGAGACAGATTCAGAGTTGTTTTCTTCATGACCAGTGGCATTGTCCAGACAATCTGTGTTCATGAGAAAGCAGCTAAGGAGATGTTTACTGAGGCAGATATGGCCTCTGCATGAATGAAAATTAAAATAAAAACTGATTGATGCTTTTGACAAATGGAAAAGTACTCAACAACCCAAAAAATGGAGACCTATGCTTTAAATAAGCTTTTTTTGGAAGCTGCATAGTGTTGTATTCCTGCATGGTGTTGAGAATCACCATGCACAGCAGCATCTACTGACAGGCAAAATGCAAAGCATTCTCTATTTGTAGACTTTCCAGATTTAAAATATCCAACAAGGTAAAACCTAGAAGTATGATCAAATATCAGGGATTGCAACCTCTTCTGGAGACCTTTCATTTCTCTACTCACTTGTAAAGGGTCCCTGAGCTCTACTTTCTCCCTTGGCAAAGCTACTTGGAGCAGGGTGATGGCTTGAAAGTTGGGACAAATTTGCTTCTCTGAAACTGCGCAGGGCAAATGAGATAAATTACAAATTTCACAACAGGGGTGCTGTGTTTGGTCTAATTTACTCCCCCAACCCCTGGCTTCTGTTACTCATCTCCTGGCTAAGGCAGCAGGAGGCAGTGAGTAATTTGGGCTGCTTTGCTGACCTCTAGACTGAAACAGCCCTTGTCTCCTGGCCTGTAGAGTTTAATGTCTCCATCAGCTCTGCGGTGTGGGTCGGTGGTGGCTCGCTGGTGGCGAATCTCTTGCTCCTCTCCACGATCTTGTCTGAGCTGCCACTCCATCTGATCCCTCAGTTTGGACTGTTAGATGCATGGGCGGTTTATAACAAAAAAACAAAAGGACAGGAGGGAATAAAGAAAACAAAAATGGGTAAGGTAGACGACTGAAAAACTACAAGACAAAGAAAAGCGTGAACAGAAAAAACAACTTAAATACAGTGGCATAAGAAAGTGAAGAGAACAAAACCAAAATGAGGATGAGCAAAATGATGGGCTGAAACATCTGAAAAGCAAAAAAGAGAAAGAGAGGAAAAAAGAATGCAAACACTGGTTATGAGGCGCATGCAATGAGGATGCATGAGTCAAACCAACAGCAAGCATACAAGTCATGAAGGATATGGGACACAAGGCTCTTCCTTCCTTACTTGTGCGGTGCAGAAAAGCCATATCCAGTGTGGCAGTTGTGGCAGTTTAGACATGCGCCCATGGGCAACGCTTTAGGCAAGGCAGTCCTTCGCTGGCTACAGAGCTTCTCACTCGCTGCTCGCTTAGGGGAGTGAGCTGTAAGCAGGCTTTTCAAAACACATCACTTAGAAAACTGCATTTGGTTGGGTTCTTTTGGCAAGGCTTTTGAGATCATGCCTGACCCTTTTACAAGAGAGCATAATAAAGACCTCCTCACATTTCTTAGCAAGGCTTCTAATTTACATTTACCAGATTTTTTTTTTTTAATTAATCTCCTTTTTTTCATGGGGAAACACTGATGTTACAGACAAAAACAAGACAGATCTCTTTAACACCAATGGATTAGCCTTTTTGCCACGAGGAACCGCCTCTGAATCAAAGGAGTTGTGCAAATAAATAAAAGAAAAAAAAACTATAAAGTGTTTGTTTAACATTACACACTTAATACACTGCGGGTCTGAAATCATAACAAAGCAGCTGTGAGGAAAATTAGCTCTAGGGTAGCAATTGCCAGAAAGAAAGAGAAACAATAAAGAGAATGAAGGCAAGTAAGAGGCTGACCTACCTGGAAGTCAGTGATTAGTTCCTTCCCCAGGTTACCAATGGGAGAGTCTCGGGACATGGAGGTCATTGTGGATAGGAAACTGGAAGACTCTGTGAGGTGGGGAAGAGGGGAGAGGTCCTCCATCTGCTCCTTAAGGCCCTCTCCAATGTGATCAACCTTTTCCAGGAAGGTCTGAAGCTCCTTCCGGAAAGCTTTCATCCTGGAGTTGACAGTGTCCAGAAGCTCTGGTTCATGCTTATCTTCTCCCCTTTCCCCACCACTTCTGAAATCCTGTTCTGTGGATGGGCTGCTGGTTACGTGCACCTTTGCATCATAAATCAAGCTGTCCGTATCAGTGATAAGGCGCTCCACAGTCCTCTCAAGTCGCTCGGCCTCACGTTTGATGTTAATTAATGACTCGGTGTCCTCTTTCACTCTCATGAGCTCGGTGGAGCACAGGTCACTGACCTCTGATGGCTTCCCACTCCCAAAACCCGACGTCTTCTCATACACTTCTTCGGAGTCACTCTCGCCCCCAATGGGCCCCTCTCTCTTTGGCTGTGGTGGACGACCATCTTCACTGTCACTCTCTTTTTTCCCAGCATCGCTGTCGGCGTCGCTGTCCCTGGGGCTGGAAGTGCGCAGGCCCAGGTGAGAGGCCAGATCGTAACGCTGGACGTTGGACATCAGGACCCTGTTCTCATACTGGAGCTTCATCACTTTCCCGCTCAGCTCATTGATTTGTGACCTGGCCGACTTCAGCTCCTCTTGCAAGGTCCCACCACCCTTGGATGCTGCATCATCCAACCAGCCTGGCTCTTGGCCCGGCTCAAACTTGAATTTGTTCAGCTCATTCGTTAGCTGCTTGTTGTGATCCTCAATTTCAGAGATTGACCTCCTCAGCAGCTCTGCTTCCTCTTCCACAAACTGCAGGTGCCTGCGTAGCTCTATGGCTGACTCCACAGAGTCTCCGTAGGGCGAGGTAGGAATGCTTGAAATGTGGTCCCTGCTGAGACACTCTTTTTCGTATTGGCACCTCATATCCTCCATCTCAGCTTTAATCCCCCTGTTCTCCACCTCCAGTTCCACTATTTTTCTGCCCAGTATGTTGGCTTCCTCCTCCACCAGCTTCAAACGAAGCTTCAGCTCAGCCTCCCTGGTGCTGGGTGGGCCCCCTGCTTCCCCAGTAGGCAGCGGACTGTCCACATCTCCATAGATGGACTTGTACTTCTGGAGCTCCTGCTCCAGTTCGTCCTTCTCCCTGCCCAGTTTGGCCATCTTCTTACGCATCAGCGCTGCCTCCTCTTTGGCAAACTGGAGCTGGCACTTCAAATCAGCACTGTCCTCCTGCCAAGGATAATCACCCCCCCCAAACCAAGATTATATTACAATAGAAGAACAACCAGCAGCTTATTTTCCAAAATCTCCACTTATCCACCCTCTGAGCTGTATCTGTTAGGTATGCAAACAATTCACAGACACAGCTGCACAAACCACACAGTTGACACATTTCATGGCTTGGTCTTGGTTAAATTGGTGAAGCAGCTTGACCAGAGTTAAAGAGGGAAAAAAAAAGTGTGCCTGTGCAAGTGTTCAGTGATGCAAGAGTGCTAACACAATGTTTTTTCTCAAATGCTGAGTAAATTTTGTGGAAAATAATGACTCAAACGAAAAGGTTCTATGATTTCCTGGCACTTTTTGTTCCATTCACTTTTTGTTCCATTTACCTTTAATGACACGCTTGTTCCCCTTAAGCACCATGAAACAAATGAAACAAAGACTGCTCAGATGAATTTGCTCCTCATAATCTCAAATTTTGTGCTCCTTCAGCTAGAAAGCACAACAAAGGTGTGCTAAACTGTATGGTTGCCTTGAAAAGTGAAGATTTTAGTTACTGTGATCTCATAATGCTGTGAAATAGACGAAGTTCCTAACTTGCTTTCCAAATAGGAAGCACACTGTTGTGTCTACTGCTGTTATTATTAGGACAGAGCAGATTGTGATCTCTGTTTCTGGGATGAACAACTGTTCACAAGGGAGATGGGTGAAAACATGTGAAAAAGGGAAGAAAAATTCATTAAATCGTGTTTACACCCAAATCCATCCCATGTGAAAACCTGCATTTTTCAGGAAGTACCAGGGTATTGAATGGCTGTTTGGGGTTTTTTGTGCATGTCGGGTACTGCATCTCATCTCAAATGAAAACTCCAGTGTATATTGTGCTGAAATAAGAGACAAGGTTAAGTAAATTCTAAGCCAATGAACAATTTCTTTGCATGAATCACTCTTATGCATTGTCATGGAGATACAGGCACTTGGCCTCAAAAGAGACACATTTATCAGCATTAGCAGTATAATGGAAGGCAGGCTTTGAAAGATGATCTCCTGAGACAGCAGATTTTATCGTTGTTGGTAGGCCATGTGGACATATGTGCAATTATATATGGAAACTTCACTTCAGTCTCCGGAGCACTGTTATCTTTCGCAAGCACCATTTTGTTTTCATTCCTAATAATGGAAACCAAATTCAGAGGAAAACACGACTGACTTTAATTGTTCACCCAGATCAGGCTATGAAAAAAAAAATTACAAAACTAATTACAGCTCAGTAATCTGAGGAAATTATTTAATTTCTATAGCACGGATCCTAGCACACTAGTCTTCTATGTTACCTAGATTAATTTTGCCACATTCTATATACACAAATATAATTATGACTTAATTTCAGCTAATAACTAAACAGACACAAAAGTGTTTGGTTGTATACTTCTGAACCCAGTTTGCTTTCTAATTGATGCTGCCTGCTGCAGGTTGCCACTTTAAAATGCTAAAGAGAAAAAAATGTTAAATTACATGTTAAAAACATGATAGAGGTAAAAATTAGTCAAACTTTTTGTTAATATGTGTTTTTATTTGACAACCAAGAGCCAAACACAACTGCAATCAGCTCATGGGTTGATTAAAATTTTGGTCATCATGTCTCTGGCATCAGAAATATAAATTTTAAACTAATTCAAGCAAGGTATTTATGATTGATTAGAAGCAGAGCCTTTAGAAGATAGACTTTCTATCCTCTCTATTGTCACCTTGCATACACATTTCTCTTTTTCATACATATATTTATAAATTGCTTTTCTCTTTAAAACTCAAAAGTGCAAATTAAGAATCAAATTAAAACCTGGCAAAATCCTATGCAGCCTCTAGGCAGTCACTCTGAATTTTGGTTGCTCTGGCTGGATAAGATTGTATGATGAAATCATCAACTTTGTCCAGGGCTGTGCAACACATTACCTCTGTTTTTCCTATCACGATGAATCAGTTCATCCCCAGAGCTCAAGGTTTTGCTTTTAGAGAAATACAAAGATCACAAGGAAAGGTACAGCCAGACTAGTGCTGCACATCAGAACTCACAGGTGGGGTGATTGCTCCTGGTTATTTATTTATTTCTCTGTTAATAGCTGGTCTGACATTTTCTTTATTCTGTCTTTGTAATCCTGCATTCTTTACTCACTCCTTGTCTGCCTTTGGCTGCAGGAGCCCAGCTGTCTGTGGCAGTAGCTGGTGCCTTGCACCTCCCTGGCTGGAGCGATGCCTGGCTGAAGGGGCATTGCCTGCCCCGTTCTCTGCTCTGCCTGGAGCACCAGGGCCCTGTTGCCACCCTGGGCTCAGGGGGACCTCCAGCCAGACACCCACTGCCCTCCAGACAGTGCAAATAACAGCACTTGGGACAACACACTCAGAGCTTTGAAGCTTTTGAAGAAAAGGGAAAGGCTGCGATGTGTTCAGGGTCAGGGCCCCAATGTTTTTGCTCAGCATCACTGCACGATTCAGTGCATCTGTGGAGGTAGTGTGCTATTATTGCAGGACAAAACCACTTTTAACTCCTTTAATGGCATCACTTTATTGCCAGGTTTTGTCTTAGCTATTTAATTTTTTTTAAAGGATCAAATTTTCAAGTTTTGTTTTTTCGCAAGAGCTGAAACAAGCAAGATTTTTTCATTAAACAAACACAAGCCTCATACAAAACAACAGAGCTGATGGATGGTAATCTTGCCTGCTAAATATGGATCCCATCTGGAAAGGTGAGAAAGCTCTAGATCTTCCTCACTTCCCTGCCAGGGAACATCCCATTCCCCTGACAGCATTTTTTCCAAAGGAAAAGAATGGTCAGGAGAGATTTATCAGCCAGATCTAAGCATGCCAGAAGGGTAGGACTCCAACCTTCATGCATCTGTCCCTCTGAAACTTTGTGTACAGAAATATCACTGATTTCTTGATCAGTTGAAACCAAGTAGAAACAGTGAGAGAGTGAGACACCCACACAGGCAAAGCAGAATTTTGACATATAAGGCAAACTAAAGAAAGGCCAAGTCACTGAAACTAAGAATAGCTCATTATTAGTTAAATTGTAAATGAAAAGACAGGAGAGTGGAAAAAAGAAAAAAGATAGAGAATAGCCTTTCCATAGCTTTGGAGGAACAAGAGGCTCAAATCCCAGGGGCTGAATATGGGCGATGGCCTCCTAACTGTATTAAACATTCAGTATGTGCATGCTTTCCTAAAATGTGTACAGAAGGCAAATCATAAAGAAAGAAAAGAAGGAGCAGCAGTGCAAAGATGTGACAGTCACGGTGCTCTGTCATGGACGTTGAGAGATCATTAAGAATAAATGGGAGTTAATGATTACCGATGGTGATAATTTGCATGCAATTGCACTGCAGCTCTGCATGGCACTTCAGAAGGATGTTAATGGGTAAAAAAAGGAGAAGAAAAGAGCCCAGATCCTTCCCCACAGAGTCTGCTCTCTAATTTAGACAAATGTAGAATGTGGAGATAAAGAAATGAAATGCATAAGAAATAAATTAACTTAATTATGCAATGTAAATGCATCATGTGTGAGAGATGTGATGAGAATGAAGAGCTGATCAAAAATTCCCCAATACAATATTTCTTTTCTGGCAAGAAGACACAAAGCTAGATAGAGGCCAACACCATCTCCTCTACCACCACCACCACCACCAGCGCAAGGGAACTGCCAGGCAGAAGACTGGTAAGCAATTTTGGGGTTGCAGGTCTGATGACAAGGCAGTACAACCAGCACCCAAGCATCTGGCCGAGTGCCAGCACTCCTACCTTGCGCTGGAGAACCACTTTTCTTTGTGGTTTGCCTGGTGCCTGGTATTTTCCAAGAAGCTCCGTTTTGCAATTCTGCTGAATAAAAACTTTTTTTCTTCAATACTGCTAGAGGTGGGAGAGTGCTACTATAAATTCTGCTTTTACACAGCTTCAAGACAATCAACTCCATGGGTATTATTTACTTGGTGTGCTCTGTGGTGGGTGTGAAGTTCCAGCTAATTTTCATGACTTGCAGTAAGTAAAGCTTGCAGTAAGTAAAAACACCAGTCTTGCCACATGCTGTATGTATCTGTACACATGTGGATGCACAGAATCTAAGTTTGAGACCTTCTCAGTCACAAAATATATAATGGGTGTTCATTCTAGGTATTTAAGGTATCTGTGCCTGAAGAGCAGCATTTTGAACCTCCTGGGCTGTGTCTGTACCAACCCTTTTGGGCCATGCCCAGGACCTGGCAGCTGCTTGACCAGGTCAGGCATGTGCTGTGATGTGCCTTGATCTCAACCAGCAAATACCTCTGAATGGATGCCTGGGTTTGGAGACATTGGAGATATTGGTAATATCCTACAGTTGGGAGAAAGCCAGGACATGTACATATAGGCTGGGCTATGTTAGCATATAAGGTTATTTTCGGTCTTTTTTACCCTAACGAGTTGGTGAAGAAAACTGAATGGCCACCTTGCAGAGCGCTGATGCAAAGGTTTTCATTTCCAGCCCCAAGCCCTTTGCTTGCAGGAGTTATGGTGTGTGTGTAGAGGGTAAAAGTTTTTCTCCCCATGTGGCTTCTGGGATCACTTCTCTTTGTTGAGAGAGGTGCTGAGCTCACACTTAGTTACTCAGTTCATTTTGTGAAGTTAATTTTGTTAATTTTGTGAAATCTTTTTAAGGCTTTCCAAAGCAAACTGTAGCTGCTCTTAATGCCTGGATTTGGGCAGAGGAAGCAAACACGAGAATCCATTCTCTTTGCACAGTTCTGTATTTCCAGGAATGAGGAAAGGAAGGACAGTGCTGCTCACAAACCCCTATGGACACAATTGTGCCTTCCTGTAGCTTCCTCTGTAATTTGCATGTGTGTGGGCATGTGCATATATTTCATCTCTGTATTTTACATACTTGCAGAAAAACAAACTCTGACCTGACTGACAACCTAAATAACTCTCCATAGCAAGAACCTCATTTTAAGGTATGATTAAGCCATGCTTGTGTCATCTTGGCCAGGACACCCAGTCTGCTGTGGCCTGGGAAAGCAGGCTGAAGAGCCCTGGCCACTGGCCAGTCCCCCAGTATGCCCACTCAGCTGCCTGCCCTACCCCCTCAAGTTCAACATCTTGTAGTGATTTATGATGGTTTCAATTACAAATCAATGGACTTTAGGACTAGACAGCCCCTAGGACTCGGCTGTGTATGCTGAGCCTGCCGAGGGGCAGCAGGGGAAGTGCATCCCTTCTCTAATGAAGGCACAATGTCCCTCCTGGCTCCTTTCCCAGCAAGGTGAAATACTATCCCCACCTCCCTGGCTATAAACAGTAACTGTGCTGGGAAAGGCTTTAACTCCTACAGTCAGCACAAAAAGCAGAGGAAACCAGGCAGACTGCTTTCCTGAGAAGGACTGACCAACGAGATTTAAAATAAAACCCATGTCCAAAGAGACTGAGTGGGAAATTGCGCTCTCTGAGGTACCTCAGCTTTGGGGAGCACAAGTTCCTGCAACATCAGGGAGATCAAAGGAGATTTGAGAGCTCGAGAGGTGTCACTGCAGTGTGTGAACTGCATTCCTGCTAAGACCCTCATTAGCACAAAACCTTTGGCACAGTGTATAAATTTAGTCAGTCCCTAAGCTGTGATCCAATTATTTTGTGAGGCAAGGTGATTTGCTCCTCTTGTAGCAAACCTGCAGCCTCAATCAATGGATACAAGCACAATGAGCCTGAGAAGCTGCACAGTTTAGAGACTGTACTTTTGTCCTAAATTGCTTCTACATTATCTCTGGGAGGTCTCAGTAGATTAAGGCCTAATTGCACTCAAGTTAATATACCTGATGGCCCTGTCAAAACCCATAAAAATAAATCTTGAGTTGTATCATGTGATTTTTGCTCAAAGTTGCATGTTCATGGAAACCATACCTGGGTAAATGTCTTCTTTTCTTTGTGGATTTCTCTGCTGCCTCTCCTCTTCAGGGAACTCTGCAACAGAAAAAACACTGTGTTATTGATAAGCTAAATGCAAAGCC
This sequence comes from Ammospiza caudacuta, assembly GCF_027887145.1. Lineage (NCBI taxonomy): Eukaryota > Metazoa > Chordata > Aves > Passeriformes > Passerellidae > Ammospiza > Ammospiza caudacuta. The sequence goes on from NC_080593.1 coordinate 103,637,485, forward strand.
TGCAAGTTTGGCAAGTTTCACCACTATACAATTAATTAAGGAGAGAGAAAGAATATTCTCCTGAACAGCTGGGGATTTAATTTTTCATAATAATCCTTAAAAAGAACAAGATGATCAGGTCCTTATCGGTGATTCTTTTAATGTCCAAAATTTCCCACCAAAATAAGGAATAAAATTAGTTAAAACTTCTATGGACCACCAAAATTTTTGGCTAAACTTTCTTTTTGCATGGGGCAATGATTCATGTTTGATTAATCCAGGGCAGAAGTCCGAGAATCTTACTCACAGTCGATGTGAAACACGTGGTGGAAACCTCAGAGGAAAGCAGCCCCCCAAAAAATAGGCAAGAACATGCATGTTTAAACTATGTGGCATAACATTATTTATTAATCCATGCTAGCAAGCATACTGAGGAGCCCAGATAAAGACCAGATAATTCTCCAGATATTTTTGAATTTACTTCATGAACCAGATTTCATTGGTTTTGCAAATCTTTATATCCCTTTATAAGAAAATATTTTTAAGACAAGGAAATGATGTCAGCATTACTGCTTCACTGAGAAATCTCTAATTTCCCAAATGGAAAAGCACAGTGTTCATGAGAAGTGAGAGGTAGAGCACCATCAGGATGTTACCAATGTTTATTTGTGTGTCAAGACTGGTTTCCAAACTAGTATGAGCTGGGCCTATTTAGAAAAGGCATACATTTGACACTTATCAGGTTGAGGGGATCAATAGTTATCAGAGAAAAAAAAGGCAGAAAGCTGGGAACTGCAGAGTTTGAATTGAAAGCAGGCCATGTTGCTTTGACTGTGCCCAGAGCCTGAAGGCCGATACTCCCCAGATCCCCTCGATATTTTGGGGTTTTTTATTTATTACTTCTGTTTATATTTGCTCTGTGGAGGACAATTTCCAGCTGAGGTAAAGCCTAAGCTGTCATGGGTTGCCCACAGTTGGCAAGATGGGTTGCCCTGCTCCTCTGGTCCATGTGATGGAGCAGTGTCCCGGGACCAGAGCCCGTTCCCATCCCAGGTGAGTTAATCCCAGTCTCTGTGACCCACACTGACCCAGCACTGCAAACCAGGAGCAAAGAGGAAGGGACAGGAGGGAGAGGCATCCTGTTAGTTAGCTAAGTCCAGCCCCGTGCCCAGCCACAAGCTGGCAGAAAACAAGATGTGAGCTCGGGGACCAGCACACACACCACACACAAATCTGAACCAAAAGCTTTCCCTGGCTTTGTGGTTTCTGCCTGCTCAGCTGTGCAGCTACTGCATGCTATAATTATTGCACACAAAGACAAATCTCTCCTTCTACTCTTTGTTTTACACAGATAAGTAGTTAAAACCCATTCATACACAGCACCATATGCCCAAGACATACTCAGTTTATTTTTGCTAATCTGCTCTCTACTTTAATCCAGTGATTTCCTATAACTAATGAAGCTGAGTAAGAGAAATGTCTTTTTCTGGATACTGAAACAGTTCAATAAAAAAAGACTTTAAACACTAAAATCATCATATGAAAACCTGTTACACAAGCTTAGGCAGGATAAACAGTTACTGTTTTCTCTCCCTTTTTTTCTTTTCTTTTTTTTAATGTGGTGTTATTCTAGAAGCTGATATGCAACTGAAAGCAATCACCAGTCAGCAGCATCACTCCCAGGCACACAAGAGGGGTCATTCTGGTTGAATAGAGATGGGGCATAGCCCTGGTCCCCATATGTGACTTCTTTTCCGTGTGACTTCAAGCAAGAACAATTGGGCTGAGAGGAGTTTGTCTGGATACTGCATATAATTTGTAAGCCCTTAGAGTCAGGGATGAGGCTATCAAATTCTGTAGAGGCCTCAATGCCCAGTTGTAGCAAGTAGCTACTCATCATGCTAAAAATGAAAAGCCTTGTGCCAAATGCTAAAAACCTCTTGCTCTTACCTGTAGGTAAAAGGTTTCACTTGGACAAATCCAGCTTGAGAAGCTAAGGGATACAAACACACGGACTATGGTGTGCAAGATAAAGTAGTAAAGACTTTGCTGTGTAGTATGGGACAATACTTGGAAAACAAGGGGAAAGGAATTAAAATAATGGTAGATGACATTGATGACAGGCTGAGAAACAGGTAGGTAGCAATCCAGCTTTGGAAACTGTAAGCTCCACTCCTCACTGAAACAATTAATTTCACAGATCCAGACTAACAGGTTTGTAACATATTGCCTTAGATGAGGCCTCATTTTAAGCATTTTCACACTGTGCTGTTTGGATTTGCATAAGAACAACTTTGTAATCAGTGCTCAGGTGGGAGCTTTGTATTTCCATAAGGCAGAGACTCAACCTTAGGCTGAGTCTGTGCTCGGTGTAAAAAAAGATGGGAACATTTACCTTTGGGGACTGCCAGTGGATTACAGGGAGAAACTTCCCTCACATGTATCAGTGGAGGACTTGAATACAAGCATGGCAACAAGGAACTGCCTGCCCAAAACCCACCAAGCCCTACATGAAAACAAGGCAGTATCTCCATTTCAAGGCAGTATCTCCATTTCAGCACTATGGGACCAGGTTACACATGTGTATGAAACACCAACCAACAACAATACAGCTGCTGTTTTAGCTGGGCTAAGGGCAGAGGCTGCTGCTGCTAAAAGCAGGGGAATGTGCTACAAGCTTAAATTATTTAAAATTAAAAATGGTCCAATAAATGAGCATTTCTCTTTGATTTTTTGATGTACAGGAGATTGGCATCAGAAGCTGATATGAATTAGTGCTAGAAGGAACATTTCTATACTACTTTCTATACTCAAGAGACCAGCCAGGGTTGGCTGTCTACCAAGAAGTCTTTCAATGATGGTTAAACGAGATTTTATTAGTCCTTTGGTTAACAGAGTCTCTTAAGGAAGTGGTTACTTGTGCAGATATTTCCTACCTCTACAGTTTCACTGCAATTTATTGATGGACCTCTTGGCTACCAAAGAGAGCTCAAGTATGGAGGCCCAGTGTTTTAAAAGTTAAACTTCCCAAAAGATTATTGGGTGTAGGGATTACAGTATTAACAGTGGAAAGAGACACAATGATTTTTACTTTCCCTAGGAGCCTAGCAGGGATGGGAAGAGGGAATTTGCATTTTCTGGTGAATTCCATTTTTGACAGATCAAAGAAGAGTCCTGCAAACTGAGCAGTGAAAGTGAGCAGTGAAACCCACATGGGGGACAGCAAGCAGGAGTCAATGCACAGGAACTGGTGATTGAGCAAAATATGGAAATAAAATTTGAGTTAAGAGCAATTGTACATGTAAGCACATGATAGACTCCCAGTTTTCATACTGAAGCAAGTGCCGAGCAGGATGAGAATAGAGCTGCAAACAGGCGTTGGTAGAGAAGGATTTGGAAAATGAGAGAACCAAGAGTCCCTAAGAGCTGCCATCCTGTCACTTTATTCACTGCTGCTGAGAGGAGCAAGTAATTTGGGTGGCAGTCTGATATCAGCAGGCAAGCGTGGGCTTGCTATCATATGTGCATCAAACTGAACCTGCAAAATTCAGTAGCCAGTCACTGCAGTGACAATGTCTGCAACTCAAAAACAGAGAGGCTGGGTTGGAAAATCCAGCCCTGAAGGCAGTTTCTATTACTGTGATGTGTGAGGAATTATACACCAGCATCACTGGCGCTTATGAGCTGTATAAATAATGTTCTGTGCCAGTGATGGTTTGCTACTGATTGCTTTGAAATGGATAATCACAATTTTCATTTGCATGCATTAGAAGATACTGCCTGTGAGGGACCTGACAGTATTTTAAAAAATTATGCACAATTGACAGAATCCTCTTGCTCCAAATCCAGCAGTAGGTGAAGCAGACCACTTGCAGATTACCAGGAACTGCAAGGCCAACAGCTTCAGAGCTGCACATTGGCATTTCATAACAAGAACTAAATTCTGGCTAGCTGTTGGGGCCTCTCATGTTCAAGAATGAACAAACCATCCAGAGGGACATAATCTCTGCCCCACAGAATGTGACTCATCAAGAGATCCTGCCAATGGACTGACTTTTTCATAGCACTTACTCTCCAAGAAACACCAGTGGTTTAAATGAAGGTAATTCTGCTTGGCATCTATGTGAATCAGAAGAAAACCAGATCCTCTTGTTAACAGATGGTCAGAGGGTGGATTTATCCCCAAGAGATGTCAACCAGTGTTCATTAACTGCACCACTAATCAGGAACACTTCACTGCAAGCGTATTCCAGGCACTGTGCAGTACTGCATATGAAGATTCTGTCAGGAGATGAAAAAGGAAGGGGATCTCCATGTTCCTTCTCCAGCAAACCTCCTCCACACAAATGAAGCTCTGCTGGCCACTGCAGGTTGTTTCCCTCTTAACTTTTTGCAGCTTTGGACTTGCCAGAACCTGACACTGAGGACATGCACGATTCTCCTTCATCTCACTGTTTTAGAGCTCTCCCTGTTTGTCCAGTCTTGCCGATAAAAGAAAAAAACCTTTGTGCAAAGTTCTGACACTCTTAAATCAGGGATGAATAAACTCTTCTAAGAAGAAAAAAACATGTCCTGGACAATGACCAGAACCTGTTTCTTTAGAAGGGGCAGATTTCAGCTATCACACTGCGCCGTCCTTTATTGTTACTAGCCCATTTGGGAAAAGGAAGCATTTCCCTTTTCTGTAACAATATCATATATTTAAGGTAGGACAGGGTGACTTTCCATTCTTTCTTTAGCCCTGAAGTGTCTCTAAGTCCCAAGTATTCGACTGAAGATCTGCTTTGCTGCCATCTCATTCTTCTGTGTTTCAACAGCTGCGCAGTGAAAGTACAGCTTTTTCATTGCGAACTCTTGTACATATCTACAGGATGGTTAATGGAACTGGAAAGTACAATGAAATTCTAATTGCTTTTCAATTGCTGTAGGCCCTTGAAAAAGATATCTCACCAGCCCCTGATAAAGCTGGGCTTGACGCAAGTGATCTGTATCTCCATTCACTCCCGTGTGCGTTTCCTTTGCTAGAAACCTCTAAATACCGCGATACTCATCATTCACATGACCTAGCAAAGCAAGCCATGTCTGAAATATCATAAGCATTACAATTCCGGATAAAAGACATCCCTTGAGTAAAAGAGCAGCAAAGCACACTAGCTTTCAGCACCAGCTTAAATTTCCCTAACGCTGCATTACTCTATTGTGCTCAGCTTATGAATAGGAGCCTCTTTCTTTTGCCTCTCACTGTGAACACACCACACTGTCTGTCTCATGTGGCTTCCTGGTGCCCTTCACATGCAGTCTGTGATATTAGCTGCCTTGCTGTTTACAAATAATGCGGTGTGACAGGTCTGGGAGCATGCTGGGGAGGGAAGCAGCAGGGTTGCACCTGCTGTCTGAAGCCCTGGAAGGTTAGACAGCAGCTCTTGGGAGGATGGGAGACAGCTGGGCTGGCTATGTGTTCAGCTCTCAACACTGAGACATTTCACTTAATATTTGGTCAGGGCAGGCTGATGTGGGGACCAGAAACCAATATATTAATTCTTATTAATAAAATAATTATGAAATAATTATGGAAATAATTGGTAAAAGATATAGCAAAGATAATTGATATCAATAGAATAAAATAAATCTAGCAAGAGACAGCTGAGATCCTAACCACGTGTAGTGATCCTAACGTGATAGTGATCCTAACGTGTATCTGCCCAAACATTTCCTAGTAACTTGTTAAATTCATTAAAATATATTTTAAAAGTCCCTGTCTGTCCCATTTTGTTAAGACGTAATTTTATATACATTTTATTACAATTTTATTACTTTTGTCACAATACATAAAGAAAATTATAACACACTGAGATCAGACTTCTCTTTCTTAGGGAAGGGTCTTATTTCAGGTGAAGGAAACAAGAAAGAAGCCAGGCAAATGACTGCAGCTAGTGCTGCTTTTTCCCCTCCTGCTACACTAGTAGAGTGACACTGATGTGCCAGGAGCAAACATCCCTCTGAATGGGATGAACCTCATCACCCCTCCACTTGTGCAGCTGTTAAATGTGAGTTCTGCACAGCACACTGTGCCCATTCCTTCACCCTGCACCACAGGCACGTGTGCTAACCCTCTGCCTGGGCATCTCCTGAGCCTGATGAGGGAACCACTGCCACCACATCCCTCACAATCCTGCCAGGCAGGAGCAGCACCCACACCAACCACAGCAGCAGGCTCCTGCCAGCCCTCTGCTGCTCCAGCTCCCACCCCACTGTGCCTGTAATGCCCATGGTAACCTTTGCTAGAACCACCCACTCTCTCCTCCCCACTGGCACAGGAGGCAGGAGCAGCACCCCAAATTCCTCTGCATTAGCTGAGCTGCAGGGACTGAGCACCAGCCTGCAAGAGGTCCCTTGTCAAGCTGCACCCCTTTGGGAAAGAACTTGTGGAAGAGTCATTCTTTATCCGAGTGGCATGTGCTGCACTGACACTGCCTGAGCCCTCCAATTACCTCGTTAGTGTAATCCCTGAGCAGACAGCCCGTGAAAAATGTGCTGGGCACTGTGTACACACAGAAACAGACCTGTCCTGGAACAACTTGGCAACAGGAATGGTGCTCACAGTCAGCCACGAAACCCCACAGAAAGACACACGCCTGGTGCTCATAGTCCAGGCACACCTCAGCATGCCCAGAGGGAAACAGCATCTCTCACTGTGAGGGCAGGCACCCTGCCAGCCCCTTGGCCAGCAGTGGCAGTTTGGGCTCCCTTCTCCACCTCTCTGGACCAAACAGGCATTGTAAAACTCGCTGAGAAGGTGAAACAACTTTAACAACCATTTTAAAGAATTCTTCTTCTCTCTTGTGATGATTCTTACTGCAGTAGCCTGAGCAAAATAGACAACTGTTGGAAAAAGCCTCTCCTGGCATACCTGCCCTGCCATCCACCATCCACCTGGCGACCTCAACAGAGGCTGATTGTCCTTCCCTCCTGTTCTCCATGAAAAAAAAGCTTCCCCAGAATGCTTTACTGAATGGCACTGCAGGCCAGTTAGTGCTCAGAGATGGGACTGGGAGTTTGCATTCCCAAAGGAAGACAGTATGACAGCATCTGTTGCTGGTCACTGCACACCCTGTAGCACAGCTGACCCATTACAAGTATAAATGTTGTTTGTGTGTTTGTTTGTTTCCAGAAGAAGGGTAAGTAGGCAGTATATACCCAGGGAATAGACACCTGCTGTCCAGTTGCAGAGGTAGAGTCTCCTAATTCTCTGCACCAAGACCTTTTAGAAAGTAATACTATGTAAGCTGGCAGTCCCATTATCAGGACAGACTTCCTGAGGACTGGAGGAACAAACTGGAGAGTTTGGCAGTGAGGGGACAAGGCAGAGCTAGACCTGATTTGGACAGCGCTGATAAAGGGAAGGAGAGAAGCTGAGTAAAGCTCCAAACCTGTATTAGGTCAGGAGGTTACTGCAACCATTTACAGAACTGGGAGGGGGAGAAAACACACAGCTCTGCAATCTCTGTAGCGTTCAAGGTATGGGCCTAAAGAGCAAATTTCACATAACCTGGAAAAAAGAAGATTTTTGGAAATCTTTTTGCAGAGAAAGATATTCACACCTGCACAACATCTGTGCAGTCCACACTAATAGATCAACAGCAACAGGATTGTTCTTTACATTGGGGATGGAAAGGAAAATTTTCCTTGAGCAGACAACTGTGAGTACAAGCATCTTCAATCTCCCCTGGATTAGAGCAATTTGCTGTTTCTATGAAGTATTAAATGAAATTCTAAAGAAGCAGAGAGATTAAAGGCCAACTTCAGTGATCCCCAACAAATATATCCCAGACAGTCTTTGTAATCCTCGGCTGCCCTTCTATTATTTCACAATTTTAAGGACATTGCACTCTGAAAAAGGGGCTTATAAAAACAGAACAAAAAGATCGTCTACCCAGTGAGGTGGTGGAGTCATCATCCCTTGATGAGTTCAAAAAGAGACTGGATGTGGCACTTGCTGCCATGATCTAGTTGAATAGTTAGAACATGGGTTGGACTTGATGATCTTATAGGTCTCTTCCAGCCTTGAATTTCTGTGATTCTGTGATTCTGTGATTCTGTGACAGCAAATTCACATTTGGATAGCTGCTGAGATTTTTGAACTTTGGATAGCTGCTACCCGTGGTGCACTTTCCTATAGATCATTCAGTGCATACACCAATTTACTGCCAGGTAATGGGTGGCCCCCAAGACATTCATATTCAGCAAGCCATAGGAGCCACAGTTCAAGCCCAAATAAAGATAGTTCTGCTACAATGAACAAGGCCATCAATTACAGGAATGAAATTCAAGCCAGAGTGTAGCACTTGTAACTAAGAAACAGTGAAAGCAGGGCAGGCACAAGAGACAAGAAGGGGACAGAGCTCCTCCAAGCATGTCAGTGCAATGTCCACCCACTCTCCCAGCATTTTCTGTGAAGGAAGAGTTGCCCTCATGGGGGAAAAGTGCTAGGCTACCTATGTGCCAGACTGCAGCTGGAAATGGACAGGAGGGAAAGAAATTGTTAGGAGAGCATGTAATTGCAAAATCTGCAGTTCCTTAGTGAAACCAGTACACAAAGATGTGTCAGCAGCAACCCTGTAAATATCAAATGAAAAACTCTACATGATTGATATAACTTCACAAAAATGTGCATAGAAAGGAGTATGACTAGCCCAAGTGGGAACACAGTGCTTCAAACACCAAAATTAAAATTGCACAGAAAAAATTATTAATATTCCATAAATGCTAACAGCTAAACTGTTGTGAAGCATGATTCTGAGGAGACCTCAACCTGTGCAGGTATTTGAGTTACCCTTAACTATTTTGCCAGCTCCTGGGGCTGGATTGTGATTGCCTGGGAATCTCTTTGATTGCCTCTGGGGAGCTGGGGTGACTCTGCAAGTGTGCAGGGGCTGCTCTCTCTCATGCTACTGCTGCTTTGAAGCCTAAAATGAGCTGCCTCAAGCTCCTTGCTGGGATTCAGGGTCTCTGCCTCTGCATACAGAAGGCTGCTCTGACTCTGTGGACAAAAGCACAAAATTAAAGACAAATTGTGCATTACTGGGTGTTACGTGGGGAAGCCAGACCCAGGAGAGGGTCTCAAAGGTCTCAGACCTCTGAGAGATGGGTGAAAGCAGGGCTTGGGACAATGCTTCTTGGTTTGCTCTGCAGATCCTGGGAAGGACAGACAGCTTTTCCATGCCTTGACAGGGGAGCTGGCTGCTCTGAGCCTCCCCATTGCACTGCCTCAGTGCTTCAAAGAGCTGGTTTCTGAGGAGGCAATGGTGCTCAGCACTTGCCCAAAGGAGGAATTCACAGCTTCAACTTTGTTGCATTCATCCCTCTCTAAATGCATCCTACTGGGGGCCTAAGTCCTATACTTTGTTTTGATACAAATTTCTTACAAATGACAATGTTTTATCTGTTCTCTTTTTCAGTGCAGAACAGAAGGAAAAAGAGGATGATCCATTTATAATCCCTCAAATGAGGAAAAGAATTCGTTTCCAGACTTATTTGAGAACTTATCCCACTGTTTTCCTCTCTGCCTTTCTTGCTAATATCAAAACAAGCACAAGAAGCCTAAAATAGTAACACGGGTGCACTTAAAAAAAACACAAACCCGACCCACCTAACAAAACAATAATCATAGCACATTTGCATGCTCTTGTGTGGGGTGAGCTGCAGTCACACAGCCAGGGCTGGTTTCAGAAGCTGCTTCTGGATAAGAAGCCTTCTACCCTCCAGAAACTGCAGGATCCACCAGAGCAGTGCAAGGTCACCACAGCCATGGTCACCACAGTCCCAGGACAAGGCAGTGAGCAGGAAGGGACCATGTCTGCGCTGTCAGGCAGCTTGGGAAACTTTAACCATTCCTCTTCCTTTGAGGGAATGAATTTGTAACCCCAGTCACACTGCATGTGGTATTTTTGTTATGAAATTATTATGATAACAAATGAAGACTGACAGCTATTGGGTCCAACCCCAAGTATAGAATAAAATATGAAAAAGGTGAGCAGCACTGTTGACTTCACCAGTGCCTGAAAAAGATGCCAGTCCATGTGTCCTTGGTTGTAACCACACACCAAAACAGGAGGGAAGAGCTTAGGGATCCCTTTGCAGAGCTTGCTGCTGTTGCTGCCTAGTGAAAGAGCTTTCTGAAGATGATTTGCAAACCAGCTTCTGAAAAGTCATTTTTAGACTGTAACTCCAAAGACCTTCTAATCTCTGTGCACTTCTCATGCTGAAGCACATCAGAGCAGGAACATCCTGATGTGCTTTGTATTTGGTTTGCCTACTCCTAGGAACCGCTTCCTATGTGGAAAGCTTTGCAAAGCATTCAGGTAGAGCAAAGTAGCTCCTGCTGGGGATTGCAGGCTGGGAAGATAATCAGGGGAAATACCCTTTTATTATACTTCTTAACCAAAACATAAAGTAGCACTTTGATTTTCTTACTATAAATCAGCATATGAAGTACAGGATTTTACCATATACAAATGGGTAAGTACCTGATACCAGAGTGGAATTTAATTCTCTGCCAAAATCATACCCATCTCTACTTCTTTAATGCCTTTTAAAAAACCAAAAAGCCTCACATTTTCATTAACTTCAGTGAGGCTTGGACTAAGGCCTCAGGCAGCATAAGGCTCTCATTGTCTCCACTGAAACAGGAGTTTGTAGGAGACCAGGCATCATTCAGGGGTTGCTGCAGAGAGGTATCTAATTAGGAACAACTAATCCACGATTACTGTTGTTCTGCTGTGATTAAAAGCGAGGCAGCAGGGATGCCTAATGAAAGGAGGCGACCAGGTCACATCCTGAAGCCCTACCAAGGTCTGACAGGCGAGGATACAAATCTAGGATTATTCTACAAAGCCTGAAGAAAAAGCAAGTGCAGATTTGGTAAGGGACTTGATAAATCTTCACCTTTTTTCTCTGACTAGCAAAGCAAAGCAAAAAAGGAAAAGAAGAGGGAAAACTTCAAACCATGAGCTAAAGATTCTTTCTCTACCACTGGTCAATGCAAGAACTCACAAAAAGCTTTCACTCTCCCAGGAATAACAAAATGGAAATGCCTGGGCTAGATCAGTGGAAGAGCTTTTGAACTGAAACATGGCAGCTAATGGCAGAATAGGCTTTAGACCAGCCTGGCTGCAGGAGAATAATGACTATGAATAATATATATGCATTAGAGTGAATAATGCCAGCCCTGAAGAAGGACTGGCAGAGACCAACAATTTTTTTTAGATCATTGTTTCTCAGATGACAGAAACTATTACCATGAGGAAATCATTGCACTTTTCATTTTTCTAATTAAAACACAAAAACTGCTTCTCTCTACCACTTAATTCACTGCTGGCTTTTTCTGCCTCTTTGGCCACCTGGAAAAAGCATCTCCTCATAGGTAAACTTTCTTTCAGCTGAGGGCCCAAACTCAAAGGGTGCTGCTGTGTCAGTGCTTAAAGTGAGGGCAAAAATAGCTGTGTTAAGGATTTCCACAGCAAAACAACCACATAATTTGAATTCTTGGTGGTTCTAAAGCAGGCCTGTTAAGGTCACTACACCTGGGTACACGCTCTGCCTACTGACCAAGAAGTAAGGGGAATAAAACTGCTTGTGGGACTGATCTTCCCATGTGCCTGCTCATGAACAGGGCCAATTTTACATGGTTATAGGTTTTATGGAGGATTTTGATAAAATGTTCACTTCTAGTCTGTTCTTAGAAGTCTCAGTGTGGTAATTTTTTGCTTATTTGAGAAACCTGAAGTCCCTGGATCCTTTTGTAAGCTCTTTTCTAAGATCCTACCAGTCGTGACGCCTCAAATATTGGGAGGGACAGACAAAATAAAACCACAGGCAATTAGCAGCTGGTCTCAAGCAAGGCATCACTTCCACCACTTACCTCTCCTTCCCTGGCTGCCCTACCTTGCCAGGCTCCTGAAGGGAGCTCTGAGATATACAGAAATGGAAAAGCATCCATTTTTTCTCTCTGTAAATCACTAATTGGACTCTGCTTATTTGGATCAGCAAGTGAGGAGTGAAAGCCCTCAGAGATCCACAGCAGCTCTTCAAAAAAAAAAGCCCAAAACCAGGAAAAAAAGAAAAAGAAAAAAAATAGAAGAAGGTAGGAAATAATTGAGGGAAAAGTTTGCAGCATACATAAAGCACCATGAAAAAATACTGACTATTCAACACTTGCACATCTTCAAATTCATTAAGGGACATGAAGTTAAATAAAAACCAAAGGGATCTCAGACAGGCACACAGCATTTTCCCTCTCCCATACGCAAATACATCCCCATGCTACTTGGCTCACCTGTCAATGCAGGAAAAGCTCTTCCTGGCCACACCAAATGCCCTGAATGACACCCAATTTCCTAATCTGGCTTTGTTATTTTCTCCTTATTTTGCATATAACTAGAGTATGAATTTATAACATGTTTTCATTTACATAGGAAAACTGGAGAAAGCAGTTTGTGCCCCAGAAGGAGACAAAGAAACTTGAAATAAATGTAGATCCAGAATTAGGCAAAATAAAACTCTCATTGGCATAATTATTGTTAATGACTTGGAACTGAAACTCATTTGGATGAATCCTCTTTAGATTTTGCCTAATAATTTCCCTAACTGTCAACCTAAATATGGCAGGTTTTAGCCAAATAGTCTAGCCTTATATGAAAATAGACTAGAAATAAAAGAAATAAAATGAAAGTTTGCTGCAGCCTAAATTCTAAGAGGAACAAATTATTACTTTTATTAGAAGGCATATACTTCACTGAAATCTCCTCCCCACTTTTCAGATAATAATAAAGCTACTTACACTTTAGAAATAGCAAATGATTGATTCTGACTGGTGCTTAGAAAATAGTTAAGGTTTTTAACCTCACTTTTGCCACTGGGCTCTCTACAGCCCAGTGTACACTCTGTCACTCATTGCTGTGATTGCAGCAGTGCCTTGCGGACACTGCAAGATGAAAAAGGTGTCTCTACATTCCTTCCAAATGGTTTAGCAGGGATTCTCCTTAAAAACAAAACTTCTTGAACACCATTCAGCAACACTGAGACACAAAAAGGGTTTTGGCCACAAATGAGAGAAAAATAATATCAAAATAAAACTAAAAAACCTGATCCACCCACAACCCAAATTCAATACCCCTTTCAATTTCTGCAGAGCAAAGTGAATCTCTAGCATTCACTGCAGCTATTCATGCTCCAAAGTGGTGCTGCCTGTATTGATGTGAGTGGTTCATTATTCACCCTGCAAGGCATCCCACTGACCTCACCTCTGTAGGAACTGCAGAATCACAGCCCTATTATGGGCAGCCCCAATATTTATGCACACTTGTCAGATTTCACACAGCTCCTCTGAATGACATGCTCTCCTCTGCTCCTGCCTTTCTTCTCTTTAGGCTCTTCTTTCTTTCTTCTGCCCTCTAACTTCTGTGTGCCTTTTCATAGTAAGTGTGAATTTAACCAGTGAGCCTCCCCACAAGCTCACACGTAGGACTGTTCAGCTCTCACAAGCAGCTCTGGACATGTTCATTATGACCCCAGGCTGAAATATTCAGTCACACAATAAACCTGTGAGGCCAGCCAATGCTAAGGAGCTGAGCCCAGGGTAAGGGCTGAGCCCAGGGTAAGAGCTGAGGGAGTGGAAGATTTTTAAAACTTTGCAATTACTGTCTTCAAATAGTCTGCAGAAAATACTCCAGGCCTCCAACTGATTGTAGTTCCACTAAATATTTTAAAAAGCTGCTTTGACAAGATGTCCTCTGAACCCACTGCTCTTCTTCCTGTTTTTTCTTCTAGAAACAGTTTTCTCCACAGATGCAGGGAGCTCTGATTTCCCTAAGAATAACAAGGCTTTAATAGCAGAAGATTGGAGATTAGAAGCAATGCCAGGTGTCCCTGCACGCTGCATGCAGGGAGCAATGTCCCCAGTGCTGCTGTTGCATTAACACATTCCCAGCACAGAACAGCACTTCTGGATACATTTCACAGCAAGAAACAGCATGGGGCCTAATGTGGGTATAAGCTCCAAAAGCAGTATTTTCCTTTTGGCTGGATTTTAACAAAGAATGTGAATGCATATAGGCTTTTATAATCTGAATGTTTCTATTCCAATCTTTTCATTCAAAGGCCTATTTTTTCTCAAACACTGATCATGAAAGAAGAACCTAAAACCCAACCAGTCCTTTTCTGAATCAGTATTCTGGGTACAACAGTGCAATAATATCACCTAAGGGGTTACAATTTTTAAGAGCATCACTAGCTCTTACATTGTTACTTGGTTATTTCAGTCTTTTTGAAATGAAAACAAAATAACACAAAAAATGCAGTTTTGAGGTGTTTCTTAGGATACTGGCTTGGTACTATACAGTCAGATGGCTGCTCCCACATTAGAAGCAAGGTGATATTTTCAGCTTTTCTGGCAATTTTTTACTGTTTTATTTCCTTATGCTCTTTCTGTCGATTTCCTATCTGTCAGTGTTTCACCTCATAGAGATTAACTGATATTTCAGACTCCATTGAAGCCTCTTTGTCCTCTCCCATGTGACACAGTAGCTGAATATTGACAAAAAAGGGCAACTAGCAACAAAGTGGCCCTAGAGCCCACACTGCTGATGCAAATTTCTTCAAATTATGAGCTCTAAACCTCATTATGCTTGGATGTTTGTGCAAATGTGCCTGGTCTTTCTGCACAGTTGTAAAAAGCTGGTAAATGAAGAAAAGCGATATTGATTTTTCTCTCTTCCTACAATTGGATATTTATGATGCAAACAACCCCTAAAGTACATAGACTTTCTTGAAGAGCCTTGAAGAGGCTGCACTGTCAGCAGAATCCCAAAGTTCAACTGCAAAGGTCAGGCAGACACATAGAAAAAGGAAGAAAAATGTCCTGGGACAACACACACTTTGGATAAGAACAAGCAGTTTATTCTGCAAGAGAGGTCACAATTTAGATTTCTTTGTAGCTCCCCAAAATGTCCCCAAATTTGCAGCAAATGCAAACATGGATGTGGTAAACAAGAATACTGAGATTTTGTTTAACACCAATTTCTGTAGGGTCAAACATCTAGCGTGCAGTTTGCTCATATATGTACCTCACAGAATTTTTGCAAGGATTAAATCTTTGCAAGGATTAATCTTTAAATCTGTGTTTTGAAAAGATCTGCATATCATATTTAGAGTAACAGCTAGAGTTAAGGTCACTTGATAACTTGCCAGGCAATAGGAATTAAAAGATAAACTGTTGTGTAATTATCTTATGCTGCATTTAGAAAAATTCTCTCTTATTATCCTGGGATAAAACCTGCATATAATTTGTCATGAATTAAAAAACACGCAAGTATTGAAAATAAATATACCTTAGACAGTTCCACAGTTACACAAACAACAGTCACAACTTATTCTTTGATTCCATTTGATGTTGCACCACACTGCAAACACATGTGTAATTTCATGTTGTGACAGTGTGATGGGTATCCTGGGAATGAGCCAAACTCAGCATCAGTGTTAAGGTGCAACCTGGCATGACCCAGGCATGATATGCACAGCTGCTGCCATAGGGATGGAGTTCATTGTATTAAACTGGGAATGTGCCAGGTTTGCACCTTCCTGGTCAGTGTGTGCAGTTCTGCTCCTCTGTGTAATTGATTACTGCTGTCTTCTTGAATGTGAACCATTAAATCAAAGAGAAAGTTTAAAAGTGGCGGTATAGATAAGGAGTTTGCCACAAAATGCAGCTGTTTTACAGCTCTGAGGGGCTACTTCTCAGCTGTGGCTCTGAGGTCAGAACTGCTCAGGTCTCCCTGTTTTAAGCTCTGAAAAAAAGATAAGGACCTTCAAAAAGAGCAGTATGTTGAGGCCATTAGAAGAGGCAGGAACTGGTATGAAGACTCAAGCAGAGAAACAGGCATGCCACAGTGGAAAAGGAGCTTATTCTAACTGGGAACTCTCCTTGGTGACCTCCACTTTTCAATGTGAGACCATAAAGGCTGCTTTGGGTGGAGGATTTTTTTTCCAAGTCCCTTCTTTTACTTATTACCAGTGGCTTCCCAACAGCTTGTAGGGTCCAACTCCCAGGGCTGGATGGCTGCAAAGGTTAGGACACCCACAAAAAACCAGCTCTTTATGCATGGCAAAGGTGTAGCCCAGGAAATAAAAGGTTTGCAATCTGGAAACCCCCATTAAGGAAAACCCCAAGAAGAGATCAGCTGTAAGGCAAACCTAGTGACAAAAGCAGGAACAACCAGGGGTTTGTCTAAGTGGAAAGAATGGCATGACTGCAGTGGGGACTACTTGGCACTAAGAGAAAATAAACACTTAAACCACATTTATACTTGGAAGTAACACTACGACTGACCATGGAATCAAGCTGCATCAGAAATTCAGATTGGACATTAGGAAAAGGTTCATCATGGAGACAGTGGCTGACCTCTGGAACAAACTCCCCAGGGAAGGGGTCATGGTACCAAGCCTGTCAGGGATCAAGGAGCATCTGGATGGTACTTTTAGTAATACAATTTAGATTTAGGTGGTCCTGTGAGGAACTGGGAGTAGGACCTGATGATCCTTATGGATCCCTTACAACTCAAGATATTCTATGATTCTAACAATTAACGAGGCTAAAGCCTCCCAGCTGCTGTTGATCTAGCCCGTAACTAAATTCACTCTCCCATGTCCTACCAGTTCTTCCAAGCCACTTCTGGAAAAGCGAGAGAGTGTGTTAGTCAATCACATCATTTGGTAGGGAAATGCACAGTCCTGTCTGTCTGTAATCTCCACATCACAAGAATAGCAAAACACTCTCCCATCTTATCTGCAGACCAAAGTCTGACATTAGTCCCATGCTGGTCTGGGCCCTCAAAGCTCCTGCTGGATTCCCAGGGGTTTTCTGCCCGAGAGATGATTGATTAATCCCCATCCATCTAACAGAAGGTCACCAGCTCACTCCATGCTCTCCTGAATACTGTGCAATCACAGGATTCAATTTAAAGTTTCTAAGGACAAGCAATTGGCTCCTGAGACACTGATCTACTAAACAGTAGGGTGCTCAGCTACAGAATAAAGGAGAAGCAGGAGAGGGCATTTCAGGAGCCTATTGCTAATGAGTGAACCATCTGTCTGTCTTCTTTGTGAAAATTAGCTATTTATTCTGACATTTTCTTCTCCCCAAACAGTTTTTCTGCTGATGACCTTATTATTTTAAAGTAATGTAATCTAATTTTAATGCTAGTACTTGTCAGAATTATTTTAAAAAGCAATAATGATAACTGTAGCTATCTTAGCAAAGAGAAGAATAAAAATGTACGATGCCTCTGAGAGAAAAGGTGCAAGTCCCACCACAAACAAGCCTCACTGGTGATAATTATACTCATTATTCAGAAAGAAAACCATGGCCAGCTGTGAAATGACTGACCAACACTGAATTTTTTGTATGGGATCATTCTTCCATCACAAATGAAAAAGAGATGCTGAATAAATAAATAAATAAAAAAGACTCACTGTTGGCAAAAGCTTAATATAAATACATAAGCTAAGATGGACTCTCCCCGGTCTGCCTTACCCAATTTGTGTCTCTCATAGGAATGTGTCCATTTCAGGACTGCAGACTGTCCTTGAATGCCTCTAAATGTGAACACCATTTTAGCAGAAATGCAAGAAGGGGATACAGAGACTAATTGAGTTGTCTCTTCATCTTCCAGTATCTCTGCTGCAGACATCACCAGCTGCTTCACAGAAATGGGCAAAAAGCCTGATGGTAAGCTCACAGGGATAGTCTTCCAAGCCAGGAAGTCTCCTCCTTATTCTTACCAGCTATAGATTCATTTCAGAACTCAATTGTGAAATTTTGTGGCCCTTCCAGGACTTTCCTTCACAGTTGTTTTTTGGGGCCTTTTGGGCTGTTTTCAAGCAGTGCCATTGCAATCCTAAATCTGAGCAGCTAGGCATTGCCTAGGCACTTCTAGTAAACAAGAATATTCTAAAATGTAAAACACCCTGAGTATACCAAATTTAAAATGACATCTCACCTCATGTGAGTGGTTATTCTCCCTTTTATCTCCTGTCTCAAATCAGCAAGCATGGGCCAATTGAGACCTCGGAAATGAAGTCACAGGGAAGGCAGTTTCTTTGGATGGGCAGATAGAACTTGATAGTATCTCTCCAACCACTTTTGATATTAATTTTAATCTCAGCTGGCCCTGTATTTCTTTGTGCATGGTTTCATGCCAGGCGAAGAACACTGCATTTGGATTCATATTTTTTACTTTTGGTGAGGCAAGCATTTACCCCAAATGAACACTTTGCTAAGGAGCTTTGTCAGCAGCAGCCTTTTCTGATATTTAACCTGAAGTTTGCCAGACGTAGGGAGTGAAAGGAGAGATTTATTGAGAAAGGCTGATACATCCTGCTGCCATGAAGGTCTTGCAAGTACACACAACTCATAATTACATGTGACCCCTCTTTCTTCAGCCTGATGCTGTTCCCATCAGCCTTTGAGATGCCTCTGACATACAACAAAAAGAGAGATAATGAGCCCTGAGCTAGTACTAACCTAACACCTTTGGGGTGCACACCAGCCACCAGAGATCAGCAGCAGAATAACGGAACAACTAAATAACAGCAGAATGTACAAATCAAAGTGGTACAAGAGCTGTATCTTTTTTAAAAATTTCTCTTTAATGAGTGCCATCCTAAGATGAAAAAGCTGGTCATGTCTAGCTTGTACAATGGGTTAAAGCACTGCAAAATCTTTCTCAAATCAATCAACAGAAGACATACAAAAAAGGAACTCTTGAGGGAAACCAAACTGGAACGAACTTCTCTTCTGATGGTAAAGATTGAGTGATTCCTGCTTATCTGGTGGTTTATCTAAAGCACCTTGAGTATGTCCAGTGGTCTCTAAAGGCACTGTGGACAAAGAAGCTCCAAGCAAGGCTGCTTCACTAAGAGGGGACTTTGAAAATCATGTTGTTAGCATTCATCTGTTCCTCATTACTCCAAGACAATATTAAATCTGAACAGAACTGGAAAATTGTACCTCCTACACAGACATTTTTTCCTCCTTATTGTCTTTCCAAGTCCTGAAAATGCAGCTGAAGGCGTGAACAGCTGCAATACTGGAAGCTACACATATGCTGCTTATACAGTAGCCATGCTGGAATAACCAGAGCATGATGCTACACTTTTTTCAAGAGGAAGAATTTCAAGAGGGAACTGGTTAAGCAGATTTTCCTACTCTTCTAAGAAAAGTGACTGCTCCAGGGCCATGTGTTCATCAAACAACAGGACACATATTTCTGGTTTTACAATCTAGTAGGAGATGCTAAAGGCCTAAAACCTTCACAGCAACTCAGAGTATGTCTCAAAGACTCTGTTCTGAGTTTTCCCTTCTGGGAACATTAAAATCATGATAATTTGGTTTATTTTTATTTGTATTAAGTGATGAACCCAAGTGTAATTGATGGCATTGTGACATGGGGAGGAAGACTTAAGAGCCTACTGGCTTCCACTACCAGAGTGCTCATTTTATTTGGTCTGAGAGTGACTGACCTGGAAATATAAATGCTATTGTAATAAAAAAGCTACAGCTCAAAAAATGAAAAAAATTAAAGAACAAAAAATAAAGGTACAAGGTTGTCTGACTAAAGGCTTTATCACAATAAGCATAGACACCTGGAGAGGATCAGAGAAATGACAAGGGGTGGAGGAGCCCAAATAACTGAATCAGTGAAATCAGAGCGTGACGAAGAATATTATTGAACTGTTCTCCCTAGAATGAAACCCATGAAGAGCTGAGGGAAAGAAACTTTCTTCTTGGACTTCCATGCAGAATATGAGGGTTGCTGCCTAAGGGGACATAGGGCTAACTATGGAATGTAGGAGGAAGGAAATTTGTGACTGGTGTAAAACTTATCCAGTTGGCAGTCTGTCGCTCTAGGAAATGCTGTATTTTGCAGATCTGGTTAAAGTGGGCAGAGAAATAAAATTAGGGAGAGAGATGGTGCAACTAGACAGTCCTAACACTTATTATCTTTTTCTAGTTGGATTGCTTATATATCTTCCTGCATGTGCCCGCAAAGTCATTAAGTACATAATGGCTGTACGTCCTCTATACCATACACCTGCATATTTTATTTATAAGACTGAATAAAACAGCACAGATGCTTTTACTTATTGATTACAGTCTTTACTGGCTGTGTTCAATTTCACTTCAGCATCTCTTTTTGACATTAATGGGCTGTAGTCAGGCTCACCTATTCCATGCTCACATTGAGCAAAAGACCTTACCACGTAAGTTTCCAGGAATAAGAATTTATTCAGAGAAAAAGGATGAATGGGAATCACATGCCTGTTTCCAAAACTGGAAATCCCATCCTGAAGCTTCTGACATTCTGGAGAGGAACCCAACAAAATCTAATATTACTTCAAGCCATGAATGTCAGCTTACAGAGGGACTGTGAATCAAGAATTGTTCCAATGGGTTAAGAAAATACACAGCTTCAAAGGCCTAATTGTACCCCTCTTCATATAATTCACCAGTATAGTCAGACCATGAGAATCACAGGAATTTAACTCATTCTGGCTTGAAATTATGCTTTCAATGCAGAGCACCAGGTGCAAATGGAAAATGTCTGGAACAACCTCTACCAGAATGTAAAAAGCAACTGAGCAGAAGACAAAAGCCAAGGTTTTTCCATTTTAGATCTCATTACATGAGGTCTCTCATGCAGGAGGCCAGCATGAAACTTCTTGGTTTGCAGAGGTACATCATCATCACTAAATTAAGAGTCTTAATGCTGCAGCCATGTTAGAGGAGAAAACTGGAAGTGAAGAGACTGCAAACATTGCTTGTCTTTTCACAGGTGGCAATACCTTCTCCTGACTCATGCATATGTAGGAGACCTGCCCACAGACCAAGTGTAAGCAGGAGCTTCCCAGTAAGACCTTATTACAATCTCTTTCAGTGCATGCCCATAAACAAGTTTGTCTTCCTGGCATAAGTCTTTTACATTATATTTATGCTCCACTGCATGTCTCAGGAAAACACCAGAGGGTTTATCAGTGCTAAAATTTCAGATATACTACCGCCAATGATTCAGAAAATTACTCATTATCTTTTAAAACAGTTAAGGTAAGCTTCATTTTTAAACTGTACATTCTTTATAACAAAGAACTTGTCTTCTGCCTTTTCTGTGAAGTATTTGGGATATTTTTGGGCCTCATAAAATTATAATAACACCCTCACAATCGAGGTAATGAAACTTGGCATTTTATAATGGTGTCTCTTATTGAAAAAATGTTTCAGAAAATTTGGACATACCTGCCTCTACCTAGAAGTTTTAATTATAATAAAAAATTATTCTACTTTGACACTTCTTGATTTCACCCCTTTCTACATTTAAACGGATTTTCACTTTAAATCAGACTTTCAGAGGAAAAAATTGCTTCAAGTTTAAATCTTCTAAGTCTTTGCTTTCAACTCTCCCTTATGACAAAAATACCATGGAAATAATGCAAATGTCAGCCTCCTTGCCATAGGTCAGAACCAGAAAAATGTGAAAGTCTTCAGTTTTTATATAATACTCCTTCTGTCTACTACATACATTAACATTTACAATGGGAAATGCTGAAGACCTCCCACCTCCAGTTGTTCAAGAATTTCTTGTTTAGTATCCACGGCAGACTGTAAGAGATTTGCTGGAATACGCATCTCTGCATCCTCAGATGAATGCTCCGTGTGTTTGCAAAGGTCTATGAGATGGGCATGCCAGAAAGACAAGCCTGTGAGCAGCTCCAGACAGTTCTCCCTGGAGTTTCTGTGTGCCTCTCATACACGCTTCAGTATTCACCCAGAGAAGACCACATGTAACTTCTCTGCACACAGCCAGAATCTGTGCAGTGGATCAAAAGAGCCTTGTGGTTGATAGCAGTAACTTCCTGCTATTCCATATCCTTGAACATTGGCTCAGCCTCCAAGGAAGTTCAAACTTTAAATTTTTCTGCCTTTCTCAACATTTTGGTAAAGAATTCCCCTATCACCTTTTACATCTAGCAGTTCAATTCCCACAGAGCACAATGAATGTGAGTCAGAAGTACACACACACAAAGCATACCAAATTCCTGAGGAACAACAAAGTTGCATCTCTCCACTAACCTGATGAATCTTTGCAAATCAGAGATTAAACCCCCTTTGTCTGACCAGACTCAAATGGAGGTGTGTGATGGGAGGGACACATTTTCTTCTCAGGTAGGTTTCAACTTCCAGATCATTTGTGGCATCACCTGTCCTATGACACGTGCAAGGGCTTCTAAATCAGTCCTACCCCCAAAGATGGCCACAAGGCTAATTTCAAGAATGCCACTGGTCCCAAGTCCCCATCTAGTACTAAGAGAAGTGGATCCTGTCTGGTTTGGGGGCTGTTTGGGTGCAAACAGCAATGCTGCTTCGAGCCTGGTGCTGCTAGCTAACAGAGCAATCCTTCAGGAAGGGCAGCATTAGAAGAAGGACATGATGGATGCTGCCTTTGCAGGGATGGGTGCATTGCTGCTTCCCAGGGGTGACACACAATTTGGGCTCAGGGGTGGCTTTGGGCCACAGGGTTCCCAAATCCCTGTTCCCCACCCACCAGGTGTGCAGTCCCACACAGGCACCGTCCCAGTGAATATGGGTGAGGGCACTCTGGCTCCCAGCAGGAGCATGTGTACAGGCACTGGGAGGTCGGAAAGTAGGCCAGCAGCATCTCCTGAATGCTATAAAATAAGTTTAAAAACGTCTCCTGGGTTGAACTTTCCCAGCAGTGCTGAGGTGGCATGGGATTAGTTCTTGTCCTCATCTCAGCTCCTCAGCAGTGGCACCAACCTGCACACATAGCACCTGGTCTGTCAAATTCCTTCCTTCCAATTCAGCACTTGGTCTGTAGAATTCCTTCCTTCCTTCCAATTCCCACCCGTGTGAGAACAACTCCTATACCCTGATCATACTTACTGCCCCAGTTTTTTCTACATTGTATTGATAAATGTAAAAGGGCACCAATAGATTTTATATAACACCTGCCCAAAGGATGTGAAATCTTGGAGGACATTTTTAAATATGGTTCAGTGAACAAAGAAAAGGACTACACACATTCCTGCATGGAGCTTGACCCTTGCTAGATTCACCTTCTCCAATCCCAGCACAAAAAGGGATGCCAACGGGCTGTGCTGAGCTCTGCCCCACCGAGTCCCTCCCTCCATGCCCTGGGGAAGGAGGCTGCCTGAGGCTGGCATGGAGTGGCAGCTCTTCCCCTGCACCAACCCAGAGCCCAAATCCCCCCACAATGCTGCAGCCCACAAGTGACTACAGATCTGTTATGCAGCTGCTCCTTCACATACTACCCACACAAATCCCAGTGCTCCAACTTTGCTCCACTAAATCCTATTTTATTACAGTCAGGATTAAGTTTACTCATCCATGATGGCACTGTAAACCTTGCTAAAAAGACTTCTTAAAACAATGCGCCATCTAAAAACTGAACTCTCAGGTTTCTTAGAAAATCTGTAATATTTTCTTTCCCTCACTTGCCTTTGGGAGAAAATATCAAAAGTAAAGGCCTTTCAGTTGAATTACTGAGTAGATGTTGATCTGGCAATTTCCATTAAAAAAAATTCCATAAGTAAGCAGCAAGATGATATAGCCTACTGTAATTTATTTTGTCAGAGAAAAATTGCACAAGCAACTGCATTATTACAATGGACTATTTTTAATTAAAGTTCTTGAGGAGAAGATAGGCATCAACTAAGAAAAGCCACCCATGTCTGGAAGCTATATTGAAAATAAAAAAATGAAAAGCCAAAACACATAGAGAAATGGACATTTGACATTTGAATGAGGATTTCTAATAGCTCAGAGGAAGGAAGAATATGAAACTGGAGTTTCAATTCAGGGCCAATTCAAACATAATCCCTTCTGTTAGGGATTTGGGGCTGTGAAGCTTCTCAACTTCAACGAGTATGCTTTTGCAAGGTTATGTATATCAGACTGGCAGACACCTGCATGTTCCCTTTGGGAAGCAAGCTGGGGATGATCACTGACATGCCTGAAAGAAGAAAGTTCTGCAGAAAATCTCTTCAAGCTAATGGGACCCAGGTAAATCTCAAATTAAATGCATTCTTAAATTCTAAATCAAGTGTTGCCTTCATTCCTAAAACTGGTAGTAATATTTGCACTTGTAAGACAGGTCTGGTTGCTCACTTTATACAGATGCAAGCCTACTCTCCTTTGAGTCTTCCTAAATCCTTGCCCTTCAGTGATAATCATGTAGCAGTGAGATTCACAGACTGGTGACTTGTTTACGCTCTCTACCCAACAAGTTATTCTGTAATAGCTTCTGCCTCCGGCAACTCTCTGTGCCAGTAGAAAAGTCACTTTGTCTTAGACTGGGGAAGCAAAGTCAGCAGCCAAAACACTTTTCCTACAGTAAACACCAAGGAGAAATGATGGGGGTTTAAAGATTGCTGTCAAGAGCTGTGATTTGGAGGGCAGCCAGTGAAAGGATACCCAACACAGACAGTAACTCTTTAAGCACACGCATAGATTACAATTCTAATCAGAAAACCAAAATAAAATACAAAGCTGCTTTCAAACGTATCCCTGAAGATTCTACTGTAATAGCAGTTAAAAAACAAGAATCCATTGCATAGTAGTTAGGCCTTGAAGCCCAATGTCCATTCCTACAGGAATAAACAGACAAAAGGTAGTGTATGTTTTAAACAATCCTGTGCCTTGCTTTCTTCCATCATAGACCTGGAGTAAATCACACAGATAAAATAACTTCATGATGTAATTTCCTGAAATTACAGTGAGAGTCTCTGGCTAAAAACATTTAGATGGCCCCAAACACATAACTAAATGTTAGTAAACACTGAAAATCCTTCTTTTCATTTTTGTCATTATGAAAGAGCTACTAACTTGAAGCAGTTATACTGGCTAAAAATTTGTTTAAGATTACTCAAAATCCTTGTATATACAACAGCACTGTGCATTCATGATTTTTTTTTTCAAGGATTGTTTTCTTTCTTGTATCTGTAATAGTAACCAGTGATAATTTAAATAAATTTTTAGCATAGTTTTTCTTTATTTATCTTTTCTCACTACTGTTTAAATCCCCCTGGAACTCAGTGGAAACAGTCCTCAAGCTCGGTGGCATTAGCAGAGAATCTGGCTTGCCTGAAAGGAGTCTCAGGCTGACATCAGATAGGGCTCCCTGGATGTGGCTCACCAGCAGTTTGCATGTGGCTGCTCCCTGCCACACCCAAACATGAAAACAAGGCATCAGTCACTGTTTACAACACTGCAAGAAATGCTGTAAACATAATGAGATCATCACAGGAAATTCACATGGTAAAAAAACAGGGAATTAATAATACAAACAGAGGAATAGTTTCCAAGCAAATAGACTTCATGCAAAATAAAAAAAGAGGGACAGTGTTTTCCGACCTCTGCTGCACCAAAGAAGAAACCCCAATTGCAAACTAAAATCAGAGTGCTTGTATTTCATTAAGGTTAGAAAAAAAAATCTGTCTGCCCTCTGATAGCTGTTTGTGCCAGCCAAAAGTGAATTTATGGCATAATTGAAATGACATTCTTTTTCTGCTACTCACTTGCTTCTGATGAGCATCATTATGCTGAAGCAATTTATCATGCTTTATATCTGAAAGAGCTGCTCTCTTTCCACAATCCTAGCCTTTGTACCATCATTCTCTAAAAATCTGGGCATTATAATTTCCTTCCTCCTTCTGCTTCTCTTCCATGAAAACTCTGCTGACAATTGTGAGACAAAATGCAGAGCATGCACACAATCTCAGATAACTATTAAATCCTCTGAGAATTAAGACATACTTTCACTGCCACAGGTGAATTTTCACTTTGAGTCTTCAGCTCCAGTGTCCCTCATCCAGCAAATCTCCAAAGAAGAGCAGGAGAGAGACAGCCACCTGCAGCTGGTGTTTCTGTAAGTAGGCAAGCAGCTGCCCCAGGTGCACAGCAGATCAGGTGACTGCTCTGCAGGAGGAATATTTATACATGTAGCTTGGCAAAGAAAGGAAAGGATAAATTTTCTTTTCCACTCCTCCTGGAAGATGAATGAATTATCCCCTACCAAAGGCAGAAGCTGGTGGGTTGGCAGGTACCCTCAGATGTGCATTTGCAAGAGTTGTGCTACCTCTGCTTATCATAGCAGAGAGCAGCCAACCCATGCCAAGGAATAGAGTCTGTCAGCAGAACATTTTTGTTACTGCTGTTTACAAACAAACCTCATTCCATGCTGAGATTTCAGCACTGGCAATCAAAAGGTAGATTAAACAGCTTTACCTTGAAGGTTTGATTGACCAAACAGCAGACCCAGATGCTGAAAAAAACACCATCTGCAAGAACAGAAATACCTTTTAAACTTGTAACTGCTCAACCTCACCTAGCTGAGATTTTAGTTCATTACCTGTTGCCACAATGCTGAACTGACAGTCTGGAGCTGACAAAATGCCACCACATAAGGGGAAAAGGGACGGTGTGGTTGCTGGATCCCACACCCTGTGGGCAGGAGTAGACACTCCACCATAAGGCTCTGATCAAAGGATTTTTAGCTAACTTTTGACAATATCCACAGTTGCCAGATCCTGAAGCCTCCAAATTTTATTTGGCTGCATCCAAAACACTTCATTAAACCTCAGGCACTTGTTTGCTGAAGGACATCAAACCAAAATATTTGGTGCTTTGATGTATATGTATTAGTCTAAAGGATTAATTAGGTCTGCAAGAATAATCAACAATTTGAGACAGAAAAAAATCTCTTTGCCTGGAAGTCTGCCTCTGGAGATAGCCACTGAAGGCTTGACTTGGCCTCACCACACAGCCAGCTTCTCTTTCAAAACTACATGCAGAAATCAGAGCTTTGACTCCTCTCAAGGTCCAATTCCCCTACCTCCAATCCCTTGTAAATATATAAGTATTGTCATCTGTTTCTCCCATCTTTAAAAATTCCTATGAACTGAATGCTAAACTCCTAGAAAGCTTAACATGGATATATTTTTTTCCTACCTGGGCAGTAATGGGATATTTTATTTTTTGTTTCATCATCTCACTCCCCAAGGCTGTGTTTGTAACACACACTCAGCCATGAATAAAAAAAATAATTCTAATTAAAGAATGAAAACCAAGTAAAAAGCCAAAGTTATTACCCCATGAGTTTAAAAAAAAAAAAAAGTAACACATGTAGCTACGATCATTATGACATTTTGATATCTGCTCAGTTCTGATCAAATTCTCCATCTCCTATCACAGAGGAAAAGATAAATTGTCACTCTTATCCATGTCATACTGGGAGAGACTGACTATCTGGCTATAGTAGTTAGGAGTGCTGACAAAAAATCCCTAAATGCACAGTCACTAATGATTTCATTGTGGTACATCTTTCACTTGAAAATAATAGTCAGTACTTTAATGGAGAAAATAGAAGCTCAATAAATCCTTAATGATGATGTCTCTTTTATGCTAGCAGTTTTACATGGCAAAAACAATTCTTGGAAATGTCAACCTGCCAATCTGGTTTAAGGTTTTAAACCTTTATTATGAATTTCAGAGGTAGACTAGAAATATTTCTGTTAATGGCTTTGTTTGAAATGTCTTGATTATGGATAATCAGGTATGAGCAGTAGATTTTTGCAATACAAGAAGGCCCTGAATAGAATATTAAAGCTAAATCAACATTATCCCAAGGCTTTCTATTCCTCATTTCCCTTCACAAGGTTCCAAGTGGTTTCTGCCACATCCTCCTCACCCAGCAGGTCTTCATAAGAAACAGAGGTAAAATGAGCCTTTGGTGGTGGGCGATTTATCCGAGCTATTTCCTCTCCTGAATGCCCAAGAGGAAATCTCATATTCTTCCCCTTCTCCTCTCTGAGCTGCCAAGAAAAACCCATCTCCAGCAGCTCAGAGCAAGAGTTAGAGAGTCCAAGTGAGAAACTAAATCAGTTGCAGGCCAGGAATGGGAAGAAAAGATGGCTTAGATTTTAAAGCCCAGATTATAACATAGAATAACCATGCTCTTGTTATTCTATAACATAGAATAATTAGTGCTCTTGTCATCTTCAATTGTGTCTGCTGATGACCTAGAGTGAAGGTGCCGGGATCCAATCAACACCCCCATTTAAAACCAGTTAACAGACTGTCAGGTTTAGTTGTGAAAATGCCTTTATTAGTAACTGGTTTGGGCGAATCCTGGAAAGCAGTGTCACTCTTTATACACTGAGAATCACATGCTGGTTGGTTGAGGAAACTGAAGCCTCCAGGAGGGCATTCTCCAGCGTGACAGAATCTTTCTTTCAATACCAGACTCTTTGAAGAAGTGTGGTACTTCTTGTGGAGCATTACATTGTGGATACCTGTGGTTTATTGTGTCCAAAGCCTTCCTCTTCCTCTCACTTTTAAGGAAAGCATCCGTGAAGACACAAAGCATGTGTGAAATGTCCATACCCAAATTGCTCAACCCCCAAAGGCTCCCTCTTCCTTCCCTTTGACTAAGAAAATTACTGTCAAATTTTCTCCTGATCATCTTGTAGCACAGAAACAACAATGCTGAAGTTGTCCATGGTGTTTATTCATACCAACTCAGAAGGACAGCAATTCATGCAATATTTCTGGTTTTTCCAACAGCCTGAGAGCACAAAACCACGTTCAATGAAAGGCAGCTTGCAGGGGTGCCAATGGCTCATCTTCCTGTGCAGAACCACAAGAACTTTTTCTATTTTTCACATTCTCCCCCCAAAAGAATACACAATTTCTTACATACGGTTATTTTTGTAAGAATTGTGTCCAAGAGAAGCAAGAGACATCTCTGAATTTGTGTTATTTAAATTACAGTCTCCTCTATGGCTGTGTGAACTGGTGGACTATTCATTCAAACAAAACTGAACAGATGCAAAACTTCACCCTAGAATGAAATCAACACTGTAGGATAAAAACCATTTTGTTTGGTTTTTTGCACTTACTACAGTCAGGCCCAGAATGAAAGTGACAAGTTATCCCACTACAGGAATGTTCTCACAGTATTTTTGGGGAGGTTGAGAGCAGGTGGAGCCACAAATAGCAGAAAAAGCTTCCTGTTTAAAGATTTTTTTCCTTGCCTGAAGTCCTGACCTAGGGGAGCAGCTTTTGGCAGCAGCTGTAAAGTAACTTTTCAAATAGTGTAGCTCAGCCTCCAGCACCAGAGACTGCTGTCCCAAGGTGTGTCTGAAGTCCTGCACATCTCAGCTGTCCCTAACCTCAAGGGCTGGTTTGCATATACTGGAGAATTTTGTGTTCAGCTTAGCACCCACATCTGAAAAATGCTGAGGAAAAACCTAAGGTGAAGAAGAAAAGGAAGGAACAGAAGGTGAGAGAATCCCACCAAAGAGGAACCTGTAGAAGGGGAGAGAGGAAAGCTGATCTGTTTGCCACTGGAAGAGATGGAGGACATCAAAAGAGATTTTTGTTTAAGGAAACCAACTCTAATTTCTTTTTCCTTTCTCTTGTGAAGGTAATCCAGAAACTGAAGTCACATACCCTGACAGCTCACAAGAGTGGAGAACATAGTAGCTATCATTCTATAATTTTGATTCATGATGGTCACGGTACAACAATTAGTGGTTTTAATACAGTGGTCAAGGAAGCTCCTTCCAACAAGTGATTCCCACTCTTTCACATCCTTATAAGTAATGTAGGACCTACATTTCAGTTCCCCCCCAAACTAATATGGGAACCTTCCCCTATAATTGCCCATAGCTTATGATACCTGTGGCAGTATGCACTACAACTTCTGGTTTGGGAATAATCAACTAATCAGTAAATTAATCACAAAAGACACATGAGTATGCAATGGAAAAGCAGAAGGATTCCTAAAGAAAGGAGGACTTTGGGAATGACCAAGCTGTCAGCCTCACCTGTGTGCCTGGGAAGTGCATGGAACAGATCCTCCCAGAAGCTATGCTAAGGCACATGCAGGACAGAGAAGTGATCTGAGGCATCCAGCGCGGCTTCACCAAGAGCAAGTCCTGCCTGAGCATCCTGATGGTCTTCCACTGATACATAAGTGGGCAAGGGAAGGGTTAGCCCAGATTGTAACATGGCAAGAATGATAACCTGTGCATTTTCTCCAAGGAAATCTTTCCTGAACTGGTGAGGGGGAGGGGCTGCTGGAATTTGCTTTCTAGAGGGACTCCATTCAGAAGTTTCCTCCCAAATTTGCCCTAAACCAGGCCACCCACAGAGGTGGTAGATGCCCCATTCCTAGAAATATTCAAGGTCAGACTGGGGCTCTGAACAACCTGATCTAGTTGAAGATGTCCCCATTCATTGACTGTGGGTTGGAGAAGATGACATTTAAAGATCCCTCTATTCTATGAAGGACCAGACTCTAGAAAACTGAAATAAGGGATGAACAAAAAAAATCCCCAATTATTTTTTACAGACAAATATATAAACAATATTAATGAGGAAAAAAATTTAAGGGTTTGCAGATTTGCATCTGCTTTAGAACTGTTTTATCATATCATTTAATAACTTTATTCCCTCCTCCATCCCTTCAAAGTCTTTTGTTTTGACACCACTGAACTCAGGATGGGAATTTATCCCGAGCTCCACATGCAGTGACAATGAGGTGAGCTGCCTTCACCAATCTCTGCACAGGACCCACTTTCTCTTGGCACAGCTCACTGAGGCAAGAGCACGCTGGAGAGATTGGGCTGTAACTATTTTGGAGTGATCCCTGAGAAAGAGCCTTAAATAGACCAATACGTCCATCTGTCAGTCTCAGATGGATCCTTGTGCTTCTTCGGCCCACGTAGGCATTATGCTGATGTCCCTAAATATCAGCACAGCTTACCCTCCCCAGCTCTGGCTACTATTGAGGGAGCAAGTCCTAAAATTTGGGTAGGAATATCTTGTAATTTTTGTATTCATTTTGGCTAGAGCTTCCATCTTGTGACAAAATATACAGTAAAGAGAAAAGGAAACAGAGAAATCACAAGCAGTGTACCTATTAAGGGCAGACTGTGTCATTTTCTAGAATGAATGAACCACCATGATGGGCACTTAAAGAAAATTCAGGCTTTCTCCTACCAAGGACATCAAACCCAAACCCAAATCAAGTGAAGGCTTTGCCCTGCCTCTTCCCACAGAACAGATACTGTCTCCCCACCAGGCATTTTTCAGCAGGCTGAGTGTAGGAACATCTTAACCTTGCAGAGAGCTCCCAGCTGATATAACTGCTGGCAAAATCAATGGAGGTGTGGGATCACTCCTGTGGGGATGAGAAAGAGGCTGAAATACTGCACACACCATGGCTTTGGCATGGATTGGGTTTGCAAAAAGAGCAAGATAGGTGAAAATATTCTCATCTGCGGCCTGAAGAAACAGGTTATTTACCAAGAGTAGCAAAATGTGCTGATTACAAATTGCTTGAAGAGTCACAACTGCATAATTCCACCTCTTTACCACTTAAACCCTTTTCCTGACCTACTTGCACCAGCTGCCTCCATTTTTCCCTTTGAGAGGAACAGAGAACTTCTTGACAGATCCAGGCAAAATGTGGCACTCTGCCGAGCTGGGCTGCCTTTCAGCCAGCCAGGCTTTGGGCAGTGGAGCCAGGCTTACCTGCACAGTGCCAGGCATGGAGAAGGAGAAAAGTCCAGTGCCACGGCACGTGGCAATGGAAAGCTTGCCAGGATGGTCAGGTCTCTGCCCCTCATTCATCCTCTGACAGCTTGAGTAGTGCAATGTCAATAATTCATAAGTTATCTCTGCAATAAGTTACATTCTCCTTTTAAAAATAGAGCTAGAGAAGCAAGTCTAAATAATTAATTTCAGAAGAAAAACAATCAAGCAACCCTTTCAAAGAAGGACAAAAATCAATAGCGCTGACTTTTTTTCACCTTGCTAAGCATTTCCGGAAAATACCGTCCCCTGTGGATGACAGTGCCCTGGTGTGACACATATTCCTAAGTGCAGCATCATCACAACAAAAACCACAGGCAATCTGCAAAATTTGTTTAGAATCTATGCACCTCACAAAGCTCCTCTTCTCGCCCTGACAGACTGCCTCTCCCTCTTTTCCATCGTGCTACGCAACGCTCCAGATGCTGGGATGAAATTACCGGCGATGTGAGATGAAAACAGTTGGCGCCGGCTCACGGGGAGCCAGCCAAAGGGCAGGGAAGCTGTGCCTCCCAGGAGTGGTGCCACTGAGCTGCCCACTGATGCCAGCTCTGCACTGAGCACCAAACGCAGGAAGCCTCCTTACAGGTTTGCACACCGTTTCTCCTTCAGCTGGAGCTCCCTGACATGCACAAGGCTACATTCACCTGGGATCTGTGCTGGTTCCTCCGAGCCCTGCGAGGAAAGCAGGGAGGGCAGGGCATGAGATACCTCTGGAACTACAATGCCCTGGTATCCACCTCCACCCCAAACACTGCATGACACCTCCCACAGGAACAGTTGTCAGATGGTTGCTGATCTGAATTAGTTTCACTGGAGAGTGGAATAGCAATACCTAATCAACTTCAGCATTAATTTAGCTGTGGATACTCCAGCTTTAAATCACAGCTTCTGTTCACAGAAACAGCAGCATGCTGTGACACTCTACTCCTCCTGAAACAAGTCTTGTCCCCACCTTGGCAAGGAAAACCAAGGGTACTGTCTTCACCTAGGACTTTTACCCCAGTTGAAACATGATTTAGAATATGGAGAGCATGCACTTATTTCCCCCCCGCCCCCAAAACAGCACTTGAAGGATTTGCTACTAATATTTTGCAAGGGTTTGCTGCATAAAACCTTTAATTATGTTAGGATATATTAAGGGAAGGAAGAAAATGAAAAGAAGGTATTTTTCAAATGAAAATGTCAGAGTACAGTTTGTTTGCACTGTCACTGCTGAAGCCCATGTGACAGACAGCAGGATTATTTTTGGTAACTGGGTGGAGGATGGGGAGACTGATACACTATTTGAACTTCTCCATGCCAGTCTCTGCTATTGAAAAGTTACCAAAAGGCTTCTGCTATGTAGTAAGAAAAATGAATTATCAATGGAGCACAGAGAAATTTAATTTATCATACAAAGAAGGTTTGCTTATAACTAACTGGTATCCAGGCAGTCATGGAGCTATAGTAGGTCACTTTTCCTGCTGTAAATGCCATCAACTAAACATAATTTCTCGATATGCAAAGGCCAGTTATGGTTCTTCAGAGTATTTGGGAGTAATGGAGGGGGTGAGTCAGCTGAAATCCATGCCTGGACTGAGAAACTCAGGCTGAGTAACAGAAGAGATTTTGCATGAGACAGATCTCTGGATCTGATCAACAGAATCACTGTTACTTTATCTCAAAATCACTCACTTCAAAATTATAATAGGATTTGGAAGCAGTGTCAGCTGAGTGCTGGCCAGTCTGGACAAATAACGAATACATATTAAATAAAGACTAATCAGAGCTTGGTGGTATCTTATTTATTAAATAATAATTCTTAATTTCAGATGCAGATACTGCTCAGGGAGGGCATTTATAACATAAGAAAAATATTTGGAAAATGTGAGGGGTCCTTTGGTTAAAAGATATTTTTAAATTTCTAAAAAAATGTGGACAGTGCATTAGAAGATGTATAATACAATGACTTAAAAAAAAAAAAATTCATGCTACTGACTTTGCTTCCTAGCTACTGAGTTTTTTGAGTCCAGAGAGATCCATTCCCATGCATGGCCTCCTACTAAGAAGAAGCAGACCATTTCACTCTCTGTACAGTTTCTGAAATGCCATAACAAGTATAAATCATTCACTGTGGGTAGGTACCAATTTATTATTTATCACAGTGGAAAAAAAAGATATTGGAGACAAAATGGTGCTGCAGTAAAACTTTCATTCACTTAATGGGTTTAGTTATGATTATTGCCTAGGACTTCATTACTTAAAACTGTCACAAGCACTAAATTCTAAACAGGGTTATTGAGTCAACATATTGTTCTTGCTTAGTCCTTTTGGTGTTACTTGAATCCTGTCCTGTTTCTCATAAATTTCCCTTCATGTAAACTCACTGATAGCTAAAAAAAGGCAATGTATTACAAAAATCAAGGAATTTTCACAGTATATCCCTACGTCAGTGAGTAAATTTTCTTTGAGAAATATCTGAAAAACACTATGTGCCACTTTAATAAATACGTATAAATTCCTAGCTTATGAAAACATAGGGTAATGTTTTATGCAAACAAGTGTGTTTTCACCAAAAATAATTTCTTTAGCACTTGTGTACCACTTCACACCAGATCTGTATTTATATCAGAGCAAAAAGTGGGAAATCTGATTTCAGCTTGGGATAGTCACACTTTACACACATGCAGCACATGTTTTGTCCTACTTACAAGGTTCATGGCAATGAAAATCACTGTCACACTCAGCTCCAGATTCCACACACAGCAGCTTCCAGATTTCATTTTGCTATGTTATGCTTATAGAGCTGAATTCTTCTATGAGCAAAATGCACTCCACCCCTACTGATGTTAAACAGAGTACTGCACTTGCACTTTGGAGCAAAACTTGACTCAAAATAATATGCCTGAAAGACTTTTCAACTTATCTTGTGTATTTCTATCATTTTTATAAAGTTCTGAATATAGGTTTTCACTCTGTTATACAAATATTTTAACAGAAAACTTTCTTTGACTGTTAAAAGCAGCAGTTCTTGAACAGTGCCTCAAAAATAAGGTGCTGCAGGGGAGGAGCAGAGAATGAGCTTAGGCATTACACCATCCAAAGCAGGAAAAGCTCTTGGATGAAAGAGCATTTATAGAAGTCACTGTCCTAAGAAACCCACAGGTAACCTGGGAAAGCCCATTTACAGTAGGTGCTGGTTCTCATCTCAGTCTGTGTCCTGCAGAGGCACGTTAGAGGCATTACTATGGGCCAGAGGACTTGTACTTCTTCCCTCTTCAGCAGAAATATATGGAAACAGGATTTCTTGCCTTTTGCCTCTACCCTTATTTGTAAGAACACCACTGAACGTGAGCTGCAGCCATGGCCCTCTGTCAGCTGGAAGTGGTTTCCTGAGTGAAGATGCCCAGGGAACAGCACCTGGGTCTCTGACAGTCCCAACAACCTGAAGGGCTTGAAGCACTTCAACTGAAGTTAGGAGCTGGCCAACACAACTTCAGTGTCACAGGTGAGGCTGCTGCTACAGCAGAGGTCCTTGCAGACACAAAGGAACACCTCTGGTTGCTGCCCCTCTGGTCCTTCTGCTTTCAGTGGCCGTAAGAAAGATTGTCACCTGCTCAGTATGGCCAATGCACAACCAGTAAATTTCTTCCCAGTAAGCCCCTTTCTTCCCAGTTACACAATTCTCATTCATTTCTTGCTAGCCCATTTCACAGTACTCACACTAAATCTCCCAGCAGCTGCTGCCCCTGACCTTATTCCTCCCCTCCCTTTGTCTGCTCTGACAGGGCTGCCCATCCCCAGCAGTGTCACTGCTGCCACAGCTCTGTCTTGTTCTCCACCCTGGCTCACCCCACCAAACCCAGACAAAGGACATGGGAAAATACACATTTAGCAGCTGCAAACAAGCAACCAACTCATTGTCCTCAGGGGGAACAGGAGCTGGTCCCGTGCCATCTCAGTGCTTTTCTTCAATAAGTAGCAGAAATGGTTTGTTCTTCCCCAGGTAGGGAGCTCTCAGAGACAGGATTATTCTGAAAGGTACTGCTGGCAGGGGAATTAATGACTGCTGTACATAAAGGCACCCAACACTTGCCAAGCGTGATTTCCTAGTTTTTTACACTTAGACTAAATATAGATCATCCTTTTGTGAAGTATCTTTCCTGAGAAAGTATAAGGAAGAATTCCTTTAAGGATGCCCTGGTGGCTCCAAAGAAATGAAGTTTGAGGTGAATTAGATGTTGAGTGGAGATGTTGAGTTCTCAAAGAAAATCCACTTGCTATTGTCAAGCCTTTGAGTAAAAGCTCTGATGTGTAGATGCTCAGAAGAGAATTGGTAAGGTCTTTGCACTGCTGCAAAGGAAAGGAAACTTTGAAAAAAAGTGTTCTGAACGCTTTCTGGTTGATTGATTGAGAAAAATTCTTAATACACATCGATATTTCTCATGAGGTGCATTAGGATATTAGGAAGGGAGAAATGACAGCTGCAGGGATGTTCCTGAGGTAATTTGTTAGTGATGGAGTCATTTTTTTCTGTCCTGGCAGCCTGCTGACTCAAATGGCAATGTTAATAACCCAGACAACACAAGGAAAAAGCAAGCAAGCCTTGGCAGGGATATGTGTTCTTATCAAATCTGTGAGGGCACACTGCCTTTGCTTCCAGAGTTGTAAGGAGGAAGCGGCTTTGTTAAGTCACAGAAAATCCTAGCAAATTCCTAGAAGGGGCAGTTCTCACAAACATCCCAGGATATGCTACAAAAAGTGTTCACAGCAGTAGAAAAACACTGCAGCTCTGATGGAGAATGCCACAAAAAAAGGTATCAGAGGGTGGTGCAAAACCAGTTGAAATGTTCATAGTAAAAAGGACAGAAAGGGAAGATTTGAAAAATGAAAACTGAAAAAGTAGGTGAGTGTAATCATGGAAAAAACCAATGAACCACAGTGCTTCAGCAGATAGAGAAGACTGACACACAAAAAAGTCAGTGAAGTTAAAAAGCATTCAGTGTAAAAACATTATTAGCCA
This sequence comes from Ammospiza caudacuta, assembly GCF_027887145.1. Taxonomy (NCBI): domain Eukaryota; kingdom Metazoa; phylum Chordata; class Aves; order Passeriformes; family Passerellidae; genus Ammospiza; species Ammospiza caudacuta. Next base: position 103,674,216 of record NC_080593.1, read on the forward strand.
GTGAAAGAAGTATCTTCAAAAGAATCAGTGACAGTACTTCAGGCAAGAGTAGCAGATGATGAACAGTGATAAATGAGTAAAATCTGAAAAATTTAGGAAGTATTATGGGAAAGGAAAGAACTATATCATCTTTTGGCTAAGAGAACTGAAAGCAAAAAAGGAAGTACAGTGGCATGAGTAAGCAAAGTGAATGCCAGGATACTGATGAAGACATTCAGAGAAGAATGATGTCTAACTGGAAGACATCAGAATTGGACAAAATTCACAAGCATCCATTAAATATCTTTATCAACTCATATCTTAGCTCAAAACACAGGAAATGCAGCAAAAGGCTGAAGGGATGGAGTACCTTTATGAAAAAAAGAAAAAGACAAAGGGAAAGAAGGAGGTGGCATCCTAAAAACTTGCAAGTGACTCACCAGTTATCTGAGAGCTCCTTAATGAAACAATCAGTGAAAATCAGAATATTTTTTGATGGGGAGCATTTGGCAGATACTAGAACAGACAAGGGCCAAGATGCTGTTTTGATAGATTATGCAAAAGCTTCTGAAAGTGTGTCATGGAATGGGAATCCAGAAGCACCTGGGAAAGGAAGTGCTTTAGCAGCAATTCACAGGGAGAGAGGAGAGGAGAGGAGAGGAGAGGAGAGGAGAGGAGAGGAGAGGAGAGGAGAGGAGAGGAGAGGAGAGGAGAGGAGAGGAGAGGAGAGGAGAGGAGAGGAGAGGAGAGGAGAGGAGAGGAGAGGAGAGGAGAGGAGAGGAGAGGAGAGGAGAGGAGAGGAGAGGAGAGGAGAGGAGAGGAGAGGAGAGGAGAGGAGAGGAGAGGAGAGGAGAGGACTGTGAAAGATTATTTTCACAGTAAGACACATTGAGAAATATTATTTAGTGACAAGACAGGAAAGTCTCTCTTATATGTACTTAATAAAACAACTTGAAATTACATGGTCAGTAGGAGGCAAAAGAAATTCCAGTTAAAACTGTAAGACTTCCTTCTTAAGGAATTAATTTTTTTATTTATGTAGAACAAGCCTATATACCCAATAAGTCCTGTTGAAAATATCACAGGAGATCAAAACAGGTAATGGTGAAAAAAAACATGAAAAAACAGCACTAAACATGATAAATGTTAGAAATTCTTCAAAAGATTATGATTAACACCAAAGGTGGCTTTAAAGAAAGAGTGCTTTCAGAGACATGTACAATTCCTAAAGGTATTTCAGCATGCAAAATACATTAAAGATAATCAACATATATGCCATCCACTGCAGTGAGAAATGGGAGCCGAGGGAATTGCACGGCATGCCAAAGCAGAAGCGAGCACTGAATTAAGCAATAAATATGAACATAGATGGGAGAAAGCCTTTCTGTCGATCCAATGATAGAGAATAGTCAAGGATATTGCAGAGAATGAGCATATGGTTGCAGGAAGCTATATCAGAGGGTGAATACTGTCTAACTGGGTCTCAGGCAGCGCTCCAGGACCAGAGAGGAAAATGCTCCTTGTAACTGTTAGCCCTTGGACAGACAAGATGCAGAGTCAGGGTGGACTGGGGAGAGGCTACATGGCTTTGGGGTCACTTTTGTCCTGATATATAAAGCACTAGCTTTCCGCTGGCGTGCCCATAATATATTCCTTGTACACATTAAATGTTCCTAAAGAGTCACCGCTTCTGGTAGTTATTTGAACACATCTTGAGTGAATAACTTATTTTTTTTAGCGATGTCAACAACACTGCAAACACACCTATCTGACACATACGTAGCTGTGTTTCTGCAGCTTTTGGCTCATCTGTCCTTGTGTGACCTGCAGAGGACTCCAACCTCATCTTCTCACCTCCAGTGACCTTGTGAAATTGTGACTGCCAGAGAAACCACAACTCACGGCATGTGAAACCAGACTTTCTCTACTACTACATCTCAGGATCCCTCTTATGCCCTGCTTTATCTCCACATCAGCATGAATACATCCCATCATTCTACCTGCTATCTCTCCCTTTCCCTACCTCTCCTCCAGCTTTTGCCTCTTACTGGCAAGCAATGCATACAAAGCAAGGGTGCATTCACCTCATCTTGCAATCCAGCAGAAAGACAGCTGACAGCTGCAGCAATCTAAGCAGGAAGGTAAATTCAGCCTGGTTAGAGCTAGCTTGAGCCTTCAGCACTGCTGGACCATTTTTTCCCTCACTTCTCACCCACAATTTAATTTCTGCTTGAACCCCAAGGCCATCAAGCAGTACCCAGTGGACCTGCATGTTAATCAACAACAAGCAATAAATTAGGTACTGTTGATGAGATGGCATTTTTTTTACAGAGCAGAGACTGCAGACCCTGTAACATGGTATCATGTCCACTTAGCACAGCATTCACAAATAACATTGAGGAAGGAGAAGAATAGCTAAAACATAATGCAGACTTTATCTTTTGGGCCAGGTTCAGAAGTAATCTAAGCAACACTGATATGTGTACCAGCTGATGATCTGCTCTGTTAGGTACAAAGGCTCCAAAACTCCTGCACTGGACTACTCATAACTCCAACGCACAGAGAAATTAAATTGGGACTGTCCTTATAAAACTGAGCCAGGCTTTGTGCCAGTTGACTCACAAGTAATGTTGGAAAGATTAAAATAACACATAATTGCACCAGCTCTCTAAATCTGACCAGGGCTCAGCGGATAAATGTCTTACCTCATTACTTTTAAATGCTCTATCTCAATCTGGTTTAAAACAGAGCAGGGGCTGTGAACTGCCAATCTGCTGTTCTGTTAAGAGAACAGAAATACCACTGCAGATTGGGATGTAGGCTCCAGCAAAGAGCTGTGGCTTAGAATCTGGCTTCCCTTTATGGTCCCCTGCTCCTCAGCTCACTTGCTTCCAAGGATCATCACTTCACCCAGTGTGACTGTGTGTCAGCACCAGTTGAAATGATCCCCTTTCTCAAGAGACAGCATTTCTGTGCCTGAAGTGCAATATTATTTATACATTACAGACCACATTCTGGCTGCCCAGCTCATGCTGATAGCTCCACCACCACCATCACTGAGGAGTACCAGCCAGAACAGCGGCTTGCCTATCTGAGCCCTGCTCTCAGAGACAAGTCATGCACAATTCATTTGACTTTCAAGTAGGTGGAAGTCCCAGTCTGTGTAAAGAACAGCCAGAGCTAGCTGGAGTCAAATCAGAAAGAGCAGGAAGAGAGTTCTTAAGGAGACAGTTTAAAATGGGACAGAAGCCCTGTGAGAAGCCAAAGACAAGAAGTGGAGCATCACTCATCTACATCTCTATTGATTCTAAATTACCAATGACGTATCTGGGACATATAACAAAGGAGACCTTTGGGACAATTGTACAAGCAATATCAACAAGCACTTCATGTAAGAATTAGTAGTCTAAGACATCTCTGTGCCAAATTTCCATTCTAACTCCATGCTCTGCATGGCTTTTCTGACAATTGCTTACCTCTTTTAACTTGTCCAGCTCATTTTGCAGCGTCTGCTTGGATACTTCCACCTCAATGATTTGCTGCCGAAGGACTTCATTTTCATCTTCTGCTTTGACTCGTTTCTCCTCCACACTCTCCAGCTCATGGTGCAGTCTGACAGAAACATCTTTGGCTACCTGGTCAAAAGAGCACAAATGCATGAGGATCATCCACGAGGAGCAACAGCTAGGGTATGTCTCCTACAGTAAGAAGCACATGACAGCCCTAGACAGCCAAGAGATTTTTAATTCAATTATGACACTGTTGATGGAACACTCCAAGCCTTCCAAGTACCAAAATGAATATTCATTTCTAATAAAGGAATCCAGAATGAAAATATATTTGATTACCCATCTCCAGCTCCCTCTCCACATTATGCTAAGGCAATGTCATGAACAGCAGGAGGAAACAAGCAGGCACCAAAACCGCCCATCAAAGTCCCAGCACATCACACAGATAAAGCCAAAGACAAGGAATTGTGCTGTAATGCTGACAGGCCATCCATCAAAGCAGTGTGAGCAGCAGTCACAGCCACACAAACTGGCTGCTCTAGCAGCAATCACAACTAGGCAAGAGTGATATGAAAGCACAAAAATATATGCTAGCTTAGGTTTTCTGAGTCCAGCCTAAAAAGAATAGATATTTATTCCAAAAACATCTATAAAGGTGATACATCATACAACACAAGGAATTATGGAATTACAAGAAGTCAGTAATAAAAACACTCAATATCTCTTTCATTGAAATCTAGGTACAAGATTTTTACTGAGTAATGTATCATTGCTATTGTTATAAGGTTATAATTTGGTTTCCATCATAAAAGAAAAAATGAGATCTGACATATTAAAAGGTTTGATGACTTGATATGCTACTCTCATTTCCTCTGCTGACAACAAATCATTCTGGTTTCAGAAGGTTTTATGTTTTGCACTTATAAGTACAATATTCTTAATAATTCTAGTTGCAAGCAGTCCTCTCTACAGAAGATATTTTAAAAACAGCTGCAAGATGGCAATATCAAGAAAGATGAGTAAAGCTAGATAAACATCATGTCTACACAAAGCTTTACTTGGTCTTGATGGAAGCATTTCTGAAAGATACAAAAATTGTTTCAGTATGAATATAATTTTGACAGGTATTTGTGTTTGTAGGGAATGAGCATTTTGATTCTCTATCTGCCCTGCAAAAACACTATAACACTCTGTTCCTGTTACAAGTAACTCACTAGACACCAAGAAATGCACCTTAGACTATTTTTTCCCAGTTACTTTGCATAAGCAAGAAGTGAAAAGGAAGGAAACAGCATGAACTGGAAAAGGCATATCAGGTTTTGTTTACACAGTATTGCAAAGTTAAGGTTTTCAGTAAAACCAGTAAATCAAGACCCTTTAAATCTTTCAAATGCAGAAATGTAACTTGACTGTATTTCTTTCATTTTGAATCTGAACACATGTTTTTTTACTCACTGACACATCTTTTTATGGCGATGAGCTGAATATTTGCTCTCCACCACAGCAGAAGGAAATTGGTTGTGATGTTTGGAGAACTACTGGTTGTTTCAAGTGTCACCCTCACTTCCATTGCAGAGAGCCACATCACATTCTGCTCTCTTTTGCTGTGAGTATGAATCTCTCAACCCACCTTTAAATCTTGTTCCAGGCTCCTAATGAGCTCTCCATCCACATGGCCTGTTTGTGCAACTTTCAAGCTTTTCTGTTCTGCTTTCCTGAGACGATATTGCAGAATGCGGCAATTCTTGTTCGCCCGGTCCAGCTCTCGCCGGAGCTCCTGCAGCTGGTAAACATCTTCCTCTAAATAGCTGTCACGCATTTCTTCCATCTCAGCCCGAAGTTCATCCAGCTCATCCTGTGAGAAGGCAAAACAGTGCTCCATCATACCTCTAAATCTCACCCATGGGAGCAAAATAGGAAACACGCTCGCTAGGATACCACATTAATGAAATGATACAGATTGCAACGTGCAGCTCCAGAAGCCACAGGAACAGAAGTTTTAACCCAACACTGAGTAATTATGCTGAAGCAAATTAATGGATACTTGTCATATTTCTTTCAACTGCTTGGATAATTAAAAACAAACCAGATGCTCATGTGTTCTGAAACTGGTAACCTTCATTTTACCATCTCAAGTTAAAATTAAAACTGCACAATACTTTACCACCATTTGAACTGATCTCTTGCTTTACTTAGACTACAGTAAACCTACTTAACCAAGCACTCCAACAGCTCTGTGTGGTGTGCCTTTTTAACAACCAACACCTCCTAAAAATGAAATTTTTAGGAAAAAAAGAGTCCCTGGCATGAAATACTGAGATGCTTCACATGGAAATGCTGTCCCATCTGAGCCTAACACTGTGCATTGGCTTAATGACACGTGGATTGTGTGCAGGAGAAAGTGTGGTTTTGCTGTGTGCACACACATCTCAATAACAGGACCACAGGAACCAAACAATGTTTTCCCATGTGTTCCCATGTGCCCATGGGAATAACCTGCTGGTTCTTTTCTGGGCATCATGAACTGTCCCAGTTCCCCGTTGTACCATGTGTAGCACTTGCTCTCTAAAGTCAGATTAAAGATTTACAGCTGAACAGGATAAGCTCTACCACTGCCATTTGTTTAATGCCTGCGTGACTGAAGCTCCAAAGCTAGAACTGTTGTAAAGGTCCTCCAGGCAGAGGGGTACAAAGTATTAAACTACTGCATGAGAGAAAAAAAAATATGATTCTTCAAACTGAACAGAGTTGGGGGGGGGAGGAGTGAATCAAGAAAAAGAGCTAGGAGGAGAATATTTGAAATTGACTATTAATTTTTAAATTGGTTTCTTTAAAATTGCATTCGATATTATAAAGATCAAATTTTCTGTGGGAAACTTCACTTAAATAAGATTCCAGGAGAACTGGTACTCCGGGCTGGCTGCACTGTGACCCCACTTCAGATCTGTAAATCACTCTTGAAATACCAAGGACGGTTGGAGATTATTTCACACTTGAAATTCCAAAGGTGGCCAGAGAATATTTCACACTTGTCTCAGGTGGAGGGGGCACTGCTATGAAGTCAGCACCCTTGACAAAGCTCCCCTGCCCCTGGCTCAACCATTCCTGTCCAGTCCCTGCAAGAACACATCTGCCCATACTCTTCTGGCAGTCCTCTCAACCATTCCCATGCCCTTCCCATGGCATAACCAGATGACATATTAATCTTACTTCATTGGAGCTTAGATAACCAATGCAGGGCAGATCTTGTCCCTGAGCACAGTCTTGACCAAAGGAAGAAGGGTTGATGGGTTCTTTAGCCTTGTCAGTTATGTTAGAATTAAAAATGTTATTCTTACCAAAATCCCATCCATGTATAAAAACTCCAGTATTTATACAGCCATGGTTTAATTTCAATTAGTTGAGCCAGCATAAATTTTGGGTACACACAAGGCCTGTTATTTCCAGAATTACAGCTCTGGGCTCACCAGTGAGGCTTTCTCCACCAGCACAGCCCACTCAGGACCCTACACCGTTCTCCCTGGATGCTCTGGAAGGACAGAGGAGTTTTCTCACAAGCCCACTATGTCACTGTACATCCTCAATATATTCAGATTTCTGCTGCAGGAGCATCCAGTCCCACAGTCTCTCTGGGACAGGGGCAGGATCAGGATATTTGTGTGGATGGATAAACTCAGGGGTCACCCCCCAGTGAGCTGGATCGTGCTCACACCATACACTGTCTGGAAAGGAGTAGTGTAAGCACAGTCATTGAGGTTACCCTGCAGCAATAACATCCTCACAAGTTCCAAATACATTAATTAAGCACAAACAGCTGACTCTTCAACGAAGCAAATGAGCTCTGCAGACCAAAACCAGCAGGATTATTTCAAAACAATTTAGGGTGCAGGCTCTATCTACTGCTCCTCAGGACACAGCCAAATACTCTGGCCGGTTTACAGCCAACACACTGGTGAAGTTTTGATAAATGATGTATATTTTTAAAAAGAAAAACATAGCAATGCATGCTTGATTGGACTGGAAATGAGCCCTGCTTTTCTTTTCTGTGTACACACCTGTCACTATATTTCACATTCATAGACACTTTCAAGAGGTAAAGTAAAAGTTTACCCAGTGAAGATAGGAGATGCAGAAGAGAATGTCAAGGTTTCAGAAACTGATTAGAGAGTAGCAGTGGCTTTTGAACCTAAGAAAAGGAGTACACTCATGCATTATCAGCTTATTATTGAGGTATTTTGGCTAAGGTACTCATACCAAAAGTAGAGTCTTTACCAATCAGCGCTAACAGCCCTGTGGAATGAACAGGACCAGAGTTACTTCTTAAGGGTTGTCTGCAGACTCAGGTGTTGAATTCACCTCAACTAGATTTAAGTTCAATTAACTTTTTAATGTCATCTTCAGAATGCTAATATTAGATTAGCAATTAGGTTTTAAATTACAATTTTGAAACACAAATCCACAATAAAGAAAAACAACTGTCATCAACAAATTAATGGGATCTGGTTTATAATCTGCTGTTTACATTTAAGAACTAAGCAATGGCTTTCATGTATAAAGTAGCCTGCAATTATAATGTCATTGCTCATCTCTTAAACTTCCTTCTTATCTTTTTCAAGTTTTGTTGGTAGTAAATTTCGTTGGTTTCTAAAGACAAATAATAAACAATATTTGATTTCAAAGCATTTATTGCAACCAAATTTGGAAAGTGAACTTCACATAATTTTAAACAACCAAATCCCTGAAACACTCATCCCATTGAAACTGAATATTTCCAAATCCTATCTGGGCATGGGAGTTCTCCCAGCTGTAAAAGCCACTCTGTTGGGGACTTCAATCCAAAGTCTTTCCTCACAACAAAGAAGTTCCTCAAAGAGTTGCAAGCATTGGCATGAGTTATGTTTTAGGAGACAGGACTGTATTTAATCTCCTGGTAAAACAAAGTTTTCTCAATCTCTCTTATCAGCATAACCATGACTTTGCAAGTCAGTGTTGTGGGGTTTTATTCTGCTTGGTTGGTTGTTTGGTTGTATTTCTGTTTTGGGTTTTTTTGGGGTCTTGGGGTTGTTTCTTTTGGGGTTTTTTTTTGTGCTATGCTTGCCTCTGGTTTTGGTTATAAATACAAGGTTTGTTTTTCTCTAGTGCTCTAGTGTAATTTTACAGATAAATTAAAATTTAGAATACAATGAAGGAGGCTGTACTTTACAATCTCACACAGTTCTCCTCTGATATTTTTTGACTGATGCATTTTCCACAATTAATTTCTTTTCTTCTTCCAAAATTTTCACATGGAAATCAAACTGTATTCTGACTTCGAGATACAGCACCCTTTGGATGAGCCTTAAAGCAAGGCAACATGAGGCCACAAACAGTTTTGACTGTATAAGGAGCAAAAACCTCACTGTACAGGCTGCATGCAGCATCAGCCCATATTCTGCTGTATTGCTGCAGTGCTTGGGGCTTGAACCTATGTATTCTGTCCAGCCCAGAGAGGAAAAGCATCAGATTAAATCAGACAGATTAAATCTTTTTGAATAGCAACATGAAGTCCTATTATTATATAATAAATATATAGAGAGGAACATGTAATCTCTGGAAAATCTGGCTCAGATTTTGTATGTCAGTCAGCACACAATTATAGATGCTGGGATAACCTTTAACTAAACCATAAAAGTTTAACTTTGGTTACAATAAAGACACAATCTTCCTTTCAATACAGGCCACAAGGCCAGTGACAAGGGTGTAGATGATTTCATTTATTAACAGTTTATTCTCCTTTTGATTCTGCTGTGGACACTGAAACTGTATGGTGAAAGATCCTAAGTCAGAACTGTTACAACGGCACCTGGAAAACCAGAACAGCTTTAACTCCTCCTCCAAAGTGATCAATGCACAGAAAATGAAGGAAGCTAAGTTAAAGACCCATGGAAGGGGAAATTACAACTGAAACTATGATGGTCCTACTTACTAAACTGGCAAACTACTGCTTTGAAGGAAAACATGTCAATCATTTGTGAACTCAAAGGTAAATACAGCAAAGCCAAACTTCTCAGCGTGGTGGTTTGCAAAAAAGGGATGCTCTGGCTGCAAGGCAGATGGAAAGAACAGATAAGCCAAACCCTCGACTTTATTAAAATCTATTGTTCTTACTACTCTTATTATTGTGAGTTAGAATTAAAGCTCTTTCTCTCAGGAAGTATTGAGCTTCATACCATAGACTTTAATATTGTAAAATTGAAGAAAGAGATCAGAATAGGCACTTAAAAGTAATTAAAACAAACAGGCAAGAAAGCAGCCATTCCTCTTTGTTCATCTACAAATGGAGAGTTGCTCCCTTCCCTAAACAGGGAGGACCTGCTCCAGCACTCCAAAGTGGCAATTGAAATTGGGAGGTTAAGTGCTTCAGAAGCTTCACTTTGCTCTGCATTCCTGAAGGGGATGAAAGCCTCCTCTCAATCCCTTTTAATGTAATGGTAATTATGCTATTATTTTCAGTAAGAACAGCACGAGGCAGAGAGTCCTGCAATAAGGAATATTGTTTAGGAAAAGCTAAAATGCTTTTCTTTCCCTGTGTCACTCTGGTCATCAGAAAAAAAATTAATGGAAGTCTGTTTTCTAACTGGCAGCTCTTTCTAAATTTGCTGTAGAAATCCAGGTTGTACCAGCTCCTGAGCCTTTCAGCTCATGGTTTCCCTTGGCCCAAATGAGTTCCTAAAGGCCAGCTCTTTGGGGTCTCACAGGAACCACCCATCTGAGGGTCACAGGTGGCTGTATGGATTCAGGGCCACACACAAACAATGCAAACAGCCTCTCTGTTTGCAGGAGTCCCTGGGACTGCAGTGCAAAACCAACAGAACCAGGATTCCCCATTTGCCTGTCAGTGTGCCAAGCCAATGTGAACTGGCTGGGAAGGGGAAAGCCTTGTGTGCAACTTCCACACTGTGTAGCCCAAATACATACTGATGGGTCATTTTCTGTCTGTACTGTGCAAATTAAACACTTGCCTGTCAGAAGGGAAGCCATTATCTCATTAATACCTTTACTGATGTCATGCTTGTTTATTATTGATTTAATTAAAATGAAGTATAATTAAGAACAAATTATAGGAATATGCCTTGTTTATGATTCTTTAAAAAAAAAAAAAAAGAGAGAGAGAGAGAGAAAGAGAGAGCAAAGGTCAGGCCATGCAGCTATTACACTGAGTAACCCATACTCATCTGAGTCATTCCCACTGAAATGACCAGGAATACTTGCATAACTTATGGGCTCTGTCCACCCAGCCAGTCTAGTTATGATCTGTAATAAGGTTTGAAAATGAATTTTCCAATCATCTCCATCAACTGCACACTCATTCTGTCCCCAGAGCATGAAAGAAATGGATTCCTTCCAAAATCAAACAGAGAGCTACACTCTGTAGGTGCATCAAGATGCACTCCAAGCCTCAAATGCACTCCATTACTTGAGTCCTCTGGACAGCTCTAAAACATATGCATGACGGGGATGTTTTGTTCAAGGGACCAGACTAAATGCAGTCCAAAGCAAGACCATTAAACTGCACATAAATACAGAGGAAGGGTCATCTTTAGCACATGCATTTAGGTCAGCCTGCTGATCTACCTTCACTGAGAGGAATTGCTGCCTAAAATAAAAAATGTCTTATCTCAGAGCCACTAAATAGTGGAACACAATTATGAGTCAAAGAAAATTTGGAAATTATTATTAGGGAGAAATTACATGCTAAAAACCAGCATAAAAGACACATGAATACCGAATTCATTACTCTGTGAATACAGTTATACACACTAGCAAAGTCCTTAGGTTCCAGTGAGTTAAAACACATCAGTATGCAGAGGTGTTATATTAAGTTGAAAATACCTGCAAACTATGAAGACAAAAACACACAAAATCACTGAATTGTATAGTATTGAAGAAAATGCAAATGAATCAGGACTATGTAAAAGATATGTCTATTAATTTACCCAAAAGTCTTATTTATAGATTTTGTCAGAACCATTTTCTAAACAGAATGTTATTTAATATAAATTATATCAAATGAGGGGAGAGTGGGGAAGGGAGAAAGAGTGGCAATTACAGGGGGGAGCTGCTATTGCACTGGCGAATCCAGAGCTTCTAGAAAATCCTTGATAAATCTAAGATTCATGAACTGTGATTTTACATAATCTCTGTTTTCATGATTTAAATATCTCAAACCGTCTATATGTAGGAGATGCTGCTGCTGCTGCGGAATACACACATCCCCCACAGCACTTCACAGCAGAACTGCAGCAGGGATAAATATGCTCTGAAAGGCTTTGATTGGGAAGAAAGCAACAACCATTATTTTTGCCTCTTGCAAAATATGTTAATGAACCCGAAGTCCCAGGGCCCCTGATGTTATTATTTAGCTCTCAAATCAGACTAGTTTACAAGTCATGCACCAATCCAACATGGTCTGAAGCTTGTGCGCAAAACCGAGATGTGAACTGAAAAGTCATAGGACCGTGCACACCTGTTGACTCGAGGGCTGGTTTAACTTCGCAGGATCTGAGAGCAGCATCTGGCAGCTTTTCTGCCACATTCAAGCATTAGCTATAGTATTGTTCCGACACATATCCTTGACTGGGGCTGCTGAAGCTGTTGGAGCACTCATCAATGGCACCATCCATAGCATGTCTTGACGGCCACCGAGGCCAACGCGGCGCAGCACAGAGCTCACCCCCTCCCGGCAGGGTGGGGGCTGCCAGGACCCAGCTGGAGCTAGCCAGGCACATGGCCTCGCTATTGTCCCCCCAAAGTGACATCCTGCTCGGCAGCTGACCCCCAGCCACTGGGGTCCGTGCCCCGGGCAGGGCTGTCACCTTCCATGCTCTCCAGGTGGGAAAAGCAGCACTGAGCAGGGATGCGCGATGAGCTCTATCCTGCTAACCCTGGCAACCCTCGCTAAACGGGAAAAAACTGGTGCCATCACTGTGCATCACTTTTGCCCTGCAAAACCCTTTGACATCCACAAATCCCTGCAGGTTAATAAGAGAAGCGGTGGAATTACTGCCCCTGAGTTCAGCGCAAGGCTGCAACTCAAAGAGCTACAGTTCCAAGTGAGTAAAGAAACACAATGTAACTCATATGACACACATTGTGATTTCAAACAAAAATGAACATAGTTTAGATGCATCAGAGTGGAATACAGGGCCTGCAGTGGTCCCTTAGTCAACTCATATCCAGAATATGTCACAGTTACAAATGAATACAGAAAGAAAAAAAGACAAAGCAAGACAAAAAAGCCAGTTATCTAATAAATCCAAGATAGTATATTGTCTGTGCTAATCCACACGGCAGCATTGAACTTGTACAACACAGGCCCAAAGAGAAGGGCAGTAAAGAAAAGCACAGCAAGCATCAGGTTTATTTTAAGGGCTGTAGGAAGTGTCACGCCTCGTGTAGGAGGCGGCTTTCACATTAGGGCCACGAAGGGTGCAAAGAGAAAAGGGGTGTGTGTTGTGACTAAAACACCGCTGCTGTTTCTGCCACCACATTTAGTTAATTAAAACAGTCTTAACTAAAGCTGGGCTAAGACAAATAAAAAACATCCCTAATTGCTAAAATTTGGGCCCCTTTCCTTAAGATTCCCCACCCTTCAGAGGGCTCTACACCACAAAGGGTTTCTTTCTGAGTTTCCCAAGGACTTGCATGCTGAATGACACTTCTCCGTGTGCTGGACACTTTAAAGCAAACTTGAAAATCAACCACATGTGTGGGCAGAGTTTTCTACTACTAGCAGGACTGATGAGCAATAACTAAAACTTTATTTACTACCAGCAGTTACCAAGGATCTCCTGGTCCTGCAGAGTCAGGCACATCATGACAAAATTTCTCTTTTTAGACATCAACAACTAAGTGATATATTTTAAAATGCTGCTGTAGTATTAGTCTTCCCCACAGGTAGCTGAAATAAGGTCATGCAAGGAATACATGAAAGTGAAATCAGTGATGAAACTTCACAGAGGTGAAGTAGAAGAGAGGTTTCTCAATGTAAACACGTCTCCTCATGCACTTCACCTACAGGCTTAGCTTTGCAGCTAGTTAGCTATGGCTAGAGCCAAATTCTTATCTAGGGTAAAGCCCTGGAAATACATAAGGTGGAAACTTGATACAAGTTAAAATCTGGCTCATGGTATAAGAAGTCTGAGATGTTTGCTGAAGCAGCAGCCTGCTCTGCATTCTGGGAGACTTTCTAGTACTTAGTGTGTAGAAACAAAAACAAATGATTGGGTTTGTTTTGGATTTTTCCATCTGGTAACGCTTTAATCTCTAGTAATCTTTAGCACCAAGTCTGGGTGTGTGTGTGTGTGTGTGTGTGTGTGTATCTTCTATAACCTGTGTTACAGACACATGAAAGATACATGAAAGACCTTCCTATGTGAAAGATAAAATTCCCTGAAAAAGACTTTATTATGTGCACTCAGGGCTGCACTCCAGCTGCAGGGAGGGATAAGGAGGAGTGAAACCCACAAAATTTGGCTCATGGCCATGCTCAGGAAATTAACAGTTTCTTCTGGGATTTATCTAATCATTTGTCTATTTACAGTTGACAGCATCCCTGTTATCCCTTAGCCCCCTCTGGAGAAACACAGCTCACTCCAATGCCAACCAAGGGAACTGCATTGGAAAAAACACATGGAATAAACCCACAAGTAAACAACTCAGACAGTGATGTGGTTTTAATTTACAGACTTTTTTATAGGTTTTCCTAGGAAAAGCGAATGAGGTTTGGGAATTCTCCTGATAATTTTTGCATCACTGGGCTGTTTCCAGCCATTTTGAGAGAGGAGCAGAAATAAGACCTCGCACACCAAGGTGGCCAAGCAAAGCAGACAATGTATTCATTTCCCTCAGAAGAGGCAATAGTGTTAGCTCATGGCTTTCCAGGCACCAGGACATGCCCACCAAAGAAACCAGTCTGTATTATCCTACCAGACTCAGAAATACTTTTAACATGATGAAGTCACAATCTGAATCAAAAAAAGGGGGAAAAGAGGAAATAACTGCTGTAGATGGCAAAGACATCAAGGTGAAAGATCTGAAGACATTGTTGCACAGGGTGAAAAATTGGGAATGGAGCAAAATAAAGTTCTTCACCTAAGACTTGCCCTTGTAAACTAGGTCCCATGGTCACAGGGTTCCTCAGGTGGGACACAAAAACAAGGGTCTGTCCTAGACAATTCAAACACACTCTTTTTTTCTCCCAGTTTCCCATAGTTAAAGATCACTTTCACTACAAAGAAAGAGAGCTTGACACACACTTTGTATAAGTTTAAGTATAAAATACTCATATACTTGTTCAAACCCTGTAATGCAAAGAGATGCTCTTGGACTTCATGACTTCCAATGGCAGTGCCAGTTACCCACTCCTTAAGCGATTCCCATTATCAATTCTGATTTCACTACATCTTCTTTTGCTTTCAGGCTGTCAAATAAAAGAGAAGCTTGTGATAAAGGTTCTCTATGCTGCTTATCTTTTTATAGACTATTACATTTCCCTACCACACTCAAGTTTTCCATCCAGTGAGTGCTATAAAAGCTTTGCTAAAAACCAATAATTTTTATTGGTCTGGTTTTGTACTATCCTTTTCTAGATGACCAGCAGTGCCCACAGTATTTCAGGTACACTCACTGACCTGTGTAACAGCTACAGTTCTATAAAATATTGCCAGACTTTCTTAGTTAGTCTCTCTTCAGTTCCCTCTGTAATCTAACAATTTTTGCAGATTTTAATTTCTCCTTCTCTCATTATGCTCCTGAGTTAACACACTTAAACAGAAAAGTGCATACTTATTCCCTCCAAATACTTAAGATTTTGAATATTAAGATTTATTTGCCATCCTCTGCCTTCATTTTTCACACGTTCCTCAGGGGTTAACTTTATGATTAAGTTCTGTCTGATCTTTGCTGGACTTGACTTAAGCTAGAAAAACTTAATGTCATCTGAAAATTTTGCTGTATCATTGCTTGTTCCTTTTTCCAGTTCACTAAGCAGCACCAGACCTGGCAAAGAACCTTGCAGCACCCCTGCTGTTACCCTTTTGCTATGCTGAATATTGTTTCGTGTACCTTGGCCAAAACCCCTTAACGAGCCTAGTCTGTGTCTTTATCACTCTTGTTTCCCAAGGTTATACACAAAACTGCGGTTCTTATTTGAGTAAGAATCCTAGATTTACGTGGATTTCCATGGTTATTTTGCTTGACAACAGGGAGTCCAAATATCAGGGAACAAAGATTGTTTTCACCAGAAGCAGAGTCAGTGGCTGTGGTTACAGGATTATCTCAGTTTATCTTATTTATAGATCTTTATGGATGCAGCTTCTTTGCTCTGCCAAAAGATCAGATTGTAAGCACAAGTCCAACTAAAGGTTCCCACAGGTCAACCCAGCTCAGAGCTCGCCTGAATTTAGCTTTCCTGTTTCTCTGAGGATTCCTATTGATATAGTTTTCTGCCTGTACAAGGATGCAATGACACTTCTTTCTTGCTGCTCTTGTTGTTCTATTAGTACTTCACAGCGAGTGGCTTCACTTTCCAGTGATAAAGTAACACAATAATCAGAGCACATAACGCTGTCATCCTTTCCACATCAAATGAGGGAACCTGTTCCTTTGGCTTTTCCCGAAGGGTGATACTGAGGAAAACAGTTCCTGGAAAGCAAAGTTCTGCTAACCAGTTTGTTATGTTTGCTGCGCTTTAGAAAGAGTCAGTGTTTGTTGAGCTACCACCACGTCAACCAAACGCAACATTGCCACGGTACATGTTGCATCGGACTGACGTTCACCCAGCGCCCACAATTCGGGCTTTGCAGGGAGCCGCGATCATTCCCTGAAGTCCCTTAGCTGTCCTCAAGCTGCGCCGCGCTCCCGCTTCGTGGGGCGGGGGAGGAGGGGGCCGCGGCTCCCGGCTGGCTCTCTCTGCCCCTATTTCCCTCCTGCGGGTAAAATTCGGCATTTGGTCCAGCGAGGGCGGGGGTCCCATGGGAGGTGACTCCAGGCAGCGCGAATGTTCTTCCCCCCTTCCCAGCGCGGTCCCCGCATTCCCGGGCAAGAGGGGGCCGCGTTTCCACCGCTGCCGCCTCCTGCCCTTCCCATCCCCGCCGCGGGCGATGCTCACCTTGAGGTACTCGTTCTCCGAGCGCAGCTCCTCCACCTCCCGCTGCAGCTCCTCCGGGGCTGCCGGCGGCGGCTCCCCGCGGCTCGTGGCTCTCGCCCCGCCCGTGGCCGCAGGGAGCGCATCCCCGCGGGAGCCGAGGGCCGCCGGAGCTCCGCGCCCGGGGCCGGGGCCGGGGCCGGTGCGGGGCTGCTCGGCGGCGGGATGGGCGGCGGGATGAGCGGCGGGCTGCTCCCGCTCCCGGTCGCTGGAGCCGGTGCCGGACTCGGCGTCGCTGCTGGCGGCCGGGGCCAGGCGCTGCTCGTCCGAGAGCGGCTCGGAGGGGCAGTCGGAGAGGTCGGAGCTGCTGTCCGTGTGGCCGACGCGGGCCAGGGCCGCCGCCGCATGGCCGCTGCCCGCCGCGGCTCCCCGCTTCGCCTTCCTGCCCTTGCCGGGCGGCGGGGCCGCCTCCCCGCCGGGCTGCCGCCCCGCGCCCCGGCCGCCGGGCCCCGGCTCCGGACCGCGGGCCGCCCGCTTGGCGCAGGGGGCGGCCTTGGCGCCCGCCCTGCCGACGGCGGTGACGGGGACGGCGGCCGCCTTGCCCCCCGGGGCGGCGGGGCGGCGGGAGAGGCGGCCCGGCGCCGGCAGCAGCCCCGCCGAGGGCTGGTGCGCGCCCGGGTGCGGCGACGAGGGCGCCCGGGCGGGGAGGCCGGGGGACTTGGGGGGCGCGGGCGGCGGCTTGGCGGCGGCGCGGGCGTGCAGGTCCTTGAGGAAGGGTCTGGCGGGCGACGGGGCGCGGTGCGGCCGCTTCTTCTCGGCGTGCGGGTGGTGGTGGCCGGGCGAGGGCGGCGGCGGCCGCAGCGCGTCGCCGGGCCCCGGTGCGGGGCCGTTCAGCGCCTCCATGGCGCGGGCCGGGGGCGGCGGGGCGGCAGCGGCGGCCGCGGGGGCGCCCGGCGGCGGCAGGAGCGGCGGTGCCCGCGGGGCGCGGCGACAGAACGGGCAGCCTCCTCCAGCCTCCCTGCTCGCTCTCTCATCACTTCTGCTTCTCCCAGCCACAGCCCTCACACTTTTCTTTCTCGATCCCCCTTTTCCTGCCCCCCCACCCCCACCTTCTCCTCCTCCTCCTCGCCGCTCTCTCCCGAGCACTGATTTGTTTCAATAAATCGAGCCCAAATCCCCCGGTGGCAGCCGTCTCCTCCTCCTCCTCCTTCTTCTCCTCCTTCTTCTTCCCCTCCCGCTCCCCTCTCCGCCTAGCTCAGCTTGATGCTGCTCAAGTTGTGATGCAGCCCGAAAAACCGATCCTTTCTCCCTCAATCCTAGGCAAAGGCTTGTTTCCCCGGCTGCCTTCGCCTCCTCTTGCAAGCCCCCCGCTCAGCCCACCGGCGCCGCTAACCCCATCACTGCCCCGTCTCCAGCCGCCGCCTCCGCCCGGCTCCTGAAATAGCCCCGCGGCTGCCGGGGCCGCTCCGGCTCGGCGCTGCCCGCCCGTGCGCAGGATCCGCCCCCTCTGACAGCCAGCCAGCAGCTCTCCTCCGCCCGGCAAACTACTTTCCTCGCACGCTTTATTATAGGGACGCCTCTGCCAGCCTCTTTCTATCAGAAAGCCTCGTTTGGGGAGAAATTTTGTTTTTCCAGTCATGAGCTATATAGTGTTTCCCGTTTTGGTTGTTTTGGTTTTTTTTCCCCCTTCATGGAAACGGTCTCTCCAGGGACCGGCAGCAGCAAAACAACAGCCATCGCATTATCTCCCTGCTCAAGGCAGATACACGTTCACCTAGAGGCAGAGCCGAGTATCCGAGGATATCGGCAACTTCCTGGCTCGGGCTGAACTACAAAAGGCACGGACCCGTCCTTTTGGAGTGCGGGGCTGTGAAGTTGCAGCCCTTACATTTGCAAAGCACCCGGAGAGTAAATGAAAGGGAAGAGAGGCTGGAGCGGCACAGCATTAATGGGGAGAGCAGAGCAGCCGCGGTCGGGATGTTTGCGACTCTTCCGCTGGGACACAGCGGACCTTAGAGGAGCCGCGGCGGCTGCCTTATCTGTCAGATGAAAGCAAATGCGTGCTTCGCTTCTGAAGTCCTTGGGAGGCGCGGATCTTCCACGTCTGGATGTCAGGGACTGCAGCGCGCTCGGGGGAGGACAGTGCCGGACGTTTTGGGGGGCATGGGAGACTGGGCAGCATCCTGCGGGGCTCCGGGTACCCCTCTCATCTCATCTGGGCTGAAGGCATTGCCCCTAAAAGGCAAAAGCCCGAAGGTCTGCTGGAGCCGGAGGGCAGCGGGCACCTCGGGGCGGGCGGCCAAGGCGAGACCGGGCAGTGCCAGGCCGGGGCCGGGGCCAGGCCACGTTGCCCGGAGGAAGAGACAGGACCGCTGGGGCATCCCCGGGTCCTTTCTCTCGGTAAACGAGGGGAGCACTGATTTATCCTGAGGAATAGCGCTGCCGCATGAGTATGCAACAGGTAGTTCCTACTTTGTAAAGGCTGCAGAGGTGAACAAAAAACCATTCAGAACAGAGCTGTATTTACAGGTCTCCAGGAATTGGGAGCAGCTCCACGACAGCGCCCCGGGCAGCGCCAGCCGGGAGAGCGGTGATGGGCGGGATGTCGGCGGGGCAGGGGGCGAGGGCGGCTCCAGCCCCGGGAGAAAGCCAGGTCCCTCCCCGTCCCCAGAGGACACATCTCCTCGACAGGGCGGTGTGGTCCTTCCGCGAGTGGGCAGCCGATGAAAGCTCTGCTCCGGGGCACCCAGCGGTGATGCCAAGCTGTGTTGGCTGGTTTATTTTTTTAATCTCTTGGAAATTTCACTTCTGTTAGTGCTCTTTATTTCCAACCCCCCCCTTGGCCTGGCTGCCAGACGGCTGTGTTCCAGCATCCAAATGTGCCTTCCAGGTCACACGGCAAAGTACCCATTGCGGCAAAGATGGCACTGGCTGCTGCCGGTATGTCCATCTACTACAGCCACCGGCAGCCCTTCGTGGGACCAAGTCCTTTAAAAAATACAGAAAACACTTTGGGGAGAGTCAAACATAACAAACCCACTCGCAGGTGTAAGTCCCCTTATTCTCCTTCGGTGTAAAACTGTAGTAATTTACTTGTTTGGGTGAGACAATCAGTGTATAGAAGCAATATGAAGTGGCTCAGCTGATCTAGAAAAATGGCTTATAAAATACACACTACTGTTACATTTTAATGACATTGCATTCCTATCAGGCCATCACATATTATCAGTGTTCCCTATGGAGCTGTTATGCTCATAGTTGTTGTTGTTGTTGTTTTAATTATTTTATTTTTTTTTTTTTGTCAGTACACTGCTGAGCAGTTCAAGGAATTCTCCTTTATGGAAATGTGAAAGAGAGTGAAAGTGAAAGAGATGGCAAGTGCTCTATTTCATAATGAGAAATAGTAATTATTATGGAAGCACAAAATATTATAGATGTTGCCCTACATGGGAGATATCAGAATGGTTGTTTTGCACTATTATGTCACTCCTCTTACTTGGTTTTGGCTATAAATTCCAAGAATAGATGGGAATTCCAGCTTCACCTACTAGATTTGCAAAGTGTTTATGCCTGTGATGAAAGAGGAACTGCTCTGTGATAATTTATGAGCAGCCTGTTTTGACTTTGCCCCATGAACAGAATGGTTCAATTCAAAAGGAAAATGAAAGGAAAAGTATGGCTCAAGATAAGCCACTTTTCTACAAACAATAGCTGAGGGACACTGCCAGGCTTCTTTGCACTGGAGGGAAAAAGAATTAGGGATGTGAAAAAAGGAGCACATTCACAAAAGGCTGGGAATTGTCTGGGAGAATTAATCTGAGACACTTAAGTGCCTGACAGAGCCCACTTTCCTGTGGTTACCTTGTAAATTTTACATTGCAAATACATTAATAAATGTATATTTTTTCTATCTTACTTATCTTTTTCTCCCCCACTAAACACTTTGTTTCAACTGCTAAATGTTTTACGTTTGAGATGTCTTTTGTATCACTGTGCATCACCGACCACAAGCTCCTGCAGGCAAAGAGAACTAAAACTCATCCTGGCTTCTGAGGAGGTGCCCTTGACAAACAGAGACTGAGAGTAATGAAAAGCCCATGACAAGGCAGGGTGACCTCAGATCAGGAAGGAGACTGGAGAGCAAATACCTCTGAAAACGCTGTGTGTCTTTGTGCACAGGTGTTTTGTGCACCTTCTCATCGCAGCATACAGTGATGTTCTCTGTCCTGGACAGCACCAGTTCAACCAGGCACCTTAATAAAGTGATTTATTCGCATTAATGCTTAAACAAAGTGGGGCTGCAGCAGAACACATTAGAGGGAGAGGAATGCTCAGTCACATCAAGATCCCTTTATACTGTGCTGGCAGTATAAGACATTTAATAACAAAGAAATGCAGCCCCTGTAGCCCTCCCTGGGCATGTGGCTGGCTGGGTGCAGATGGCAGATCTGTGTGGTATGAGGCCAGCTGTAGGATTTTGGCTGTGTTCCTCTGTCTCTGCTGCCGTGCAATGCCTATTGGAGACCCCTACGAGGATGGTGTAAATAGGCATGGCGTGGATGAGGATACGGCCCTAATATGAAAGCTAAGTACATACCACAGAAATCTCCACTGGGCTAGGCAAATGCCTGGTAAGAATTACTGGTATTATATTACTTATTTATTTATATCAAAACATTTCTTTTTCCTTTACTTAAAACTCATTATAGAAAAATACAGTCACAGACTACCATGAGCCCCTATTTCTCCTCTCTCTTTCTTTTTATTTGCTTGTAATGTCCAATTGTTTTCTCTTATCGTAAATTAGTCATGCACTCCCTCCTGGTGGAATGGTTGCTTATATGCTTGTGTAGCTCTTAACATAATAGGACATCTGGGTGTTGGTTGAATAATACAAATAATCAGCCACAACACTTTTACAACATGTTTATTTTGGCAATGCTGATATCCTTTGTCTGATTAATGCTGACATTTGATAACTGAGCTGTATTTGCACAAATAATTATGAAAAGTGGATGCTAAGCCTGACTACTTAGATTAGCTATCAACACATCTTACAAAGCCTAAGACAGTTTTTGGCAGTGCAGGACTGCCTAAATTCTTTTCTTGGGCTGAGGCACAAGAGAGTTTACAATTACTTAGAGAAGATGTGAAGAGGCTCAATCTAAATGTAAATTTGCCCCTCAGCCAGCCCAGTTTACAGTAGCCTAAGTCTAAGCTGTTATTTTCTCCTATTTCAAATCCCTATTTGAGATCTTCTTCAATGACACAAGAACAGCCAACTTTTAATGGCCAGGCTCAGAGTTATAAGGGAGCACTGGTATTTACAGAGCTAAATCAAAATAGTAAATGAAGACACAAAAGCATCCATACAGGCCATATGTATGGATAACCCAGCATAATCTGGTTGAGTCTATTATTATTGCTCCTTTATATGTTGCAGATCATGAGCTGTAATTTCTTTGTGGCCACATTGTGCTCTGTGATTATACCATCCCAGAGGAATCCTAATCAGAGCCAGCAGGTGTTACAGTGACATGTTAACAACAGCAATGAGGCATAGCTTCAACAGAAAATTGTGTGACATTTCCAAGTTCACAAATTCACAATTTTTTTTTTTTGCAAGCTCTCTCTCAACTGCTCTCTCTCCCTGAGGGACTGATTCAAAGCCCCAAAGATCTTTTTTTAAAAGATTTATTCCTGCTCCCAGGAGTTATATCTAGATTGTCACTTCTTGCTCTTTGTTTGAATGAAACCTGATTATTAGAGGTCTCAGTTCTTTACTGGAGCTTCTGTCCTACAGTAATGATATTACTAATTGCCATAACTCAATCAGGGAATGGAAATAATTGCATGGCCAGCTCCTGCAAGGGACTTTAGCAGTAGAAGAAGAGCATGAGGAGATGTTAGGCACATTTATCCAAAACTGTGATCCCCAAAACCCATTCAGCCAATCTCACAGTCTCCTAATTCCATTGCTAAATTTCATTTTGGCCATAAAACTCTGTGGATGACCAGAGCTTTTTCCTTGTCCATGCCTACTCATTCAGAGGCAGCAATGGAGCTCCTGGGCATTGTGCAGTTATCACCAGTGCTTTCTAAGGGGATTTTTGGGGTCCACACAAAACACAGAGGCAATCAGCTTGGATGAGAGAACAGCAGCACCTCACCTCTTGCAGAGGTGGCCATGTGCCCGGGCAGCAAGGGAGAAGTCTGACTTGGAAGCTTCCTCAGACTGCAGGGATTAAAGACCAAAGCCTTAAACACCAAGGGGCAGACGGGGCTCGCTGGCTGCTGTCAGTAATTCCTGCTGGTGCTGAGCCTTTGTGTGAAACATCCTGGGATCAGGCTGGGAAGCAAACATGGCTCTTGCACACTTGCTGGAGAGGAGCTTGTGCCTCCCTCTGCAAGCAGCAAGTGTTTCCCATGTGAAGTTCCCATCCTTACTCTTCCCAAACAAAGATCTACCTCCTCTTCCAGTTCCTCCAGCTCTGGGTTAGTCGCTGCTGCCCAGGCTGAAATCTACAACTCTGTTACAGGTGGGTGTTCCCAAGTGTGCACTGTTCCTCTCTCAATATCCGAGGAAATGTCAAAGAGCCAGAATGTAAAGTCCTTTATGTTCAGCACCACAAAGGCAGAGATTTTCCAGTCTGGTGCCTGCTTGAGAGTCACAAAGTTCATGCTGAGGACTGACTTGGTCTGTCACCCACAGTCCCATCTCTGCCGAGTACAGCCAGTGTCATTTCCAGTGGGAAAGTAACCTCCAAATTTATATATCATGCTATTGTACCAAGGAGCATACACTCTGCTGTTACAGTTATTGCCTTTTTCAGAACTAAACAAAGAAAGTGTGGTTTCCAGTATTAATAAATTTGTACTTTTTCTCCTTACAAACCATCTGTGCTATCAATAAACACCCACATGAAAAGTTTATCATCTGCTTCCCATTGTGGGCACATGTACTTGGGATCTGCTATTGTCTGTAGCACACCACCATGTGCCACTCATTTTGCAGCTCCCTAACTTCCAAAGGATCACTTATGTTTGATGAGATGCAACAGGGAGAGACCAAATAAGTCAAGAATCATTGAGAATCAAAGGCTGTCTCTAATCATAGGCATCAGAAGAGGAACAGCTCGTTTTGGTCTTCCTCCATAGACAGTGTAGAGCTGGCACAGAAAGGTAGCATTAATTTATCAGTGTTCAATGAGAAAAAAGAAAGATGGGTCATATCCTTGGTACTTCCTGAAGATGGATGCTTTTCACAGTTTCTGGTTATTGAAATTGATATACATTACTGGATACACTGTTTGTGAGATACAGTCTGATAGAACCTCAGCACCAGAGACCTTTCAAAGAATTATGAGGCATTTTAAAAGCTGAGGAGCCAGACTAATAAGATGCCTGTTGGTTGGCAGTATGATTAGCTTGGATATCCGGCAAGGAAAGTGTCACCTTACACTGAGTAAAACATAGAATATTACAAATTATCCATTTCTAATGGTAGAGTTGGCCAAAGAAAGCTACAGAAAATATAATTCTGCACACACACATACCTCTAATAAGTAACCAATATCCCAATACAGCAAACATTCAGTAGGATCAACTCTCTTGATATATCTGTGCCAAATTTAGCAATTAGAGTCAGTATTTTTCCACAGTGCTTCATTCCCACTGTATTATTCCCTACCCTTAGCACCTCTTCAACAATTTTTTTCTGACCGTGACTAAGGAGGCTGCTCCCAGAAGAAAACAACCCCCAAATTTTCATTCATTCACACTTCAATTCCTCTTAAGATCCATGGACAGACATACTGTATTTTTTGTGTTACCTCTTTTCAGTAATTTCTATAAATCTACCTCCATTTTATCCCAAACATTTAGGACCTCTGGCTTTAGTGCCAGCTCCCTTCAAGGCTGTAGCCATTTTGATTTAAGACTGTTTTTTGAGACAGCTGCTCCTTAGTTTTTTTCCCTGTCTCTGAAAATCCCAAACAATTGCTTCTTACAAGTACTCTGACTGTGATGGTTTAGGAGTTCCTTTGTCCTCAGTGAATCTGCTGTTCTCTTAGGTTTCAGAAAAGCTGATTGCCAAAGTCTGCTTCACAATTCCTGTGTTTCCACATGGAATTTCCTCTCCATCCAAATCTGGGGCATGTCATTGCTTTCCCACATGACACACAAGCTCTCAGCTTTGCAGCACCTTGGAGGCAAGCAAACAAGTTATCTCCTGCAGTTTACACTCAGCTGAGAAGGCTCCACAATCAGTTGAGGAATCAGGGATTTTTAAGGAACATGCACACAGCGTTTAAGGATCAAAATTAAAGGCTCAGAAGAAGCAGAGCCAATGAGCAGGAATGCATTATTCTGACATAAAGAGAAGTATTAGCAAGTAAGACTGATTTCCATTCACTGGAGGAATGTTTGGAAGATGAACCATTGATTGTGGGAAACATGGAAGAATACAATACCTACAACCTCAACACATTATAACTTACCAAGAATGGTATTAGGGATATGTTTGGGATTCCATGTTCTTTTAGTGTGTAAGTCATTGACTACAATTTTTGAATTCAAATAAATATACTAGCACTTCCTGTTCAGAAGACAAAGAAGCAGCTTTGCTTACTTTCTTGTCTTGTAGGGTATTACAGTTTGTTTCTTATCAGTAGCAGAATGGAGACTGGTGTTTCCCTTCACCTGTAACAGAAGGTTCAACAATATAGGTGTTCACTAAATCAGGGAGTTAATATTCACAGAAAAATATTTTTAGATCAGCAGACACTTGTAGCACATCGAAGAGGTGTCCTTAGCACTGAATTATTAAAATTTCAAAAGAGGCTAAAAACTTTGACATGTATCTTTAAAACAATTCAGGGGTTTTGTTTTTTGAAGCTAGATGAAAGCAGTTCTTTATATAATTTAGTATCAGAAATGATGATGTTTTATAAAGAATAAAATACAACCTGATAACTAATTGATTTACTGCAATTCAGGTTGTAGAGTCGAGCCCTGAATGGAGTTGAAGTTTCTTGACATGGCAGGAAAAACAAGGAAAAAGAAAAGTTTTCTGGTTATCTTATCTTGTATAAAAGCTTAGAGTCTGTACTACAGTTTCTGAGGGAAGAAATATCTCTTTGTCAGCTTCTTACCTGGCAATGGAATTAGAGCTCTGCTAATCTTTATTTAAAACTGTGAGGTGACAGCATGGTGCTAGCACTGTCCAGCCTTGTGATGTTAAATGGATTTAAATGCCTCAGCTGTGCAATAATCAGTCCAATAGTCATATGAAGATCTTTTTACATTAAAGAAAAGATAACCCAAAACCTCTGTTTATTGGATATGTGTCTTGGTCTGGGAGTGATTACAAGTTCACACTGCTGTCCTTACACTGATGCTGCAGCTTCCTAAATTAATTTGATCCTGACCCTTGCTCAGAGCAGGCACTTGTTGGAGGGATGCCACAGCAGCGGGTGTCCCAGGAGTGTTTCTTATATCTGACCCAGCCCCTCAGCCCTGTGCTGAGAGGAGACAGGCCCTGGGTTCGGTTTTCCAGCCTTTCTCCCATCTGTGCAGCTGTGGGCTTGGCTGTCTGTCCCAAGGGCTCGTGTTCTCCATCCCCAGGGAGGGGCTGGGAGCTGCTGGTTGGGAGCGTGGGCTGGAGCCCCGCACGTGCTGCCTCTGCTGCACGTTTCCCTGGAGAAAGCTACATCCACTGACTATGGCAGCACAGCTTGTGACTGCTCGGGTAAGACTAGATTAAGGCCAGAGGAAAAAAAAGAGTGGGAAGATATGCCTTCCAAAAGGGGATGTCAGCACAGAAGTGAAATCACAAACCAGCTGCCGCTCTGTGTGAGTGCGGAAGATGATTCAGCATTGGATGCAGCATAGATATTAATTAAAAGTCATAAAATGAAGCCATTCCATAGTAAATCTAAGAGTCTTCTAAACACCAAGAGCTTATGAAGTGCACAATAAATCATTTAAGTGAAAATTTTCTGAAGAGTTTTGATAAAATCTGACTTTGGAGGTACTTGACGGTTCGTCTTGTAATGAGCTAACAATTTGCTGCAATGTGGAAAATATGTAGGGATGGCTGGAATAAAATGAAAAGCTGTTAATCATTAAACTTGACAGGGAATATCACAATAGAATTGGCATTTTCAACCTGTTTATTAGCAGTTTAGAAAAGAAAGGGAACATCTTCATTCACCAAATTTGCTCATAGCAAAACACTATTCTGGTGGCTCAAGACTGTGACAGACTCTAGGAAAACTGTAATTAAATTACATAATAGAAAATTTTATGGTACACTAAATTTAGACCCATGCAAGACTGGGGACTTGAGATGAGCAAATAATTCTTTCTAAAACGTATTCAGCATATATAGCTTTTGTATGTGTTTGAGAAATGCTGAAGACATTTATGTGAATATGATAAAGAGAGGTTTCCAAAATTTTAGAATTCACTGAATTGAGTGATGTGAAAAAGAAATTACATTAGAGTTGAAAATGTGACAGTTGAACACAGAATGGGGGATGAGCTTTTCTTCACCAGTTTTGTATAAGAGGGAACTCTACAGAATTTTTAAAATATAAGCAAAAACACATACTCTGCATCATAGCTTATCAGCAATAAGAAAAACTAAGCTAACAAATATAAAATTAAGTTTAGGATAACAACAGGAGTAAATACAGAATGGGGGAGAAAAATCCTATATTGAAGGAAAATGATAGAAGGTCAGTAGAGAAGCTCAGAGAGTTTGTAGACCCAAAATGATCAGTTGATTATCACAGGAACATCTTTAATTTTTCTCTTTATTAGGACAGTCAAGAAATATTTCCGTAGTTAAAAACATAACTTTAGTTTGCTTTGAAAGTATTTACTCTGTGGGTTAAAAGTAAGAAATGTGTTGGTCAACATTATCTGAAACCCCAGCCAGTGGGCATTGTAGCTGTGTGTGCTGAGAAAAATGCAGAGATGAGAAATGGATTCACCTTTTATTATTTTTATGAAGATCTGTGCTGAGCCTGTTTTGGCACACCTTACAGATAACTAGCATCAGATTGTAAGTTACATTGCACACCCAGAATTCTGCAAATTTATCATCATCACACAGCAAAGTGGAAAATTTGGGAGGAAGGAGACATAACATGGATGAGGAGAAAAAGAAAAGCTAGGTTACAATAAAATCACCTTCCAACAATTACCTTCCTATCATAATAAAATGTCCTAGGTTCAGGACATACTTCCTGTTACAGTATATTTGGAAAACTACCCCAGTGCAGCCTGACGATGACTTGTACCTCCCTCTCTTCCATGTGTCACACACCCTTTCCAAGTGGATGAAGAGTATGGAGGGTAGGGAGGAGGAAGGGACTGGTGGAGGCTGCATGAGACACTGGGGCTGTGTACAGCGCCTGCTGGCTGTGCCTCCCTCCAACAAACCCACCCCACACACCACCACAAGGCCTTCCTTGCAGGAGGATGTCCCTCTGTTTCTGGATTCAATCATGCAGAAGCCTTTCACTCCTCCGAGGGGGAGCAGCTTTGCTCTGAGGAGTCTCAGCATAACGTGGCAATTCATGAGGAACACAGCAGTGCAATTCCATTTCAACAACAATGAGTTTATGTTTGCACCACCTCTCATTTTTAATTCATGAATACATTAATTTTGTATCATTTGCATCATAACTAGAGCCTTTCCTGCAAAGGAACACTAAAGATTCATTATTTTTATCTTTTTTCCCCGATATTCTGCTTTGCTCTTAGGCACCTGCTCTACATGAATCAATATTACTTTTCCCAAAAAACAGGCATGTGGGATTTATTCAGGCAAAGTGCTGGTATTAAAACTGGGACAATTCCCTTTAGCAATAAACAGTGAAGAATAATGTAAAACATTATGGTATGACAGCCATCACCTGAGCGAAGAATACACACCTGACTCATCCTTTTTGCTGTCTGTCAACAGCAATTCATTTGGACGTGGCAGTACCTCTGTAAGGCACACAACAGGATGCCTTCTCATTTCTTTTGGACTTTTGTACTAAAAATCTGTTTTCTCCACATTCCAGAGATGTTTATCTGTTTTTATAAAACTCCTGTTCTTCAGTGAAGGCCAAGAAGGATTTGTAATACCTTTTAAACTGGAAATTGTTGCTGATTATTTTTAGGTTTACTACATTTTTTAACTTTAAAGCTCCCTTAGTTGCTTTAATTTTGGGGTCAGTACACCATCTTTTTTCCATTCAAGACAGGAGTTCACTATCTCAGGAGGCAAAGCCATGCACTATTTTAACAGACTCCTGAAGAGATGAAAAAGTTATCAATGGATCCTGTGCTCCAGATGAATACCTATTGTGCTGAGGTGACTGTAAGAAACACAAAAAGAGGATAAAAAGTGAGGTTCACTTTTGGCATTTAGATGCTTTTCCTTTACTACGCTTTCCCTGAAGCATGTCCCTGCCTTTGTTTATCTCCATCTCCTGCTTTCTCTTCTCTTCCAACCCCTGCCCATTCAGAGTATCAAAATCTCCTTTGTCCTTTTGGCCACATTACTCCTCTCATCAAATCCTTGTTGCCTGCAGCATAATTTTTAAGGTCTTATCCTCCCATCTTCATGGGGCTGCTTGTGCTTCATGCTTTTTTCCAAGCATAAAATATAATCAGGGTAAGAAAGATGCCAGAGGCTTGCAGAGTTTGAAACCATTGTGTTTAAGTCTGGCAGTAGGTCAAGGCAGAGATGCAGCTGCAGAGCTGCATTTTGGTGGTTTTTTTAATGTCTCATCTGTAGTAGAGGTGAGCTGTGCAAACCACCTGTTGAAACCTTTGTGTGATGGAAAATCAGAGTGCCAGTAAATACACCATCAAAAAGAGAGCAGGGAAGGAGAGGGAGAAAGATAAAAGCTGCTCAGTGAACTCATTACCTTACTATGGGATGAAAGGTGACCAGGAAAACCGAGTCATGGGTACTTGGCAGTGCTTTCCTGCCTCACCTCCTCAAGAGCAAGTAACACCATCCACTACAGGAACAGCAGTCACAGCCTTCTCTGATGGATAGAAAATATGGCTTCAATTTATCTGTTTTTTCCTCCCCAAAATGATATATTTATGGTGTTTATCCCTGAAGAACTCTCAAGAATATGTACCAATTAATATGCATATTTGAAATTTTACATTGTATTAAAAGAAGAATATAAGCCAAGCAAAACTATCAAATATAAGGTTAAGAACTGAAATCTGTATTGTTAACTCAAGGCTACCACACAGTAAAGAGCAAAGCCTTTTAAAGAATACCATACAATGCATTACAGATCTAAGCTTTTCAAAGCAGGATATGCAGGATTAGGGCTACATTTAAATCCAAACACGATAAAAGGGAAAAACCAAATAGGCAAAACAGGACTACTTTACAGTGTTACATAAGAACTCACATAGGAAAGTGATTCAACCCCTGATTCTGTTTTGTAATGGTACCAGGAGGAAAAACAATATTTAAAAACATGATTTTTTTTTAATTTGTCCTTATCTGATCTGATACCATAAATATCAAAATACTTTAATCCAAACTGTATGGCTATTGCCATCACAGTGCAGAGCTCATTTTGTTTGTGAGACTCAGTCCTGTATTTTCTGTTTCAGCACATATCAGTGTCTCTTCAGTACCAGCTCAGCTCTGACATTTTGGGAGTTTGTGGCCACTGAAATACTCAGCTTCGTGACACTTTTCAAATAACCACAGCATTATCTACGCTATGTTCTATTTTCAAGCTTGTGACAGATATTCTCAGCACTGACTCAGTCTTGAAGTCCCTCGCATTTTCAGGAAAAAATGCTAAGATTACACTATCCTTTGGGACTATGTATACTGCCTACATAATATACATCTATTTTTTAAGCAGCTTAGGGTAGGAACCATGTATTATATAAAGCTGAGTGCATAGCCAATGCCCTTATTTAGTAATAACCCATGCTTCCACTCCTTCTGACTGCAGTGCCTGGTGGCAGACTGGGATTTGTTTGTGAGGAGATGAGTGGTAGCACAATAACATCCACTAAAATGCACTTGTTATTCCTGCCTTTCTCATTCAAAGATGAAGACGGCAGGCAGCCAGCGGCGTAACCTCCTCGGTAATTGATATGCGTAAGAGGCTCCTACATCCTACCCATGCCATCCCAGATCCCAGCTTCTTCCTCCCCAGGAAGAAATGCTGGGATGGAGACAGCAGCATCATCCTCAGGAGGGTACCACTGCTCCCTTCCTTCCCTGTCTCCCTCGCACTCTCCCCTGGGCTCTCAGGGAAATATGTTGCTTTTGAAACCCATGTGCCAGGATATTATTCAAAGATTTATGGTTCCTGATTCTTGCTACAGTCCGCTTTTGCCGCTTTGTTTACTTGGCAGGGTGAGGGAGAGAGGAGGGAACTGGATTAGCCTCAAAACCCCTCAACAAAAGGCAGAAAAGCACTGCTTTAGGCAATTAATAATCTGCATTTCTAGAGAATTACTGAATATGCCGGAATTATCTCTTGAAAATCTAGTGTATTTTAAAAGTTATTCATAGCACTTAAGAAACACTTCACATCAAAATAGATTTGAAATCAACAGGAGTTTTGTTCTGATCTGGTAACTACTGTCACATACCATGAGAAAAGAGCAAAAGAAAATGTTCTGGTTTTACTTACTTTACCTTTAGAAGCATAAACATTACACTGAAAAAAATAATCAGAGCCACTGGGATCTGAGCACTGGGAAAAACAAAGGCAAGCAATTCTGGTTTTAGGTCAAGTGAAAAATTTTCTTCCCATTTGTAAAGACCTTTACAGCTGAGAGGGGGCTACAGTATTTCCCTGAACATCCTGTGGGGAGAGGACTGGAGTATTGGTTTTGTTGACTTTTATTTTCAGAAGGGGAAGAAAGCTACCTAGTCTTTGCTCATGGTATTGGACAGATACCATGCAGTGGCTCAAAACACTAATTTGCTTAATTGCATTAGTCCACTCCCCTCCTGTTATGGGAATTCAAGCTTCAATGGCAAATTCAACCTCCTAATGAGATTATGGTGCCGTTCCCAATATGATGCTGTGGGGTAGCAGAGGAGTCACGTGTTTCTGCGGTGACTGGCTGAGTGGTTAACCCTGGTAAGATGGGGTGGAGGGCAGAATCAGCCTGAGTGACAGCACTTCATCCTTTAAACTTCAGTTCATGGCTGAGCAAAGCAGAAATTGTGCCAAGCAAAGACCATGGGGAAATTACCCTTGTTTTAATCTTTGTCTCCTCCAGCTGATGTCAGTAGAAGGGGACAAGACAAAGGACCTCAAGCTGTGGTAAAGATCATTAAAACAGAAGAACATAAAGCCATGGTCATGCCTGTACCATCTATTAAATATTAATATCAGTTGAATGCAGATATTTTTCTTTGTTATACTGTTTGATACTATCATTATTATTATACCTTTAATCCATTTCATGTAGTTTTACTCCTTTTTTAAGCTCCTTTGTAATGAAGGTGCCTTTTAGTCAGCTCCACCAGCTAATCAGATTGCTTTCCCTTCATTACTCACATTGAGCTTTTAAAGCCTGAAGCCTAAGCTAACTGGAATATATGGTCACGATTTAAGTAATGTGGAAAAGCTGAAGCTGTGCCAGAAACACATCACACAGCTACGTTTTTATTGCCTTCGTATTAAGAGCAGGTGAGATGCTCTTGAATCAGGGACTGTTCAATCAAAAACATGGCCAATTACTGTATAGGAGTATAACAGTGTGAGAAATGGATTTTTAAAGAATTCTCATATCTGTAAAGAATAAAAGATGTGTTTATCACTCACATATTTCAGTGGAAACAACTAATAGCCTTTTTTGCCATAAATCCAATAAATTTTGTGAAGACAAATGCAGTGCAATGTTAAAGAGATCAAGTCTGTGAATGGAGAACAACAATAATTTTTTGGGAGTATATTATTTTTTTCCCAAGGAAAAGATATTTCTGAGTCAGAGGACAATGCTGCCCACATGCAATTAAGGAGTCTATAACCCACACACATGGATCCCCAGAGCCCAGTTTAGTTCACAGCAGTGCAAATCTAGAGAATTTCCATAGTGGTCAGTAAAGTTAAGCTGTTGTCAAAAACATCCACAAAGGCAAAATTGTTACCTCTTTCCCCAAGCCTGTGAGAGAAGATTGGAAGCGTGGGCAAGGCTGAATGAAGGAATTCAAGGGCTAGATGAAGTCAAAAGTGATAAAAAACTTACTCTGACCACCAAGCACCACTGGAGTGTGATTTGCCTCTCTGGTATGTGGCTGCTGCCCGGGAGCATGGTGTTGGGGAACAGCAACCTGGTGCAAGGGCAAGAAGAAAAGGAGATACCATTACTACATGACACCATCAGCAGCAACTCCTAGCTCCTCTGTGCTCTAATTTAGTACAACTGAGAGTGTCATCAATTGCTGAAATCTTTTCACTATTTTTAAACCTCAGGGACCAAATGGAAATCACATTTTAAAGATGGAAACTTAATTAGGGTTTTTGAGTAGTCATTTACCAAAGGAGAAGCGACAAGGGCAGCTCTGCATTCCTTACCTCTCCTCTGGGAAGGTTTCTGATGTCTGCTGCCGATCCACGCCGTGTTCCTTTTATTGTGGATTTGTCAGTGATGGCTCCCGGCAGATCAGTTTAATGTAGCTGGTCATCAGGGTTAAAATGGAAGAATCAATACGTTTCTCAGTTTGCGTTTTTTGTTTTCCTCAGCACTTTTAGGAAAGCCTGTAATTCTCATAATCACATCTTGACCTTGATTCCCAAGATCATCTATTTTTGAAGATACCTACACTGTAATCAAAGCTGCCATTACGGCATTGCTAGTTACACGTGTGACTGCTTTCATCTAGCTAGGCTCAGATTAAAGGTTCCTGCAACATTTAGGCTGCTGAAGCCAATGGCAGGAAGGCTGTTGCAGCAGTGGAGCCCTTACAGCCCCACAGGGGATGCTGGGCATCCACTTGTGAGGACCAAGGGCTTGGTGGCCCTTCCCATGACAGCTCCTGCCTCTACGGCTCTGCTGGAGTCACACTTTTGCCCCCTAGAAAACCTCATTAGCCCCATCTCAATCAATTGCCTGCAGTTAGGTCTTTAAAACATGGCCTTCTTCAGCCCTTCAACCCAAGTATTTATTAAGTGTGTGGACAATTTTGCTCCAATTAAGTTCTCACAGCCCATGTGGGGTGAGAGCTGCAGCTACTGTTGTGGCTGTGTGACACACATTTCCAGCTCCTCCTCTTCACCTCTGGAATTTTTTTCTGAACATTTTTTGTCTTGGCTTTCTTCAAATTTCTCCGTTGTTTCCTGTTGAGCTCTAGAGCTCAGGAGAAATGCTTCTGGTGTATTTCTGAAAGTTCAGCAGGATCAGTAAGTTAGGAGTTTAAGAGGCTGAGAGGCTGGGAAGAAGGCAAGATAATCAGAGCATCTTTATAAGATATTCAACACATAATAAAATACAATCAAATATTTTGCTAAATAAATTAGAGCCTAATCTCTCTTGGCTTTCCTAACAGTGACAGAGATTACTCGTTCTGATTCCACTTGGTGGAGGAACCTAATTTAGGCATCCAGATTTAGATGAGTTGGTATATGATGTGATGACTCCTTCCCACTCCTGTTCATTTTTCCACTGCTCACATGGGTAGGAAATTCAGATGTATGCTACTTTTTATTTTCCAGCCACGTGATGTGACCCCTTATTGTTAATGAGAAGAGATTAACCTTTTGAAATGTGAGGATGAAATTACATTCTTTTTCAGGACTAGAGCCACAAGCTAACGTAATAATGTAGAGCCTAGGAAAGAGCTATGGAGACACCCAAATCTCAGATCTGAAATTTGTTCCTATAATGAGAAAAACAGAACACATTAAATGGGTATTTAAAGAGGATCAGGATCACAATCCCAACCAATTCTGCTTTGGCCAGGAATAAAGAATAGTTAAGAGAGTAAGGATGCAAACCCAGATCTCCACCCACAATTTCAGTGGGAGAAAAAAATCATCTTTCAGATGGGTTTTGCCATTGACTAATCCTGCAACAGCAAGAAATTTTATTAGCATTAAGAGGCCTAGGAACTAAAATGATCTCTTAAAATGCAGCCCCAACACTGTCTGGAACTGAATTCTGGGTGTGTAATGTGCACTCACAACAGACTTTGGCTGCACTATGTTTTGAACACAGCTGCAAGCACTCATGTAGTTATTCCCTTAGAAACATCCATCTTGGTTATGGAAATATTAGGAAATATGGTTCTGGAAGTCCCTAGAAAATAACTATTAGTCCTTATGAGAGATCACTCTCATCTGACCAGAAGAAGCGTGGAATATAGGTAATATTATGTGGAAATTAGCAAAAAATGGGTATGGAGGCAAAGAAATACCAGGATATACCTTTGTTAGGCTGCATTACCATAAAATATAAACAAATGGGAGAAAGTGCTCTCATTATTCCAGTTCATAATTTGAGAGACTTCTAAGTTACAGCTCTGCCAGAGGCAAGGGGTCAGGGACACTGCCCTTCTCAATGCCAGCGACATTTTCAGACTACCTGACATATGCTTAGGTGCTTGTGTATCCACAGGGGAGGAAGAAAAGGGTATAATGCAATGGGCATTAAGTAGGTTCATCCAATTGTTGTGGTTTACCTCCAGCTGGCAGCTAACCACTACACAGCCCTCAGCCACTGCCCCCTGCCAGTGGGATGGGGGAGAGAGAGGAGGAAGACTCAGACTCATGGGTTGTGATAAAGACAGTTTCACGGGGCAGAAAATGAATAATAATTATAATATAAAATAATTTGAATATCCAAATCAAGTGTTGCACAATGTGCTAGCTCACCACCAAGTGGTACCAGTCAGTTCTCCCCCCAGTTCATATACAGAGCATGATGCCATATGGTGTGGGATATTCCTTGGGTCAGCTGGGGTCAGCTGTCCAAGCTATGTCCCCTCCCAGCTTGTGCCTCTCCAGCCTTCTCACTGCCAGGGCACAAGAAGCTAAAAAGTGCTGTAAATTGCTCAGCAACAATGGGAAACAGCAGTGTGTTTTCAATGTTACTGTCATACTAAATCCAAAACAGAGCACCGTACCAATTACTAGGAAGAAAATTAACTTTGTCCCAGCTGAAACCAGGACAAAAAATGCAGAAAATACTTACCTACATTAATGCATCTCCCCTTTGGTTCTACTGTCTTGCACATCACTTGGATTGTCATGTCAAATATTGCAACGCTAGAAAAAGAGGTTTTGCTGCTGTAGTTGACATAGTTTCAACAAAAGCTGAGGGCTGAAGTTTTCTGTTCACCAAAAAAGTAGCCTGACATGTTATATATTTCAGAAACAAAGTACATACAGACCATTTCTAGTTGAAGGATGCTTCCACTCATATGCTAATGATTTTGTTGGCAAGATCTAGACTATGCTTTTAATATTATCAGTTTCTTCCATTTCAGCCTGTCTGCTTCTTTCTTCCTTCCTTCTTTCCATTCCTTCTAATTCTTCTGCTCCCACTGCAGTAGTGCTCTGGAGGCTCCTGGCAGTGCTCTCCTGTAGGTCCTTGTGTGCATGGGACTTTCATGGGACAGCTCCTTGGATGCTGATCCAAGGGTCTGAGCCCTGCTTGCTGGTGTGCCACTTGCACAGGGCTCAGCCAGCTCCCTTCTGACTGGCAAGAGGCTGCTTTGATGGCTCATCTGGGCACACCAGGAGCCCAGCTAGCACTGACAAGGCAGGCACTTCCCCCACTAAATCTGACAGCCTGACAATACAGGTTTAATACTCAGGAGGACAATTTCCTCATCAATATTTGCTTGACTAGTCTCATGTCTTCTTCCTTTTCTCTTCCACTTCCACTCTCCCATGCAAATCCAATCTACTTGTGACATACTCCCACCCATTTTCCATTTTCTCTCTATTTTCTCCTCGAACACTCCTGCAATTCTCTTCCCTAAAGTTGCAAGTGGCCGGGCACATGGAGTGGTAGAAGCCCTGAGTGGTTACTGAGCTCCTGAGCCCTCACTAACACAGCTTTGTATAGGGTAAAATGAGATGGAAGGGGACACGATGGGTCATGCACTGAGGAGAGTCAAGGCGCTAGCCATGGCTGAGACATTTTCTAATGAGGAGCTTTCAAGGGAGATCAGAGATGAGGCTGTCCAGTTGTGCTATTGCAGTGTGCCAGAGGAGGAAGGACACAGGCTCATCTTTGCTGAAGCTCCTCACAGGAGGGTGAGGGGATCCAAGGAAGGAAGGATAGCATTAAGCACTGAGTGGCCCAAGCAAGGCAGGACAGATCTGACTCCCAGCTGAGTTACTGCCTGGTGTGCAGCACTTGAGACATGAGGTTTGACTGTCCCACACACCTACCCACATTTGCTTCTATCTCTTATTTCTCTTAATTAGTCTTCTGTTTTGCTACAGGAGGGAGATGTGGACCTTAAAAGGCACACTGCTCTGAGAAAGCCATCACTGCAGCCTAACCTCCTCCTCTTCTCATGGAAGAGATCAAACAAGTTAGACTTTTTCTGAAACATACAAAAGAGCTCCATATTAATTCAATAGGAATTCAGTTTGTAGATGGCAGCTGATTAGAACTGGATGACTGCTTCAATTAAAGAGCCCTGATGCCTGTTGATCAAACTGATAACTGGTGTTCTGTAGGGATTGCTTTTTGACCTATCCAGAGATGGGCAGGCACCTGGAAGGAAATACCTAATTTTAATTTAGACTCCTTCATCAGACAAACCCCTTTTTTTGTTTTTTTTTTGTCTCTCAAACACTGATATTTACTTATGATGCTTACTTAGAGCTGTGCAGTGCCTAGCAAAAGTCGGTCTTACTGCAGAAAAACTGAAGTTCAGTTTTTATCACTGGCCAAATTGCGTGCTGTGTCCATTTACAGGAAAAAGAGAAGTTGAACTGTACAGAATAGCTCTCTTCCATCCTCCTTTGAGTTTCATTATCAATTACATTTTCTATTTCAGCAGACACCTAAACTTTCCTTATGAGCTTTCAGCACAGTCTGGCACAACCACCACTATTAAAATCTCTCCTACACAAATACATTTTATCCATAATTTTTATCTTATGACCCAGGAAGACATAAAACTCAATTTACTCATTAACCTCAGCTTTGTGAAACTGCAATTACTGCCCTGTGCACAGTCAGTAATTGAATTGAAAAGAGGTAGCATGCAATGCTAGCCAGTGCTAGCTACTGCTAAATAGATAATCCTGCACGCTCACTAAAATTGCATGTGGCACACAGACAGCAGGTAGAAAAGCAGAGCATTAGAAAGGAAAATGCATGAAGTAGCATGTGAAGGGATTAAGAAGATGTAAAAGACCAGGCTCACAGGAAACCACTCAGTGGGAATAAAAACAACATTATATTAGCTTAGGTTTACGATTACAGCTAATAGCATGCAGTTATTACTTTTGCAGTGAAAAGCATTTTCTGAGTGGATGGTTTCACCACAGAATCAGATCTTTTCTCCCTGCCTTTTGTAATTCAAGATGCTGGTTAGCATTTTATATAGCCTAGTGTCTCCTGCCCCAGCTGTCATGAAAGAGATCAAGACATTACAAGTATGGACTGGCCTAACAGAATGAGATTTAACTTGAAGTGTGCTTGTCTTTCAACATTGTTACTTTCCATTTTTTTCCTCCCACTGAAGCATGAGTGCATCCAGGCTTGCAGACAGCACTTCTCCATTTTTCAGCTTGATCTATGTGTAGATGATCCTGGTCTCTTGCAGCTACATTTCATATCTTGTCATGGCCCTTGCAGAAGTATCTCACTGGTTGCCTGAGTGCATTTATCATGAAACCTCATATCCCTCACATTTCACATGCTTTGCTTAGCTTCCTGGTTCCAGTCCTAATTTCTTAATTTCTTCCTTCACTGCTGGGAAATGCTCCAGTAAGTAAAAAATGTCACTTAAAAGTTTGATTTACCATGGTTTTGAACCCATACAAGGCATACCTACATGGGCATTTTCATTCAGATCAGGACCATTCCCTCTTGCTGCACTCTGGTTCATGTCACAAAACTGTGCTGGAGAACATGAAGAGGATATCTACTCAAGGAGCCTAAAGCAGAAGTTGCTCTTTAGGAGCACAGGTAGCAAATCCCAATTGCTATGGGATTAGGATCCCAGCTGCTGCCCAAGGCCAGACTACAGCAAACCCTGAGCAACCCCTTCCCTGGCAAGGTCCAGCACCAACTCATTGCAGCAGAACTGCTCATTTTGGATCACATCACTTGTTAAGATTGGCACGGCATCCATAACATAAGCATATACAACCTTCTCCTGTTTTAATTTGGATCTACAGCTATGTATAGAAAACAGCAAGTTTTTTTGCTAATCTTTTGTTGTAAATGATGCCTCTTTAATCTGATGTTTATTACAGTAGTTTTCTGGTTCTCCTCTTTGGCTGAACTTGTCTCAGCCTGACTGGTAACCTTGGTCTAGCTTGCTTAGCTGCAACAACTTTTTCTTTCCTAGTGATCTGACAGCTACTCCCATTCTATGTACTTTTGCTTATTTTAATCACTTTTGCTTATTTTAATCACATGATGTAATAGTTTTTGTAGAGACAGCAGTGGCAGCTGGTTATTCTATGCAGAAAGATGCATTTGCGACTCACACATACAGCAGCCAGTGCAATTATACAGGAATAACAGTAAGGCCTTCAAAGGGGGAATACTGGATGTGGTCTAGACAAATACAGGCCGGGGTTGACAAGAGGGGGCTTGGAATCACACTTAGAATGCAAATACTCATCAATGGTAAATTAAAGAAAAATACTCACAACTTGTAGTTGGGCAAAACTAGTGTTAGGAGCACAAGAGAGCAGACGGCATTATCCAACACATGTAAAATGCACTGTATATTGCAAATGCAGACGAGATGCACTTGCAGAGCAGTGAAAAAAAGCAAGGTCCATTCAAGTATCAGCAAACATATGCTAATGAAAATAGCCCCATGTGGAACCTAGAGTGAGGAAGAAGTTGCCAACATCACATTCGTCTTGGCAAGGAAGAGGGGAAAACCCAGTCATAAACACCACACCCCACTCAGTGTGTGTGCATGTGCTTGTGTGCCTTTCTCTGCAACACTTTAAATTGATTATTTTTCATACAGTGAGAAGTATTAATTTAGTTGGATAATAGGGACTGTGAAACTTCGTAACTGGAGTAAAATCTTTGTAACCATTTATTGCATTTTATTTAAGTCTACTGAAATTTCAGTTACATGAACATTAAATTCTTGGCTTCTCAAATAAGGCATGTCCCCATTTTTGCTTATAACACAACTTTGAGAATAACAAACTGATTTTAATTAAGATGTGTTTTTTGCCAGTTTAAGTAATCCTTGTCTGGATGCATAGAGTTCACAAAAATCTGCAAAAGGGAGTTATTTTGATATAGATTTGTATCCAGCCTCAGTGGTGCTGGATGTTAAATGTAGCCAAGCTTAAACTTTTAAATGTGTCAATGTGGAGGTTTTCAAAGCTTTTGAATTGCTTTTAATCTGCACATAAGGTGACAGAAATAGTGTAACTTGCCTGTGCTTTCTTTTGAGAGGTGACTATACATGTCTTGTACAAAAACCAGCCATTTTTTCTTCCCTCTCACACACATTCCACTGAGGAGAATTCTCTAAGGGACACTGGAGAGACATCAATTTGGGATACTCGTTAGATACTATAATCAAAGAGCATTAGTCATGTAGAAAAATAATATTGGGGATCTAAGAATATCTGTTATATCCAGCCATCACAGACTGATTAAATCAGCTTGACTTTATTTACCTGGATTTATAAAAGCCATTCTACACATCTCTTGCTGAAGGCTCCTAGAGATACAAAGATGCCATGGAACAAAACTCCTCTTCTGGATAAATTGCTGATTAAATGATAAGAAGGTATTGTGTAAACTGATGCTGAAACCACATTTTTGAACGTAGTTCTGGCCCTCTTGAAAAGGGATTATAAAAAAAAAAAGATGTACAAAGGAGGGCAAAGGATGTTTAAAGGTATGAAATGCCTTCAATAACAGGAACAACTGAAGATAACAGAACTTGCCAAGGCTGCAAAGGATATGACTGATGGAAACACTTGATACAAGATCTTAAAATTATGGGAAGTTATTTTACCACAGAAATGGTAGAAAGGAAACAATTGTTCAACTGTTTCTTCCTGTAAGAGAATGCTGGGGGAATGACACAAATTAGCGAATGATAAATTCAAAATTAAAAGAGCTCTTTTCCCCATAGTCTATTTTTATGATGTAGCACTTACCACCACAGTATATTGAAGATATCAATAATCCACATGGGTCTAAAAAAATGCAAGCAATTGGACAAATTCCTGAGAAAAAAATTTGCTATTATGATTTATCAGCTCAGGGACAGAGAAGTTTACCATCAAGACTTCCTGCCCAGCAGGGGAAAAACTTTATTTTCTGTAAATCCTTATCTATTTTAGGATTGCAGTGGGGAAAAAGCCTCCATTTTATATTTGTTGATAACACAGGGGACTAAGTTAATGAGGCCTGAGCAGCCCCTTCCATTTCTCTGTTCTTAAAAATCAAATCTGTACTGGAGCAAACAAAGCAATGCCCTTATCCAGAGGTCATCTCTGGCTGCAAATGCATGTTCTGGTCTCTTCTTCTTTCCAGTGGTTGTTGGAGCTCTTTGGATTTTGTCCTTCCCCCCTGACAGGCCACTAAAACCCCATTAGGAGCAGCTGCAGTACCCTGCAAGAAGGACTAGCAAGTCAGAAGCCTGGAGCATAAAATGATTTTATAATTTGGCAGCTAAAACATTTTGGCTTCCTCCTCTCTACTGCCTTCCACTGCTGCCTTCCCTCTTTC
The DNA here is from genome assembly GCF_027887145.1 of Ammospiza caudacuta. Lineage (NCBI taxonomy): Eukaryota > Metazoa > Chordata > Aves > Passeriformes > Passerellidae > Ammospiza > Ammospiza caudacuta. The sequence goes on from NC_080593.1 coordinate 103,715,751, forward strand.
CAGGCAAGCTTGGACAATTCCATAGAGCCTGTGTTTACATGGCTACTGTGCATCTGCATCATTATCCCTGAGGAAAAAACCTGACTTCTTTCTTCAGGAGTCTGTGGGACTGTGTGTACTAACATACTGAGATACACATGGTAGATTTTATAATCCTTAAATACAACATAAGGTAGCTTTAGAGAACATGATAAGGAACTCTGGGTTAGAAGAAAGCATAACAGCTTTAATTGAAACAAGCAACTTAATTCAGTCATCACAACCAAAATCAGCCAACACCAACCAGGATTTCTCATTTCTAAGAGGCAAAATCATCTTCAGGAAAGGAAATAAAAATTAATACTTTTAAACAAAATAAAACAAAATTTTTCAGAACTATCTGTTAGGATCTACAGGAAGCTGGATTCTTATGTAAGGGCTGGCACATGGCCAGACTAAAATAAAATGTTGTTTTAAAATAGTGACTCTGTAATTCTCTGTGACACAACAGTATCCCTGAGGAACAATTAATTGAAGCAGGACTCTATATTACCCAGCATTAAAATAAAAAGTTTACCTTTACAATTTTAAGGAAAACACCCTTGACAAGAGACAGTTTACCTATATTTTGGCCAGAGCTGGAAGGAAAAAGTTTCACTCCAGGCCATTTAATCAAGTACAGAAAACAGATTCCACAGGAAATTCTAAGAATAAAAAAATTGTTATGAGTCCTGAGCAAAAGCAAGGTAATAAATCACACTGAGGGTGGTGGTTTCTAATTTTTGTTTTGTTTTTATTTTTTAACATTTTGATTAATTTATTAGGAAATTAATTAAGAAGGCCCATCTGGATACTTACTGACTGTTGAATAAGTCACTGAAGGGGATCATCAAGAAGCACAACTAAACAGATTGTATCTATCATGCAGCTAGCTAACTGGAAGTTAGCTAAGAACAGCTTTTCTGCCAGAAAAGATACTCAAGAAAGCACAGTTTTGCATACAGAAAATAAAGTGTCTTTCCAATACTTCAGTACTTCCTTCCTTGTACCAAAACAACACCCTCGTGCATTTCTTCGGTCATATTTTCAGTGCCCACAGCTAGGCACCACTTTACGTTGCTGCTTTGGAAAAAGCAGGAGTTCAGACGGAAGAGGCGTTTGCCCGGCAGGGAGCGGGGGGAAGGAATTGCTCATCCCACAGGGCAGGGAACACATTCCTCCACTGGCAGAGCTCCACTGACCCCTAATGGACAATCCCCAACAGTGCCTGCCCTGGCAGCAATTTCCAGCCGTGCCACAAAACCTCACATTGATCAGCACTCCTCCTTTCAGCCTCATAAGGACTCTGACACCTCAGCTTTTCACTATTTAATGTAAACTTCTTTATTCCACCTTTGTATCTGACCCTCTGAAGAGTTCTAAGAAGCCAGAAGGAAGAGGAGGGTGAACAGTGTTTAATGCAGCCGTTCTGACACATTCTAGGACAGAACAAACTCAACTTCAATTCAACAGCAAATTCAACTTCAATTTTAAATTGCTTTAAAAACTAAAGCAAACCGGTTTTACATCTTTCAACAAGAAATAAAAAACACTAAGGACTAACATCTCGTTATAACTGACCCATTTAAATTACTTTAAAAGGAAGATGTGCAATCAGCACAATCAAGAATCTGTATAAGATGGTAGCAATTTGAAAGGCACAGTCCAAGTATTTGTGCCTTTTCTCCCCAAGGAGTGACTGTAGCTGCCATCAGGAGAGCAATGAGATGTTTCCATTAGAGGAAAAAGACTCTGCTTCAGCAAAACTGCTCCCATTTCCACTGAGTGAGAAACTGCCAGCACCAGAGGGGAGAATGAATCCAGGCTGGCTGGGGCAGCTTCTTTTTGTCTTTCACAGACTGCAGAGATGAACTCACGGCAATGAACTCCCAATACAGAAAAGTGACCAAGCTGGAAACAGGCTGCACTTCCCATTCCCTGTCTAGAAAAGAGTTTTGTTCACATTCTTTTTAAACTAGTTTGGTTGCTCTGTTGCCCTTTTCCTGTGCACCTTGCCTTCCTTCCTACCCCAGAAATGTAGCAGCTACAAAGCTTCCAAACTAGAGAGATTTGATGCACAGAAGTAATGGCATGGAACAAAAAGGACCCCAGAGCCAATGCCCACACTGACAGCCAGCAGAACAGCCCCCTTTAGACAAACAGCACTAGTTTGTAAGAAAAATGCTGGCTTCCAGGGCTAACTGGATGAACTAAAAATCCTTGCCCAAGTCAAAAAGACCCTCCAAATTTCGAACTTAAATCTAGCGGGAAGTAATGATCAAGTAGTAATGATCATTTTATGGTATCACTTTCACAAACAAGAATGATAAAAGGCAAACCAATTCAGGCAAAACCTTTGCTGCCAGAAATTCCTACTCCTTCAGTGTGGTGACATAAACAACAGATTAAAATAAATTACATTAATCTCTGGTTAACAGAGCCATTTGGGGGACAGTCTTAAAGGGTAAAGGAGTCCAAGAAGGCTGGACATGCTTCCAGAACGAAATCTTAAAGCTGCAGTAGCAGGCCATCCCCTTGTGCTGAAAGATGAGCTGGCAGGGAAGACTGGACTGGCTGATCAGAGCTTTGGCTGAAACTCAGGAAAAAAAAGTTTGTGACCTTTGGAAGAATGGGCAAGCAATGACGGAGGACTATATGGATGTGTTGACATTATTTAGAGAAAAAAATCAGAAGCAACAGGGCCCAGCTAGAACTTAATCTGGCTATTTCTATAGAAGACAATTAAAAACATTTCCATAATTACATCACAACAAAAAGAGGGCTAAGGAGAATTACCACCCTTTATAAGACGCAGGGATAAACATAGTGACAAAGGATGAGGAAAGGGCTGAGGGACTTAATGCCCTCTTTGCCTCGGTGTTTAATAGTAACGCCAGTTGTTCTTTGGGTATCCAGCCCCCTAAGCTGGAACACAGGGATGGGGAGCAGAATGAAGCTCTCACAATCCAAAGGGAAATAGTCAGTGACCTGCTACACCAGTTAAGACACACACAAGTCCACAGAGCTGGATGGCATCCAAGGTAGCTGCTGAGTGTTCAATGGGCCACTTTCTGTCATTTTGAATTCTGTGTTCAGTTTCACAACAAAATAGACATTGAGATGCTGGAGTGTCCAGGAAAGGGCAATGAAGCTGTTGAAGCACAAGGCTTATGGGCTGAGGGAGCAGGGGTTCTTTAGCCTGGAGAAAAGGAGCCTCAGGGGAGATCTTATTGTGCTCAAAAATTACCTGAAAGGAGGCTATAGCCAGGTGGGGTCAGTCACTTCTCTGGAGTAACAAGTGACAGAAAAGGAGGAAATGGCCTAAAGTTGTGCTGAGGAGATTTAATTTGGGTAGTTTAACTTCCAGTCCTTTGTTTTCCCACCTTCTTCTCATCTTTCTTCAACAGAAGCACCAAATCTCGACATTAGTTGTGTATCTCTGCTCTGAAGGAGAAGAGAAATCTAGTGAAAGGTTGATTTGACAGTCACTATTTCTCTAGCACAGACAGGACAAGAGTGCACAATTCAAGATGTCTTGGTAAGCCAGTGGTTTCAGTTTTATTCTGTGTTGTGACTATTAGACACAAGACAAATTTCCAGTGTGCCTATTTCCTGTTCACCTGTGAAGAAATGGTCTGTTAACTCAACCCACTGGCTCAATGTCCATTACAGTCAGGTTAAAAAGTTTAGGGACACAATCAAGTATCGTTTGATATGAATTTTAGTTTTGGTAAAAGACACAGTGCTAACTGGATGTAATACAGTATCAGGAATTTACTGTATTAAATCCTCACCACATTGAAATCAGTGGAAAATCACCCTTCAGTGACCACAATCTATCTAATAATTTCAGTATTTCATGTTTTCTCTGATTCGAGAAAGTCAAGAACCCCCCACTATTTCGGAGCAGCTGACACTCCTGTGATTTATGCTTGCCATGCTCACACATTTACTTTGACCACCATGAAGAACCTGCCAGGGACTACAGGACCTCACAGCACCTGATGAGTTTAGTGTAAAAAGCTTTTTAGGCTCAGTGTTAGAAGGAAACAATCCCCACACACTCCCTGAGGAGTGAGAATGGCCCCCTTCTAACCAGGGCTCCTAAAGAACAATGATGTGCAAACACAGTTGTGGCAGTGCTCATCTCGCCCTTTTTTTTCCATTCTGTGATCCCTGAGGGTTGTGCAGACCATTCAAATAGTCCATCATTAGATGCTAACATAGGTTGGGCTGACTGCTGAACTTCCATGAGACAAGGAAGCAGCATGAATATTTTTCCCTCCTCCCCTCTTCCCATATCCCACCACTAAAGCCTGCTGGGTGGAGAAAGGGCATAAAAAACTGGTTTTGATTAATATAAAAGCTGTAGAGATAAAATCAGGAGACAAAACCCTCTTCATAGTATAATGGATAGAAAGCAAACAGGTTTCCTGGTTTTTTTTATGATTTCCAATGAATAATAAAACACATTCAAGCACTCAAATAAATATGTCCTTCTTAAATGCAATAGTTTTTAATTTTTGGTACAAGAGACTGAGATCCCAATCTGCCTATATACAAACAGCACAGAATTACAAAAAGAAAGTTTATCTAAGTCAAATTTCTTAATTTTTATTAAATTCAAAAACTGCAGGAAAAAAAATCACAAATTTCTAAGTACAAATAAAAACAAATCCGCTAAAATAAAATGGTTGTCAAGTTAAAACCCACTTTCCATAATTTTCCCTTCCTTGCTATTGCCCACAGTATCCTCTGAACTCCTAGAGAAGTGCTTTAGAAATTCATTTTATCTTACCAATAGGATAGTAAACTGTAAGTTTACTATTTAAAAAAGCGAACTGTTTAGGCACAAGGTGGCAGAAGACATAAGCACAAATATCAACCATGCTTTCCTTAGTATTTCAGTAGAAATCCAGGTGTGCTACAGGCCTGCATGGCATTGAATTCAGAATGTCAGAGCTTATTCAGTGAAATAAGGGCATTTTTTGGTGTGTGTTAGCAGTTTGTTGTGTCTTTTTTTCTCCCATAAAACAGAGAGAATCTGTTTAAGTCAGTGGTATACTTTAGTGTTCAGTGCCAGTTCTGGCTAGAAGAGTGGCAAAGGTGACAAAATGGGTTCCAGCACCAGAGAATGTGAAGTAGAGAAGCTGTAGTGTGAAAAAGACTGGTTCATACTTGTGTTGTCAGTGTAACTAATAGTCTGGCGACCACCTGCTAAGGCAGCATGACAAGCAGTCACATGCTATTTGAAGGTATCAGCTGGGCCAGGTCATCAGCTGCTCTCCCAACAGGGCAGTGACCAAGGTGAACAACTAATGTCTGCTGCTCTTCCCACTACGCCTAAAGAACTGTCAAACAGAAAATTAAATCATAACAAAATTAACACAAGTGTTGTTCCATATTCCAGATTCTACCTTTTACCCATCACTTGATACTTGCCATTCTAATAACAGGTGCAGTTCCACTGTCATTCATAAATACAAAATTTTATTTGCACTTCATTAGTTTAGAAAGACCACAATGTTTTTCAATACCACAACATTCAGGACACACCAAGTTATTCAAATATGTATCTACTGATTTACCACAGCTAAACTAAACAGTGCATTTAATAAAAGATATACCAAAGATATAATTCACAAGTTCATTATCAGACAAAATCCTAACACAGTATTTGCTTGATGGGAATAATTTCCACCATTAGGAAAGAAAATAATTTTACCTTAGGTTCCCTTCCCCCATCCCTACAGATGTCCAGACAAAAATACACATATATATTCCTTAACACAGGAAAATGTATCATCTTAATTTTTTTTTTTCTCAAGAATTTGTCTAGGACAGCAGCATTGCTTTTTTATACCTTCTTTTAGAGCTTGATATATCTCCATTCTTTTATTGAAACTTAATGATTCTTGTAACCAAATTTATGTGTATGCAGAAAATTATATATGTTTTTTCAAAGTGCAATCTTAGATCTGCACCAGGTGTGATGTCTCGGTACACAAAGAAAGGGTGCAGCATTCAACAAAATAAATAAAAGACTGCCAAAAATTAAACTTAGCTTTTCAATAAATCCAGTCAGCAGAGGATGCTACAGCCAAAAATGTTTTCACTACATTAAAAGGAAACATAATGCTGATTATGGAAGCTTTGTACATAAAGTCCTCTGTTTTTAAAAAATTTGTCTTTAAAATAGTTAGCAAAGCACCATATACTTATCTTCATACCAGAAGAGCTTCTGCCTGCCTGTTTATAATAACAAAGAACTATTACAACATTTATAGGTCAAGAATAGGTATAGATTTAATTTCTCCTCCTCCCCAACTGGATGTGTGGCAAACCCCCACCGACTGTACAGTATTTATAACACTGGGGCAATGAACGAAACATCATTGTGAGGGAGAGGGGTAATAATTAAATGTTACAGTTGAATCCTACATAGGATTGCATATTTGCATATTTACAAGTTAGTGTGTAGCTCTGACTCGAATAACAAAGTGCAACGAGAAACTGCCAAATGATTGTAGTGCAGAGTAGTACAGATACTTTCTTTACCCTCCTGCTCATATTTTTCACTCTGGAGGAAGTAAAAAGTCAACAGCAACGGACATGTGGCCTTGGAGGAGGCAGTTCTGGTGGGATTTCTGGCTCTGGTTGCAGGGACAGGATACTGTTGGACAACTCATTTCTTATAACATCCAGTGGCATCTTAAAGAAAAGAAAAATCACCTGTAAACAGTCATCTGCAGAGAAAGAACTCATTTCAAGAGTTCACTGACAGCCAAAGCCGCAATTTCAGGGTCTTTTGGGTCTTATTAGTGAAATGCAGTGGTCAGCAGTGTGTGATCTGCATCATGCCCACTATGATTATCCAAAAATTTCACCTAACAATGTGTACTTGTTCTCTGTCCTCCCAAGCATGTGCAGTCATTATTTAAACATTGACCATTTGTGTGACCAGAGGAATACCACCACCTGAGTATTTTACCTTTTTCAGAATGTCATCAACAAGTTTTAGAAATATTTCATCCACATTAAAGTTATCCTTGGCACTTGCTTCACAGAACCGCATCCCAGTTATTTGCTGTGCAAACTGATGGGAGAGAAAATAAAATAACTCCATGAAGATACGTGCAAACAGCGACAGATAACAAATATATCCTCCACATAAAACCTCAAAAAACCCCCAAACATGCAACTTTCCCCAAATCTGAGATGGAAATCTAATTTAATTAATAATCCTGAATCCACACGGTAGAGAAAATATTGCAACATATAGCTAATTTTTGCTTAAAATAGGTTTATTAGAAAAGTACTCTGCATTTTTCCAGACTTAATTCATGTGTTCAGTTGACACGTACTGCTGCAGACTGCCAAAAAGGAAGAACTTCTCAGAACAGCTAATCTCAACTTTATTATTCAAAATGTAGAAAAGGGAAGTACAGATGCAAGACTCGAAAAAATCTGGAATAAACCTTCACTTCCAAATGTTTTTGTACACCCATACTGACATAATTCTGGTCAAGACAATGCTGAGTATCACACTACAAACATACTCTCTTGCCGGCTTCTACAACAAACATACTCTCTTGCTAGCTTCCTTAACACTTTTGGGGCTGCAAGAGAACAAATGGAACGTGAAAACAAAGGTGAGCCAATAATCAAAGCAGGGCTGCTGCCTGTCCAAAAACAGTACTGAGAAGCAAACATCTGAAAGAAGGCTCGCAAAGATTTCCTGACTAGAGATCTCCATTTTTGCTTCAAATCTTCACTACGCCTTCTTTCAGAGCCCAGAAAGGAGTATCACCTAAATCACTGGTACAGTGGAAGCTGACTTGTAGCTTACTCTTTTTTTAGACCAAAGACACACAACTCCAGCAGGAACACTTGCAACTGCACATCATCACATGGATTTTGAGACCACCACCACCACCACTCTCAATAAGCCTCCTGCATCCAGCAGTCTGAACAAAAGTAGCCACAGACCATCATCAGCAACGCCACAACAGCTTTGCCTCTAGACCTGTTCTTACCTTCTCTCCCTGCTGCCGAGAAATCTCTCGATCAACTTCACAATCCAGTTTATTTCCAACTAATAGAAGCTCTGCATCTTCTGAAGCATACTGCAATTAAAACATTTCTAATTATCTACACCTAGAAACATAAGATTTTGTAATGCAAACACAATACAAAAAAGGGCAATTCTACTACCACACTGATATAGTTTATAGGTAAATGTTCTTCCCAAACATTATTTCAAAAAATTTCAATTTTTAAATTTCATTTTTAAAACTGCTGCTCTAGTTTAAACTAGCTGCTCTGGTTTATCTAAGAATGAACACAATGACCTTATTTCACAGACAGGAAACAAACCCCCCTCCCCCCACTGCAAAGGTAAATGAGCAATGTTACAGATTTTCACTGACACTTCTAACTGGGACAATTCTAGTTCAAGAAAGCAGGAATGGACAACCCTTTTGCAAGCAAAACACATCAATGTTAAATCCTGACTAAAAGTAATCAGTGTAAACTATCTGACAGTAGTTTATTAATCCTAAACCCATGCTGTAAATTTCTCTGAGGGGGAAAAAAATCCTTGTTAAAAAAAAGCATATAAAAAGAAAATACTTAGGCATACCTTATCAATCATTTTCATCCATTTTGGTAAATCGTCAAATGTTTCCTTCTTGGTGATATCATACACCAAAATAATTCCCTTGGCACTTCTGTAATAAGCTGAGGTAATGCTGTTGAATCTCTCCTGACCTGCTGTGTCCCTAAGAAGCAGCAGCAAACAGTGGCACAAATATTTCACCAATTTGCAAAGTACAGAATAACATTGCTCACATTTTATTAACAACACTCCCACATCCATTAGAGACACTACATTTCCTACCATATCTATGAATTTCAGGAAAAAAATGGAGCAGTACTTTCAATCATAAAACTTTTTCATATTAAAACTATTTATCCCATACTAACTTCATCAGGAAAGGCCACCAAACATTTCTATATGTGTCTGAGAGTGAAGCTATCCAATTAAAATGTATCAGGAGATAAAGCTGGTTTTGTGTTTTTGGGGTTTGTTGTGTGTTTTGTGGACTTTTGGTTGGGTTTTTTAACAGCCCTGAAAAAATGAAAAAAATAGAGAAAAAAATGGATACATGTTTATTAAACACATCCACACACCCAACTATAAAATGATCAATGCACTGATCAGTATCATTTGAGCTTTCAAACTCTTTTTGGATCAACCACAGCAATTCAGCCACGGTTCTAAAACTTCTGCAAAATCTCCTGGCACAGAAGTGAATTGCTCACAAGAGTGAGCAATCACTAAGTGGGACAACTTTTGCACTAGAGACCTGGCTTACACACTTACATCTATTTATCTGAGGTGTGCAAGTAACATTTCTGTGCTCACCGCAGGTATTTCAGACAGGGTGCATTCACACTGGAGAATAATTTCCAGCAACGACACTAAGTCACCCACACTAGCTATGGCTTCTGTTCCAAAGTAGATGAGACAGAAGAGTTGCTTTTAACTGAACCATGAAAACTTTTGAACTGCTTTTAATCACATCATCAAGCCTCCCTAGGGAGGGGTTTTGGCAGTTATACTAAAAAAATAGCTGGTGCATATCCTAAGTCTTAAAATGTGACTGGCATCTCAACTGGAAAATAGGTTATATGGTGCTCCAAAGTGATCAAGCATTTGCTGCTTGAATTCAGTCCCCAAAGCCAATGGATAATTTTGGAATTTCAAAGTTAGAACAAGTCAAAAGATGGATCAAAATTAAGAGTAGAGGGACGAAAATTGTGTGCATGTGTGTTGGGACTCAAAACTTCAGAATTAATCCTCTTCAACAGTCACATTTTAAACAAAAGGAGGAGGAGAATGAATTTGGGAATGAGATTAACAATGGAGACCTGAAACACTTGTTACAAAAACAAAAAAAAAAGGTCATGTTTACAAAATGCCACATTGATTGTCCTGAAGATTTAACCCCTTTAAGGTTCTATGCACAAGGAATAGAATATATGACCACAAACCTATCTTACTTTGAATAAAATCTTTAGGAATTTCAAGCAAGTTTCAAAGTAAAGTATTTAACTTGCCCTTGAAATTGCCACAAGTGTACTTGATAGCAACAAATATTTGCTAGTGATTTCACAAAGTAAAGCAGAGTCCACTAGAAAAAGATTTGCAATGTCTGCTTCGTAGTCTGTGGGAAAATAATGACTTGATACTTCACTGCAAGCCAGTGACACTGCAACACAGGGCAGAGAAGAACAAATTCCTATCGCATCCATTTTTGTTTTATTTGTATTCAAATCCCACTCTCAGAACTTTGTATTTATTTTATTCAAATCCCACCCTCAGAACTTCAGAATTACATTCATATAAACCTCTGGGACCCTACAGAAAATGAAAATAGGTAGTTTGTTTCATAAAGGTCAAGCACCAGTAATATTGCAAACCAGTTTTAGATGGTTAATTGGTTGTTCTCTTTTCACTAATGAGGCATTTTTTGTAAAGCAATACAAGTTCTGGCAGCTGAAATTATATATATATAATATTACTCAGAGCAAGTAACGCCACATTCTTTCCCATTACTTCTTTGTTATGGTCAGATTCATTTTTTGGAAGGTCCTTTGGATGTTCAGTCTGTTAAAAATTAGTAATTTTAGTATGAACCGTTGATTTTCCACATATGGATAACATTGCTCTAGTGCTTAAGAACAGAACTCTCAGAATTATGACCTCACAGAGCAGCCTGTATCATCTATTGCTAATCCTGCCTACTGATGAAGTGTATTAGGGTGGGGGACCTTAAGTTCCATCATTCTGAGCATAAATAACTACATGGCAGGTGGAAGGGTATATCTCATGTGGGAGAATACACCAATTCTGTCTTTGTTCAGAGTAGTGTGAAAAGTTGCTTTTTAGTTTTGTTTGTCAGTTTGTTTTGCTGGCCAGTCTTTTCCCTTTTTTCTGTGCCCCTAGTGGAAAACAGAAATAAAGATGGTATTTCAGAGTGACCTGTCTGTGCCTTCAGGTGAGTGCTAAGGACCTTTAGCAACTTCATCACAGGGTACCAGATCACTGAGCACATACATTATAAAAACACTAATGTCACACTACCCCCCCTGAAGGCAGTCAGCAGCGCACTGGATAAGCAGACCATGAAGAGAAGAACTATACAACATCACAAAACTCTCCCACCCCAGCTATCTCCAACCCCACACTTCCCCAGCCCTGCTGAGTGCTCTGTCTCCAAGCTCACCTGGCACTATCAGCTTCTCCTCTCTCACCCTCAACACCCTCAGGCTCTTTAGAAGTTTACAGCATTCCTACGCTGCTCCACCCTGTGCTCCTGTTTGTGTAGGTCCTTCACCCACACGTGACAACCTGAAGTCTGGCTTGCTGGCTATTTGGGACACACCACATGCTCTGGCCAACAGTTCAGAACACCATGGACAGCCTGGCTGCCCACTGCCTACAATAAATGGCCAGATGACCACTGACTGTCACCTGGTCATGCCAATTCCAGTGGATTATGGCTGACTTTCTTCGCCTTGCTTGAAGTCACTGACTCCCCCACACTTCACCTCTCCTCCTGCAGCAGGTGGAAATGAAACCAGTCAGCAGGTGTGTCTGTGATCATGATATCCTAACCCTTACTTCCTTTGAAAAGTGGAAGAAAGTAAGCTGAATTTGCTGTCTCTAACATTACCCTCATGTTGTATTTGTCTTCAAACTGTAAGGTGAAAGCTATTTAGAAAACTATTTCTACAATAAGTAAGATTAAAATGCAACCCCAGGCTACCTAAGTAAACTGCAGTTTGAGTATCAACGTGATCTTTAACATGGAAAATCTTTTCTTCTACTAGGTGCCATCCTATTTTTCATGAAAATGTGCTGCAAATTCTTCCAGTGTTGAGAAAAAATGACCACTCCTAATGCAGAGCTAACATTAAAAGCACATCCAACTTCAAATACCTTCTTCTAATGTGCAGGGCTGGTAATTATTCTCACTATACTATTTTCATGGATGTATCACACTCCTGCAGTTGGAGTATTTTAGTAAGGATAGCTACTGAAGCACTAGTGGAAAGCTGGAAGAAAAGATGACCACTGTTTAGCACTCATGACTTTCATGAGTGATACTAAGTGCTATTAGTTCTTTATTTGCTCTGGTCAGAATCAACACAATAGCAGAAGGGAGTTGAATTTAATTCCAACTAAATAAACTCCAGAAGTTCAAATAAGTTACTACAACTTAAACAAGCACTTGGCATAACTGAAAAAAAACCCCATCAGATTACTTCTTTTTTTTTTTAATGCTAAAAGTAGTTTTCTTCTGTTGATTTTTTTCCAAGAAAGTTTTCTAAATGAAAAGCATTTGTCTTTCTAATCTGCAATCAGAAACATACAGTGTATGACTCATCAACCAGCTATAATCTGCAATTAGAGAATCGAATCCCACGGCTTGACTGTTTTTGGGTTCCCAAACAGAAACTAGACAGCACTCCAAAAATACAAACATACAACAAACAAAAGCAAATTACAAAATCACACAAAGCCCATTTCCAACTGTTGACTTGTCATGTTCTATGGCAGACTGCATAAAGCACAATACAAATACAGTTAATTTTAATTAAAATATCTCTGGATAATTTCTCTTTTACATAAATGTTCTCTGTGTCTATCCAAACAAGCTGAAACAAACACATGGACAGACTCAAAACTGTCTCTGGCTCTCTAGTTAAATTTATTTGTTATGAGTGGCAGCGTAAAGTGGCAACAGAAGTGAAAATATTTTGAAACTTACATAAAAACTTAACACTAATTTAACACTTTCACATGCCCTATGCTTCTATGGAACCTACAGGCAGTATTTCAAAAAATGCTTTAAGGTAATTGTAGAGGTTAATTCTACTTGTCAAACTTTTTTTTTTTGGCCCCATAAACTGTAAATACTGTAAATATATTTAAATTTTTTTATTATAAAAATAATTTATTTCAGAGGTACTGAACTAAAGAAACAACATTCTTATATATTCTAGAACAGGTACATTCCAAGACAACTGTCTCTGAGAAAACAGAGCAGGCAGAATGTGAATTTTGAATGAGAATGCACCAGTTGAGAACACCTTCAGAAGCAAATGAAGCTTGTTTTGTTCCCAGGTCGCTGGCTACCTTGAGCATTAAGCCTGTAGAGGTGTCAGAGAGCTCCCTTGGCTAGGGAGGAGCTGGGTGCAGTGCAGGGCAGCCCTGCTTCCCACAGCCAGCTCCTTCCTTTCAGAGGGAAGCTGGGAGTCACTGTGTCACTGCTTGTGCCAGCGACTGCCCGGATTACTCACTGAGAGGGCACAGTCACACACCTTCCTGTCCTGCTTCAAAGCATCACTGAGGGGCTCCTATTATTTATTTGATCCAGTTTTCCAGCTTTGAAGAAGCACTGATTCACAGATGCTTGGATTTACCTGGACACTTACACTATCCAGTAGTTCTGGTTACTCTACCTCATGACTTGAGCTGCATGCAAGTATTACTGCTTCTCACAGGACACACGAGCTTCTGTCAGCCTAGAACTGCAAGGCAGAAGCTGATTTACTGAATCCTAACACTTCTGGCAACCCAAGGGGCACTACTAATTCCTCCAGGTGACACAGAAAAGGTGGATACTACCCTGTGTCCTCAGTGAAGCTCTATCATTGCTTCATCTAAGGAGTAGAAGGTTGTTTCCTGACTGGAAGTTGGGGAAATAAGGGAAGCAGGGAACAGATAGGAAGCTAGAGGTGAGAGCAGATGCCTCTGTGATCCTCAGGACACAGCTCCCCATTATGAAAGGAACACAGGAGACAAGTCCTTCTGTATTCTACTCTCCTAACAGCAGCAGGTGTGAAAGCTGCTTTCAAAAGGATGTCTTACACACCTAACAGCTTGAAATATTCAACCCTGTACTGTTTCAATCTATCTTTTGATAATCTCAAGTGGTAGAGCTTTGTGGAAAACACTCTGCTGATAGTGGTTAGGGGAGAGACAGGTCAAGTGACCATAAAAACACTGAAGTAAACTTTTTGAAAACTATTCTTGTTTGACTCTAGAAGTAGAATCATCAGATTACTAAAAAAAATAAGCAAAATTTCATGCTTTGAAATGTAACTTTTGCCATTTTAAGAGAACAGATAAGTGTGAACTTCAAAAATTATCTGTTCACTGAACAAAACATGTCTTTTTGTAGCAAAGTTACTGCAATCAGTGTAGATAAAGCACCAGGAGCCTGTAACACTACCAGGAACTATGAGGAAGCCTAAATTCTGTCATTGTGTAGGTATGAAAGGAGACTGACTTATGATCAGCCATGCAATTGAAGTCTGCATTTCTAAACTTCCAAGTGTTTGACTTGGTAAACTGCCTTCCTCTTCAATCCAACAACTGGAGGTACAAGAAGGAGCTGAGGGAGATGGGAGTGTTTAGCCTGGAGAAGAGGAGGCTCAGGGGAGAGATCTTGTCACTCTCTACAACTCCCTGAAAGGTGGCTGTAGCCAGGTGGGGGTTGGTCTCTGCCCAAGTAACAGGGAACAGGACAAGAGGAAACAGGCTAGCAACAAACCTTCCACTAGAAGAGGTTTATATTGGCTCTTAGGAATAAAAATCTCTTCACCAAAAGGACTGTCAAGCACTGCAACAGGCTGCCCAGTGCAATGGTTGTGTCACCTTAGCAGACATGCAGACTTGACCCTTGGGGACAGGGTTTAGTGGTGGACTCAGCAGCACTGGGTTAATGGTTGGACTCATTGATCTTAAGGGTCTTTTGAAACCTAAATGATTCTGCGATAATAAGAGTTTATAGGCAGGCCAAACAACATGCACAACAGAATTCAGAATTAATTAGCAAAAGTCATGCTTATCTAATTGCTTTTCTAAAAAACCTGGAAGTATGCCAAGGCAGTTTTAAAGATTAAGAACAACATTTTAACAGCCACTGTTGGAGAGAAAGGGACACTTAGGAGCAGGATGTCACGTTAATGAATTTTATAATATTTTAAAATATTATTTCTTTACATTGTGTTTTCCTTGCCACTTTAGTAAGACTTCACATAGGAGAAATTACCAATCTTAACAACCTATCAACTTTTAAATTCAATTTTTAAAGTGTCCTATATCCTACTAGCATATTCTCAATATGTGGAAAATAATGGTTTAAACATGTCTTTTCCAAAAATTTTCACTCCTATAATATATTTATTCAACACGAGAATTTTTTTTATAAGCTTAGTACATTTCACAGTAAGAAGGCATATTAGGTATACATTAGCATCTCCACATCAGGATTTTTTGTTACCTCTGTCAGCTCCAGCAGACCCTGGCTAACAATTGCTGGCTCAACTGCCAGCCTTGTGGTCATAGGTTTCCAAACAGGGACAGATGAATGAAGACATGCCACTGACATTCAAGTGTTAGGTGACGGATGAGACCAAAGATGAGCAGCAGTTAACTCAGAGGGAAGCAAGACAGACACATGGTGTGACAGACAGAATTGATGGTGACCTGCCAAGAGGAGTTAGTACACTGAATTCACTGCATCCATGTAGTTAAGAATGAAAAACTACCAGAATATCCCAAAAGTGTAATAAAAAGAATATTGAGAGCTTTCCCCCCCTCTATGGATTGTTAGCAGTTTAAACAGTTTAACTACAATGCTAATTATGCATCACACACTGTTAATAAACCAAAGCTAAGCTTCTACATAGTAGTATGTAAGATTAATGTATAGAACATAGCTGGTTTATTCTCTCATAATTATGTTTATGTATTGTACTACTCTGCAAAACAAAGGGCTGTTTAGCTCAACAACTTCTAAGCAATAAAAACAGTATTAATCACTAACATGGAGAACCATTACCAGAAATCATGTAGCCTACTGCAGAAAGGAAGAGTTTAGCTCAGACATTGGGCTTTCTGTAGTAGGACATCAGTACCAGAAAAGGTATAGCCTTATTTGCATGGGATTACTTTATTTTTCCATGCTGTTTAGAGTGGATATGATTTACTTCAGTCCCGAATGCCCTTCACTTTGAAGTTATTTAAAAATAGTGCCAAAGAAATAGCGCTGCCTATACCACGTTTCAGAAAAACAGTTTAGAAAATACTTCACAGTTGCTTTATAATTGCTGTTACAATGAAGGTCAGTTTTAATCAGTCCAGGAAAATAAAGAAAACAAAATATACTTTCTCTAGTGTCTATTTAACACAGTCCACTTTTGTTGTTTGTAGAACTCCTATTTCTTATGTAGGTGATGTCATTCTTCCAGGAAAAGGGGCTCAAGGCCTCTGTGATGCATTAATATTTCAGTAATTATATTCATGCCCTACTTCTAACTTGATCTCTCCTTCTCCTCCTTTTACCCTCAAAAAAATCTAAGAGCTATTTGGTTTGGTTTAAGTCTTGTGGGAATGGAGGAGAGAAGTAATAGGGTAAGAGCTAAACCAGCTTATAACAGTTAATAGTAGTATTAGACAAGCATATTAATTCATGCTAGAACATAAAAATTAAAACATACTGCTGGTTGCACGTTTGTTTTACTTACCAGATTTGTAATCTAATTTTCTTTCCTCTTAGCTCTACTGTTTTGATTTTAAAATCAACACCTATAAATAAAATACAGTAAACAGAAAAGGAGGAATAAGAAGCAAAAGTAATGAGGGTGCAATTATTTTTTTTAATAAGTTTTTTTTTTAGATCAACTTGTAACAGTGTGAACAAGCAGAAGGGTTTGCACCACTATGGTCAACTCAAGAACACCACGGGGATTTGACAACCACTAAACAGCCTGTGAGCCATCCAATGTGGCAGCATCACAACATAAACCTTCCCCTTTGTGCAAAATTTCCAGCAGCAGGTAAACCCAGCACAACAGTAAAACAACAGGCACAGTAGGATTGTTTCTCTCCTATTCACCTCGACTGTCAAGGACAAGCCTGTTCTACTTCCAACTGGCACAGATGCCCCGGAGGCATGGAGCAGAACCCATCCCTCCACATCAGTTCTGCTGTTTGTGAAGCAGGAACAATATAGGCCTGGCCTCCGGGATGGATGTTTAGCATCTGTAAAGTAATAAGGTGCTGGAATTGAGGTTGGTTTATGAAGAAGTTTGTCAAGACTGTCATTATTAAGTCCTGCAAATATTTATTAGCAAACTTCTTATATTAAAAGAGGGTATTTGACTTTAAAAATTTATTTTATACCTGTATGGTACTTTTATTCATCATCTCAAAACTCCAGGCACATTTTGAATGCAAGCTAAATATCAAAGATAGAATCATAAAGACTTTGTTATACAGAAAGATTTAGCTTTTATAAAAAAAAATAATGCTGGTTAGCAACATGTAAGACATATTGTGGTCAAACAATACCTAGACACAAAAGATTACCACCTTAACTACAAAAATGTATCAGAGAATAAATGTCCTAGAATATCGCAGATTTGCAGACTGTGAACCTGTTCATTTTAGGATACATTTGTAAGAAAATTTTTGCTTCAGTTCATCCTTCTACACATCATCCCTCCCAACAGAGCTAAATCAAAAGGGGAGAAATAAAAAGACGTGAGAACACAGTTCAGACCCGTACACTTAAAACTCACACAGAAGTGCAGAAGCATAATGTGTTGGAAACACTTGTGCCGTTTCAAATGCAACTGTAAACTAAGAACAGGGATGAAACTGAAGAGGAAAAATGGTTTTTATTTTCTCTAACAAAACCAACACATTTTCCCAAGGACTACCCTTGGTAAAAGCTGAGTGTCCCTGCGGATATTAAGAATTGAGACTGAATTTAAACTTTAACAGAAGGGACTGAACATGGCCATTATGTCCATATTTTTAGTTTGCAGAGCAGGTGGACATTTTTCAGACAGATTAAATAAATGGAAGGATCACTGACCTTCATTCTTCTAAACAAATATCCCCTCTAACAGCCTGCAGTTGCACATTGCATATTGATAAAAGTAATGGTCATCACACCATGACATTTGTCCTCATTCTCCATGTCCTTAATAGTTTCTAGCACACTTAATCACCAGTTCTTGGAGAGATATTCAGGACATGATGCCTGTACTTCACTTACAAACATGTATCTCTTTCAAAGCCCATGAGTTACTGTGTTAAACTGATTTGTACTAAACAGTCAAACCCTTTAATGGCAATTTTCAAGTATTCACATGCAAATTGATAAATATATTCAAATTATTAAAATTTCAAATAATTTATTAATCTTAACTTCAAGAAGTCTTTTTGTACACTTCTGAAAAGTGACTGTCTTAGTGTAAAAGCAGAAGAGAAATGATCCAGCTATGTTCTAGTATCTAAAGGATGTGAAATGAGAATTCTTGTAATTCTATGCTAATATTATTTTTTAAAGAAACACACCTGTTTCTACTGTTATAAGTCTTTTCTCGATATAAATGCATTTAAACTATAAAATGCAATTGTTTTAATAGTCACAGCTTTGTCTACAAGATAGAACTTAAGTAACTGTAATTACTTGCCTCAAACCTCTCCTGTCCTCAAGGAAGTTTGAATATAACTGCCCAGACATCTCAATCCCAATTCTCAATCCTGCCATTCTGTCATACAGAACATACTATAAAATCTGCCATTCATTTGATGTTAAAAAAAGTCTAAATCATCTCTGATCCCAAGCTGAGCGTTAAAACCACCACAGGGATTCCATGTAAGTTTCAATAACTACAAAACAAAAATATTTTTGGTTTTATAGAAGTGGTTTATACAAACCACTGCTATCTTATACAAACAAAAAACCAAAAAGCTTTTGTTATGTTTTTAAAAATGAAAATAATTAACTATGGAGAGAAAAATCCAACTGTTGTAATAAACCACATTTTCAAATGGGACTTCCTGGGATTAGAAGGTCCAATATATTAGTAAAATGAAGTAGAAAAAAGACTACATATTAAAGAGATGGTTTCAAAATAAATATTATGTCAACAGCATTCTTAGTTTAAAGGCAGATCTTTCTATTAATCATCTTGAAGTCACACCATGAAATATTTCCCTACGGTGAAATTTTGCAAGAAATGATACAAACAAGTAACACTTTTGGAAAAGCAGACAGGATCTTCTATAGAATTGTTCGAATCATTTAACACTTAAGTCAGAGTGCCAGAACTCTTCAAAGGTTGCTCAATTACTTTTTTATAATTAGTAATGCTCTGCAAGCATCAACACAATACCAAAAGCTTCATGTCTGCCAATACTGAAGGAAAAAAATTTGGCATCTTTCCTTTTGCACATGAAGAAACAAATTCCTAAGCCTGTCAGGTTTCATTAGCCTGTTTCACCATAGACTGCCAAAGCCAGTGCTTTGAGTTTACATACAAATTAGTAATTCAATTAAAACAACAACACAATAATTTGTTTTCCCTTTCAATTTCAAATATTGCAATGAGTTAAGAAAAAGGTCAATGAAAGAAATTATTTAGTTTGACATATGTTAATGGAAATACCTAAATAAAAAGTTTTGCTGTCCATACAATTCCTCTGGCATGGTTTTATATATAGCTCAATAAAACAGAAGAATCAAAAATTACTCTTGACAACTACATTAAATCTGAATAACATATCTTATTAAAAGGATTTTAAAAAGCTCTCTTTAGCTGCTACAATACCAGCAAACTATCAGTGGTTTGCATGCTACCTAGCTTGAATTTAAAGGGTGCTGGCTTATTGTCAGTGAATAACAAAATATACACATGCCAGGAAATCTGCCAAGTGCATGTGCGTGTGACCATACTGAAGCATGCCATTTGCCAGGTCACAGTGATGAAAGGGGAACCAAAAAGCTTATTACAATCTCCACTCCCATTAAAACATCAGCCTTGTCTCTATATACCAGGCTTGCACGGACAATAGGCAATCAGTAATTTTCTAAAATTATTACACTCAGACAACAAGTAAATTCAAATCACCATCTCTCTTTTTATGGATTTTACAGATTAAAATTGTATGTGTTTTGATGTCACTTTGGATGTCATTTTGATCCTCATTTTTCGCTGGAAAGGCCTTTTTCAGGAGTCCAAACAAATATCCCACAAAAATTAATGAAAAACGCACAAAAATACAGATCTCAGTCTCTGGATTTGGTTTCTTATTTTGCAATTATTTAGGCATTTGAAGGTAAATTAATTAAGTTTGCCCTACAACTTAAAATTGCAAAGGAGCATTTCTCCTCTCCCCACAGGCTAGATACATGTAAAACATGGCATTAAGGGCAGCAACACTAACCTGCGGTATGTAACCTAAGTTAAGGATTTTCCACATTTTACTTAATGTGCACCATGGTTGTTAGTAGCATGTGAACTTTGGATGAAAAATTGACTTTGTGCAAAGAACATCTATTACAACATGGGCTCAACTGAAGCTATGCCTCCTCCAGGAAAAACAAAGGGCTACTGGGACAGAAGGGTTTAAAAGTATATTAAACACACAGCCAAACAACCTGTCTGCACTCTTTTCAAAACTAAACAGCCTTAAAAGAAAGAGAACAGAGACTCAAAATAGAAGCACACTAATGAAGTTCTAGATAAGGGCAAGTCACTGAGGATGACATCTCTTGTCAATGAACCAAACTTGAGACTCTTTCAAACTTGAGGCTAAAATCCTACAAAAATGAAGCCCAGCCCAGAACTGACTACAGTACATTAATTTCTCACCCCAAAGAGAACTAGAGCTTATCTGCTAAAGCATAAACTGAAATACACACAACTGGGTGCAGCCTTTCTCTTTAAAGCTAAAAGTATTTGTTCAGAAATAAAATAGTAAAGAAACTTTGTACTATGCATTTTATGTTTAAATTTGCAATCTTTAACTTCCTTTCATGAGAGACAGAAAAAGAAAGTGGAAACAGTTTTGCTTAATGCATACAGAATGACCTTTCAGTGGACAAGACTTCCTGGTAACAAAGTTAATGGAAGAGCTGGGAAAACAGATGCAAATAGAGCACAAAAAACCCCTCTAACTAAAATCAATTCCAATGGATTCAATTTTCAGAGGTCTATTAGTGATTTGCATCAAAGTAATTCAATCAGTGAAAGATAATCAGGCCATGCTTAAAGAAACACAATCAGTTTAAAAATTCAGAGGTTATATACCAATTAACCCTTAAAACAGACATAATTTGAAGACTATCACAGGCTATTGAATCTGGACATGTGATGCCACTATGCAAAAAAAAAAATTTCTTACTTATGCTACATTTGATAACTGAGATCACATGAGTTTTGAGGTAAAAAACATCTTTATTACAAAATATCCTGGTTTGTAACTCAAAAAATACTTACATCTATCCCAAAAATGCCAAAGTCAATCAAAAGATGCTCAAGAGTGTGCCTTCTGATTTCTATCATCCTGTTTGAGGGGGGGAAGCAATCAACAATAAAAGGCACATAGGGAGGGCAGGAAAAGGTTACAGAAATTGTTACAGGAAAAAATACCCTAAACCATTTTGTCTTATTTTAATCGAATTCTAGGGCAAGCAGTTAGCTTTTAAAACACACCAAATTGGAAATGCCTCCTTCAAAATGCATGCTACAAATTTTCAAACAAGAGATCTGGAATCATTTAGTGTTAAGTCAGATATGAGTATGTTTGGGGATTATTTTAGAGGCAGGTAAAGTACGTTGTCCACAGAGCTTCAAGCGTGTAATTCTAGAACGATTAACATGCAGACATTTGAGACTGCTTGCCTAAAATAAAAGTGTACCCATACCTCAACTGGCAACTGGGCTACACACTAGAATGAAACAGGTATCAATTTTCTTTTTTTCTGTGTAATATACATGCAGTGAGTAAATGTTGAAGGTGTAGTCAAGTGATTTTATTTTTTTTTGAATGTCCAGTATACAGCTTCTATAACATTTCAGATACTTGGTACTGCCCAATTCAGTGAGAAAGAAGGAAATTATATTTTCTTTACATTCTTGTGGACAATAAAATCATAGGGCCTTTCAGAAAACCTAGGCTTTTGACATTATTTAGGATACTAAGTTCAAAGCATGTACCAAAATGCTGGCAAACACAATAAGGTGGAAGAGGAAATTGGAAGGATTAAGTCTCTCTGTGGCTTCATGAACAAGACTTCTTTTCAAACTTCTGATTGCAAAGCAGAAAAACACACTGAGCTACTGGTCAACAACTACCTGACCTGAAGGGAAAACTGAATGGAAAAAAAAAGGTTATTTCATGAGCAACACTACCCAGATTTTTAGAAGGTGGAACCTAAAAGCAGTTTGTTTTGGGTATCAAGTTTCCCTCTACTTGGGATATCAGCTGAAATAAGCAGTAAAAGTGTTGCTAACCAACTTCCAGAAGTCCCTGAGAATCATATGGCCCTATTTCATTTTTTTTCTTTGCTAATGACACACTCAGCTGTTCACAGCAGAGACTGAGTCTGACAGCTGCATTCCAGTCTCCCTGCAAACCTAACTCCCCATTTGACACCATTCAAGTGGCCTCTTCACTCTGCCTGTTGTTTTATTTGCGTATTCTCATATATGTCCTGGCTAGGGACTACAAGGCTATCTGACAGTCCTGTAGTGTTGATGTAACCCAGTGCCTGAATATTTCTACCAGCTGAAGTTACCATCTAGTTTACAAATAAAAAAAAAAACAAAGTTCAACTTCAAATTTACTCTTTCTTGTAACCCCTTGTTAATTAAAAACCCCATACCTTCACAAAACCCTATTCCTAAACCCTAATAATTTATAGTATCTACCTACCTTTTCCTCTTTTAAATTACAGTTTTGTTCACTTATGAGGATTCAAATGATTATGCATAGCAAACCAATGCTGACTATACCAAATGCTGTAAAATACACTTAGTTGGCACATCTGGGGCAAACAACAACTGGCCAGGTGTTTTCACTTGCTGGAGTGTCTATGCTGTCCATTACAAGTGACTACACTGCTCCTACAGGTAAAAGGCAGCTTCCAGGGGACACATAATTTGTGTCATAATTTGTACTTCTAAAGACAGACAAGGAGGTTGATACATGCTCCCTTAATTATCTTGAAGTTTTCTGTAAGACAAAACTGTTTTTCTCTGCAAGTTTGCAGCCCTCTGCTCCTCTCTGTTTATAGTTTGGCAGGAGACTGCAGCATGCCATTAATAAGGTATGGGGATGGTTTATTTACACTATTCTGCACTAGTCAAAAAGCCAATACATAAACGCAGATATATTAACACCCCAGATATGCAAAAGTAAGAACAGTCAATTCTCACAGAATTACTTATCCCTCATCCAAACTTCCTTTTTTTAACATAACAGCATAAATTTCTCACTTTAAGAGCTATTTCTTGATTAAAGCAAGAACATCTTACTGTTACTTTGTGATGTGGTAAACTAAGAAACATCTATTTCTACTCTTCCTCCCTTCTCCCCACACCAAGTAAGCTTTCAGTGACATTCTACTGAAGGGGGGAAATGTTTAAAGAAAAATTAAAATGAATTATACTTGTCAGAGAGCCCACAGGCACACACAAGTTTATTTAAGAAAGAAATGCTCTTTTAGTTGACTCAGGATGATTTTCTGAAAATTTTATATAGATTGTTCTTCATCTCAGGTTACATGAAATTACTAAATTTATTTTTAAGCCATATTTTGATTTACTGAAAAAAACCCCAAATGATTAGTAAGCCACATACTATGTTTACAGTGTCTGTGAGAATACTGATTAGATAACTAAAAATATTAAGGAGTAACTTAGTGGGCAGTTCAGAAAAATGACAAATACCTCAAAAGTGAGTAGTCTGATACTTCTAACTGAAAAAATCATTATGTTATATAACAAGCTTATGGGAATGAAACTGAACATTTATGTTGTTAGCCCCCATTTTTCAAGGATAAAGAGAATGAATACAGGTTTGAATTGTGACAGAAACCCCAAACATGTGTACACATACATATAAAAAGGTATATATGTATATATTTGTATACCATATATAAATGTCTATATACTAAAGACAGAAGTTGCCTGACTGAAGACATTCTGATAGAAGACAAAGCTAAAGTTTTCACTATTGCTATTGTTTATTTGATGGACACTAGGAATCTTGCATGGACATGGGTATTTTAAAAATAAATGATAGGGAAAATAGCAGTTGGAAGGGAAAGCTATGGACCTCTGTAAATCTCAGGAGTTTCCGACTTAAATACCATTTCACATGAAGGTGAAACAAGGTCAAAGAGCATTTCTGTGAAGTCAAAGGAGTCTTGCACCACAATGCATTTACAGCATTTACATGCCACTTATCTGGATCCCTCAGGCCCAGAAGAGATCACAGGTCACTAACTTCCCATCTTGATCCACAACAACCCTTCCCATTACTAACTCCACTATTATTTTGCTTGTAAACGAGGACAGAAGGAAGCTTCAGTGTTTACTACATGTGCTACTTTGGTTTCCTATGAACAGCTGCTAAAACAGCCAGCAATGCACAAGGCACATAAACTGCACTGGCATTATCAAGGGCAAGGTCTCTTTCCTGGGATGATTTTAGACCTGGTGGAAAAGAGCTGAAAGATAAGCCAAAGTCTCAAGAGACTTCACATACTGAGCCAGCAGGTAAAAGAAAAGCTGAGGAGCCCAACTTGATTTGAGGGCCCAGGACAATCAGCATCCTAAGAGGTGAGTCAGTGCAGGCCCCACCTTTGGGAGAGCAGGAGCCTCAGGCTCAGAGAATAAAACCAAGAGAGAATTGTAATGTCTGCAGAAGAATTAGATTGACAGGAAATACTGCTGAGTACAGGAATTCTGTAGATCTGTCATGGAAGAAAAACAGCAGGGAAACTAGGAATGAACTAAGAATTGGTGGATTAGAACCAGGAGACTGAGCAACAGCTGGACAGATGCTGGGAAGAGAACAGAAGCTGTTGAATATTTAATAAAGGGACTCTGATGAAAGAGAGTCCCTTTAAAAATATTTATATTAAAATATAAATTTAACATCATGACTATGGAGATCTGAATTAGGATGTATTTCTTTTAGGATAAGAACTAGCTGAGGTGGGATAAAGGGGTGGAAGAAGCAGAGGCAAACACTGTTTCTTCACCACCAAGCTTGAATCTTCTTAGAGATGTGGCAATGAGTATTTATCCACTACCCCTGGAAAGATCATTCTTCTTCACACCGTATTTGGTGCATATTTTTTGAGCTGTCAATTCTGGAAAACCTTCAAGTGATAGCTTAGGATTCTGCTCCTGTGCGAATAATGCAGGCAACAAACAATAAATGAAGATGAAATTTTACGTTAAAAAAAGAAGTGTAGATTTATGTTTGTTGACAAAGCTAATATGATCCCAATATTATCCCTGAACAAGTTATTTATCCCATTATAGAAAGACAGGGGATTTGACACTGGCATGGTGAGAGTAGTTTTAACTTCTTCAAAAATCAGTAAATATTTGAGCATATTGGGTATTCTCAGTGCTATGTAAATAGCAGATTTAAGGAGACACAACATTCCATGCAACTAATATAATGCCCAAAATAAATACATCAAAAGAATTTTAGATCAACAGCACATTGTGTGCTGTTATGAATAATGTGCTGAAATCTGCCAAGCTATTTTTGAACACTTTCAAAGAAGTTCCATATCTGAGCTGAGACTGAAGACATGTTGATGTGTTTTCATTACAGATTTTTCTTTACCAATTGGGCAATGCAGTCTTCTTAAATTAGCATTTAAATACTGTATTTTTCTTAATTGAATCCACTCCTTCCCTTTTCTGCAGAAATGCTCCACTGTTCAATAACACGGCACTATTATCAGCACTCAGGGGCAGAAGACAGAAAAGGTCTTCGGACATTTGCAATCCTGCCACTATTGGAGAAGTCCTCTGAGTAGGCTCTGCTTTCATTCAAACAAAATCTTAAGTTGCTAAATCTTGTTCTTTTGGTCCTATAAAACCAGAAGTTTTTGTATAAAGGTATGAAAGTAAGGCTGAGACCATAAATACCAAGATAAGGAAGTAAATATGTATTCTTGCATTCTATTTTAACTACAGCTTTGCCAATGTAAGGTACATAAAACAAAATGCAGTTTTTTATTCGGTTACATGGCCTTTTCAAATTGAATCTCAAGGTATGTTTATGTAACTGGATCAGTCACAGCACTTTCACTGATGTCTCAAAACACATTCTCCACTTGCAAATTCTTGAAAACCGCTGCAGTTAAGTGGTGACAAAGTAAGAGCTTTGTGATTTCAACTGTGTATTAGAGGCTGAACTCAGGTTGTTTTGGAGTGTGGGTTATTTTCAATCTATATGAAATGTAAATAGCAGAGGTTATTTTTTCTTACTTGTTAGTGAAAAAAAAAAATCAGAGTGTGTGCTGACTGTGAAAAGCTCCTTCATTTAGCAGTCAAAGGATCTGGGGGAATCTCAACAGCTCTCAAGTTTAGTCTGAGGACCTTGAAAGAATGCCATTACTATCAAGTCCTTCTACATGTATTTTGGCACAAGCTGATTTTCCTATGCTGCTTTATGTTGGCACATTTTGTACAACAAACATTACGTAACCTTCTGTCTAGCAGCATATCACTACTTATTTCCTGTTTCTTCCCTAAAATAAGGAAGCTTCTCTGCTTAAATCACTGTCTCAGTTATTTAGGAAATCAGTTTTGTTGAAAAGGCACCAGCCTGGAAGTCTGGACCGGCGTCCAGACCACCTCCCATCACTTCCCAAGATTCACAGCAGGAAACTAACACCAGTTACAGAGAGCAGCCCAAACTTGATGGAACCCTTTATGTGGGCCAACCTAAAGAAGATGCAGGAGAGTTAATATCAATGTTTACACCTGGAGAATTTATAAAGAATACATTCCTCTATTAATTGTACTTTAGTTGTACCATACATTCAATTAGTCTGTTCATCTAGAAAAGCCATCAACATTTCTTCATTACAACACATCCCTATAGTATTAATGCCTCTGAAACTGTCTTTCTCACTTCTACAAGGTTAAGTTGCCAACTTCAAACCAAAAGTCTTATCACCATAACAGTGCTAATCTGCACTACTAGATCTGGATTCTTAGCCTAAGAAAGAATTAAATAACTGGTAAAACACACATTAAAACAAAAGTATGAGTAACTGTGCATCATTTTGTTTACAGGAAGATAATTTTGGATAGTAATAACTCAGCTTCTAAAAGGCAATACAATCACTTTTCATCAGATGCCTAAATTGCCTCACATTCCAAGCTACAATAAAGCTAAGCATACATATTTTCCAGTGACACAGACTTTAACAACCACCTTGCTGCAATACTCAAGAGTTCAACTCCAAGGATAGGACTCTAATAACAACGCAGAATAACTAGCTTGTTTTCCTCCCTTTACACACTTGTGTATTAAAAAGACAGCAGGCATTAAATTACCTCAGAGATGCACAGATGACTAAATCATGAATAAGACAGGACACTACAGAACTAGGAGCTCGCTCTCTAGTTAGCTGCATAAAGAGCCAAACACGCAGTGTTCTCGAGAAACAAAACATTAACCTCGGATCTAACATCACAGGGGGGTTCTTCACGAAGCCATAGCAGCCATCTGGAGTTAATCTGACTGCGGTCTGGAAGAGTACTTGAATAATACACTGGAAGAGTACACAAAATACACACTGCAACTTTTCAGCTCCTGAAATACTTCTGTCTCCTTCCACACAACCTCTAAGACTTAAGCACAAAAACTTGCTTCACCGACCATGCCCAATTTTTTCTTTACACTGTTTGCCGTTAGCAAGGCTGAAACAGGAGAGCTCAGAACTCTAAAAGGTAACTAGGACATCTACAATATTCCCAAGAAGAGCTGTTGAAGTCTGGCACCGACCAAGCCCCTGAGCCTCCCTCGGCCGAGGAACCCACCCGGGGACACCAACCCGGCTGCCCTGGGCAGGAAGGGGACGGGGATCACGGTGCACCCCGGAGCGGGGCAGGGTGTATGAGGGAATGCCTGGCCGGCGGGAACGGGCCCGCACTCGGGGAAAGGCGGGACAGGGGCCGGGAAGGGCGGCCGCGCACCGACCCCGCGTTCCCACGGCCGGGCCCATGAGCACCGGGGGGAGGAGCGCCCCCTCCCCCGGGACGGGACAGGACAGGACGAACTCCCTTACCCACGGTGGACTTGCAGGCCTCGCAGAAGGTGTCGTCGGTGAATCGCTCCATAAGGCTGGTCTTGCCCACCCCCCGCGACCCGATGATGATCACCTGCAGCTTGAAGTCGGCCGGGCGCGGCGGCTGCTTCCTGCGGCGGGACTGCCCCCCCGAGAGCGCCGGCGACCCCGCCGCCGAGCCCGCCCCGAGGTCCAGCCCGCCGCCCCCCGCCCTGCGCTGCGGCAGCCCCGAGCCCGGCTCCATCAGCGATGCATGCGGCGGCGCCGCGCTCCCTCCCCGCCCTCCCCGCCACCGGCGCCGACCACTGCGAGGCACGGGGAGGAGGGGGCAGCGAGGACGAGACGCGGCCGCCGCCCGGCCCTGCCCGAGGGGAACGGGAACAGCCACAGGAACGGGAACTGCGCCGCCGCCGCCGGGAGCGGCGCGCCCAGGCCCGCGCCCGCCCGCGCAGCGCCCTCTGCCGCGCCGGAGCCGCGGCCGGGCCGAGCCGCAACGCAGGGCCGGGAGCGGGAGCGCCCGCCCGTCCTGCCCCGGCCCGGCCCGGCCCGGCCGCTGAGCGCCCCGAGAGCGGCTTGGGAAGTGTGGCCCAGCGGCTCAGCCTTGCCCCGGCCCCTCCTGGCGTGACCCGCAGCCAGATCTTGCTTCGAGATCCCAGCTGGAGCTGCCTCTGCCCGGACGGCGAGGTCTCCGTCCTCGTTGAAGGATTGGAGCTTTGCTCTTAGGAGGAAAGGCTGAGGGAGTTGGTCTTGTTTAGCCTCGAGAAAAGACGACTGAGAGCGTGTATATAAATATCTAGGGAGCGGTCCCAAGAAGATCAGGCTCTTCTCCGTGGTGCCGAGAAAAAGGACAAGAGGACGAGGGAAGGGGATGCACAGCAAGTTCCACCTGAACATGAGGAGGAACTTTTTTCACTGTGTAGTGACTGCACTGGAACAGGTTGCCCAGAGGGATGTGGAATCTCCCTCAGTGGAAATTATCAGGAGCCCTCCGGACACAATCGCATGCCCTGTGCTCTAGCATGACCCTGCTTGAGCAGACGTTGGACCAGATGACCATCTGTGGACCTTCCCTACATGACATGTTCTGTAATTCTTGATTTTGTGATTGCCTGATTTTGTCTCACCTAAATTTACCTTCAGGTAATCAAGCAGAACTCAGCCCTGGGTGGACTCCTGTGTGTGGTAGCACACACAGATCTGGGGTCATCCAGGGATGGATTTCACAGTCTGATTTCTGAACCTGGTACCCGCTTGGTCCTGGGCACCGACGTTTTTGTAACAACCACCCGTGCCAGCTCAGCTGTTCAAATTCCAAGCAAAGGAAATTATGGCTGTAGAGGAAGTAGTGTAATAAATCATATGAGGGACAAATGACAGGGATGAGTGTTGCTCAGTGTAGTTTTTGAGGAAATCTCTAACCCTCCAAGCTCTGAGGACCTAGAATTCAGAGAATACAGATTTTTCAGATGCAGCTGGCAGCAAAAGGAGCAGAATCATAAAATGTCCTGGGTTGGAAGGGACCTTCAAGATCATCTAATTCCAGTCACACTGCTATGGGCAGGGATAACTTTCACTAGACCAGGTTGCTCAGAGCTGAATCAAAATTGGCCTCGAGCCCCTGCAGGGCTGAGGCATCCACAGCTTCTCTTCCAGACATAGGAGGGATTAATACTCTTAAGAGAATCTGAAATCTACATGTAGGATAAAGTATTATGGACATGAGGGGCACAGACAGTCAAAGCTGGTGGAGATGCGAGAAGATTCAGTCCCATTTCCTAGATTCTCACTACCATTTGTGAGCTAAGAAACTTTGTCAAGGGAATGTAAAATTGGGGTATGTTTAGGAAACCATTGCCATATAGGAATGATTTTCTCAACAGCTAATTTTCTTGACCAAGTGAGGCTATTTGTATATAGTGAGGCTAAGTTTCCAAGAACAACAAATAAACAAAAATAGAAAAAACAAACACAAACCCCCACATGAGCAAATTTTTAAAACCCCACAAACAAAATGAGAACTAGAACCAATTTAACATTTTTCTTAATTGCCACTAATTTTCATTACAATAAAAACTTCAAACAAGTAGAGTGGTCTAAACCTTAAAGCAAACAAACAAAAACAATTTCAATCCCCACAATTCTTGTGCATTACACTCACCTCACCCTCTCCTTATTGATTATGTGTAATGCTATAATTAGGTATTTGAAGGGGCAATTAATCACTGACAGTGAGTTAATCTAGCAAGTACAGCATCATAACAAGATAACTGTTTTAGTTTTAGCTGGGTTTTTTATCCCTTAGGTCCATCCTCTATAACAATAATGTTCTTCCAAATCTCTAACTCTGCTAGATCCTCAAGACTCCTCTGTTCCTCATAAAGGGTGCAGGCCCCTAGGTATGTCATGGACTGTTCCTGCACATTCATTATTGGTCATTAGAGTAGCCTCACTTCCAGTTGATATTTTGTGTGCTACCAATTCACTTTCAAACAAGATAACTCAAGCAGATCTATGCTGACCACCTTATTCCTGTACCTGCACACAAATATTCAGCAACATTAATACTTTCAGTCCTTCATTAAATGAACTGAACTGTGAATACCAGGCTTTAATTGCATAGCTTTGAGTGGTTTGCATCATTTGTTCAGCAATAAGAGCTTTGTCCTGATTAGTCCACAGCTGC
This sequence comes from Ammospiza caudacuta, assembly GCF_027887145.1. Taxonomy (NCBI): domain Eukaryota; kingdom Metazoa; phylum Chordata; class Aves; order Passeriformes; family Passerellidae; genus Ammospiza; species Ammospiza caudacuta. Next base: position 103,746,660 of record NC_080593.1, read on the forward strand.
AGAGAACCCTCAAACATGAAGTGTATTCCTTTGTGCCTCCAGGCTGTTGCCAGCTATTGCCATTCTTCCTTTTTATCTCTTTGGCTTCTTTGTGGGGTCATTTCAGTAAGCATGCATGAATTTTTTATGTCACCTACATCCTGGAATCCAGACCTTTCCTTCAGCATCTGTCACCATTCACTATGTAACTGCTCTTAGTTTTATAAAGAGATTTATATTGGTGTAGTTCATACACTTTCCCTAAATGGGAGCCTGTATATATGAGCTATTAAGTGTATGTGCATCAGTAGAATCTTACCAACTTATATACATAAGAATATACCTGTATTACTACATAAAAAGTTTTGGTGAAGCTGTACAATTTTTATTGTATCTCCTGGCCTGCACTTCAACTCCTTTATAAACAGAAATAAAAGATGAATATAGGGGAAAAAAAACTCAATCAAAAACTAGCTCAAAAAACAGAGAAAGAGATGGGATTTTGATTTCCTTGTAATTGTTTGGTGAAAAATAATCGATGTGCTAGTAGGTAGTGTAGTCCGAGTTGCAATGTTTTCATTACAAATTAAATTGGTATTGGGCAGGAGAAAAAGGGTTGGAGCAGAACTCACAGGATCGCTACAGCAGCAGGGATGAAATAGAAAAGCAGCTTCTATCCTCTTGGAAAGCAAAAAAACAAAAAGGAAAAAAAGTCCCCAAACCTCTCATTTCATTAATAAGCATATGTATGGAAAAAAAGGCTATTTTAAACATAATTCAGCTGCGCTCTTAGGGCAAATTGTAGCTAAAATTTCCATCCCTCCTCTGCATCCTAGACACTCTTAGGGCAGCCAACATATGTGTTTATATTTAGAAATGGGAAGGGAGATTTGGTTCAATGTGGGGAGCTGCTTGGAGATGTCACTTAGTGTCTGTACATTGAATTTCCACTGTACAGCCTTTAGTATATGTCCCCTATATGTCATCTGTCATGCCTCAGGCCTAAACTCTTTTCATGCAGGGGTTTTTTTGCTTTCTGCTACATCTTGTGCCTTTCTAGATTTGATCCAGGAGGAACTTATTTCAAGAGAATTATTTAAAAGAAAATACATGAAGTATTCCTTTGGAGAGAGGGGTGGCAGAGCAGGGCTGGTTGGATAGATCAGCTTCCCTGGCTGTCAAACCCAGTCTCTCTAAGCTTAAAGGATGTTGATGGAATATTGACTGCCTGGTCACTGTTCCAGTGGAAGGAAACTTGCTACTCAATTGACTACAACAGTATAGTTCATTTGAATGTCTCTTTAATCAATCTTTCTCACAGCCTCTTCTGTGATACTTATGCCATGACATCTGAGCTATGTTACTATTATAATTTATTTATCTTTTCAGTAAACATCTAAAGGGATGCTGCTATGTCCACATTACAGGTGGGAAAGTGAGGCCTTGGTAATTTTGGCTGTGTACTGTTTGAGACTGGAAAAATTTGGGATGGTTAAGTCTTGAGGATTTCCTTCATAAACTGCTTGGACTATACTGTTTTGGAAAGGGTGGCAAGATTTTTGAGACAATGGCAATCAAAATGAACACAAGACAGGGACTAGAAGCTTATGATGCCAGAATAGTCAAAAAGTGGGATTTCAAAGGCTTCTTCTATAGTACATTGGAAAATTCATAGCACTACGGAGGAGTGATCCAGAAAATAGTAGTCCTGACCTACACTGGAAGAAATACTAAGCACAGGGGTGTAGCTAACATCTTTCTTTCCCAGTGAACTCAAAGTTTTATAGAGCTTCTTCAAAGGTGCATAGCAGAATGCAGATTCTCCCGCGCAGATTAATATCCTGAGACAAACTCTTATGAAGTATAAAGTAAGTCAGTGGCTTTTGTTAGCTTCATTACTCCTTTTTTTACTGCATGAACTTGTGAAAAGATATCTATCTGCAACTTCTTTTTTTTTTTTCTTCTATATTTTTTTTCAGAAAGAAACAATTACCTTTTCTCTCCTGTTTTCAGAAACTTCATCAACTCTGGCTACTTTTCCCTTGCAGTGCAGTGGTCCACTGTGATTCCCATGTGAGTACTATATGTGAGTTTCCATGTGAGTTTTATATGTACTCACTGAGCAGCTTTTATTCTGAGCAAGAAACCTAATTTTTAATGTTTGTTCCTTTCTAGGCTTGAATATTTTATTTACTGTGTGAGTAAACTGAAAGAAACTTTTACCTAGGCCAAGAACCCATTTTGAGATTTCAAAATAGCAACTTTGAGTGATATCACACCTTGCTTTAGTTCCTTGGTATTTTTTCCCTTTATAATTCAATATTAGCATTATTTCATCCATATTAGCCTCAGTTTTGAAAAATTCCTTACATGTGTGGGATATTTATCATCCAGTGTCATCATGTCAAATTGAGTATGAATAAATCCAACAAGAAAGCAAATAAAAATTAGGAAAAGTCCTACTGTAAACAACTTTGAAAATTCTTTATTGTGCTATCAGTTTTAAGCAGGTCTTCTCATTTATTTCAGCATGGATTTTGGCCTCCTGATTGTACATTTAAATTAAATTAAATTAAAGACAATAAAAGGATTTTATGTGAGGGGGGGACTTTCTTACTAGCATCATTAGTGTGAGGGTTAATAGGCTGCATTCTGATCACTGTCACTTCTGAGTAGGTTTTCCTTTGACACATCTTGCACATGTAAAAAGCTTTACACATGTAATCCATGCCTTTCTTCAGGCAGAAGTGAACAGCTTTCCACATCTTCTTGGAAACCAAATTAGCTGCTTCATGTGCAGGGACTCTTGGGAGAACTGGAAGGAAGTAAGCAAGCAGGAGAAGCAGACACTCACTTAACCTTCATTTTCCAACAAATTTGGGGATGCAGAACACCTAATATCCTTTAGCTATTGCCATGGGTTTGTGTAGTCTGCCACAGGAACTCTGGTCTGTCCTGTGAAGGTAAGCAGGTCCCCATCCCTTGTGGAAGGCTGTCTTAGGACTAGATTTTGCTGAATTCCTTGGTTCACAGAAAAATGTTCATTGGCATCTGTGAAATCAAACTGAAATCAAAGTGCATACTTTTTTTTTTTTCCCTGTGGTTGAAGTTTCCAATAAAGTTCTGAAGTCCACTAAAAGATTTACAGAGCAATTTTCCTGATGCAAGCATATCTACCTCAGTCCTGTTTTTAGCAATGCTTCAAGTAAAATATATTTGCTATTGAAATGAGAAATTCGGTAAAGTGCAAAAAATAAATCCTGAAGATAAATGGACCTACAAACAAATTCTTAGATTAAAATTAAAGCTAATGGTCCAATAATCTCTGACTACAGTAATATGATAAAATGTGAAACAAACCTTCAAAGTATGCAATCTTATGGAGCTCAGGTTGCTGTAATAAACTTGACTGACCAGGTTTTCTCCTTACTTTAATTCTGCACTTTTCTGAGTGATTTCAGAGAGCTATTGTTAGATATTTTTCAAATTTTTGTTTAATAAAGAGAAATAAACTCAGAGTTTTGATAATCAATATTGCTAATAATTGTGATTAACTTGAAGGCCTTGATTTAAATATGGAAGGATTACAACTAGATGAAGACATTAAAATACTTTGCTCACTACAAGAAGTAGCAGATTTTTTTATAAAGCATGAGGTCTGTATATGGGTTACCTTTATTGTAAGCAATGACTTTTAAAAACTCAAGAGTTTTTTCTTTCTTGTATTTTTCTGTGAAATACTAAAGTATAAATTCACTCTAGATAAAGCTCTAGATCCCAGAGAAAGTCAGAATAAACTGTTAAGAAAGTGATCTGTTTATGCATTTCAAGACCACTAGGTGCTGCTTATTCACTGCAGCAAATGTTACAGTCTCTTTCATAGTGAGTTAGAGGAATTATGTGAATTATTCATAGAATCAAACTGAATTTAAGGCCTTTTGCTTCCCACTGTAATCCAAATAACTGAGAATAAAGCTAAAAAATATGGTAGAGGGCTTATGTGGTCTAGTTAAAAGAAGCATTTCCTTGGCCACTTAGTTTTGAGCCCTCAATTACTGACATGGGGAATAAAAGATATCAAGAAAATCCTGCAAAAAGCCATTCCAGTGTTTTAAGAAAGGAGAACACCTAAAAAGGCCTCATATTCTAGTCTGACTGGCATAGGAGGGATTTACTGTCAGGCAATTACTGAAAATTGAAAAATGTAATTAAGGTTCACTTAAAAGTTTATAATCTCACTTTAGCTCTGATGCTCATTATCATCTTAAATGCGACAACTATTGTTTTATAAACAACATGGGAAGAGCTGATTTCTTACAGTTAACAGTCAATCCTTCCTAATTTATTTTATTACCTGCTAATTCTGTACATGCAACTGCAGATTAAGGACAGACAGGAGCAGAAGAATAGATTTTTCTGCTTGGTTATAATAGGAAAAAAAAAAATGCAGATCTCTAGCTTTAAACAAGCCTGTCCAGGATAGCTGTAAATAATGCTTAAGAATGAAATGCCAAGAGCAGTCATGGCATGTGAGTCACCTATCCACAGACAATGGAAGCTCATGGCTGCATCAGATTTCATGGAAACCGTTGCGGTTTTGCTGTGTTTGACAAACCTGGATTTCTGTGTTCTGCAAGATGGACTGCTGTATGAAGTTCAACACCAACTGTATGAAGTTAAACAAGGACAAGTGCAGGATTCTGCAGCTGGAGCAGGGCAACCCTGGATGAATGTACAGCCTGGGGAATGAGAGCAGTGCCCTGGAAAAGAACTTTGAATTCTTGGTCTTTGGCGAGTTGAACATGAGTCAGCAGTGCCTGGCAGCCAGGAGGGCCAACCCGTCCTTGGGGAGCATCACCAGCAGGACAAGGGAGGGCATTGTCCCTCTCTGCTCTGCACTGGGGCTGCCTCACCTCCAGTCCTGTGTGCAATTTTGGGAGCTACAATATAGGAAAGATACTGAGCTCTTAGAGAGCATCCAAAGGAGGGTCAAAAGGATGGGGAAGGGCTTTGAAGGGAAGCTCAGTGAGGAGTGGCTGAGGTCACTTGGTCTGTTCAGCCTGGAGAAGAGGAAGCTGAGGGGGGGGCCTCATTGCACTGTACAGCTTCCTCATAAGGGGAAGAGGAGGGGCAGGCATTGATCTCTGCTCTGTGCTGACCAGTGACAGGATCTGAGGGAATGGCCTGAAGTTGTGCCGGGGAGGTTTAGGTTGGATATCAGGAAAAAGTTCTTTACAGAGAAGGTGGCTGGGCACTGGAACAGGGAAGTGGTCACAGCACCAAGCCAGACAGAGTTCAAGAAGCATTTGGACAGTGCTCTCATGCACATGGTGTCACTCTTGGGTTGTCTTGCGCAAGGCAGGAGCTGGACTTTGATGATCCCTGTGGGCCACCTCCAACTCAGGACATTCTGTGGTTCTGTGACTAGCTCAGAAATAAATATGGGACAAGAAATAGAATTAAAGATCATTGATAGTTTGTCTATATTAGCATAGTATGATAAATGAAACATTGAAATAAAATTTGCAGTGTGCAAAAACCGGGTTATTGTTACTATGTGTGTTTGATACCACTTTCTCTTTTCTAGTGAAGAGATGAAATTTCATTTTTCCTTTGACTCAAGTATTCCATTTTTCCAGTAGGAAGAGTAATAAATATGTGAAACTAATGATGAAAAGCATAACTAAGCATTATCAAAAATTTTCTAAAACTTTAGATAAAAAATTGCAAAAGTGCTATTGTTCTCTTCATGTCAGTGAAATTACTCTAAGAATGAAGCTGTACACATTATTTTCAACATCTGGAAAAAAAAGTAATACTTGAATAAACAGTGTAATAAAGAAAATTAGTCGTCCAGGTGAAGAGATTCACCACTTCTATAAAATATCTCTCTAGTAATACTTCATCTAAAGATTGTCATAAGAGAACATATTTAGGTGGCAGTGAGCTCAAGGGAGCAATGTCATGGTAAGAACATGATTAAGATTCTGAAGCAAAGTTTAGAAACCATGAACCTCCTGCATGTTCAGCTTTTGCTTTCCTCTCTCTTTATTTGCAAGGTGCAAGTCATATGTCCCACAACAATGTTATGATCCAGAAAATTTAACGTGAATCAAAACACTCTCAGTGTTCTATTTTTCAGTGGTAAATCCTAAATCCATTTAAGCTAATGGGAGGTTAGTTTTTTCCACCTGTAATTTCAGTACAGTGAAAACCCATCAGTGTATCATTTTAACCCCTGGCTGGGAAGTGAAGGTTAGCAGTTGTGTGGGACAGGCACGATATTCCCATTCATGTTTCTGAAACCCTTGTTTTTCACAGACACTGCCAGGTTCAGGGCCATCCAGTCTTCTCTGCTGCAGATTTCCTCTCCTTTTTCAGAGCAAGAGACTTGGCATTCACTATTCATACTGGCACCACTGTGTAATACTCATTAAATAGAGTCAAAATGAAAATGTTATGTACTGGAGGTGGGAAGTGTCAAGCTCATCTGGTCCATGTCACCACTTTGTAGCACACGTTTTGTTTCCCAGCAGTAAAAGCAAGAATGATTTGGGGAACACTGTAATGGCTTGCATCATTTCCTTGTCTAGAGATCTGCCAGAAAAACAGCTTTTAATCATGTCTGGGGTATGGAAGAGACACTGTGACAGAGCCTGCCCCAGTGAACAGTGCCCAGCTGTGTGGGGTCAAAGCTTTAAATTCTAGATTCCTGAAAACCATCAGTTATTTAACGGTGTTATTTTCAGCTATGCATAGGAAGCCTAACCAAAGGACCTGCTTGGTCTTTGGTGAATGTGAATGTGAATGTCACTGTCAGAAATTTGTGTGCAAGTAGCAGACTTGTGTCTGATCACAAAGTTGCCCAAGTTACAAGGTGGAGACCTTTATTTGTAGGGAAGGTGTCTTCTTTATGGCAATAATGGCAAGATCACCACAACAAGCATCTCATCTTCTGAATGGGACAGAACATTTACTTTACCTGAGGGAGGTAGAGAGGAGAATATAGGGTAGCATCTTTTAATATTAAATATATTTATATCAATAATTAATGTGCTGATAAAGTTCTTCTTGAAATAATATTAAATAACACTAATTTTCATATTCACTTGGAAACCAGAGGACATGCCAGTGAGGATTTACAGTTTTACAGAAAGGGAAGGAAACTTGAGGATCTACTTTTTTGCTTAAATCCCATACAAAGTTAAAAAAAAATAAAATAGCCATACAAAGTAAAAATGAAGTTAATTTTTTTAACAATAACATAATAAACTCAATAAGTGTTATTTCATGGAAAATAGAACTTTCCAAACAGTCGTTTATTTCATGGTGAACTGTGCTTCTGATGGAACAAGACAGTTGTATTGAGATGGTAGTGTTGGAATTATCCAGAGGTCCAGAGGGTTTGATATAATAAAGCACATTCTTAAAAAAAAAAAGGTTATGATTCTCACAGGACAACCAGTGTACACACCATATGGAATTAAAGTTGGATTGAAGAGGTCTTGAAATGCAGCTGATACCAGGCTGTCAGAGCTGGGTGCCTTGAGCAGGTTCCAAAGGGGTCATTAAAGTACTTCAATGCTCTTTTAAAAATCAATTGGGTAGATGATGATACAGAATCTTTGCCTGGATGGTTTAAAGATGACATAAAGATCGACCAGGGAGGATAATGAATACAAGTTGCTTTACAGAGAGGACCTCATTACCTAATTAAATGCAATTACAGAGTCCAAAGAACTGTGATTCAGAAGAGACACATCTATAACTAGGAGTCATTACAGTTCACAACAGACTTTGCCAGCACTGAGTATTCTTCAGCAGGGCTACCTGCTCTTGGCATGTGGTTCTGGGTGTGTGTCCACTGTATTCTGATTAACTCTTTAGGGGCCATCTCAGGCATATCTGAATTGGGTTGGATCCAGCTGGTTCAGATTGGATTGGATCTCGGTAGATGAGTGATGCAAAGAATAGCTGAAAGCTCAGTGTAGGCAATCATCTCGAAATCAAACATTAGGGCTATGCTTTAGGAGGAAGGAGCAAAGGGAACCAGGGAAGTGACTTTATCAATAAGAATGGCATTACTAGAATACTAGTTTTAATTTTTCATAGCTGTGCTATGAAAAGCATGTGGAGATATGATTGAAAAATGCAGAAAGGTGCAGGGCAATGTCAGCATGAGGTCTATAGATATCCCTGCTCAGTTTATTAACTTCTAACTCTTAGGGAAATTGAAAGAAAGGGGAATATCTTTCCAGCTGTAGCCTGTGTTCATAGCTTCACTTCCAAGTTCATTACTTGCTTAGAGAAAGTCTGAGCTAAAAGCATTGTTCTGAGACCCACACCTGCCCTCTCTCCAGTCTGTGCACTGAAGCAGTTTCTCTTGGTACGCAGATAGACTAGATCATTGTAGGTCTCTTCCAAAGGAAATATTCTAATCTAGTACAGACTATTCTGTTCTTCAGGGTTAACCCTGTCATTGACTCCTTTTCCTTGGGCTTCCCCCCAGTGACTTTTTTTAGTGAAAGACTGTTGGCCACCTGGAAAAAATATCAGACAAGATGAGCAAAGGAGATTAAATAAATTAGTCCTGCAGATGCAATTGCATAATACTGTGGGGGTTTTTTTTTAAAGTTAAACCTGAATGATTTTAGAAGAGGTGTTAGTCATTATATACTACTCTAAAGACCCTCTATAATTACCTTTTCATTTTCACTGACTTCACTGATAGCAGAGGGTGGACCACTAATGATCTTTGGCTACATGGTACTTTTTTCCTTTCAATGAAAGGACAATAGATAATTACAGTTTATTAATGGACAAGAGAACAGTTATATATATAGAGGAAAAAATGTTAGGGTCTCATTCAAAGACGCAGGGGGGAATTTTCAATGCATAGAGGCATTCTGTTTTATCAGAGGACTTGGTCTTTTTCTTTCCTCTAAGCACAGATTCTTTGGAAGCTCAGTGATATCTTGCATGCTGCATTGTTTTGCTATGTAGCAGTGTGCAAGGATTTGCACTTTACAGATTGAGGAATCTGCCAAAATTCAAAGATGTTTCTGATTTGGTTTATTGACTCTAGTTCAATTGTGTTGATCTTTTTCAGTTAACTGCAGATTTGAAAATGGGAATTTGAAGTGTGATGTCAAATGTCCCTGCCACTGGAAAAATCTTGTAATCTGTCAGCATCCTGGATGACATTTCAATGTGTACTTTTGCTATTTTTAAAAATCAGTCTTTTATATAACTTCAGTGACAGCAAACTTTATTTGAAATTAAATTGTTTCCAGGATACTTTTTAAGTCTTGTGGCTGCAAAAAATCATATATCTCATTAATAGAACTAGACCACCTGCCTTCTGCTTTGATCAGTACATTGGGTGTTAGGAAGGGATAAAACTGTGCTGTAAATTGTAGCTATTTTTTTTTGCACTCCAAACCCTTTGAATTTTTTTTTTTTAAGGAAGAGAAATATGTCCTTTTCCCCAGTCCCTAACAAATACTGCTGTGACTCAGAAGTGCAATTTGAGATTAGGTTATGCCCATTTCAAAAGGAGCTTTGAGAAGAGTGGATACGTGGAACATGTAAAACCACTGGAGTCTTTATAAACAACACTTTCTGAACTGTAATACACTGGGTTTTTTTAAAATTTCTTTTATTATGTATTACTAATAAGATGCACCACAAGATGGCTCTCTAACAACAAAAATAGTCACGCAATCCAGTGCATTTTCTGAAAATAGTGAGCTCTGAGTGGGAGCAAATTCATTGCCCCACACCTGTGTGTGGTGCTGTTGGACATGAGGAGAAGCACTTTAACCACACGGGCAATGCCACATGGATCCTTGGTTTTTTTCCTGCAGGTTGTTATTTGCTTACAGGAAGCAAGTAGAATATAATAGCACTCTCTTAAAAGTTCAACAGCAAATAGCCATGGCTACCTGCGAGAAGTCAACAGTGTATTTGTTACATGGCTGCTGAGGGCAACAACAGAACTCAACAGCATTTTTAGCTAAAGAACAATTTCAAAGTAATTAATACCAAATTTTGTGTGAAAAAAGTGAAGTATTTGTTCTTAATTTTCAGAGTACTATTTTCTACTCTACTATCCTTTTAAAAGGAAGATAAGCATGTTCCAAATGTCCATTTATTTTATAAAAGTATGTATAGGGCTATTATTTACCCAGCTGCTTGCTGGAAACAAAAATTTGTACATGTGCTAAAGTGAGGAGAGAAATATGCATGTGGAGAATGAATAGCAAATAAATGAATATCAATGGCAACTTGTGTGCAGTAATAGTCTTAAGCAGGTACCGACAGAAGTTACTACTGGCAAAGGCCATCTCCCAGCAAGTATGCACTGACTTTGCTGAAGATGAAGAACCAAACTTTTGTATTCTTATTCTACATTTCATAGGTTACCATCAAAAAACTGAATTTTCCTGCCTATAGCAAAGGCTAAAACAACAGATTTTTTTAAAGGCAGCATCTGGTTTTGGAGGGCCATTGAGTTAGGTGTAGACAGTCCCAGCAAAGGACATTTTATGCCCCCAGGAACCAAAAGACAAGGACACTATTCTAACCTGACTAGTTTAGTCCAGTCAAGCTCTCCTTGGAGCTCAAGTGCAAATTTCACAACCCAATAGAAGAAACAGGGTTAACATCTTGCTGAGCAGATCAGAACACAAGAGGAGAAAGTTGGAAGATGTCCTTAGCCGCTCCTCATCTGTTAGTCATGGCCAACACCTGCAACTCAGTAATTGCCCATGTGAGCCCTTAGGAATTGTGTTAGGACAAAAATCAGCTTGAATTCATTCGGCTGTTTGAATTTTCCCATAGACGGAACAGAACCCCTGTAGCCAGTTACCAGCTCTCAGCCAGGAGTTATACATTACCCAATTCACAAAAGGCAAAATAACAGATTAGTTTGAACTATCTTCAGCAGCTTGCTAAGATAACACGGCCCGAAATGAAGTGCTCCCATAGTCAGGCACAGCAGAGCTGTGATGCTAGAATATCTTTTACCTTTCTTTTCAGCTGCAAGCTGCTGCCTCAGACCCATACCTGACTGTGGAAAGGCTTAGGGAGTGCTAATAAATCAAAGGCAGGCACAGATTTAATGTGTTAGTGGGTTTGCTGTGACTGAACTTGGGATAGAGAGCTTAGCCACAACTCAGTGTTATTATGGTTCTGATAGAGACCACTTCACAGAGGCTTGTAGTGCTAGTAATGAAATATAAGAGGATTACTGTTTTGGACAGAGATTTATATCTAGTCTTCCTAGCTCTAATAAGAAATGGTCCTAAGCCACATAAAATGGGATTTAAGACTTTCCTAAAGTTTAGTTGTGCTCTGAATGGGGACTTTGGTTCAGGGGAAGTATTTATAAACTTAGGGATCCTGGAATGTCTGCTGTCTGAGGCTCCCTAGCTCTCTCTATGGCTCCCTGTGGAGCAGTCCAGCAAATTTACTGTGATGAAAGTTCTGCCTTGCAATTCCTCAGTCCTACCCCTGTCCATGTTTCTTATAAAGGGCTCTTGTTGCTGAGCTGGTCTCTGGTTACTGCCCTTTGGGTAACTTATCTTTCACAGGGGTGAGCTAAGGTCACAGACAATGCCAAGAGAGTTCTCCTAATTTGTTATTATGTGACCATTGCTTGATTGCCCTTGTGAAATCATGGGATAGACTCTGTCTGTTGACTGACACCAAGTGTGGTGAGGTATTAGACACGCCCAGGTGGCCAAGAAGGCCAATGGCATCCTGGCCAGTATCAGGAACGGTGTGGCCAGCAGGAGCAGGGAGGTCATTCTTCCCCTGTACTCGGCACTGGTGAGGCCTCACCTGGAGTATTGCGTCCAGTTCTGGGCCCCTCACTTTAGGAGGGATGTTGAGGTGCTTGAGCGTGTCCAGAGGAGGGCAACGAGGCTGGTGAGGGGCTTGGAACACAAGCCATATGAAGAATGACTGAGGGAGCTGGGGTTGTTCAGCCTGGAGAAAAGGAGACTCAGGGGTGACCTTATCACTCTCTTCAACTTCCTGAAGGGTGGCTGTGGTGAGCTGAGGGTCGGTCTCTCTCCGGGCAACAACAGACAGAACAAGAGGACACAGTCTCAAGCTGTGCCAAGGGAGATGCAAGCTAGAATTAAGGAGGAAGTATTTTACAGAAAGAGTGGTCAAATACTGGAATCATCTACCCAGGGAGGTGGTGGAGTCACCATCCCTCGAAAAGTTTAAAAAAGACTAGATGTGGCACTTGGTGCCAGGATCTGTTTGAGGTGTTAGAACATGGGTTGGACTCGATGATCTTACAGGTCTCTTCCAGCCTAGAATTTCTGTGATTCTGTGTTTAAACTGGAAGTCATGGCTGATTCCTTCCCTTATCCTGATCAGTCTCTACATTGGAAGTGTAACCTCCAGTTGCAATCGAGTTGCAAAATTTTATCTGATTAAAATGACCCATTGTAGGTGGTACTGAAATAGAAAAAGCATCCCTAAATCTGTGGAATGGACCAGCCAGATTATATCCATTGTTACAGAATCACAGAATGGATGAGGTTAGAAGGTACCATCCCAGGAAGTGTTCAAGGCCAGGTTGGATGGGGCCCTGAGAAATCTGATCTCCTGAGTGACACCCCTGCCCATGGTAGGGGAGTTGGAACTACATGATAGTTAAGGTCCCTTCAAACCCAAGGCACTCTATGATTCTGGGACCTTCAGAATCCCATTGCTCACCCATGCCTAGTCAGACCTTGAATTTCTCCACAGATGGAGTATCCACAGCCCTTTAGGGCAACCCGATCCAGTGTTAGGCCTCCTTTATTGTAGAAACATGTTTTATCATGTTCAGATGGAATCTCATGTGCTTTAATGTGTCCTTTGACTCTTCTCTCATCACTGGCCACCACTGACAGGAACCAGGCCCTGTCTTTTTCATTCGTTCTCATAAGATATTTATATAAATTGATAAATTACTCCTGAGGCTTCTCCAGTCTGAGCAATCCCATCTTTCTCAGCCTTTCCTTACATGAGAGATCCTGCCATCCCTTCATCATCTTAGTGGCCCTTAGCTGGACTTGCTCCAGAAAGTCAAAATCTGTCTCCTGCTGATGAGCCCAGAAGTGAACCCAGCATACACAGGAGGAATCACTTACCTGCTGACAACATTCCTCCTCATGGAGCCCAGGACACTGCTGGCCTTTTTATTGCCACAGGGGTGCACTTCTGGCTCAGGGACAGCTTGTTATCCACCAGGAATCCCAGGTCTTCCTTGGCAAAGCTGCTTTCCAGCCTCTTGCCCCAGTGTGTGCTGCTGCCTGGAATTATTCCTCTCCGAGTGTGGGACTCTGTACTCTCCCTTCATGAGATTCATCTCTGCCCTGTTCTCCTGCCAAAGTTCCTCGACAGTGGCACAATCTGGTGTATCAACCACTCCTCTCTTTTATGTTATCTGTGAACTTTTAGAGGGTGGATTCTGCCCCAGCACTGAGATCATTAATGAAGGTATTGAACAGTTTTGGCTCAGTATTGTGCCCCATGACTTGTGCCAGTGGGGATTTGCCTCCAGCTGGACTTAGGGCCACAGATCACAAAGCTCTGGACCTGGTCATTCATCTGCCTTCTAATCCACATCACTGTCCACTTGTCTGATCTATATTTTGTCAGCTTGTCCATGATGATATTACAGGACTTGTTCTTGAAGTCTCTATTTAGGGTGAATGGTGTCCACTGCTTTCCCCTTGTCCACTAGAGCAGTCATATCAGTGTAGAAGGCTACCAGGTTGGTCAAACATGTTCCTCCCTGTGCAAATCCTTGTTGACTTTTTCCATAACCTTCTTGTCCTTCCTGTATTTGGAAATGTTTTCCAGGAAGATTTTCTTCTAAACCTTGATGGAGACTAAGCTGAAACTGATTGTCCTGTATTTCTCTAGATAGTTATTCTGGGCTTCTTGAAGATAGGAGTGATATTCTCTCTCTTTCAGTAATCTCTCTCAGTTGCCATGACTGTTCAAAGACAATCAAGAATGTCCTTGCAATATTAGCCAGCTCCCTCATCATGCATGCAGCCTGTCAGTCCCCTGCAGTTATGTACATCCACTTGGTTCCAGTGCTCCCTAAACTGCTCCTCTTCCACTAGGGTGAGTCTTCCTGGGCCCAGACCTTTCCTCTGGTCTTAAGTGACTGGGATTCCTGAAGAATAGTTTTCCTTGCAGAGACTTAGGCAAAAAAGGCATGGAGTACCTCAGCCTGTCCATATCATATGTCACCAGCTCCCTTGATCCATTCAGCAGTGGGGCCATGTTTTGTTTTCCATGATGTTTATGAACTTGGAGAACCCTTTCTGGTAGTCCTTCACATCCCTTGCCAGACCCAACTCCAAGTCAGCCTGTGTATGCCAGACTTTTCTTCTCCTGGGATGTCTGCCTCTGCTTCCATCCTTCGTACACTTCCCTCTCATAGCCATGTACCTGCTGAAAATGCTTCAGCAGACATGGAGACAAGCAACAAGATTCTTCATTCTCCACCCGCCCTTTGCAAGGCAGGTTGTGCTGAGTTTGCCAGCTTCTCATTTCATTTGCTTGCACCTCTGGGCTTGGCTTGGCTTTCACACCTAACTGCTGTCAGCAGCTTCTGCCCCAGAGCATTTAACATCACTGGACTTTTTTGCCTTTCACTGTATATTTACAAGAACAATGTGTTTTTAATATATGTAGGGTAAGGATAAAGAACATAATAAATATATTGGCTATGTTGTTTCATTTATTTCTGTTTAACAATTTGTTATTGAAGCTCGAAATGACCAAAGTGATGTGGCCAGTCAGAATATGCAATCCATTGTATTGCTCTTTGGCAAGTAATGTTTTGGGATGCACAGGACACATTACCATTACAGTTAGAATACCATGGAGTCAACTGGGAAAAGATACCAGACAGAAGAAATCTCTTTATCTTGTTCTAGGTTAAAATTGACAAATCTTTGCAGATTTAAAAGAAGGAAAAATATATTTTAATTTTTTTTCTGAAAGAATAAACTATAGAATATTAATAATGAAAACAGTAGCAACACTTTGGAAATAGATGTGTAACAGTATACTCTCTGCATTCTCAGTAGTTAGCAATTTGAGTAAATTCAGTACAAATGAAAATAAAACAAAATAAATTTCATCCATGGTGTTCAAATGTTTCGCTGCTGTCTTGTGAAATTTACATTCTGACTCAAGTAATAATGCTTGAAAGTCTTAAGTGCTAAAACAAAAAAAAAAAGTGGCTCATACAGAACACAGAAATTGCATCAACATGCACTCCACAAGTACAGTCTCAATAGGAAACAACAGGAAGGAAAATTATGGATATGCCATCATTGCTTTTAGAGACAATAGGGGGACGGGAAGATATCTTCTTGCAAAAATGCTTCATTAAAAAACATCTATTGACTTAGTCAGCAGTGAATAATCTTCTTGGTGTGTTAAAGCACCAACCACCATATTTAATCTTATGAGATCTGTATCATTAATCCATACATGCCCCCAGTGCAATACTAGGTTATGTAGGTGCATGAATTTATTGAAGTGTGTGATATTTTCCTAGATCTGGCAGTCTCTGACTCCATGTGGAAGTTTATGTTTCTGGACAGCTGACAGGACACCAGAGACTTTCATTTTCTCATTATTAAGCTGAGTGTGGCACCAGCACATGCCCAGTTTCAACTAAAAGATGTAATTCAAAGCTCATGTTGATGAAGATGTTGGTCAAGAGATACACTAAGTGGATAATTTAACTTCCAAGTTACTTGGGCAGCTGGACCTGCTCTGGAATTGAGGGTGCCTGTATGTCCTCACCAACATCAGAACTGTTGACTTTCAGTAAGAAATTGAAACACTGAAGGTCAGGCTGCCAACACATCCTTAAACCATCAAAGCACACATTCCAACAAGATGCAGATCAGCATCAAGCTGCCCCCAAGTGAGCAGCATGGAAGTGGGCAGTGCCTTCCTGGTTTTCTCTTGCACTCATCCAGCTAGGAGAGATAAAGATTAGCCCTGAGGTTGTAGCACCAAAGCCTAAAGTGTATTTCCCATGAAAGAATACATTTTTTCTAATGTGCACCATAAACCCTTCATGGGTGAAAAGCTGTCAGTGTAAGAGTTGAGTTTCAAAATTCCCAGTCTTTACCCTGCTTGCCACAGCATATCTTTTTGTGCTGAATACAATTGTTTTCCTATGGGTAAATTTAAGGCCAGGCATATGCCGTGTCTGAATGTCCTAAAGTAGATTCTTGCTCCTGGTACTGAGTATGGCAGGAAGAGCACATTGTCTGGTTCTCTGTTGTTGTGCCAAGCTTTACAGATGTCCCTTTAAAATCAGTGGTCTATCAAGGTGTGTTCAGTACCAGCAATGTATTTAGTTGTTTTCTAGTGAGGATGTAGCTATTAGTGCAGGCAGCAATAAAAATCCACAAAAACGATGAAAAATCTGTTCATCTGGCAACAATATCTCTCAGGCTTGTATGCTACCACGAACACTTATAGCTGGTCTTCCAGGGTTAGTCCTCTGAGCTGGGTGTTTGAACTCCTTAATACAGACAGGTAACCTGCAGCAGAACCAGTGCCCTGGCAGGAGTTACTCCCACGCCTGAGTGCAGATGGAGCTCAGTAGATCTGTATTTGCATTGGGCAGTTGCAAATGCCAAGATGAAAGCTGCTGAAGTGGTTAAATTTTGGCATGAAGGAAATTCCATAGCACGGTCATAGATATCTGTGCATTGGACCAAGGCAGTGATTTCTACAAAATTCTGAAGTAAATTACAATAATAATACCTTATTTGCTTAATGTCAAGCTATCATCAATCCCATGCAAATTGTTAGCTTTGCAACAAAACACCATGTAATTGTCACTACAATCTTAAGCCTCAGCAGTCTTGATTTTCAAAATACTAGTTCATCAACAAACAATTGTAAAGGCTTTAAGATATAACAGGAATGAAGTAAAGAAGCTCTTTTCATCTGTGATGTCAATAAAATGAGATGAGAAAAGAAACTAGATTCATCCAAATGACAAGTGGAGATATATATTTTAATCATAATGAATATATGACATCCCTATTAATGATTTATCTGCTTTCAACTTTAACAAACAGTTCTAGTGATAACAACTAAATTTTTTTTGCATTAGAAAAATAAACTGACACATAGCTAACATAGTCAGTTAGAGCCTAGTTCGATATTCATAAATGCTAGCTTAGTGTATGGAAATTGTGTTGGTAATTACAACCAGAACTATTCATTTTCTTTTTTAAGAGTAGATATTTAGGAATGCCATTTAGTCATTACTCAGAATTACTTGTTATCTTTGATGAACTTAGTCTGTGCTTTCATCTGGTATCAGACTGCATGCTAATGCCAATCAACAGTGTAAATATGCAAAGAAAAAATATTTGGGATGCGAATTTTAAATAAGCCTGGTGTCATTTTCATTCTCATCCCATGGAGTCAGAAACTGCAGTGGCAGCACCCTCTTCAAAAATGCTACCACTGGGGCAAGAGGGGATATCATCATGCTCAGAGAAATTCATCTCTATTCTTGTGACAAGAAATGCACTGCAAATGGGCATTTTTCCTATCCCTCAGTCCATTCCATTTGTTCCTATTCTTATACCAATTTCGAGCCACTCACCCGTATCCTGCCCATTAGAGCTGGTTAGTGCGTGCTGTTCATTTATCACACAGGAAAAAGGCTGCTTCACCAGTCAGATTTTTTTTACAGGAAGGTATCTGTGTCAGCAGGGCTTTTTCTGCAGGCTTGAAGAATGAGGGAGCAGAGCCCTGTGTCCCATGGCAGCCTTGCCATGGCCAGGGGCCACAGGCGCCGGAGACCGAAACCCAGCGCTTCTGTGCTGTGCCAGCAGCGGAAACAGGCTGTTCTTGTCCCTGTACAGAGAAAAAAAGCACAGCAGCAACAATAAATGTCACAACCTGAAGAGCTGCCACAAAACAGAAATGTCATCCTCCGGTCAAGTTTTGGAGACATTTCGTTTGGGGATCTAACTCAGCATCTAAGACACACACACACAGAGAAAAAGATGATGCAGCTGTTTTTCTGCGACAGGATGATATATATTTTCTTGACATCCTTATATTTAAAATACCTATCTTAATCTTTCCTGTAGTGTCTGTCATAAACCCCTTTAGGTACTGTAGAGGAAATTTTGAAACTCAAATAATAATAATAACAACAACAATAACAATAAATATGAAGGTCAGAAAGACAATTACTCCTATTTTTGGCTTTGAAGAGTTCTAACACTGTATCTATAAACACCCCCAGTGTTCTCTAACCTCAGTACATTTATCTGAGGGATATTAATGCTCTTTTGAAGTTGTGGGTCATTTTTCAAAATATTAGTTTCCTCCTGTTTTCATTTTTCTCAAGATGCCTGTGCTCCATGGAGATGCTAGTTAGCACATTGCCTCTTTGCCTCTGAAGAGCTAGATGAAAGATTTTAACCTTTCACACTTGTCCCTTATATTTACTCAATCAAAAACCACAGCAGACCTACCAGAAAAGCAGGAGGAAACACAGAGCAGAGCTGGAGCACATGGATAATGTGAGTACAGCTGGGAGGGGAACACTCACTAAAGCCAGCAGATCTGGTTAAACCTGAGTTAGGCTGTCAGCGCTGAGGTCAATGCATTGTCACAGCTGGACCAAGGTGAAATCAGGATTTAACCTCTTTTTCTTTCCTGCTGGCTGCAGATTCAGTGCCTCATTCTAGCAAGACTGTAAGAACTCTCTCCCCACCTTTGGAGAACAGACATTAACCTTGAAGGATAGCTATTTGCATAAAATGTGTTGCAAATACTGGATTTCTCAACACAGGCTTCTGTTAACATATTTCATTGGAAGCACATTTAAAAAAAAGATGGTTATTTGGAATTGTCACGCATTAAAGTGGATACAAATACACTTTTATAAATGAATAAAATGCTAAAGCTTCTTATGTTAGGATCTGTCACTCAGTCTCAGTGGAACTTTATCCTCTTCGTAAAGGCTTAAATTTTCTACTGAAATAAATATAAATCAGCACCTCATTCTAAGTCATTGAAATGGTGGTTTGCTTTGTTTTTCTTGACAAAAATCAGATGGGATCCAGCTAGCAAGCTGGGGGTAAATGTCTTAGTGATCAGACTAATCGCCTCTAATCATTTCAAGCCCTGAGCCACTCTGACATAAAAAGGGAAAATCCAGGCATTGCTGTCTGCACCTTCCTGAGAAAAAGTGTCTTTGGGCATAAAGCCCAGTGGAGGCCACAGCCTTGGAAAGAGGGGCCAGAAGAAATAATAAAGTAACTTCAGCCTAGCCTGAAAATGTTCTTTGTCCTGGTGAGGACCTCCCAAGGCTCAGAAAGATGCTCCTGTGACCCTTCAGGCACGCTTTAACCTAACTGGAGAGGTGCACAGGAAGCAGGGGGAGAAATGACAGATAGTCCCTCCTGCGTGGTGTGTGATAGGCTGTGCAAGAAAGCAGAGTGGTGCTGTTCAGGAGCTGCAGAAGGCAGAGTGGTGCTGTTCAGGGGCTGCAGAAGGCAGAGTGGTGCTGTTCAGGGGCTGCAGAAAGCAGAGTGGTGCTGTTCAGGGGCTGCAGAAAGCAGAGTGGTGCTGTTCAGGGGCTGCAGAAAGCAGAGTGGTGCTGTTCAGGGGCTGCAGAAAGCAGAATGGTGCTGTTCAGGGGCTGCAGAAAGCAGAGTGGTGCTGTTCAGGGGCTGCAGAAAGCAGGCTTTGAGATGTCCGGCAGGAAGAAGTGACTGTGTTCTGTGTGATGGCTTGCTCCCAGGAAGAGGGCCCTCAATCTCATTTCCAATGAGGATATTTTATAGAAAGTCATAGCAAGTATCAGGCCAGGCATCAGACAGTTCTGTGGTCTCACTGTCCTCAGATTTCAGGAATAGTGTGTATAGGCCATTTTGCTGTTTACACTGGGAATCACAGCTTCCTAGCAGAGACTGAGGAGGTTAAATGAGATTTTTTATGTTCTCTAGGAGTCCTGCTGGGCTGAGGTCCATGGTCTGCATGCAGGTGTTGATAGTGTCTCTGTATGACAAGGAGACAGCAGATAGAAATCAAAATGGCTTTTCATTGTGAATATGCTTTGTGACCACAGCCTCTGCAGCACACAAGAGCCATCTCTGATCTTGTAATAATAAGATGTAGAGGAAAATTTCCTTTGGAAAAACAAAGTTAACAGAGCTTCTAAAGTTAAAGTCTCTACCCTTTTGCCCTGCTTCTTTCAGTTGTTATGAGTCACTAAATATGTGTTTGCTTCTCCCCTTCCCTCCCTCTTTCAGCTCTCCTTTCTCTCTGCTCCTCCAGCTCTGCTAAGGCCTGTCTGCTGTGCCTGAACTATTCCTGCAGCTGACTGCTTCCAAACAACAATTAGGAAAAAGTTTCGACTGGGGCCAGAAAAAAGTGAATGGAAAGAAGGGCAACAAGGTGTGTGTTACAGACCATTTGTTCCCAAACTTTTCTGTCCCCCACAACATCATGCAATCAGATCTTGATTATCCACATTAACAGAGACTTAACACAGCTTGTTTAAAGCAAAAATATAGCTAATGCAAGCCATATGGCAATTAGGCTATCAGAACATTGAGTGAAAAAGTAGTGGAGAAGGGAAATAGGGACAGTAAAACTCTCAAGCCACTTTAAACTGGGATTTAAAATTATTGATTCCACTCTGTCTTCTCTGTGGGCTCCCAAAAGAAAATTGTCCATGTTCAGCAAACAGCCACTGCAGGTTAAGCTGCCCAGTGGTCAGCCCTGAGGAACAGAGCCTGCAATCACAACAGATGAACCCCTGTTAAAGCTTGAAAGTGAAACATCCCACCTGCTTAATGCCCTGGCTGAGAAATGAAAAACCTGGAATCAGAAAAAGTTCCTGACTGATGAACTGAAAATGACAGCCTTTGAGCAGTTCATTGTTTAGTTGCCCCATCAGGATTCAAAGTGCTTTTCTCATTTGGAAGATAGACCTGAAGAAGTTAATGGACCAGGATGTGTCAGAATATCTCATTTGTTTGCAAGTTTATCCTGACCTAGTACACTCAATTTCTCAGTGAAAGGAAACAAGAAATAATTTATATTAAATAAGTTTCTCTAAAAACCTGCTGTCTGCTGATAATTTGATCAAGATCCAGAAAATCCCTTTTCTATTTGGGAACATTAAGTGCTACCCTATGGGATTAAAAGCAAAGACTCTGTAATGCATCATGAAATGGATCCTGAGATTTCAGGACATGGCAAAAACATTTGGAGGACTTAGATGCAAAGCTATTGGGAAGGAAAGGAATCTTACAATGGTAGGACTGAAACCACCAATTCCCCATGTGTTATGGGTCCCTTGGGATGTCGCCTTTCTTAAAATCTAGCTTAGTGATTCTCACTGTATGCAGTGGAATGACTGGAAGGATTCTGCATCTTCTTCTGCCTGCCACGGCTGTCAGAGCGTGTCTTCTGGGGAGCCTAATGTCAGGCTGCTGTTCAGTAATGAAACACTAAGTGGAAAAGAACTCCATACATCTCTGGGCGATAGAAAACCTCAAGGAAAAAAAGTCCGTGCACGTTTACAAAGAATAAATTGTACCACCCAAGCTAGATTATTTTTTGATAGAATTACTAAATTAATGGATGATGGGAATGAAATCGATTAAGCGGTTCTGAGCTTTCAGTAAGGCTTTTGATATGGTGTGTCACAAAATCTGGTGTGAAAAATGAGTAGCCATCTGAGCTGCAAAGAAACTGTCATGGATTGAATCAAGGACTTAAGGGGAGGGAAAGAAAGTTCAAAAAATAAATGGCAATGACAAACCAGAAGGACGTATTTGCTCTGGGCTCTCCAAAATCTGGTGTTCATTTCACTGGTATTTCATGCCTTATTAGGGAGCTGTTACAAAAGGTGGAGGTGACAATAAATTAGCAGGTTCAACTGAGTTAGAAATATGAGCAAGAATTAGTAGAAAGATGAATTTCCACTCAGCCTCAGATTCACTCAACATCACCTCCACACATTCACTCCAGACGCCCCAGAAAATATCAAATCCCACCTATTATGGGAGAAAGGGAGGGAAACACAGCAGGACTGAAATGTGTGCCCAGAATGAGTGGCATGGTGAGTTCAGCACAGACCTTAGTGGAGAGACCTCCTGACCACCTGTCTGCATCCAGCTGTTGACCCTCTGGGCTGTGGGTTTTGGTTCTCTCACAGCTGTGCTCTGCTTGGAAGGCTGAAAAGTCAGCAGAGACACACAGAGATGGGAGTTGAAACAAATTGGCAATGTAACTCACATAGCACAGAAAAAGGTTATTTTAAGGAATGTGCAGGAATGTTTCATATCATGTCACAGGAAGATCCTGTCTGCACACTGATGAAACTAGGCTTTGAATTCAGCTTTGCTGTACTGATTTTTACTCCAGTTTCTGTGCCTCTTCAATAATAACCTGGAGAATTGAAGGTGACACAATCAAGCTAAAGGACCAGCAAGAGTCCGTGACATAGCCTAGGACAGATCCCTAAGCCCTGAGTGCCAACATCAGTTTTTTCTACCTGCTTATAAACACTTGACTCCTTCCCACCCATCCTCGTAGTATTAGCATTTACTTCCAGATGTTGTTGGATGAAACCACTTGAAGATCTAGAAAGCACCTTTTATTCCTGTATATGCATTGTAGCAATTTCTATTCTGAAGGTCTCAGACCTTCTGGGACTCATTTTCTCAGGAGATTTCAGATTTTTGAACAAGTGAAGTAGCAAGCATGAGTGATACTAAAACTTTGCCAAACAGAGAGACTAATTTTCTTCTGTTACAGAGATTAATGTCATGCTTTTTGGATACAAAAGAAGTCTCCTGGCAGATGAACTTTGCTCTGACACTGGGTGGGAATGGCTCCAGACTGTTGTTATTCTCTCTGTTCCCCAGAATCGCTTTGCTCAGCAGCTATTTGCAGGATACTGAACAAGCCAAGGAGCCGCGCCAGTTCCTGCTGAGAATCGGTGATCAGCTCTTGTGCTGGGGGAAAAGACAATGGGAACTGAGCCCTTCTGAGGGAAAGCTGCCTTGTTAAAGACCTCTCAGCTGCTGTCAAAACCAACAAGGCAAACAGCCCTCATGGGCATCTGTGAGCCCATGGGGTGGAGAGGTCTTTGCTGGTGGCGCAGTCCACTGGCTGAGAACACCTGCGGTTTGAAGGAGCCAGCAGTCCTTTCTGATTAACAACCTCCTACAAAGCACATTTTCATCTAATTTACCTCTTTTGGCTTTCAAATAAGCAAGTAATGTCACACCTGCTAAGCAGCTAGAATTATGCAGCATCATAAATTAAACTTTTTAATTTGCCAAGATTCCTGGCTTATACCGTTTATCATTCAGAGTTATCCTTCAGAGAGGCAGGAGTGTTTCCTGCATGACTGCATGTGAGAGGGGGGAATCTTTTTCCCTGGTCCTGTGGCACAAGAGGAGGCAGGGGTGGCAGTGGGCAGGGGGTGCCAGCGCCAGGAGCTCTCCAGAAGGATGCATCATTAGCAAAGTCATTAAGGCAGGACACTCGTGTGGCAGCGCTGCGTTTTGCACCATGTACCCCCACAGGTGCTGGAGGCTGAGCAGCTGGAGAGGTCCAGCTGTTTGGGTCCCCGTGGTGCAGAGCAGAGCCCTCTGTGGCTCAGGCACTCTTGGTCAGCAGGGCAGTGCTGAGGAGCCAAGAGCTTTGCAGCTCTCAGGGACTCTGAGAGGTCCTTACAAACGGGAGCATGATGCTCACATTAGTGCTGCTGTTCCAGCTGAGCAGGCTGGCAGCAACTTCAAACATTCTGCTGTGCAGGAAGGGAAAGTGGCCTTATGAAGCTGGGGCTTTTTTTGGCCTCCCTTTTACCCAGCTCTCAAGGCTCTTTGGACTCAAGGCCCAAAGCTGTTTAACACATGAGAGAGGGAATCAGTGAAGATGATTCTTCTGTAAATGCATTTCACTGATGGAAGCTGGCTTTGGAGATCGTTATCTCTTGAAAATTATTTAATGCAGTGAGTATCTTTGGAAAAGTATTGATGAGACTGGGTTTTACATAAAAGCACAAAGTGGTGCTGCTGCTTAGCACAAGTTTCCTGGAGGAGAAATCAGAAATGTGAGTTACTCCCAGGTCTGGTAATTGCAGAAAAAAGGGGGTGACTGAACTGTCTTTTCATGTGAAATTTTTCAATAGCCTTTTCCCCAAAGCTGATTCCTTCTGATTGTTTGGAGAATTGTGGTAGGTTCTCCATCTCAACAAGAAATAGACTTATTAATGGACTAGAACAGTTTGAGGTCAGGGAATGTGGAGGGAAAACACTAAAGTGAAAAAATAATTTCCTTTTGAAGAAATATTTGAAGTAACAACAAATTGGTTTTTTGAACAAATCTATGAAGAGTTATCTTGGCAGCAAGCAATACAAATGAGTTAAACTGCTCATAAGCATTTAACCTTTTTCATAAGTGAAAAATCTGTATCAAAATAGATACAGATATATGTGGATGTGCTTAGGGAAAAATAACTGCATTTAAAGAACTTAACCCAAAAATAGTAGCACACATAGTCTAGATGTTCTAGCATCACAAACAGATGCTAGAAGATGAGGGTGATTTGTGGTACCTTGCAGAGAGAGAGAGAGAGAGCTGGATTTAGATGCTATCCCTTCTTTCTGTACAACATACACGTTGCTGCTGGAAAACAAGTTGGGAAGGAGCCAAGAAGGACAGCAGTCAATGGCATGATCTCCCTAAAGGGAAAACAAAGTTCACCAACTGCATACAGCCCAGCTCAGCTTTCCCTCTCTGCCATTGGCTTTGCTGGGCCCAGCAGCACAGCCTGGGGCCAGAGGGCAGAAGGGGAATTTCTTCTGGACAGCCTTGTCCCAGTGAGATCCTGGCTTGCCAAGGGAAGAGCAAAGGAGCTGTGAAGGCTCAGAAATCTACCTGCTTACATGAGACACCAAAACTGCTCTGCTGTCATGCAATCAGGACAATCCATGGAAGTTAAATGTGCACATTGCCCATGCAATACTGATAAAGAATCTTCTACACTCTATCCCTGCTGTTAAGGGACATAAAAATTCTGTGTTTTAATGAAGACTACATTGTTGCTGTTCACATCTAAATTAAAGCGCGGAGACCGAGTCTGGAGTGGTTACACACATCTCTCCCCAGAGGATTTAGCCATATTTATTCAGTGTAGGGACAGATGTGGGAGGCTCAGGGTCTGTAATAAGCATATCCATGGCTTGGATGTGCTGGCACCACTGGGCATTTCTCAGTCAGCAATGGGAATGCAGCTCAAGGGTAAGACACTGTGTCCTGCTCCAGCTGGGCCTGGAGCAGCAATGCCACTAACTCCAAGCCCAGCAGGAACAGCCCAATCCCACAGGTCAGTAGTGTTAAATGTCTCCTGGAAGCCAAATCAGCTGGATACCTCATCACCATGTGAAGTGTATTTGGAACTTCACACCTGTGAGTTATAATAAAAAATATGCTAACATGTACATCAACAGGCTGTGATTTGTTATGTTAATCACTTTCCCATCTATGCATTTACTCACAAAATACATTGCATAATTTATGGAATTGCTTTAGCGCTCAGACCACAAACAGCATCTCCTGATTGGTTCAATTCAGTGCCATATGTTATAGAGGAAATATGTATATACTCAATGAAGATGTAAGTTTAAAGGAAACCTTGAGCAAAATGATCAAATTATAAACACGTTTTCTGCCTGATGAACATGGAATTTATATTTGTAATCTTATCTGAGTTGTGTTGCTACAGACAGCTTGGCTTTTGTTTTCACCCCTTAAGGCTTTCTTCAAATATTCCTGTACTAGAAATGTTTTCTGAAGCTCTACAACCAGACAATTAAGTGAGTACAAAGAGCACAGTAATTACTCCACACAGCTAGAATCATGTCCTGTGTGGTAATGCCTTTCTTCCTTTCAGTTTTTCTTATCTAGAGATAAGTTACACCAACAGACTGCCTTCTGAGTCCATATCCAGTTCAGTTAGGATCAGTTTTAAGAGAATATTGTGCTTCAGAAAATATATAAATGCAAATTCTTGAAGACTGGAAAGAGTCAAAGTGGTCTAGGAATTTTTCATGAGAGCATTTAAATTTTGAGCTCTCCTGCTAGAATATATATATATATATATATATATATATATATATATATATATATACATATATATGTATTTAAACTCAATTTCCTCAATTGTTTATGTTATATTATCATATACTTTAAACAGGTTTATTCTTTCTGAAATAATTTAGGTGTAAAATATGCAAGAGGAGAAGAGAGGTGATGGTATGGTAGCCCATCTTACAGGGACACCATCATTGTCAGTTTGTGGAAGCAGACCTCTCCAATATGACTCGCCCCACAGCCACGGAAAAACACCTTTGGGAAAGGCAGGCTCCTAGCAGGGTCCTCAGATGGCCATGATGAGTCAGAGCCTTGGCACATGTGTTTTATTTGAAATACAGATTTCTGACAATCCTGGTAGACATTGGCCAAGTTGGCCAAGCTTTTTTCTTTCCTAGCTCCTTTCCAGAGAGAACTGAAGATGTGTTCAACTGCTGCTGCCAACTTTGCTAGCTGATTGATGGCCTTGCTGGCCTGGCTGAGCACTGCTCTGAAGGTTAGGTTTCCTGAAAGCAGAAAGAAAACCCCCCCATGACCACTCTGGCACTTGTAGAACAAGCAATTTGTCTGACTGGCTGCTGAATGTATTAATATTTGAAGTTAATTTGTCTGCTTGAATAATCTGGTGCCAAATCATGTAGCCATTTATCAGTTGTAAAGGGAAGACACTGCTCTTGCCCAACCATCTCTAGAAAGTAAAACCACCATAACCTTGGTATGTTTGACACAGCTGATTGTGGAAAATGACACTGCAATGTTGTTCTGACTGCTTGCTAACAAGATTTAGTAGTCTTATGTTCAAGGTTGGATAAATTATATTTCCATTGTCCAGAAGAAATGTAACATATGAATTTGTAATTGTTTTAGCAGTGCCAGCTATGCAAGGGTATCCAAGTCTTCCTAAGAGTCTAGGCTAAATGGAAATCCCATGCAATAAGTACATCTATTGCAAGAGAGCACTCTCAGCAGAGGTCCTGGGAGGGGAGAGAATCCTCTATTAAAAAAATTATGGAAGGTAAACACCACCCAAAGAATTACAACTCTTCCCACCTTCCTCAGATGTTGCCCTGTCCCCAGCTGAACTGCTGACAGATGGTGGGATGGCAAACAGGGGAGCAATGCTGCCAGCAGGGATGAGAGCCTTCCCTGGAGGACGTGGGTTTGGCAAAGCTGCCTGTCAAGCCAGCCACAGGATGACGACAGAGTGATGCTTAAGTGCTGTCAGATACCCAGAATGGGGGTCAGAATGGTTTGGCAAGAGGGAAGGTTGGCAATGGGAAGGGAGGAAGGAAGAGAGGAGTGCCAACAGAAGGAGAGAGAAGCTCTATTGGACCAGCAGGGTTTTTTATCTGATAGAAAGACAGTGCATTTTAATATATCAAAAGCTTTAATTTACTAAATCAAAGGCTTTTATTCAAATCAATTACAGCAGCACTCATTGCTGGGCCCTTTTGGCTGTCAGGCCGAGCTGTGGCTCCATGCAAGGCTGTCTAAAGAAGGCAGAAGACAGACTGATGTTGCATTCCATTTGATTGTCATTGGAAGAGATACAGATTTGTGCATGTGCTATTTTCTTGCTCTAGGTCTCTTGCTAGAGACTGGTACAGTTGAAGAACCAGGATGTGAAAAGTACCTAGACTGGTGATGGTATTGTATTTGCTTATATTTTGCTCATATCCTACCAAGGAAAAAACCCAACCTGAATAAAATGAAGCAAAAGCATTGCAAGCCATTGGCAGATGGTTTTTTAACAGTGCTGTCTCTATAGATTTGCTCAAAATCTGGTTTTCAGATGTAGACTGTAATAATTCCAAAAACACAGGGCTGCAATCCATGGCTGCAATTCAGTGTGGCTGAATCTGCGCTGATCCCTGTAACAGCAAAGCTACATTTTGGTTTATGTGGTGTGTAATACTGATTAAATTTCTGTCCATGTCCAACAAAGGTCATGTCCCTTATGACTGGGTGTGCAAGAGTTTCCCAGGCATTCCCACCTAACTGTGCAGACTGGAGAACACTGAGATAATGAAATCTTCAAGGACCAACATAAAATGTCATCCCACTTCTCATGTGGCAAGGCAGTAACTATATTTCACTCCCAAGACTTTTCATCCCCAAAGGTTTATACTGTAGGCTGATTGTTATATACCATATAAATCAGAATTTCAAGAGGACACAACACCAGGTTAGTTCTCTATGCATTCAGCTCAACTTTTAAGGGTTACAGAGTATAATGAGATTGCATACATACCAGTGTCTCTTCAGAGGCTGTCATTGTTAACCCCATGTGTGAAAGGAGTGTGAAGTATGTGATCCAGCATGGTGCTCACCCTTCTGAGGTATCTGAGGGTAATAGTTTCTGGAGGAGCAACTCATCAGGGTCAAATGCCACCTGCATGTACAGTGTCTACAGTTGTGCAGCCTGGAAGGTCTCAGGAAGGGCTCTGCCCACTTGTAACATTCATTCATGGCATAGCAAAAGCATTGGCAGAGGGGTTTTTGTCATAGTAAGTGCTGGTTATGCACATTGCTTAAAATGGACTGAATATTGTACAAGTAGAGAGGGCCAAATGCCTGCCCCAAATTTTCTGCCACATACAACTAAGTTTCATGTTTTTATCACTTTGAATGCCAATCTGCTCCATCTATTTAAGTTCATTTTTAAAATGTGCTCTTAATGACATACATCATGTCCTTGGGCACCTAAGCCGCCCAATTTTATGACAAGTAAGCTCCTATGTAAAGTTTTTTGTGGAAGCACATTGTTGGCTGATGTCTGAAGACCTTAGTCCTATGAACCTTTATGTGCTGTGGTGGACTGACATCAGCCAGCAGTTAAGTCTCCACAGAGACACTTGCACAGTCCTTCCAGAGAACAGCAAGAACAAAAGCATGGTAAATATGTGGGTCGAGATAAAAAGAGCTCAAGAAGTGAAGTGAAAGAAGAAAGGGGAAAAAAGGCCTCCACACAATTAATGCAAAAGCATTCACTCAGCACCTCCACAGACAGACAATGCCCAGCCAGTCTCCTAGCAATTGCTTCCCCTTCCTCCATCCCTCTTTTTCGGCTGAGTGTGATGATGAGTTGTATGGGACATCCTGTCTTTGGTCAGTGGAGCTCATCTGGCCCAGCTGTGTTCCCTCTCACTCTGACTCCTCTTGATCACCCCCAAGTCACTTGCTGGAGCAGAGGCAGAGTGAGAACCAGAGAAGGTCTTGATGTTGTGCAAACACTGATCAGCAATAGCTAAAATATTGGTGTGCTATCAACACTGCTTTATCACAAGTACAAAACACAACACCATATGGGCTGCTATGAAGAAAATTAACTTAATCCCAAACAGACTCAATATAGCATCATGACAGGTCATGCACAAGGACTGATGAACTCATATATGCATAATGTGTGTGAGTATCAGATTGATTTTTTTGTGTATGTTGGACTAGACAAGAGAATATTAATGTAAATGTTTGTAGGACTGGGAGTTCTGATTGCATTTGCTCAGGCTTGGCAGCAGTATTAATGCATGTCTAGCATGAAAGATACTTAGGCTTTAATTGTGACCCCCGAGCACATCATCATCAAAACCCTCAATTGCTAGAAATATCACAACTGTAGGGATGCAATTAAAAATCTTCTAGCTGCTACTAAAAACCCATCAATATAAGGGTTTCAGAAGTAAAAATACCACTGCTTGGAAAGACTGTCAGTGAATGTGAGATATTAATCTCCCTGCCATGTTCCCCCAGACAAGCTACAGGAAGCATCATTCTCACTCTTCATATTCAAGGCCCCCCTTTTCCTTTGTACACTGAATCCTACCAGCAATATTAAAAAAAAACAAAAATCATGGCAGAGTGTTTGTAAACTCCAGCACCCCCACCCTTCAGCCTCAAATCTTCCTTCCACCTCTCTCAGTCATATTACTGAGGAAGAAGAGCACATGCTGTGGTGAAGGACTGGAAGGGAAGTAGGAGCACCAGAGGGCACTGCATTTTCCAGGAGGGCTCCTGGAGGTGGAGATGTGACAGCCTTGCCCCAGAGTAGGCAAAAACCTGGAGGGACAGACTGGAGGAAGTGTGGGCAGCAGGAAGTGGCTTCATGCTTGAAGCAGATCAGGTAAGTCTGGAGAAATAGCCAGGGCAGGAGCTGCCTTTTCTCTGCCCTCCACAGAGATGTCTGCTTGGAAATAGCAGCAGGAGTGAAGGCTTTTTGCTGCTGCTGTTTGTTGCAGTTTGCAAAGGGCTGATAAGGCCTCAGAAAGGTTTTTCCATTAAAGTGGGCTAAGATGCTGAAGGGGGATGCTGGCTGCTGAGCAGGGATGTGCAGAACAATCTCCCTCATGCCAGTGGTGTATGGAAAACTCCCAAAGGCAGAGTATGGGAATGGCTGAGGCGATGCAAGTGCACCCATCAGTTTATAATTTCACCATATAGACAAGGTCTAAGCTACAAAAAACAACCAAACAAATGGGCTCAAATTAGAAATGGCATTATTTTTCACATGGTCTGTTGGGTTTTACTGGTAGTGTGCCCCAAAATTGGTAGTGGTCACTGTATTCCCTAACAAACATCACACAACAGACCTAAGCTAAGTAATTTTTTAAAATTATTCCTAATTTATTTTTTCTTTTAATAAAGCCCCGTGTCTGGCATGAGATATAGGAAGCATGAGATTTTGTAGGGCAAGACTCCAAGTTGATAAATGAGTGTAAAGCCAACAATAAATCCAAAATGATCAGATGAATCATTCTGTTACAGTGATCTGCGTGTATAACTTGCTTCCTCTGAAGGGTAATGCACAAATCCTCGAAAAAGTTACTTCAGGAGGCAGATCAACCAATAACTTTTGAATCAGAATGAGGCTGTAAAATATCAAGTAAACTTTAGATTTACTAACTTTCCTTGAGTCAGTCTTGATATGTGGGAGGGGGCAGGGGGAGAAGAGACAAGACTCAAAACAACCACAAAAGGAGACCCAGCAGATGATCTTGCTTAGTTTTGGAGTATTGCCAGAAGTTTTATGTTTGCTAGTGCCATTACAGCTTCCCCAGGCCTTCCCAAAGGAACAGGCGTGGAATAGCTGTTGCTGGAAGTGTCAAATTATCTCCATTGCCACACCTGAAAGAACAAAAGTCTGTTTGTGTCTTTGCCTATATGTGATTAAAGAACTGTGAAGGGGCTCATACAGTAAGCAGTTGGATCTGGGGACAGACCCACATACAATGAAGTAAAGAGAAAACATTTCAGAGATATTAAAGATGAGCCAGAACCAAATAAAGGAGATACCCTAAATGAAGATGATCTTGATGATGCATTACAGCTTCAGATCAAGTCTTTGTGGCACAGATACCTTTTTGAAACACACTATGTATAGCTGGGTAAGTTTTTTCTATTTTATTTTTCATCTTACTAGCTATAGGCCTTAAGCTGTTAGTAGTCCATGAAGGTATCCTGCCAGGGACAGACTAATTTTGCTGACAAAGAAGCCCAGGAAGCTGTCAGGAGTATTGCTGTTATAAAGATACAGACTGCCTGTATGCCATCACCTCTCTCACCATCCCCACTGCTGCTCTTTTGGAATAGCTTAGAAAAAATCACCTACCTCAAGTCCTGCAGAGATGATGAGTTGGGTGATACAACAAATGGCACACCATTCAAAGTATCTCTTTATTCATTTATACACTGGGTATACCGGGCATTGAAGAAAGCATCCCTTCCTCTGTTCCACACTGGGACTGAAGTCTCCCAAAGTTCTGCAGCTCTACTGGGCCCATGCTTATTTAACTTTCTTCTGAAAGTGGAGGTTGGATTATGAGCACTTGCAATGGCTATCACTGCTGTTTTCTTTGTCTCCTCTAAAATACCACCCTCCAGATAACTTTCAGAGCTCTGGAATATCAGCCCCTTCTTTCTCATATCTCAATATATTCTTTCTCATTCTTTCTGACTCCTTTTATTTTCTCCATTCCTAACTCCTGAATGAATGGTGTGGGTTGGAACGTACTAGTCCAACCCTGCTGCCATGGGCAGGAACACCTTCCACTAGATACACGTTGCAAAGAACCTCATCCAACACATCCTCTAATGTTTCCAGGAATGGGCATCTACCACCTCTTTGGACAACCTGTTCCAGCATTTTCCCATCCTCACTGGAAAAAAATTTCTTCCATCTAATCTAAATAGTTCCTCTTTTAGTTTAAAACCATCACCCTCCATCCTATTGCAACATGCCCTGCCACAAAGTCTGTCACCATCTTTCCTGCAGACTGCCCTGAGTACTGAAAGGCTGCAATGAGGTCTCCATGGAGCCTTCTCTTCTCCAGAGAACAACGCCAGCTCTCTCAGCCTTTTCTTATCAGAGATGTGCTCCAACCATGTGATCAGCGTAATCTGTTTTTTCTTCTTGGCCAAATACTGTTTTGCCTTAGCCTGGATTTTTGTTTAATTTGTATGGATTGATAGCTGTAGTATGAGAGTGAGGACACAAAGCTGCTTGCTGTGCTTTCTTTGGCTGGCTGCAGTTTTACAGCACTGAAGTTTGCAGAATGCCTTTTGGAACAACATCAGACAGACTCTGCAACATAACCTCTATGTCAGAACTAGGGAAAAAAAAGACTAGTATCAGTAAAACAATAAGAAACACTGCAGAACTCTTTCCTCCTCATCTCCTTTGACCCCTTGCCCCAGCCCCCCAAGGCTGACCTGTGCAAAGTGTGTCTGCACGAGTGCAGCAGCTGAAATAATGTCTGGTTGACACTTGGGAGAGAAATCCATGATTCTTGCTGCATTTCACGTTTGGGATCACACTGCCAGCATCACCTTCTGTCCAAGGGCTCCTTTGGCACACATATCTTACTTATGCTTTTTCAAACACTGGATGTGTCCATGCATATTTCAATGGACAGATCACAGAACACATCTTTTTATGGTCCCCATAATTTTTACAAAGAAGCATGCTTGGCTGGCAAACCTGGCCTGTCAAGCTGGTTGTGAGGAATATGATGTTGGAGGTTTGGATTTTGTTTCCTAACACTAGGGTTTTAAAATGACTAAGAGCACATTCTGCAACAGGCTGAAATGCTACAAGGTTTATTCAAGGACCATCATTCTTCTCAGGACTGGGATTGTATTTCCCAAGTTTTTCAGTACTGCTGTTCTATTTATAGCAATGGCCTGTACCTGCCAGCTACACTTTAAAAGAGATGCTTTGCAGATGCAGAGCAAACCTGTCTTTGTGTCTTCAGATCTAAATTTTAGAGTGGTTTTGAACTGGGAGTTGACAAGCTGGGAGTCATTCTGTCCAAGCTGGATCTGTTAGATTTAGAGCTTCTCAAAGGTTGACTGATACATTTATATAGATGCTGCCCCCATTCCAGACAGCTTAGCAGGATCGTTTAAGAGCTGAAATACTGTGCAGTCGGCCACATCCTTGAATTGGGCTTCCCATAAAGCTTTGGAAGTATTGAGCAGTTGCTCTGCCTGCAATGTCTCCTTGAAACTTCTGGATTAAAAAATGTTCTGTGGTTCCAGCAGATGGCTCAGCAAGCCATTGCTGACTCATTCCCCCTTGTTGCTGCAACAAAGGCAATTCCCAGCACATTCAGACACTGGTCAGTGCTTTGTAGAAAGAGGAACCATCCAAACACCATGGAAGATCAGTACAGCCATTCTCAGGAATCTCTTTAATGATGTAAACCTGGCCACTGACAACAGCTCTAGTAATGGATCAGTTTCATGATTTTTTGAGTAACATCTCCACCAGCCATTCTAGCATTGGTGTCTTTAACAGAAGGAATTACATTCCCCTCACAGCAATCATACATCTCAAAAAGAAGAGCACTTCCCACAGCAGCAGCAGGCACAGAGAGAATGGCAGGGAATGCCCAGGGCTGCAGAGGGTTCTGTGACAAGACCAAGCACAACACCATCTCTTCTTCAGAACATGGCATCTCTCAGGTTCTGCATTTGTGCATTTTTAAGCATACAATTCACCTCTTTCATATACTGGCACAGCATATTTAACTCCACTCTGGTGAGCTGCATCCAGCTCCAGGGATCCCAGCAAATGCTATGGGAATTTGGTTTGCTCAGCCTGGAGAACAGAAGGCTTCAGAGTGACCTAAATGCAACCCTTCAGTACCTGAAGGGAGCCTACAAGAAAGATGGAGATGGACTTTTTACAAGAGGTTGTAGTGACATGACAAGAGGGAATGGATTAGAACTGAGAAAGAGCTGATTTAGAATAGATATTAGGAAAAAATTTTCACTTTCAGAGTGGTGAGAGGCAGTGGAACACGTTGCCCAGAGAAGTCCCACCCCTGAAAGTGTTCAAGGCCAGTCTGGATGGGGCTTTGAGCAACCTCGTCAAGTGAAAGGTGTCCCAGCCTATGGCAGGAGGGTTGGAACTAGATGATCTTGAAGGCCCCTTCCAACCTAAACCATTCTATGATTCTGTGATTCCATGACCTCACTATTGGCTGGACTATACACTGGATAATACAATAAACACTCACTGGAGGTAGCTCATTATTTACTAGATTTAATCTAGAAAAGAGGCTTAGTTGAAGGCACTCAGATGCCAAGAGATATTAAATTAAACAAAATTGTATCATGTATGTAATTATTTATTGAGCTGAGAATCCATACAAGGTAAACAAATGTTTACACTATCATACAGTAAGCATTTCCAGGGCTTAATAAAAATGATTGTCACTCACTGTGCTTCACCAAAAAAAATCATTTTAATGAATAAATAATTTGATGAAATCAAAAAATATTTACAATATAAACAAATGAAAAAGCTTTGGATATATTAATCTGAGCATCCTGTCTTTTGCATTTTTAACTGCATTTCTATCAAGATTCTCTCTATGAAATGGTACAAAGTGGATAGAAATTACAACTCAACAAAGTTATCATGATTTGGTACATGTCTTTCTGTTAGTTCAGATAAGCTACATATGATTTGTTAATTATGCACGTGTTAGAATACAAATATAACTAAAATCATATATTATCAAAATGCCAGACAGCATTCTCCACAGAACAGAAATGTACACTAGGCTGTGACAATAACTGAGAATCACAGGCAACGAAAAGTAACAGAGAAAGTACAAATTCCTTCATAAGAATATAATTGTGCTCTCTTATTTACCAGAGGACTATGCTGCTTCACCACATCAATGGCTGAGCATGGATAAGGTGTTCAAGGACTGCCACGTGGTTCGGTGTAGGCTCACAGGGGTGCCAAGCAGCAGCTTCGGAGTGGGAGTCGGGCAGTGCAAGCGGTTTTATAAACATCTCTTGGGGCTCTTAAAAAGAGCCAATTATACAAAGCAGTAGAAGCATAACACTGAGAAGTCTTCATCTCGTTTACACAGGCATCATGAAGTGACTTGCTTTGTTTGTGGTAGTGAAAGGAGGAGCTCTGTCTGTGCTGTTTAGACAATCAGCCAGAATTCAAGTATTCTAAAGCCACTTCATAGCAGAATTTGTATTGATCCTGAAAAATCAAAAGGAAACCACAAAGTCAGTTATTGAAGAAACTTAATTAAAGGGGTCAATATTTCTCTCTTGTTAAAATTATTTACTATCAGCTGTTGTCAGTGGGAACAGTTTGCAAATCCAATTTATGTTCAGATAAGAAAATCTTTATATTAACCAGACAATAGACACTATACATAGTAACTTATGGTGCTGCTCATGTTAGATGAGTATTTAGCTGCTGTAATACACTTGTATGAGAAAAACTGACTGCACATAAACAAATTGACTTGCAACCCTTCTGTCATCTGTGAAAATGCTCATGTAGCACTTTATGAGAATTGGAGTTGTTGAAATTCCTCCCTGGAAACATTTATCTTAAAATAGACCCAGCGTTTAGTACTTCCCAGATTACAACTTTTATTTTAATGTCATTCAGACACTTGCTGCATTTCAGGGCAAGAGTACTCACTGTTGGTCCTCTATCTGCAGCCCAGACCCAACCCACAGGACTATGTAATAGCCTTGTGAGATGGGGCCCGAGCTAAATGAATTGGATTAATTCCAATTAATTTTTAGCAACTGCCAGTGATGGTCAAGTTAGCCTGGGTAACAGAGGAACTGTAAAGAGCCTAAGTTTTCAGGTGCCAGCCCTGTGCTTCAAACACAGACCTGCTGGTTTTATTTGTAGCTGCTTGGAAACAGAGCAAGTCCCAGGGAAATAAATCCCCTTTCTGAGGGATGCAAACCCACTCTGCATCGTTGGGGACAAAAGGTCATGTCTTGGCCCCTTTCATGTCTTCAGTGGAATGGAGAGGACAAATTTAACTGACCATTGTCCACTCTGAAACTTTTAAATGGTGCAGTCACTGATAACTTCCCAGTTTTATGTGCATACATACCCCTCTCCTGTTTCCATTTTTGCTACTCACAATATTCAAAAATACTACAAATATTTAAATGAAGAAAAAGCTGAAGGAAATAGTAAGTGCATGTTCCCTGAATCTAAGGGCTCAGGCTTCTGAAAATTCAATTTGGAAACACTTGCCAGTTTTATAACTATTTCTGTTACTGAAATGCCTTTTTTGCTTATGCACTTTATTTGATTAATAAAGGATAACTAAGCACATATTGACATTTAGGAACAACAACAGATTTAATGAGCT
Organism: Ammospiza caudacuta; assembly: GCF_027887145.1. NCBI lineage: Eukaryota > Metazoa > Chordata > Aves > Passeriformes > Passerellidae > Ammospiza > Ammospiza caudacuta. The sequence goes on from NC_080593.1 coordinate 103,783,499, forward strand.
GACAGCACTCAGCCTTGCCCAACATCACGAGTAGTAAGATCTTCAGATATATTCTCTTTTCCCTGAAGCAAACATTTTAAAGGATTAAATCTTTTGGCCTATACTTGTGATTTTGGGTCACATTTTAGCTGAGAAGAGAGTCCACTTTACATGCAAAAGACCATATACTATTAATAAAATCAAAACGCTATTAACAAGCATGGATCATTTAGAAGTTCTTTGGTTGAGAAATGCCACGTCATAAGAAGACAAGTCTAATGTGCACAATAACCTAAGTGATGAGTGAGCTGTATGTGTTTAAAGTCCTGCAAGGTTCCATAAACTGCTTGTGTCTTCTTCAGAATGAGAAAAGAATAAAAAAAAAGAAGAAGGGAAAGAACAGAGTATTATGTAAATTCCTTTTCTGCTTTTATTGCATATATGTTTCTAAATAAATGGAAATTGTTCTATAACTACATAACAGATCAAAACAAGAGATCAGCCACTCATCCATTTCCACTCTTCCATGCTCATTTTATGCTGATTTACTGATCTAGCAGAATAACTGTCATTTTCAGTAAGCTGAATATCTGTCTTAAAGAGCAGACATACCTTATTTCCCACTGTGTTCACTCACTAGTGTCCTTTGTACATTTTTATTATTCACTTGATGGTGGATATTAAAAGTCTCTTTAGACTAGCTAGCTTCAGAGAGGTATATTTAAATTTATTTTCTACAACACCTGTGGGTAGGCCCAATAACATTTATCACCAAATGCTTCAGGCATCCCATAATAGATATTTTGCAATATCATGTGTTACCTTTGTATGACAGCTGAAAAAATTATTAGATTTCCAGATGTGGCATTCAGAGTTTTACACTTGGAGGAAAACCAAAGGTTTCAGCGAAATTGAGATGAATCTCTAAGTATGGATGGTAAAGACTGCCTTTTATCTAGCCAGAAAGTGCATGACATGTATTGATAAAGCAGTCTTAAACCTGTTTTTTGTGAAACATTGTAATGATTTTGAGCATTTCATCTTTTACCATAAAATTTTACAAGGTAGATGAATATTACTGTTCTTCTTTTTGCAGTAGAGAAACTGAGGCAAAGACACATTAATATAAGAAGAGTCATAAAGGATAAACTCAGTAACAAAATCAGGAAAAGAACTCAAGTCTCCCAATTCCCTTTACCATGAAGCCATTTACACAGAAATTGAAACCTGGCTAATTCAAATATTTGTTCCTGCAAGGTGGCAGACTACAACTGAAGAGATGTCATTCTAACTCTGCTCAGTCAGTGCATTATGTGATAATGGGAAAAATCCTAGTTGTCCCTTGCCTTTATTCCTCTGTCTGTAAAAATAAGGAAAACAATACTGATCTCTGTCACAAGTGCTTTGAAATTTCCTAATAAAAAAGGCCCTACAAGGCCTTTCTATGCTTTCCAGACATTCCCAATACCACTCTCAGTTTACTAAAAGATATATTTTTATTTAAAATAACACATTTAGCTTTTTTGATTAAAAAAATTCTCTTCTGAAAAATGGAGACAATTGCATGACAAATCTATATCTGGAGAACTCTCACAAATGGGAATTTATAGAGAGCATTTTCTTTAACTGTACTTCTACACTGGTAATTTTCATTTTATTTCTATAAAATAAATGAATAAGAGATCAGAGAGTTCTGTGGGCTTAAGCTCTAGGAGGATGGAGAACACCAGCATGCCAAATCCCTGTATAAACTATACTACATGAATGAAGTAGAAGGACATTTTTCTTAATATCTAGGAAATAAAAATGTATGATTCTCATCACGATGATTCTCCTCCTGAGGATAAAAAGGAGAGGAAAAGAAGCCAGTCAAGGTGCTCCCTCCCATCACTGTGGAAGTCTGATAGTTTCTGACTGACACAAGACTCACAGCTCCACACTATTGGTGCTGCTCATGAACTCCCTCCTTGCTTTGCACAGCTGACAACATCTGGCCCTTTTCCATCTGCCTGGCCAGAGCTGGGCCTAGGGGAGGGTTTGGGACTTCAGAGACAGGCCAGGAGAGAGCACTGTGATGGGGGAATATGGTGGGAGCCAGCCTCCCACAGGAGAGGGGAGGTACAGCCATCCACGTAGTGGGGAGGTGGATATCCCTCCCTGCCTGCTTTCACCTGTGTGTCAAAGTCCTGCTCTCTCTGCCTATTCTCCAGTGTGTGACACACTCAGTTCAGCTGAGGGGGTCCTCTCCTAAAAGTACAAGAGGTTGGACCAACTCAGTGAGATGTCACCTGCCTCACCCTGGGCATGCTACAGAAAAGTTGCTGAAATGACCCCAATTTGTCTAACCAGAGCTTGCAAAACTGGCTCAGATTGGGTTAACATCCCTGAAAATGCCCAGATGCTGCTTCCTCCTGCCTGTGATACTAAATCAAATGCAGCTGCCTCTTAAGCAGCCACCTCTGCAGCAGGATGTTGTAAAAGTGTCTTTTATAGCCCAGGCTTCAGAACAGGGCATCGAGCTACACCCATCTCCAAGTACAAAACTACACACTGGAGTGTAAGAACCTGCTGGTTTAAGCTGTTCTGCAGCTCTTCTGGCACAGCAGCTGGCACTTCAGCAGTTCTCCATTTAGGAAAAAGCTCATAAAACACTCTCTAGGAAAATAATTGCACATGGCCCCTTGTTTCTGAATTTCTTTAATCTTTCTATGAGATAGAGCAACCATAATTAAATGCAATATTCTGGATGTCAAACTGAAATTCATGGCTTTGATAAATATTAGGCGATTAAGCTATTTATAAAATATATAATTTGAAAATCTGGCATTTAATTTTACATAACTATTATTTCTACCATGCAAGTGCTGCTCTCCACTTGGTTCAGCCTGCTAGAAAAGAAAATTAATAAGGATGTTCATCTGAAAGTTTAAAACTCTTAAAAAATTCAAACGAACAGAGACAAAGTCTCCTTGGGAAGAAAGCAGTGTAAAAATACTCTTACAAGTGAAGTGACTTCATTATGCCCTTTGAAAATGACTCGCTTGCTTTGTGAACAACTCCCACTGCAAATCCTGGAAATCTTACTGACTCTTCTGAGAAAAAGAACATTTTCTATTTAATGGTGCAGTTAAAAAGCTCCTACCAGAAGGTCCACCATGTTAGGCTTATTATTCCTCAGTGTCTTCACAGCATGGAACACATCAACAGCCCTCTGATGTCGAAGCATTTCACAAACAATGCTGATTGCACAAAATGTCCCACTGCGGCCACCTCCATTCCTGCAGCGAAAGTGATAAAACGGCTCAGTTACAATGGACTCTGTGGCACAAGTCTGTACAGCAACAGGGATGGCTCCAGAAGGCATGAGCTCCAGCAGGGAGAAACCACAGAACATTCCTGGCCCCAAAGGCTGCCCAACTCCAGGCAAAACATGATTTTTAATTGGAATTGGCATGCTGAAAGATCTCAAAGCTATGATTCAGAAGTCAGCAGGCTGACAGCCTGGAGGCAATTGAATGGCTGAGTTTTGCACCACCCTTCAGTGAACACTGGAGACAGCACAAAGAGGATGCTAAAATAAGGATAAAGTACTTTTAGTTTCAGTTCAACACTGCTTTGCATTGTAAACACACATGGCTGCAGTGAGCATCAGGCCTGGAAATGCCACAGAGAAAGCAAATCTTTGAGCTCTTTAATTCCAGATTCTGGTGCTTTCCTCCTGGACACAAAGGCATTTCGGAGGAACTGCAAAAGCACCAGAAGTCTCATTTGGGGGAGTCCTGGTGGCTGCACTTGGTATGGCACTGGGTGGTGCTGCCATGTCCCCCTGGCTAGTTATCTCAGCTCCTGGCAGCAGGAAGAGGGGCTGGCTGCCTGGCAAGGGCTGCTTCTAAAGGCAGATGTATTCCCCCTCCACCCACAGTTATCAGAGGATGAGAACCCGAAGCAAATCGCTAACAAAGAAGCCAGGCACAAATGTTCATATACATGATCAAATACAGTATTTAATAATACTTTATCCCTGGTTATTTTTAATCTTCAAGAGAATCTCTTTCTTTCTGGAAGCCCCATTATTTCTACACTTATTCTAATCAGAATCTTTAGGCTGAGCTTCACTGAAAATAATAAACCTTAATAATTACCAGAGTGCAGACTAGTTAGGTAGCAGGTCTTTCAAACAAGCTTTGCAAATGGTTGATTTTCAAAGGAAGATACAACGTCGCACATCTGTCACATCCAGGCACTATGAAAAGAATGCTCTCTGCTGCCAAAACAGTGCCTGATATTGTGGGACTGTTTGAGAATTTTAATTAAAATAAAGTAATTTAAAAGGATTATATTAGAGCTTTTTCTTTCTTTACTGCCTGGAAGTGACGCATGTGTGATGTTGTACAACTATTTAATATCATCAGCCACCTCAGAGATAACAGTAATTTGCACTTCAAAAGGGTCTTTTCAGCTAAAGATCTCAAAACATTAATTAATCACACTGCACAATGCTCCTTTGATGAAAGTATTATTATCCCCATACTACAGATGGGGAAACTGAAGAGCAGTGACTTGTTCAAGGTCAGTGATAGTGGGAATCATTAATATACTCTTAGATTCTCCTCCATCATTCTGACACAGGGTCCCAACTTCTGAACATGGTTTTCCAGTTTGCAGGTCCCTTCTCTATCATGGCAACATCTTTAAACAGATGTTTAGAGGAAGATGAATACAACTTCAACTGCTGAAGACTCAGTCCCAAAAGATCAGCTACTTCTGAGGGCAGAAGCATGTACAGGTATTAAACTGTACCAAAAGAAGGATGGTGGCAGAGTGGATGACAGTCTGCATGAGTGGAGCACAAAGTCAGAGGAGGACAAAAAAATATACCATTATTAGAGAAAGGTTAGGCAATTACAGGATCATCGTAACTGGTCTATCACACCACTTTTACTCCTGTGCTTTATGCCTGGAAAATGAATCACCCCTCCAAAACTACTTATTTCTATCATCCTTATCTGCAGAAATAAAAGGTACATTGTTCTGAAGGCACATTTTTGATTTGCTGCGAATAAGTACGCAACTTTCCCATTTGCAAGAGTCACTGGACTCTTTATATAAAATGGAGTTAACTCAAACCCATCATCTTTCCATAGGGCTTTAACAAAGTACAGATGGGGAAACTCATGAATCTGCATTAAAATGACACAATTCCTCTTGCATTTGAAGCTTTTAAATGAGCAGTTGTAATATTTATTCAGCCCCAGATTAGACAGATGCCTCTTCACCTCATTACAAATCTTTTAAAGCCTGACACAAATTCTGTGACAGAATTCCCTTATCCCTCTCTTCTGCTTCCATACTTACAAGCAATGCACAACCGTGCGTCCCTCTCCCTCGTTGTACTCCTCCTGCCACTTGTCCACCTGACGGATGAGCTTCAAGAAGGAGCGCTTAGAAACCGGAGTGTCCCTGTACATGGGCCATCCCAGGAACTGGAACTGCTGCACCATCCGATAGCCATCCTGGGGCTGCAGGGATCCGGACAAAAGCAGGAAAAGTAACACTATTTGTTTGGCACGAAATTCAGGTATTTGCATCAGGAAGGGAACTTGTTCAAGCAGATGATTGCTGACAAACTGCTAATGTAACTTCAACTGCCCTTGAGGATTGATGACTTTTAATTTTCAATGGAGTTGTCAGAACAAGAGTTTTTAAACAGACTGTTATACAATAGGCTAAAATATAGCAATAGTACATCTGCACAATCAAGCAAATAATTAATTAATAAGATAGGTGGAGCTTGGTAGGAAAGACAGAGCTGTAACATAACTTCAATTATATACTGTTTTCATATATAAGCTTCAGTGTTTTTAAGAACGTTTATGTGTTTCTGTCCTTTTTTTACAAGAAAGGTCAAACCCTCTCAAGATATTTTGAAGCAGGAAACATTAAGAAAACCAAATTGAACCCTCAGATGTTTCTAGCTTATAAAAAAATATCTAACTACATTTTATTTTATTGTGCTCTACTGCAGCAGTCAGAACCCCTCTGGTGAAACATTACTGAACAGTTGCTTTATGGTGATTTAAAATAAAAAAGGAGCACAGAACAAGTGATAGTGGCAGAAAACTACAGTCCTTTGAAAAGGGCATAATGAACATGCACATGAAAACTGGTTTTGTAGTCTAGAGTTTGCCACTTCTGTGCAAAGTGAGGGCATTTTAGTGCCACTCCTAAAATGAACAACACACAGAAATGATGACATTAAATTTTATTCTGTAGAGTAAGAGTTAATAGAGAGGACGTAAGATTAACACGATATGGGAATAAACAAAACTGGATGTGGCACTAGATGTGCTCTCCAATTGGTTTTGTGTGCTTTATGTCAGAGTCTGGAATCTACTGATTTCCTGTCCAGTTTCTTTCAGCTGATGGCTCCTCTTCCCAAAGCAGCCAGACCCAGTGCTTGCTGAAGGTCACAGCCTGCTGGAGGCTGTGTTTTTTATATTGCCACATTTACTGCAAATGCCAGGCCTTCACAGTATTAAGGAAGTATTTGAAGCTTTACAATCTGCTTCCCCACTTGGATATTAACATGTTTTTGGTGTCTTTCCCTGCCCATCGAGCTAACAGGTCCCAGGGAAGTTCTTGATTTTTTTTCTGAACGGAGTCCTGCTTACTCCTAACTATAGCTTTTTGGTGGCTGATATGAGTCCCATTGCAAAGGCTCCCTGGATGGGACCAGATATCTGGTCTGTGGTGGAATCTTTTTTCCACTCAGCTTGAAAGAAATGCCTTGTTTAGTCTTCTGTCAACTTTATGGGAGCATAAAAGCTGGATACAAGAACAACCTGCTTGCCCTTCTGAAGTGGTTACATATGTTATGAAGTGTGGTTATTGGGAGAGGATCTTCACTAAGAGGCTTGGATTGCTATTGAAAAACATAACTAACATAAACTGGTGCACAGCTTTCTTCACATAACACACGATACAAATATACAAGATGGCTAATTTCAAACTATTGAAAACAGCACTGATTTCAGTATTTTTTGGCTATCATACAATCTGAATGCTGCATTTATTTCATTTGCATTTAACACACTTGAGATATGTATTAATTTTTTCTTTTACTTTTATTATACATAGAAGTCTTTTTTATCCTCTGTAATTGTGCTGTGACTCAGTATTGCGCCATTGCTTTCAAATAAATATGCTGAAAAATGAAAATGGTTCTATGTGAGTTTAGCTTTCATTTTTATGATTTGAGTAGACTCAACTCATCTACTGAGACAAAACTGTTTTGGAAATAAGATCCTTACCCTGGCTGCATTATAAATTCGGAATATCCGGCTGATGATGTCTTCTTCCAAGTCAGCCGATACAAACTCCACCTGAATGGGACCGTGCCGGTGCACTCCATTTTCTGGCCAGTACTGAGGACAGAGCTACAGGAGACCATGGACAAAAAAGAACACAGTTAATCACCTTGGATTTCATGCTGCCTCAATATACTCATCTGTATTTGAATTTGTCATACATGTACTACTAGAATTCTTGCACAGTATCTTTATACAGCACACGATGCACCAAGTTCAGTTTCGAGCTCTCTGCTTTCATAACATCTTTCCATGTACCTAACATGGTGGTTCCTGCTGCTGTACTTTCAGTGTCTGGTGCCTGGAGTAAAACACTTCTGATACTCAGCATTACTTCTACAATAGATTATGACTAGACAGGGAGAGGCTGACAAATATTGCCATATCTTGGAGACAGCGGAGGCTAAAGACCAAAGGCCTGGGACCTACAACTGCCCTGAATAGCTGCTAATAATTCAAACTGCATGTGATTTATGCTAGGAAAGGTACATAAATTCTCGAAACTCAGGACTTAACTTTCATGTTTTTCACCTGCGACCGATAATACTGGCTAATATTAGCATTGCTTTAAACTTTCAATAATTGCTTAATTTCATCTTATTAGTGAGACCTCAAAATATTAATTATGCTTTCTTCAGTTCTCAGAAAAAATTATTGCTAGGTATCTAAAGATCACAAAGTAAAATTACTATTATCTTGCATGGTTTTAGTGTCTAATAATATAACAATGGCTTAATCCATGAACCAATTACTGTCTGTGTTAATACTTTAAAGATTGAATCAACACTTTGCAAGGAGGTTTTCGTAGCTAGAATCTGCCTATTTTTTCATAAAAATCCTAATGATTTTTTTTGCCAGGGATATTTGGAGCAGTTTCAGCATGCAGCTTTTGTAAGCATTCACCAAAATTAAATATGAACTCATGAAATTTTGTTTGCTTGCAGAAGCATTGATGTCATATTTGGAACTTTTTATTTCAATCAGTAAAACAGCTGTGGTCTTCATTCTGCTGCATTGCTGTTGGTGATCCAGAGCTGAGCTGACAAATCACATTTACTCCAGATGTTGTTTTGCATTTCTTACAATACTTAGTCCTCAACAAAGTTGTTTAGAGATGACTACATTTTACGAAAACATAACCATTTACTACACCAATTAAAAAAGAAAACACGGTCTGATTTGCAGGATATCACGTTAACAAGTTAAACTCCGAAATTTTGAGTAGGAAAATATGTTTTCATTTTTTAACCCTCCCTATGATGTGGTCTGCTGAGACAACTGCTTTCCAAATATTGTCTAAATGTTACAAAAATTTTTATTATGAAATATGCTGGTGTACAGGATAGCAAAATGCAATGCATACAACTGTTGCAAATGCCAGTGCTCAGATCATTTAACATGTGCACAGTTTAGTACTCATCCTTCAAATACATAGGAATACAGTTCTAACAGATCTCTGAAAAATGCTTAAATGATAATAAGCAGAGCTGTTTGCTGGGGCTGTTTTAGGAAGCTATGATTTTCAAGTTCGAAAGAAACCAAAAGCATTTAAGTCTGCACATTTTGCATGCAAGTGATGCTAGCGACTCTCTTCAAGTCAGAGCCACAGTGAAGGGTTGAATTTCATTTCCCAATAGAGCACAACAATCCACATAAATGGTAATATCTAAACAGAACTGTAAACACTTCACATATACATAAATAATAATCATAACAGTAATTATTAATAAATCTGAATGTAATGTGTGTTTTTAATAAGCTTTGCCCTCTCTCCACTTCTGTTTGCTCTGAGGGTTTTGAGATTTACTCCTAATGAAAAGATTGTTACTCCATTAAGAGGTAAAAGGTTTAACATACTGCAGAAGCAGGTGCATTAACTGCATATCCCAATAGCTTTTAAATCCTGGGAGGCTAATACATGCTTGGAATAGCCATGCCCTGTTGTAAATTCAAAACACAGCCAACAAATTAAAAAACACTCTGTCTCCCTTGAGTCTTTCCTTATTCACTCAGAAAATAATCTTAGATTCATGAATGAAAGTTTTGTCTTTCATTTCTGTTTTCCTCCCTGTAGAGACAGTGCAGAGCTTAGAATCAGAAATTTAGTCTTTAAAACAGTGTGTGGAATTCCTACATGTTCCTTTGAAAGACCAAAAGGAAGATCACTGTCTTTTAAAAACAAATTCTACATATTAAAAATAAGAGGAAATATTTTTTAAGTATATGCAATGCCAAACAAAGCTAAAAAGATTCTTGATCATTAAATGACCTGCAGTCTGTTCTAAAAAATCACAATTGCTCTTAACCAATAATTAACAAATATTTACATATTCAGAATCCAGATTACCACCACATTATTCCAGCAGAGGGCTGGTGCAGTTTGTTGGAACTAAGGAAATTATATCTTTGTAAGAACTTGGAATTGTGCAGTTGTAACCCAGGCTCTGGGACACTAAGTGATTAATCCTAGTGATTAAATTGCCAACCAGTAGGTTCAGTTTTCCAATTTTCTGAACAACATGTTCAGCATGTGCAACTCTTTTGTAAGGTAATTACATTCCCCTACACGTTTCATTGCCCTCTTTTCTCTTCCAAAGGATGCTTAGTCTCCAATCTTTAGCTCCTCTCTCCTAGTTTAGTTCCTATCTCCTTGCTCATCACATCATTTTGTGCAATACACAACACAGATTTTCACTCTGGGAACACCTATTCCCTGGTAAGGAGACCAAGGTCACTGACCTGTTTCAGGCAGGCTAATGAATGAATGTTGGCTTCTGTTCATGATTTTGGCCACTACAGCATGTTTCAGACTTGAGTCAGAATTCTACAACCTTAATTTTTGGGTTTTAGCAGCCCTTCCCAAAACATGTTCTCTTAGAATAAATAACAGGTGCATGCATTTATGTCTGTGTGCACTAATATTTTGGAGGACAAGCTGCTGATGGTCTGATTTATTCCTTTTCCCCTATGAGTATCTGCAAGCTACAAATCAATGTTTTAGAGTGTAAGTATTTAATGTTGTTTTAAAAAAACTAATTACATCCTAAAGCTGTTCTGTAATGCTGAGGCACTAGCACTCCTCTTTTAAATGAAGCATTTTTCTGGACTTACTTGTGCAGGATCCACATCATTCAACATAACTACTGAAGTGCAGTGATAATCTAGGACCAGTCTCCAGAAATCTTTGACAGTATTTGGTAAGGGATGCTGCGTAACTATAAAAGCTGATGGTTGCTTGTAGCTCTGCAAAGAAGTAACAAGATGATGAGAAGAATGGCAACAGAGAAAAATCTATTTAGCAGAATGTCAGTCATAGCCCCAAAACTTCAGGACTGAAAGCATTATTTCTATTTTCTGTATAATTAATATATTGTTTTCATCTCTTTTCTGAGAACTTATATGCTTCAAAGTTAATAAACTACATTTGGGAAGGATATAGCTTCTGCAAATGTTATATTTCTAAAATGTATTTCATGCCACAGGCATAGAGTAAAATCATCAGAGGCTTTTGCTTCCAATGTAACTCCTACAAGATTTTGAGTAACGGGTTTGTTTTGAGCTGTTAATGGACAGATTAATCTTGGCTGTTTGCATTTAGCTCTAAATTTGAAGGATGCCTGTGAAAGGAAATATCTAGTTATTCTTCAGAAATATTGTTGAAATTCTGGTCTATCTGACAGCAGTGAAGATACCCAGGGGATAAATTTCAGTGCTCTTTGTTTCTTTTAGTACCAGAGTATGTCATTGACTGAGCTGTTTGCTGGAACTTTTCCCCTGTGGATCTCAAACCAACATTTTCACTTACATCCTTCTGAGTGTTGAAAGGTACTCTGGCCATACTGGGGCAATTTTTGGGAGGGGGTGCCACTGCCTTCATTAAGGAGGGTGGGGAAGTCTCTACATGCCTTGAACTGAACCATCTGCACCACAACAGAGATCCAATCACATCAGCTACTGTAGGCAAGTGGTTGGATTCCTGGGGCTGTCCTGTGCAGGGCCAGGATTTGGACTTTGGTGGCTTTGACTTTGGCAGGTGCCAAGAGGACAGTGCCAGACTCCTTTTGGTGGTGCCCAGTGAAAGGACTGGAAGCAATGGCCATAAGCTAAAACACAGGAAGTTCCAGCCTGAAGGTGAGGAAGAATTTATTTACACTGAGCTGTCAGAGCACTGGAACAGGCTGCCTAGGGAGGTCATGGAGTCTCCCTCTCTGGAGACATTCAACACCCACCTGGACACGTTCCCATGTCACCTGCTCAGGGTGACCCTCCTTGGCAGGAGGGGTCAGACCACATGATCTCCAGAGGTCTCTTCCAACCCTAGCAATTATGGGATTTGGTGATCCTTATGAGTCCCTTCCAACTCAGGATATTCTATGATTGTTCTTTCACAGATAATCACTGAGGAGACCACAGAAAATTATTCCACTGTTTTGGGTACAGATGCAGACATGCAAAACTTTGGTTCTTTGTTTCAGCACATGGCAACCAGCAGGTAATGATGCCCCTCATACATTAAGCATTTGCTTTCTGTCCTACTGGTCCGGCCTTGCTGGAATTTTCATGCAGATGAGAGGTCCAAAGGGGTCTCTGTTATTCATTCAATTAGGATTCTCAGAAGTTCTTTTGGGAACACTATTCTCAAACTCATTCTGATACTGAATAAGGAAAACTATGCTTGCTGCCTCTTTTGCTTGAAGTGAGCTCTGAAAGGCTTAGATGAGGTGATTCAACAACACCTCAATGGATTCAAGTGGAGAGGGGGACACACTTAATCTTGCTTGCTGGAGATTGAGTGTTTAGAGAGATGAACAAATGTCTGCCCTTGTCTATCAGCGCAGGGATGCTGCAGAAGCATGCTTCAGGTGGAAAGCAACCCAAATCACCTCCTGCCTGGAACCTTTCGCCCAGACACAGATCTGCATGTAGCCCATTGTTTCAATAGTGAAGAAAGGAAGCATCTTCAAAGCAAGTATTAAGGCCCTGCTCTTTCTGAGCATTACTTAATTCACAGAACAAAACAGTACTGAAGTCTCCAGGAAAGAAGACAATGTAATGGCACAATCACAGACCACAAATTAAGGAGCTCTGTTCTAATATGAAATGTCATTGACCTACTGTGAGAGGCTAGACAAGTCAATTACACTTCTGTTCTCAGTTTCTCTACATAGATAAACTAAAAGATACATTTTCACAGGAGTGTTTTAAACTTCAGCTCATTTTAGGAAAAGGCTTTGAGAACTTGGAAGGAAAGAAACGAAAAAAACTGCAATAAACTGTTATTACCCTAGCTTCACTTTTTAAAAAGGCCATTTACAATGTGTTCCTTCCTTACTAACCTCTTTTTTCTTGTTGTTTATGTGTTTGACAACAGTAATGACTATAGCTGTAAATTGTCAAAAATAGGCTACAAATATCTACAGACTGTAAAGGCAGTTTAAGTGTCTTTTTACTGTTACTCTATTACAAGGATTAGAATTGCCATAGATGCATTTGAGAAAAAACTCCACACACACATGAAGAGGAACCATTCATTCAAGCAGAAATAAACAGGAAGGCTGAAGTAATGGCTTGTGTACTATCTTGTGTTGACAGACAATTTTTTTTTTGTTAATTACTGTTTAAATTATAAACAAAGGGAACTGAAATATTGCTGCAAACCTTATTATTCTATTTAACTGCCTGTATCTCTTAATAGGTAACTCTTGTTTTCCTAGGCCAGATGGTTAAAAATTCAAGCACTAGGGAGAAATCCAGACACACTCAATTTATCAAAACTCCCTGAATTGCTCTCTGAGCATGGCTTTGGAACCTTGGCTGTGACACAACATATGTGTGATCCTAAATGTACTTGGGAGTGTAAAGATTTTGTGCCATGCTTCTGGGAAACAAAACAAGCCAGAAGGTTTTCCTTCTTACGCTGACTCCATTTTCTAGCACGGCTCAGTTTGGAGGGCTGCTTATTGCCTTTTTATTATTAATGCTGTGGTGCAGACTTACATCCATCAGTGCAGCATTGATGTAGTTACTGCTCTCCCCATCTATCGTGATGAGGAAAGGCAGGCATCTGTCTGGAGGCAGCACATCCATGCAGCGATTCTTCTCGTGGTTTCGCGGCAAGAGCGCGATGCTGCAATCCTCAACGCGCAGCGTCGGAGTCACCATATTTAAAGTCTTTCAAGGAGAGTAAACAATGCAACGGAAAAATTAGCACTGCACTGAAAGCAACCCAAAATATTTAAGAATAGATCAGCTCTGCATTCAGCTTCAGCGGGAATCAATATGCCGAGAAATGAAAACACATTACAGTCAGCAGGCTTTGGAAGCAGAGAAATCCTGGGAGCATATGATTATGGAAAACAACCTCACAGACAGCTGTGGAGTAGCCTGCTTTCTGGAGAAAGGACAGCAGAAGGATCAACATACTACCCTCGAGTAAAATGAATATTTTACTACTACCCCACTGCATTATTTTATGATTCAGCATTACTCAGCAGAGATGAGTGACATGTTATTTTTCCATTTTTTGACATCTTTCACTCGTAGACCTGTTACAAAATTCATATGTCTATAAAAACTTAAGCAGAAGTCTTTACTATAGCTAAACTCTACAGCTTCTAGGCAATGTAAGCCACTACTTACCCTAAATTCCTCTTTGATCTGGCTCGAGTTTGTTTGAGGATCTAGTTTATTCATTTCATAGTAAGCAGACCTAACTTGAGAAGCTGGAATAGTTGTGTCCCCGCAAAGACAGGCTTCCAGGATAGCATCATGGATGAATACATACTGTTCCTGGTTAAGCAATTAAAGCAGATAGTTACTGACATGGAATGCATAGACCATTAGTATTTTGGTAAATAAAACATAGCAACTAATATGGTTGCTACTTCACTCTTCAGTTTACCAGCACTGAAGCAAGACCAGAAGTAACAACCACAGTTTAAAAAAATTTATCCCACTCATTTGGAAATGAATATATAAAGATTGTCTTAAACAAACTACAAGTAGTTAGAGAAGTGCAGTAACATTCCATAACACAAAACTCAGAATGTTTCTGGTTTTCTCATTCCTCTGGGCGGTTCTGTAGGTGCCATCATGAAACTAAACCTCAACAAGATGTACTCCAGAATGAATCCTTCCCAGAGAGGAAACATTCCTGATTTCCCCCATTTTTTAAGAAACATTATGAACCTTCAGTGAGGAATAACTGTGCACTTATTTGGGAAAGGGGTCTTCAGGTTTGTGCAGAGACTATTTTGTGCATATGACCAAGGAAACTACTTTCTGGAGGGTGCCAACCAACTACAAAGCTCTATCTTAATGGGCTAGAAGGGCATTTCTTCTTGCAAAGCAGTCTTCCAGTAGATGAGCAATACCTCGGTCTGCACCATGTTAACTCTGCGGGATCGAAGCTCTCTCACACAATTATAGATGTCCACGACGCCTTCTCGTTCTGCCATATCTAGCATGATGTCAATGACAATGAAACATCCAGTTCTGCCAGCACCAGCACTGAAACAGAAGAAGAGCACAGTTAATATGCAGCAGGGTATTGGAAATGTAAAGGGTATAGGGTTCATCTCACTGGTGCTTGATCAATTGGATGATTACTGAAATTGAGCAATGCACTTGCAGAACTTCAGACTCAGCTTCCTTACTCTCATTTATATATTCAAATATGTATAATATATATGTATTCTGGTTTACAGTATTTTTTGAGCAGACCTACAGTGGCTTTGGCAGCCTGTATGAGAATACACAGTAAAGGAGAAGCAAAAGCAGGTCTTGAGTTTAACGCAAACCACAGCAGAGAGATTTCTGTTTTACCTACCTGCAGTGAACCACCAGAGGCCCAGCATTGGGTGGACTCTTGGCTTTGACCTGCCGTACAAATCCCAGCAGGCCCGTGGCATGGTATGGGACACCATGATCTGGCCAGCCCGTGAAGTGGAACTGACGTATCTCCCGAATCTCATGAGCACCTCTCTGGTGAAAAGACAAGGGTTGAAATTTTCAAAAGCCTGAGCCTTGCTGAAAAGCACCCCCTACCAACACAATCCGTACTGGAGAGCTTCCTCACAGCAGGAGAGCAAGCTCAAAGGTGGGGTATTAACTGGTTTCAAAGCCTTCCAACAAAATTAGGTAAGTAAGCATTAGATTGAAACTTTTAGCAACAAGAGAAATGCTCATCTCTGTATTTAAGTACTAGGCTGCTTTGCAAACTGTGGCCTTAAGATGCACGCCATGATCACAGAACAGGTCAGCAGTGAGGCTGAACACAGAGCACTGATGACCTTTTTTTTCCCCCACTGCCCTCCACAGGGGTTTTGCTGCTGACTTCAGAGGACTACAGCTTCAGCATAATTTTCATTTGTCCCCTTCATTGGTCTGTAAGAAAAAGCTGAATAATAGGAAATCTTTTTGCACCTTCAATCATAGGGGCTGTGTTTGTAGCCCTCCACATGCTCACTGTTCAGGTGATTTGCCACAGTCTACAAGGACATGGATATAGTGAGACAAGTATGAATGAGAAGCTGATTGTGTAAGTAATTTCCCATGTGACTTTGGGGAACAGCCTGGATATCAGAAGAGTATATGCTAAGTTTTATTTTCTTACTGGTTGTATTTTCCCTTCCCCATCTCAAAATGCAGCTGCCAATATTTCATTCTCATTAGAAATACACAAACTGGAGGCCATCATACATAGCTCATAAACAAATAGCAAAATTATGGCATATCATGTCTAGGCTGGACTAAATGTCAACAATACTAGTAACTGGTACTTTACAGCTTTTCTTTTTAGAGATATATTTCCTGTCTTGAGCCAGATGGAATATAAAAGGTTTTATTCTCTTTGAATAATAAGTAATATAAGCTTCCTAATTTACTGCTATTATGCATTAGTCTGGGATTTTCAGTGGTGGAGAAATTTTGGACGTGTCAGGACTAGAGAGGCCTTAGTGTATGTTGGAGCCTCTGACGCTCTGACAGCTCAGGCTGGGGGTCTGTGGAGACAGGGCATCTGCTCAGAGGAATATCTCATCTCCCCTGAAAATAGACACAAAAAGGCAGGCAAGGGAGAGGATTAAGAGCATATGAGGCAGTGGTGTGGATTGAGGAGATCACACCCTTTAAACAGAAATGACCTTGTATCCAAAAAACCAATTTTAAAACATAATGAAATCCAGGAATAGACAAAACAATTTGCATTTTAAGACAGTCTAGCACACACATTTGAATACAATTTAGTCCCTGCTCTCTGGGGATTTTAGAGTGTGGTAGTTAATGCATCTCTGCTACTGTAAGCAAGGCCTTTAACTCTGCAAATAGCTCTGCTTAGGTGAAGGTAGTGCCTCAAACACTTTTATACTGCTTGTAACAACTGCCCATGACCCCCAAAGAAACAAAGATCGCATAGAAAAAAAACAATGCCATGACTATACAAGCTGAGGACTGAAGTGAGTATCCCATACAAATTCTTCTTGCAGTGTACAGCTGAGATTTTCAAACAATTTACAAAAAACAAACTGCCCCTCCAAAGCAATGTGCCTGGCTGCTACACAGATCAGGTTATGTCCTGTACATACTCTGCCTTAGTTGTGAACAGGCTGTCTGTCAGGCTGACTGAATTTTTGTCTGCCGTTGTTAACAGACACTTAGGAAAGGTTTTGCATATAGGATACTTTTATAATGAGTTTTCTTATTATATCTACAAAGGACTTTTATATCTAGCTTTCCTGCTGGTTTCTAAACCCAAAATAGCACACAACTGCATGAATCATAAAAGCATATATTCATCTGGGAAAGACTATACAGCTGAAACAAACAGAAAATGCTGTACACTGCTAAACCCTAGGATGTTAAAAAATTATACAAAAACTTATGCTGCTGCTGTATTTTACTATTCATGTATGACTTATTCATCTGAGTTAACTGTTGTGCTGTAAAGAAACTGCTCCAAAGGAACTGCTTATTCACACAATGTAAAGCATACCTAGGAAACAGTCTTCAAAATCAGACTGCACTTTTGGCTTCAATTTTCTCAGCATTATACCCCGACTACTCAATATCCATTAAAAAAACCCAACAAAACTGAAGTAAGTGATCACTTTATCTTCAAGCAAATCAACTTCTAAATTCTACTTTATGAGCAGGTATGAGATGTTCATCAACAAACAGAAAGGACGGTCAGAAGGAACTAAAGGTCTTGGAGAATTTGATTCCTCTGATTTTCTGCACATCTATGAAGAACCTGAGGCTGCAATTACATCTTCCTTATCCCTCCTCCTCATCTGCCACAATGGACAAGGCCAGTTCTCTTAACTCCACCCTTGAAGTTCCTATGTGTTAAATCTTTAATCATTCTGGAATTCAGATGTTGTCCCCAGAAGTCACCCTGACACAGGGGGTTAGGCCACCTAAGGCACAGAACTCTGGCATTTTTTCCTGTTGAATTACTGACGCTCCTGTTAGTGAAATCTGCAAGTACTTTGGAATGGAGGCTCCAGTGGTAAGTGTTACAAACCACCTTTCAATTAGCATTATCTGCATGTTTGGTTAGGGTGCTTTCTGTCTCATCATGCACCTTGACTTAGGGAAGGTGAAAAGTACCAATCTCAGTACATCAAAAATATAAACTTGAGAGAATGATGGTGAAAGAAATGTACAGACTTGATGTTCCAGTAACATTGGAGGAGTTAAAAAATATGGAAAATAGAGTAAAAACAAATGTACTTTACTCAAAGTACAGTGACACTGTTTTTAGAGGCTTACTGAAAAACTACCAACTATTAAAAAACGCAGTGTCTAAATGAAATCTTTTCAGATGGAGATTTTTAAAAAGAAATAAAATGTTTAGTGCCTTTTATCTCTATCTGTTCTAATGCACTTATTCAAGACATTTTGGTTATGTTCAACTGTAAAATCCTCTAGGTCTTTTCTTCAGTCCCAGTTAAGAAGCGAAAAGCTAACATCAAAGCATGAGCTTAAAATTTGCAGAATAGAAATCAACCAGTGCTTCATCTACTTCAAAGTGTAGCCAACGTTTCTCATCTGTTTATTAAAAATACCTAAATGCAAGGAAACAACAGGCTTGAGTGAATTCAGTCTACAATATGTATAGTGGTAAACATGATACAATATTTCAATTCATTCAAACCACGTAATTCTATTATCATTACCCTCAGGTTGCTGTATTGATGCATATTTAAGTATTAGATTGAAGAATAAAACAGGAAAAAACCCTAATTCCTTTGTTACTCTGGATGTGTGTACAGAGACCCTGTGGGGTAGTCATTTTGTCAGTTTCAGGTATCTGGGTGCAGGATTCTTTGATGCTAAATATTATGTTCTTCAAACCCATAAATGAATACTATTTCATTATTAGAGAGAGCCAATAAATCATGGGTACTGCAACTAAATCAAAAGAAGCTTTCTAAGCTAATTAGTTGAAAATCTACTCGTGATGGAGCACTGCTTTGGTGTATGCTATTAGGAATATCTAGTTTTACCAAGGAGGCTCTTTCCTTGGTGTTCTACAACTCAAATGGGTCCTGATACATACAATTAAAACCTTTCTGTTCTTTAATGAATTCTGAATGAAACTGCTGAGTTGACACAAAATGCACGGTACACTTCACCACTGACTGACTCTGCCTATTCTCACTTTCAGTGAGTGCCTTATTTGTTATTTCTATGTTTTCCATACATTGCAGCTGGGGAGCTGCAAGTTCTACAGGCTACAAAGCATCAAACAAATGTGTGGTATTACTCTAACAAACAGTAATACAACACACAGGCTGGAACTCTCCATGTAAGGATGGATTCCTGTGAAAAGGGAAATTGCCTTGAGAAGAACAGTAATTTGTTACAGCTCTGTCTCTGCAGACCAGGCACACCCTGGCCCAACAGAAAACCGAATTCTCCACCACAGACTTCTGAATAATGCTGAATGCAGCCTCTGGTACAGACAGAAAATGATTGTGGGGAATGTAAGATGGGAAAGCAGCACAAATGTGTTTTTCAATTGATTGCTAGGAGGAAGGCTTCGATTTCTCCTAGGCAAGGAACATCACTTTTTCTAACTCAGGCAGGGGCCAACAGTGATGAAAAGCACAGAACAGTTGCTGCATTTGAAGAAGAAAAACAGAGATTACCATAAGAGGGCGGTAGTAGTTTACCCAAAAAACCTATAAACCCAGGATGTCAGTCAAAAGATTTAACTTTCCCTTGTTGAATCTGCATGTAAGTTACTTTGGCAGATAACAATGTATTTAAGAAAACTGAATTTGGAAACTTACCTTTTCTACAGCAAATGTTCGAATCACGTATTCAGCCAGCAGCTCTGTATCTATTGGGGTAACTTTAATGTCTTTATATATCTCTGTGTCATCCGGCCAGTATTTGCAGCATTTGACCTTTAAAAGATACAAAAGAAATTAAGGTTCATTTGTTTTAGAAAGTTCATAGGGAATCCATTTTGCATTCTGTGCAATGATTTCTGATTTAAAGTGCAATCATGCACAGAACAGTCGCATTTCTGCACCTGTAAATGTTTGAGGGACATTGCCTCTTCTCTTTTTAAGACAGCTTTCAGAGTTTCTCATGAGCTTTGTGTTGTGCTTAGTGAAGTAAGGCAAATTTGTTTGGAGCACAAAGAATATTTATGCCCTGCACAGTTCAGCTATGGTAACTGTTCATTTCCTGTGCTTTCCAGAGCAGAGTGTGCCCAGAGGGACAAATATCACCAGAAGTCTTTTCCCCAACCTCTACTTGTTGATTTGTCTCAAAAATACCTTTCTATCTTCTAAAATAAAAGTGTTTTGCAGACAGGAAGGAGACCTCATGGCAGTTCAGAGCTTCCTCACGAGGGGAAGAGGAGGGGCAGTACTGATCTCTTTTCTGTGCTGACCAGTGAAGGACCAAGGGAATGGCCTGAATCTACGTCAGGGGAGGTGTGGGTTGGGTATCAGGAGGTTCTCCCCCCAGAGGGTGCCTGGGCACTGGAACAGGCTCCCCAGAAAAGTCACAGCATCAGCCTGACAGAGTTCAAGAAGCATTTGGACAATGCTTTCAGGCACATGGTGTGACTCTTGGGGATGGCACTGTGCAGGGCCAGGAGCTGGACTTTGATGATTCTTGTGGATTCCTTCTAAATCAAGCTATTTCTTGTATGATTATTTTTAGAAAAGTACCTGTTTTCTCAGATTAACTTACCAAAGGAACTGATGAGAGGTTGAATAGCAAAACTCAGTGCTTGAAGTCAAGAGCTGAGATTTATGTCCAGGCTTTACTATTATAACTCTACATAGCTTAACTACTAATTTACAGGTAACTCCAAACATTATGGGTAGGATTCATCTCACTTAGCTCAACCTAAACTGTTATTTTTAAAAGTGGGTGGTTTGAGGACTGTATTTGATGATGTAGATAGCTGACTGACTTAAGAATTTTCTTCTCCTTCACATTTGTGCGGACAAAGTGGTGGGCTGGGAAGCTAACGCATTACTTACATCTCTCTTTTACTCTGCGTTATCATGGTAATAGCTCTGCTATCACCACTGCATCTGGCCATCATCCAGGAGTGCAATACATGCTAGGAGTGGCATCTGTTATACATCTGCTGCATGGAACTGTCTCTCTCCTTCTCCCACCAAAGGGAAAATTTAAAATTATCTTTTAATACATATACATCTAGTTTACCTAAATATGCACTTCAATGAGTCAGGTAAAAAACTTGAACACTCTAAATATTCAATGGAAAATTGATAGAAAAAAAAATTAAACTTCACAACTGATAAGAGAATTTCTCAGACCTATTTTCAAGGAAAAATATTTGGATTACTACCATGTTTAATCCTGAGCAAAAGGTAAAACTGCTTATACACAGATGAACATGTGTATAAGCAAACACAGAAAACTGTAATGCAGGATTCAAATGATTTATTTATACAAACTCCAGGTTCAGTATAGAAAGCATTATGCAGAAAGTCAAACCCCATCCTGTCAAGAAGAAGAAAATATATTTTCTTAAGCATTTGTTTCCAGAATGTCACTGATAATTATGTGCGATCTTTGTTTACTGTCTGGATAGATGGGAAATCTTGCCACATCACAGGAGTGACACTGGCTGATAAAGTAAAAGGTTTGTCCAGGCAGGGTCAGTAGTTCTGGCCCTTCTTCTGGCTCATTAGCAGGATAAAATTTAAATCTGAATAGAATTGAGTTGAAGGGCTGGCAAAATACAGCCCCACATCAGGATCCTCTTCACAGAAAAAGAGTAGCCTGGTCAGAAGCCCTGGCTCCCAGCCACAAAATTATACAAGCATCCTAACAGCTTGTTCCTGCTTATGCAACTAATGGAAAGCTGAGAGCTAGAGCTAGAGCTGAAGTTCAGGTAGCTTTATAAGCAGGTTTTTATTTATTTTTCTGTGCTTGCTTTCACACCTAGTAACCACAATAGCATTGGCTAAAAAAATTCTTTATAGTCTTCACCTTTCATCTGGTATTAAGGGTGGTTTCAAGGCGACTGACAACACCAGAGTTCCCTTCCATGGTTAGAGGCCTGGAGCTGGGACCCTGGACAGTGCTTGGCACTCCTGTAACAGGGCAAGGATGGCAAGACTGCTTCCCCCACCATGCTCCACAGCCAGAAAGCTGACAGGGTGCCAGAGAGCAGAAAGATTCCACCAGCCAAGGACCAAGCAGAGGGCCATTTCCAGGATCTAACAACAGGATCTCTGACAAATGTGTGTTCATCTCTACAACTTATCTATCACTGTCAGCAATGAGAGCAAATATTTCAAAAGCATTATACATTGCTGCAAGCAGTATAGTAGTTACTGCTGCTATCTATTATTGCATCTACTTGATATTTATCCAGATCTTATTTTGTTCAGATGTATTACCAAAGATCCTCTCATAGAAGCTAAGTGAAAGACATTGAATGCTCATTGTTTTGTCTGTGTTGTTAAAATAATCCAGAAAATTCACATTGTTCAAATCCCTCAGGCCAGCAAACTGACCCTTTTATAGCCATTGCCAGAAACTCTCTGAAACAGGGTTTTCCCACCTATGGCTAAGATGACCTTTTGACTCTTCATGAAGAGTTAGACAATTCACACTGCCTCTGGGCTGGAGCAACACACTGACAACCCCTTCTCTGGAGCTGATTCCCTTTTCCTGCCTGTTCACACATCCCTTACATAGGTGGAACTTGAACCACACGGAGGGGCCCCTGCAGGCAGGGAGGGAGCAGCTGCAGCCGTGATCCCAGGCACAGCACTGCCCATCAGCACCTCTCTCTCTGCTGCTAACTTTAGCCTCCTTTCTTTCTGATGGGCGCCTGTCATCCTTGAAACAGCTCTAGTTTAGCAAAATAAACAATTGCAAGGAGGGGAAGCAACCTTGGCTGAATGAAATTGCTCTTTCCTTGAAGGAAAACAAATCTGTTTCTAACTTGCTAAGTCTAGACTGTCTGGATTATGGCTAAGAACTAGGGACAATTGGGAAAGACCAATTTAGAAGAGCACAGTCCCTGTGTTCTTATGCCTCAGCTGCTGGATTTGGTTCCACTCTTTTTTAAACCTTATTTAAGATGATACAGTGGAATAATTAGGGAAGCACTGGGAGATGTTGCACAGAAGTTATAGCCTTTTGTGCCTCATGCAGCTTGGGCCCACCAGGGATTTCTTAGTCTGCTGCAAAGGGGATTTTGGGCATGGAGCAGACTGGAGCTGAGCAGAAGGATCCATGACAACACAATTTCCTGAAAACTCTCCCAAGTGGAATAGGGGCTGTGAAAGCCATGGGAACTGTGCCAGAATTCAGTCAGAGCCACAGACCAACTGATGATTCACTCTCTAACAGAGGAAAAAAGACCTAAGCCCAACTTTATTTTAATTCAGGCTTTTCTCCTACTTTTGGCTCTTGTTCTGCAATGCTCTGCACATGCTGAGCTCTGGACCTGAGAACTCCATGGACTCTGGGCGAACCAAAAGTCAAGAAAAGGCTTAAATATCCATCTCCCATCTCCTCTAGGACCACTCAAATAAATGCAAAGGTGTCTTAAAGACAGAAGTAGATGAACTGGTGTAAATCAATGCTTTATAAATGCTTATTGGATCAGGGCCTTTATTTGTACAAGAAAAGACAATTGCAACAAAATAGAATATGGTTTTACTCATTAAATATGAGAAACACTGCTGGCAGCATATGTTCAATTTTTCTTTTTAGCACAGCTTTAGCTACCATAACTTGACGGATCTATTTTCCATTTTATAAACATTTGGTACATGTTTTACAAAAAAGCCTTGCTAACAGAAGGTTTAACTAAATAATTGATACATGATTCCAGAACTGAATATTAAATGCACTAGATCTTTTTTTTTTCCCCACCGTTGCTACCATAACTGTAAGTATCGTCCACAAAACAGAAAACATAATTTTGAAATCTCATCTGAGCAGAATTATAATTGAGAGTTTGTTCACATACACCCCACATTTATATCCCACCAACATGCCAAAAAATACAGATGTTCATCACAAGATGAGATAAAAGGATGATTGCCAGACACATAATGAAAATGCTCTGGTTTAATCTATTCATCCCAATGTACACTGTCCAATTGTTTCAAACATGTTTATTTTGCTAATAGTTTAAGAAATTTGGAGAAGAGAATTACCTACTTCCACTGTCTAGTTCCATCCCCCGGTAAAATAGTCTAACGTGTGAAACTCAGAATTAAAAATGAAAGTGGAAAGTTGTTGTTGCTAGTTCTAAATATAACAAATATTGTAGGCTGTGGATGGCTAATGAACACAAATTGTGACTTCCAAAGCTGTATATTTAACCATTTGGCAATGTGACACATGCAGCTAAAGGCAGTAGGAAAGTCAGGACAGTAATTAATTTACCTAGAATGTTGGAATAGGAGCAATATTACAGACTTAATATGTGAGCTGGCTGTGAAATACACTTTGCAGTCCATACAGAACAGTTTAAATAACACTGATTATTCAAAGTTTCCAATTGCCTTTGATTCTGAAATATTCTTAGCAAAGGGGTGATATATATGACTATGCCCTGCATGGATTGTCATTAGTGAAGAGCACTATTATACATTCTAATCTAAAATTAATCCTGAACTAAGTAATGACGATAAGTCAGACATAAATTTTGAAGTAAAACCACTTGGCTATAAAATGAAACAGCCAACCATGCTCACTGGTAAAATTTTAAACAGATTTTACAGATGTAGCTCGGATAACAGGTACTTTTATTTGGCTGACTTGAACTAAAAGTACATCCAATAATTGAAAGTATTTTTATTTAAATACTTTTCAAACAAAAAATGTATTACAATATAAGAACATCTTATGTGTTATAAAACAACCTTTGACAGGAGATAAAACCCAGTCTTCCTTTTTTTTAATTTTCTTTTGTTTGCTTTTGAGCAAGTCTGTTATTAGTTTTATACCTCATTCTACAGTTTTCTACAAGAGGTGTGGAAGACTGTTGAGAAATACGATATTTGAGATACTGTTTGGCACCATCAGAATGGGTCTCTGTGAAGTCTTTATGCTGTTCACAGCTGCCAGGGTGGGAAGAGATGTCTCCATGAATTTTACCAGCTCAGTCTAACTTGGGATGACTCAGAGGTGACATAGTTCTCCACCTTCTGCTGCCCTGGGCTGCCCCAAGAGTGCAGCCCTATGTTGCCTGGTGGGTGCGCTTTCATTCAGCTTCTGCCCAGAAGAGCTGGCTTTCTGGAGATGCCCAGCAGCAGCCATAAACAAATGCTTTCCACCTGACAAAATGAGTGTGACCCTTTGTTCTTCAGACTCAGTATTGTGTTAGCATGCCATCAGCCTGGCAGAGTGGGTTAGATGAAATTAAGGTGACAGGCCAACCCATGGTGTGCCCTTCTTTTGACCATAAAGAAGATTTGGTCTAGAAGAGCAGCTTTAGGGTAAAGCAACCCAAGGTAAAGCTGTTCCAGTGTTCCTTCCTCCACTGTTAATACCAACAGAGAAATATGGATTGTCTCTGTTTCATAGCTTATGTTTAGGCAATTCTGTGCATCTCAGTACAGCCCTGGAGAAGAAAAGCTGAGCACAGAACACATGAGAAGAGTGGTCCCATGCCAAGAAGAAGGATGGTTAGCTAGAGCTCCTCAAAGCCTGTGTTAATTCCTGACACAACTGTGAAATCATGGGCCTGTTTCTCAGATTCTGTATTTCCAAGGACCTGATGTGTCTGCATTGAACCTGTGCTCTGAACCATGCTTCCATTCCAAGATCAAAATGATGCCATTAGCTGGGTACAGAGCACCACCTACTTAGTGGATTGCCTTCTGGCTCTAAAACCTGATCATCTGATGTTAGCTTAGACAGTTCTACATGGTACTCTACTGGGTAAAGTAAAACTGTGTCAGTGCCTCCAGGATACTTCTCTTTCACAGAGAGATTGAGAGATAATTTCAAGAGACTGCTGAGGTGAGGAGATTTGCAGTTATGAAGCCATTTTGCTAGCCCTGACATTTCAAGTAAGAACCTGAAGCCCTCCCTCCTGGCAAACCTCACCTAAAGTTGCATCCTACACCTTGGTGGCACTTCAGTTAGTCCAACAAAGGGGTCAGTGCATTTGTGTATCCTTAAACCTCTTTTGTTAATTTCTCTAAGTGAATTATCTCAATTGGATTAGTAAGCATTGAGATATTAATCTGTGTTGATTAACATTCTTTGAAACATAGCTTTTACTGGAGACGAGAATAGAACAAAACACTGAGAGCTGAACCCATGACTGCTGTGCATGACATGGGACAGTGCTGAATGCCTCTAGCCTGGTGTTCTGTTTCATGATGCTAACACTGCTAACCTGGGCACATCTTTTTTAGACAAATGCAAAGAGTCCTTCCTTCTCTTTCCTGGAGGACAACAAATTAAATTTTCCCTAAGGGCTCCTCCCCTACTATGTATAATGCAGTAATGTAAACCTACTATTTCTGGTTAAAAATCTAGAAATATGAAATCTGTTTTGATGTCTAGAAGGGTTCACTGATCTTGAAAGATTAACAATAGTTTTAAATTTTGATTGGTTTTCTGTTTTTCTCATTGATATTCTGTGAAAGTATAAACTGTCCTCTACTCAATAAGAGATCTGGAATTACAATGAAACCAAAAGTATAACAACAGAATATAACACCTCATGCTGATGTACCATAAGTACCAGTCCCATTTTTGGAGGGTAAACAAGAATAGGAAAAAAATATTCAATGGACAGGGAAGGACACTATTTATATATTTAAGAAGTTGGGACTAGAATTATCTTGAGGAAGCAAATAGATTCATACAACAACCTTTCCCCTCTTATTTATAAAATGTGGTTTCTTTCTTTCATTAGAAAAGCTGAAATGAAACCTTAGTCACCGGTGTGCATACAAACTCTTTGGCACACCTCCTAAGGAGCATTAACACCAGCATCCTGAATTAATTCCAGTGTAGGCAATTTGGCTTATTACATTTAGAGAGAGTTTCAATTAGACAGAGTGTTCTTCCATTTATACTGAATACAAACGTGCTGTTTGTGAGACATGCTCAAGAGTCACTGTGTTTCACCTCTGCAAGATCACAATATTGGGTGATCTGAATCTAAAATACAATTTGAGTTTACCTTTGTTTATTAGAAGCACTTCATGGAAGATTCTCAAAAACTTGTAAAATGTATAAGTACAAACTTTGCAATAGCTTTGTGATAAAAAAGTCCATTTTCATTCTAAGCATAGGTGTTAAGTCCATTGGAAGTTTCACAGTTTTTTGTTGCTGAAATTTCCAATGAAGATTTTTTTTTTTTTTTTTTTCCTACTGTTTCCAGTAAGAAGTCTTGGACAGGGTTTTATTTAGCAGTCTTTCTTGGATGTATAATCTCTGTCAATAACACAAATTATCAAGTAGATCTGAAGAAGATCTGGTTTGTCATAAAGACTTTTGGGTTTCATTTGTTAAAGAAACATATTTGAATCTGTTTAAGAAATGTCTCTTGAATGCTGACCAGTGCTTCATATCCTGAGAACCCAAAGACAGGAACATACAATTGCTTAGGGCTGTGACCATACAAGCTTTCCTAGGAAGAACAGGCTTTCCTAGGTGTCCTTTCCTGACACCATTTATCTTACAAGTAATTATTTTTATAGCAAGCCAGCATCAAGGAGGTATTCCCTCTGTCAGAAGACTCTTGTATGGATCTCCTCGCTGTCATGTGGAACTCTTTAATCATGAAAAGTCAGAATTATCCCCATTTTTGCAGAGAAGTGCCACATACATAACATGTCAAGCACAGGTCCAGGAAAACAAGCCAAGGAAAAGTTAAACCACCACTGTATTCTTCCCTTTCCCTTTCCTATGCAAATACAGCCTTTCTGGCTCCTGGGAAGGAAATGTCACCTGGGAAGAGTGTGAAATGACTATCAGGAAAGTACACCACTCCTGAGGGGTAAGATGGCAGGGAGAGGCAGTTTGGGTAGCACAAAGGTGTGGGTGCAGGCACAGGGGCTGTTTACCAGGTCGTGGCTGACCTTCATTCCCCTTTGTGTCACATCCATTCTGTTGTAGTCAACCTTGCTTCCTTTCACAAAAAGGGTCTTTTGTGTGCTTATTAACACTATTAGCACTGGCTGTTTTCTAATTCTGACTAATAATTGAGAAACTCTAATTACTGTAATTACTACGCTCCTGGGGTGAGGTTTTATTTTTTATAATTATTTATAGTGATTTTGTTTGTGAATACTTTGTTCCATTAAAAGCATAATAGACAATCATAAGTCCTTGCAGTGCATTTATTTATAACCACCTCCACTGAATTTTGCAGCATTTTGAATTTTTCAGCATTTATTAATCAGTTATTACTAAACTTTTTCTGCCTAAAGCAAGTGGGAGAGAAAGCGACTACTGATAAATGGCAAATAATGTGACATGCCAAGATTGATTATGCCAACTAAGTACTAGTACCAACCCAACAAGAGCAAAGATGGAGGTGTGACAGCTAGATGGCACAATTGAATATATTCTAAATCTTCCCACCATGCCTCTTCAAGGAAGACAGAAATGTTTCAGTGTGTGTAAACACTAAAACAAAATCAAGAACCATCGCAGATTTTGGCTGGTACATAAACACTTTGATCCCGTTCCCAGTGATTTTCTGGGTCTTTGGGAGTTTGCCCTCCAGAGTGGTCTCTTGGAGTAAGCAAGATGTTCTTCTGTGTCTACTTTATGATCATGCTGTGTGATCGTAACATCATTACACTGCTGGATAAAAATATTTGCTTCTTACAGAATAATCCACCAGATTATGCTAAATCTCTCAGGTAAAGATGCTCCCTGAAATTACTCAATTCAGTTCCTCTACCACTTACAGACATGGGTACATAGGCCTCTTGCATTAATATAGTCCAGAATACATTACTTTGAAACAGCTTGTTGTCACACTGATGTAATTGTATGAGTCTTGATTGTTGTTTATGCTTTTTATCCATTAGTGTGTGGCTTGGAAAATTCTGGTTCTTGGATCATTACCATTAATTACCTGCCATTTTCTTTTTGTGAGCTTCATTGTGAGTGGAAAATTGTTGATCCCAGCAGGAAGAAGACAGAGACCTTTTTTCAAGGTTGCCTCAAGGGCTGCTTATTTGTTTAGGTTTTTTTGGTAAAAGTTGTTGTCAACCTAGGCCAACCTTAACAAGCACCACTTCATCATCCTTTATCAAAGAACTATTCATGCAACTCAGCAATGCTTTTTCTAAATGACTGTGAGACATCATTTTGATTTTTAATAAACAGTCACATTCTAATGAGATCTTCATAAAACTGACTAAATATGTTTAGAAATCATTAGCTTAAATTATCAGTACAAAACTCTCCTTAGGGAGCCCTGCAGATTTTGTGATAAGACTTCTGGCAGATGTATTAGTGCAACAGCTCAAGCTAGTTCTGAATTTCCACACAAGCAGTGTAAATGTGAGTGACTGGGTAACAGGCTACTAGATGAAGAGCTAAATGTCCCTCAGGCGGGTTCATTAAAGAGAGAAAACAATCAAAACACATTTCAGTGCCATTTAAATACCAGGTGCACAGCAGTCTGCAGGTGCCAGAAACACTGACAAGGGTCCCTCACTGGAACACACAAGAGCTTAAAGGGATGTGCAGTTCTGACAAGTGTGCCTCAGATAATGACAGATATTGGCAGATGTACCCGGACCCTGCTGGAGGGTAATGGGGGACTGAGTCATTTGCAGCAGGTGCCTGTATTAGGGACAGCCTCATGGTGATTCCTCCAGCAGCAATTAAAACAGTCCTGATGCATAATGCTCCAGGGCAAGAAGCAAGTTCCTAGCACTGATTTAATGACTATCCAGCCAGTCCTGGAAAACAAATACAAATACGCCCCCTCAATGATTAATTCATGACGGCCGTACACCGTGTGGCAAACATGTAAAATTTTGAAAATTCCTGTTTCCTAAAAATGCAAAAGAATTTTCCTCCTTGGTTTACCATGGGTCAACATGGTTAAAAAGTAAAACTAAGAAATCCCTATAAATCTTCTAGCAGTGATAGCAATAGAAATAGAAAACCTCAAGTTTGGGAAGGTTATAAAGGTTTGCCCTACAGGAATGCTACCAAAAGTTCATTAAAATCATTGCTAATCAAGGTGGCACACTGCTTGTGTTAGGGGTTGCGGGACAGATGGTGTGTTTGCAGTTTGCCTCCTTGTTGTTGATGATTCCAGCTCTGGGAGTGGCACAAAAACACCAATGGAGGAGTGAGTGCATTGCTCTGTGGCTCATACAATTTTATTTCCATTAAAAACTCATTTCAATTTCTGCTCTCTGATTTCACCTATGCTGGCCTCCAGAGAAAGTGAGAACAAAGTCATTTCTACCACTGCCAGAAACAACAAAGCTGCAGATCTGTATCCTACTAGGACTCTTGCACCCTGAAGAAATCTCCATGGTGGCACAAAGCATTCCTTGCTGCTGTGGGAGTGTGCTGTGCACCTAAATGCTGAGAGCAGAGGCTGCCAGCACTGGCACCAAGACTGGTGTATCCCTTGCTGACATCTGACAGTTCACTCTAATTGGCACTTCCAAACACTGACTTCGGGAAAACAGCATGTGGTTTCATGCAGAATGCTGTTTTTGCTCTCAGGCTTGTTTATTCATACCCAGAAAACATCCCTTTTTAAGTTGTTCGCTTGGGCACTTATGAATGTGTATAAAGCTCTAACAAAGAGGTTTGCTGGAGAGCTTCCTATTCTTACAAATCCATCTGTTTTGAATTGATACGTGACCATCCAGCTATTTCTACCTTTTCCTCACTCAAGGGACTGCATTTTTAAAGTGGCCTCCATGATCCCTCTTTGTCTCTGCAATTAGTCGTACATGCGCTCCTGCAGCAGGTGTTAATTGCAGTCACAATCCCCATCTTTTTACATCTAAAAATAATACTGGCACCTGATCTGTAAGCAGGCTTGAGCACACAGATACCTGACTGTTAGGATTTATATTATCAATTCACAAAGGACATATGGAAGAATAAACTGAGACTGTAAAACTGGACTTGCTCAAAAGGACTTTAACTCATACCACATAAACAGTGCTCTCTCCTAATGCAAATGCCACAGGGCAGAGGCAGTATCAGACACTGCACCAGTGTGAAATTAAAAACATCTCTTAAAACCATGCTGCTCAAACCAAGATGTGTGCACTTGACTTCTTATTTCAGCACTTTGATTTACAATAATTGCTGTAGTTCCCATAAAAGCAGTGGGATTTCTTTTCATATCAAATGAAAGCTATATGCCAAACTCCTAAGCAAATTTTCTTGAAAAAAACATCCCAGATGAGAACTAAGACAGCAGAGCACAGACAAAGCAGTAAATGAAAAGACTCACTTACTGACATTTGTGTGAAACACAGAAAAAGGTTCCATTCAATACTTGTTGAAAACAAAATTAGACATAAAGACTAGAGTAGGAGGCCTACTTTAGCAGTTACCAAGCAAAGAAAGAGAGTTACACAATATCAGTCAGGTAACTCAAGCCTCCCTTTACTACCCAGCTCCCCAACATGACCTCCCAACAAACAAACAATGCACAAATGTGTAAAACTAATTTTTTCTGTTTTAGTCCAGAAGGCTTTCAGGAAGGAAAACCCAAACAAGCCAGACCAATTAGACAAATATACCAAGAAACAACTTCATACTTTAACTACTCAGACATCAGTTTCAGAATGATGCCTCCTCAGCCTTCCTTACAAAAATTAAAAAGAGATGATTCCATACCTTGTTCTGCAACAAATATACTGACTTTCTTAAGAGAATTGGTATATCTCAGATATGTACAAACGTATGACACGTCCCCTCTTTGTCAGTCTTTGCAGATTCTGCTGTACAGAATGCAGCTTTATCAGTTACTTTTTCATTGTGCTAATGGTAACAAAGCCAAGCATCCAAGGCATGTTTAAAAATAATTGATAATGAACCTCTCAGCACAGGCAGTCATACATATTTTATGTGCTATACTTAGTATGTAAGAACCTTGTTGGTCTGCTATTTAATTTTGAAAAGCAAACACCTTAGACGTCTTTCATATTTTTAAGTACAAAATCCACTTACCCTTCCCACTTCTACGAGATTAGTAACCATGATTATGCTTGCTGTGTTTTCATGCCATACCATCCTCCAGAAGTCATATATTGTCTCCTGCATTGGTCCTGAAACAATAAATCAAATGAAAGGTTACTGAAAGTCTCATGATTGGAACCTTGTCTCTGGAGAACTTTGTGAAACCGTGACTGTACACATATATTCGTATCACTATCATCATATTTTTCATTTAGGGTCGGTCAATTTCTTTTCTGTCATCCTACCTATCTGCATTTAAGTATTTTTCTCCTGAAATAGTGTTCTGAAAGAAAGTTCTCCAGCACTTAGGTATTTATCTCCATAATACCCAGAAGTGGAATTATAAAAAATGGATAACATCACTCTTTCTTTTAGCAATTGGATGATAACCTAGGGAAGTTGTATTTGGAATGAAATGAGCCTCAAAGGAGTATGTGGCCTTTCCTGGTTTCTAATATTTTTCTTAGTGTACACTATTCATCAAATTAGTCCAACTCCTAAATTGTAGTTCCTGAAGTGAGGCAGAAGTTATAGGTTTTTTTTGCTGCAGTGTATCACTTTGGAAAACAGTGGGGAAAGCAGCAAAGAAACCTGATGTGCCATGGCAGCAGGTCCTCTGCAGTTCTTCCCCTGTGTGCTTCTGTTCATGAACATACAGGGCATCCTTCAGTATCATGCTGAAGCTGGGTACCAGCTCACAGGAAACACTACAGAAATGCAAAAATGTTGAAAAAAAACCCACATCTCTTTGTGTGCACCTGGTGCTGTCTGTTTGTAGCCTACATATCTTACCCATCGTGCATGGTGTGCCACTCCAATTTGAAACCAGTGCTTTAAAATCACTGAGCCAGTAAGAGTAAACAATATAAACTATAAGCTTAACATCCATACTGAATCCATTACTGAACTGTCACATTGCAGTAAACAATTAGAGGCTTATTTAGAGGAATGACTTAAATCTAAGCTAATTGGAGTACAAATGGATAATGTATTGCCCTAATGTTCCTTTAGTAAAAGAAGCCAACACTCTTCAAGCATTACTAAACCATATATTGACAGATTTGGGCAGTTTGGCATCCATGTTGTGTATTTTGATCTCCCTTTGAAAATAAAATATTCACTCTGAAATCAAACATTTAGTGGAAAATATAGTAATATATTACTATATTGTCACAGCAGAGGGCTTGGACCAGATGGTATTTAAAGATCCCTTCCATCCCAAACCACTCTGTGACTTTGTGATTCTGATATTATAGGCAAACCAAAACAAACTCACTAGGAAAATAACATCACAGTTATGACATAACTTAGATTGGAAATTTAAGTAAAAGGTAATAGACTAAAACTCTTGAATTTTTAAAAATTTGTATTTATTTACAGAAATTCCAAATTATAATTTTTCCACCCATAATTTGCAGAGATCATTTAAAGAAGCTATGTATTCTCCCCCTTATTTTATCTGTCTTTAAAAATGATGCATATATTATGAGTTTCATAGGTCTCCTTATAGTTTTCGTTTCCTTATAGGTTTCCTTGAATTGCTTTCATTGTTCATGGGACAGGAGAAAAAGCCATTTAAAACAACAGGAAACGATGACTTAGAACACAAGAAATGTCAGAAGGTCTTAAGAGTAGAATTAACAGCAGAAACTCAAGCTACAGTTTCTGAAATTACTAAATTCAAGCTGATATTATAGGTGCAAAACTCAACACCTTTCTTTTTTAAGTTAACAGCACAGAACAGGTGATATTTTTGTGAGATTTTATTCTGAATTTCAACAATACTTTAATCGCTCTGCATCATATAGAAATTTACAGCAAGCATTTTATTTCTATCTAAGTGTCCTGGATATGTGATACAGTCATGGTCCAAGTGCAATTTTGAATGTCACAGCAATATAATTAGTACATATTGTAGTGGAAGTTTAGCTTGTTTGTGTTTTAATATTCTAGGATTCAATGTAGCTTTCTTTTGCAATAAAGTCAGGACAGCACTGGAAAGGTTTTGTGCCAGCCTCTCCTACTGATTATGAGGAATCAGAGTATTCCACTCACTCTAGGAAAATACTGTCTCTGTATAGCTCCCTCCTTCCTCTCAAATCTGAAGCAAATATTCGGCTCAATTACTGCTGCTATTATCTTTCAAGGAGCATAGCTAAAAGTGGGATTAGGGAAAGGTGGTTTTCCACAGAGCAGTGTCCTGGAAAAAGCCTGCAAGTTCATGACACATTATTAACACTATGCTTGATCAAGGACAAAAAAACCACAACATTGCTGCTTCAAGAACCCTGGTTTAATGGAGAAAATCTACACGGCTCCCCTGCATTCTGTCTTCCTAGGACTGTGTGATGTTCAAATAACTTTAATCTGAGCATATTTTTGGTAGTGCTGCAGGAAAGATACATGGTCTACACATCTACACAGGTCTCCTCGCCTCACAAGAAGCCAGAATCTTTGAGAAACTGTGAAGCAATGTAGCAAGTTTCTTTATATATTAATTCAGTTTTCTTTCCCACAGATTCACTTGAGATACACGACAGTTGGGCCCTACATTGTAACAGTCATTTCTTTTTGACAGCTCTGGAATAACCTGCAACAATTTAATCCTGATTTCTTTTTTCTCTACAGGATGTGAAATTTGTGCTGTGATTTAAAGATTCCTACATTTTAAATCCAGAAACCACAAATTACAATTGGGAAGAGTTTCTAATCACTAATTTATTCCTGTAGATTTTGAACTTGCCATTCTCCATAAAGAAAAAAAGACAATAAATTACATGAAAAAGAATTCTTTAGGAAAAGTAATGGTTTTTTGCAGGCCAGAGAAAGAGCTGAGCTATAACAAGGTTTTCAACCTTGATTTTAAGTGTACTTCTAGAAGAAATGTCCTATTCTGCAGTGCAGATTATGCTCTTGTCAATCTTACTAGCCAAATAAGACAACCATAATTAAAAGTGCTTGACAGGATTTCCTGTTCTCCCTTCATATTCTCACATGTTTTCTTGCTTTTTGGGTCCAATTCTTACATGTAGCCTCCAAACTTCTTTGACGTTCAAGACACCAAAAAAAAAAACCACCCCAAAACCTACCTTAAAGTCTCAGTTAGCAATTCTTCTATATCCCATTTTTATTTTCTTCTTGACATTTTAAAAATATTTTCTGACACGTTAACAAATTATTACTTGTCTCCAGCAAGAACTGAAAAGCATTAGAGGCTAGGCAGGGTTGTGGGATTTATTATCCTGAAGAACTAAACAATTTGATTTCAGAGACTTGTGGTAGGAGGAGAAAAGAGGCTATAATTGTTCTAAGCATCATCTTAACAGATGTGTGCACAATAGGCAGAAAGGTTATTCTCAGCAGTTGCCCCCTTGCAGGAGGAGAAGGTCTGAAGAGAAGGTACTGTGCTAGTCGACGGAAAGCCTGCAGCACACCCCATTAGCTCCACAATACAGTACTTGGTATCAAAGGTCTCTGCTGCGAAAAAAAAGAGATCACCAACGTACTGCAACCAGAAGATGAAAAGCAAAGGAAGATAAGAAAAAGAAATCAACCCTCCAAACCCCTAGCTAATTCAATGCATTATTGAAAAAACTCACAGAAACGATTGGTTGTGTATTTTACAACCATTGGTTCTATTACCAGCAGCAGTTAGTTGCTGCTCTGGGAACAAAAACATATTAGGAAATGGAACATCACACAGCTTTTATGAACAGTTTAGACTCTTTAAAGCTGCTTTTGTAACCAGTTTTCTAGTTCCTCTATTTCTGCTTCCTATTGTGAAACCCGCTTCTGAAAACTGGTATTGCTACAGGGGTATGAGATCAATTTGAATATGATGAACTAGCCCAGAATATAGGAAGAAGTGTTCAGGTGTAGGGAGGGAATAAAGCAAGCACATGAAGAAACAAGTAAAGCCTGAATCCTGGAGCCTACACAACATTTACTCACACAGGACTTTTAAATCTCTGGGTCATTTTTCAATTTCTAGAAAAGCAAGCAGCTTAGACAAGGAACAAATAGCTTCCAAAATATTTTTCTAACAGAGAATGTCAAATCCACCAGCTAACATTTGGTCCACCTGAGACTGAGTTCAGTGACAGATATTAAAGTTAAAAATGCGCAGAAAATTAACAGATACCCTTAAGCTCCAAAGGCTCCCCAGGGACAGCACATGGGCAGTGGGAGCCATAAATATGTGCTAATAGACGCAGGGGACTGACAAGATGCAAGACTTATACCTGCAGCACTTAAATTCCATCTTGAAAAGAGAGCAGAAATACCCCTTACAGTGAGCGGCCACAACCACACTGCATGAGGAGGTGACTATAAAATAGTCCCTTCACCTACTGGTTACTGCGGTTTCTGGTAGCAATGATAATTTTCAATGATAACTGCCTCCACTTTTTACTGAAGCAAAACCTGCTGCTTGCTGCTGTGACTGCCTACAGCTGGACTACTGAAAGACACTTAGCTAATATACCTACTTAGAGGGAGCTGCGTTTTAGCCCTCATTCTTTTACTATGTATGCTCCCTTCAAAATGAACTTGAGACACAGTGAGTGTTTTCCTATTAAGAGATATGGCTGCACGGCAACAACAATAACAACAAAAGCAATGATTCCCTTTGCAACTACAATGTCAAAAACTCTCAAACCCATTATGTAGCAGAAATTGTCTAAAATACACTCAAAAGCATAAAACCAGAGGGGAGTAAAATACTGGGAGAGGAGACTACAAGGCGGCAGATTAAAATTTTCAACAACTCTTGTTTTCCTAACCAACCTTTTGGGACAGATGTAGCTGTTAGTAGGATAATTTATTTCACAGGAGGAAAAAAATTTAAAATTTGCACTGCCAGTCCAGAGATGTGGTAATCTACAAGAATGTGTTATTTGCTCTTTTAACCATGCTAGAATTTGGATATAAACATGCCTTCAGAAAAAGGTATGTAATAAACTGCAGCTAATTGTTACTTTACACTATAAATGTCACTGACCGCAGGCAAGGGAACATCTCCTGTGAACAGAATATATTTTTTTCCTATTCAGTAAGACAATTTGTCCAAGATTTTGCCAAAAGGAGTTTGCAGGTGCATCATTATGTGACCAAGTTTTCATGATTGTTCAGTTCTGCTAGTCTCCCAAATACCTCCTGGGAAGCTCAGAACTGGTCAGCAGCTCTGCAAATCTGGACACCTCCTTAGGTGACCAGGTGTAGGCTACGGAGTCTTAAGATTGAATCCTACTTTTTCAGAAAGTATTGTGTCTTCATCTTTCTATCTTAGTCAGCTTACTATAGAGAAAAGGTACAGATCCCAGTTGTGCTGACTTAGCCAACCTGCAAGATAAACTGCTGGTTCAGTATTTTTTATAATTCCATGACCACACAGCAGTACAGCTGTTGTTGAATCATCTTCACCTTCCCAAATGAGCTGGTTTCTGGAATGAAAGGTGATTTGAAGATATGCTCAATTGCTGATAATCTGATTTGTCAGGGGCAGTCTTCACCATGTGCTTGTTTGAATACTTATGGTATAGCATGCATTGAACTTTCACTCATGCTTCCCGGAGCTCTTAAGGATTTAATGCCTCTGTGAAGTTCAGAACAAAACTCTGCTAAAACTTCAAAAACTCAGGCAAAGATTATGCATCTTTTCTCTCTCAAAATAGGTGCAGATATTTGTTTTCTATTTTAACATACACACTTAACTTTAAAGGTATACACAAGAGCATTTTAATAGGCACAATATGTGTGTTCCTATTATATGAACAATTTTGATATCTGAGATAAAGCTGAAGTCAAGATATCACTACACCATGGGCCCACTGCTCATCACTAGCTATCAAAATGCATATAGATCAGTCTCTTGCGTTTCCAGGTCTCAAGGAAATGATGATGAAAGAGAATCAGGTCACTTAACCTGTAAGGCTTCTAAATGCTTTAATGAAGTCCTCCAAAGTCTGTTCCAGAAACTAAAAAGAGCATTGAGGGTAAAAGGTACCCCAGTGCCATCCACTTGTGCACTTTTCCTGAAGTCTCCTCCAGGCCTGTCACTGTAAGAATTAGCACACTAAAAAGCAACAGACATTTGTACTGGCAAAACCTGGCTGCTAAGGCTTCAGTGTTATTTATTAATTGCTAGTTTCTAGTTGTCATACACATTTTACACACTAAATAAGCTCAATGAAATAAATAAAACCCCTGTAATGAGCAGAAAAAAACCCATGTTTTTGCTTTTTCCCTCCTTTATTTAATTTGAGTTCCTATTTAATTCCAATGTTGAGTGTGATGATATTTGAAAAGCACTTTCTAACTTTAGCCTTACAAGTGTTAATAATTACATAATATTCAACAGGGCTATATTGTAATTATACAGCTATGCTGGATTTCCTGATAAAATCTTCATTACAAATGTCTTTTTCCTTGGAAAAAATATAAATAAACAAAGTTGTGGATGGCTTACCACTGAGGCTGGTTCCCTATAGGTATGTTAGACTAGCAAGGATGCCTGAGGCTATGGCTACTCTCATCGAAAAATCTTCCGCCTCAGTCTTAGACCTTATTTTAACAATTCTTTCATTGTAGTAGACTCAGAGATTGCACAGAGAGAAGCCAACTGCTTGCAGAGGCAGTAATGGCCTCATACTCAGCTGAGAAAAGATACCAATTTGTAGGTGAAAAATTCTACTAGAACTTAATTCACAAATAGAATTGTTTATTTTCTCCTAACACTAGTTTGAACTCAGGCTTCAGAACACACCATGCATATCAGATATATCTGAGTTGCAGCCAGTCTGCCAATTTTTCTTTTGGCCTTTTGCAACAACACCACCTTATAATGCTTACCCCCAAAAAAACAGTATGCAGCAACACTGCTCAACAGTAAGTCACCTCAGATATACTCAAATTGGTTAATCAGGACTGAGATATAAATTTAAAATGTGCCTTTCATTATTTCCTTACTTAGATGCATTGTCAATAAGAAACAGATCTGACTGAATCCTGTTAGCTTGACATTTCTGGAAAATGCTGCTTATACAGCAAGCTGAAATGCTTTATTGGGACAAATCCGGCCTAGTGCAGCTACTGGCAACATAGAGGCTTTCTACTGTATCCTTTGCTCTGGAAAAACACAGCTTTCTCTCATTACCAGCCAAAGGACAGCACAGTGAATAGTAATTGGCTGATTTTCAAGCACAAACTGAATCCTACCTGCTTTGAGCTAGCCAGTCAGCCAGCCCTGCTGCCTGCACACAGCTATATGTGAAAATTGGCTTTCAGAAAATGAAACGTTCAAAGTGCTTTCAAGTCCCATTAGCTTTCAACAAGGCTTAGATTACTAAGTGAGTGTGGAGCATGTGGAAATTTTATGTATAGCTCCCATGAGACTGACCAGTGCTTTGGCTGGCTTTCTATACCACCTACTCCTATATTTAAGCAGTCAGCACTAGACCTCTTACAGTAAGAAGAATAAGAGAAGATTGACCTGTAAATTCTCCATCTCTTTCTAAAAATAAAAAGAAAACAAAAACATTGTTATTTACAATGTACAGTAGTGGGGAGCCAGAGTCCCACTATTTTATGACATGATCTAGTGTTTCACAAATAGCTAAAATAAAAAAAACCCCTCCATTCTGAATTCCCAGTTTAATATAGAAATACTTTAAAATATTATCCTTTGAGCAATAATAAAACTGATTACTCCAGAGATTTCTTCCTTTAAAATTGCTCATTTCATAAAACCAGATAATTGGTTTGAAAATGCATATTGTCTAAATGTATGTATATTCACATACACATCAGCTGCTGGCTAGAGCTGGATCATTTCTCTTGTTGGCATTGCCTCTGCTCCTATTCTGCAATGATTCTGTGGCTAGTCAGATGGAGGAATGTGGTATTTATTCTCTGGAATATCACATGGCATTTTCTTTATTGATACAGATCTAACAGGGCTGGAACAGTGCCCATCTCAATGCATTATTTTGTCTGCATTATGGTACTATCTAGAAATGTCAGTCTGGGACTGGAGCTCCATTGAGCAGAAGTGCCTTACATACAAAATGCCCATGAATGCACAAAGGTGTTCATGCCCCTCCCACTCATAAGAAGCCAAACACACCTTGAAAGACAAGAGAAGAAAGGCAGGCTTTGAAAGACCTGAACAGTCTTGGTACAATACACGGCAACCACAACATGACAGCTTCTACCATTCTTGAATCATCTTACCTGTTCCTGCTCCATGTTAGTA
Source organism: Ammospiza caudacuta (assembly GCF_027887145.1). Classification (NCBI taxonomy): domain Eukaryota; kingdom Metazoa; phylum Chordata; class Aves; order Passeriformes; family Passerellidae; genus Ammospiza; species Ammospiza caudacuta. The sequence continues at coordinate 103,823,768 of NC_080593.1, forward strand.
TTTCCATCATTTTCACAAACAAATCATTGCTGAACTTATTTTAAAGGCTGCAACCACACTTTATTTGTGCACTCTTGACAGGTGCTATTTAAGACACTTTTATACCACTACAGCTAATGCTGCCAGCTAAGTTTCCATCTAATAAAGTGTTACACACTTATTGATTGACATTTCTCCATGGTTAGATTTCCAATACTAGCTCAGTTTGTTCTATTTGAACAAAATAAAATGAAAATGGTTCTCCAAAGAATAAATAGCACATTTCCACAACACCTTTTGACTACTCACAGAAGTACTGCACCAGTAACAGAGGAACTGGCTGCAGCAGAAATTGTCCAGATTTTAACAGTTAGCCTGAGATGAGACAAAGCTGAATGTAATAAAAGCAGTGTACATAGTACTACTGTCCATTTTTGTACCCTTATGCCACTCAAGAGAGCTGCTTTTTCTGATCTTAACTGCAGGAAACTAAAAAAACCCCAAAAAACAAAAAACAAAACAAAACAAAACAAAACAACAAAAAAAAAAAAAAAAAAAAACAAAACAAAACCCAAAAAACCCACAAAATACCAAAAAAAACCCCACCACCAACAAAACAGTGTACTTGTAGTTGAATGTCGTTCATCCAGTCTAACTGAAGAACTCTTTCTTTCATATCGTTTGCTTGCCCCACAGCAGAGATGTTAAATGGTCTGTTCCTCTCATTAACATTTTCTCAGACTGTGTAAATCCAGCATCTTCCAAATTCTGAATTACATGTAACACTCCTGGGGGTGAGGAATTCCCTAGTGAAGGCTATGTGGGATACCTGAGTCATGCCAGAGCCTTGAATCTTTACCTTGCAGCTTTTAAGACAGCACTGCTAGACAGTGGCTTGCAGAGAGTGTGCTTCAGGTTTTTCTTCTATGAAACAGGAAAGCTTTGAATAATGTAATTGTACCTAGAGGCCTTGATGTATTCTCCAACAGAGTGTACTAGCTACAGAGAAGTAAGTCTCACTCATACATGGACCTTCTTTCACTCTATCTTCTACAGATATTTTAATTGCTTATAGTCAAGCATGTGAGAAGAATGATGGTGACTCATCTGGGAACCAGAGATACAGGTATGAATACATCAGATGGGACAGCAGGGAGAGGCACTGGCTGTCTGCCCGAGGTCACAGCTCTGGCTGAAGGGTTACTCCAGGTGGCTTGAGACCATGGTTCAAACCTGAGCTGTCTTTGTGAGAGCAGTCCAACAGAAAGTTTCAGTTGCTGAATCAGTGTTTTCCACCAAGAAAGCTGTTTCTGTTTCTAATTTGTGCATTCTTCTTAATAAGCATGATTTGCATCATGGAAATATGAATACCTATTAATCACTCATTCTAAATAGCTCATCTGAGCTTGGAAAGACTAACACATACAGATTTTTTTTTGGTAAAAAACATGCTGCATCTAGCATTTTCAAAACAAAAATCTTAAGTAATTGACTTGTTGGACTGGGCTCTTCATATCAACTTGTAATGCAGAATCAATTTTGATGATGGATGAGAAGTTTAAGATCATTTTATCCCCTTCAGTAGAAGGTTCCTTAGGGAATGGACAAAAGAACCTAATTAGTCTTTTGCATTTCTACTTTCTATTTCCATGTTGAGTCAATCATAAGCATCAGATTGTAATAAAATCATCACTATTCTCTAGCTCAAAAATATGAGTTCATTTTGGCTACTTGTTTCTTTTATTTTTCCCCAAGGACCTTATTGTGAAGGAATGTTGCTCATGCCTGTGAGTAAGATATTCAGATGCGGTATTTTTTAATCTTGTACTGGGAGTTTAAGTGCATTAACATGAAAACTTTACGTAGATGAACAAACAAGATAATTTAGTCTACATTAAAGCATAAGTAAAAATGCTTGGAAAAAACTTCTGTCACAGTTTATTGTCCTGATACGTATCTCATGAGTGAGATGTATCACTCACAATGTATTTTTATATTTAAGGGTAGAGAACATTGGTACTTTTATTTCTTCCTCACAGAAATAGCCAGTATCTAACAACTATTAGTCAGATCAAGATATGTACAAAACCTATTAAAAACAGATGTAATTTGATATTTTAAAGCAATATTTATATTTTCAATGTCAAGATAATTATGATTAAAAATCAAATCTATGTAACCAAAAACTCAGCACTATTATTTGTTGTTATTTTTGGGGACCACCTCGTTATTTTTACCACTTTGAGTAGGAAAGGGCAATGTTAATGTTTTAATTCTGTTTTTTCATTATATTTTATGGGAGACTGCAGTATTTGATGTACACTGTGAACAAGGAATACCATTCTAACATGTCAAGTGTATTTGTGCTCAGTATAGACACAATACATGAACGTGCTTGCAACAGAATGAGATTTAGAAACAGCAGAGGGAATCTCCAGTCTACATCTGAATATGCAACTGCATGGAAGAACACAGATGGACAGGGAAAGAAATTAATCTAATAAGCCTGTATCTTTTTTTGTTTTCAAAGGCAGTGCTTCGAAATCACCTGGGCAGTCGTGTGCATAGGTGGCCACATCAACACCACAAGGGATTTCAGTTGCCTCCAAAGGATATAAAAGAGAGAAAAAACCGACAGATTTCAAAGATTTGGATATGGTTACAAGACAAAAAACCAAATAAATACAAAAACAATCAACCAAAAACCACACAAACACAAAAAACCCCAACTCTCCAAAAAAACCAAAACCATCCAAAACCACCATAAAAACAAAAAAAAAAACCCACCCCAGTTTATTTGCTTCTTGATACATTTGTTTCTGAAATACATTTTTTTTTGTAAATTTGCTAAACTACTTTTAATCTAGGAGATGAGAAGACCAAAAGCCTTCTTCCTCCAGACTGCTGAAGACCATCTGGTGAATAAACTTCACAGAAAAAAAGATGCCCTGACTATGTGATTTTTCTGACAAACTGCATTTCTTGGCCTTTTTTCTGCTTTAGCACTAGGCTTCACTGATTACCAGGTGTGTTAACAGGACTCTGTCTAGCACCTCTGGCTGCTAGGTACTCCCCCCACCAAGCCAAATTTATGACTGATTTTTTGTCACAGATGGAAAACTTCTCATGACACATCAGCTTTTCATAATTTGCCTTCCTCTGAAATACAGACATGCAGGTGAATTTGTACAGCTGATGCTGTATACACCTTCCTTGAACAAAAAGTGGATTCTAGTGAATACTATAGGCAATTAGTAGTCAGAGCAACACTAATAGATGGTCACCTTTACAATGTTCTTTTCTGAAAGTGTTTCGTTCACAAGGACAGTGTGCTCAGCTCTTGAGTTTCAGAAAGATGACAATTTCCCTGTTTGCAGAATACAGTTTAAGTTACATATTTTTGAAGAAGAAAAATATACTACTTTTCACACAATCTTCTATTTTCTACATCACAACCAAGAACCATTTTCTTTTGCCTTGTTGCCATATATAGTGCAAGAGTTCTACTGTCATTACATTGCAAGGGTTCCTTATTGCAAGAGTTTCATACCCTCTTGATGATTCTCGTAGGCATCTCCTCTAGGCACTGACTCTTCCTGCTCTTAATCCTTAATAATTGGCTCAGCTGCAACTCTTTACAGGGTAAGATTACTTCCTATACGACCTTTATTTACTTATGTTCTATCCCCCTACATGCCTTATTTGCCCCTAATTATTTACTGAAGACTCTAATTTCTCTTACTTCTTTATTCTGATATGCAAAAATCTGTTTTAAATTTTCTAGCCCGATTTTCACAACACAGAATTCAAACCAAGATCTTGTCTTTGAGACAGAGATCTATGTATGCTCTGAAGTCCTTTACGTCTGATTTACTGCACCTCAGTCTGCGGGGGGAAGAGGATAGGCAGAATTGCTTTTTCTTCCTCTGTGGCTTTGACCATGGACTACAGAAAAATCATCATTTTCTCTAACTTGTTTCACAAGCCACATTGACAAGCAATTGAAAGAACAGCCTGCATGGGATTTCAGAATTTATACTGGCAAATAAATACTAAGTAATTATTTATATAATATCTAGAGCTTGTTTGTACTTTCAGAGAACTTCCAAAGCTTTATGAAAGGTGGGCATGTATTACATGCAAAATGTAGACACACATGTGAAAAATTCAAGTGCCTTCACCTAGCAATGAACCTATCAGCAGTTTTCTAACAGTGTTCCTATTTCACTTGGTCTGTACACAAAGATCCAGGGAAAGGAAACACTGCAACAAAGCCTAAGCCAACTTTGCATCAGAAAACCATGCTAGCTCTGCATGCCTTCCACCTGAATGAGGTGTCTCATTCCCTGCACAAACAAAACTACCCCACAGCTGATTACAACAAAGACACAAAAATACAGAAATCATGAAAATGGCGAAAGACAGCTCCTCTGACAGTTATCACAAAACCCTGCTATTACAAATGAAGATTCAGAGAGAAACTCTGATATTCTCATGCACCACAAAGTAGTAACTTGTAAAAAGCATTGACTTTGATGGTTACTAGTTTTTAGTACACACTGTTTCTTTTTGTCCTCAACACCAGTAAAAGTACAAATTTCTAACAGATACTCAGACATAATAGTAATCATGAGTCTTTGGTGGGTAATGGTAGCAAGTGAGTTAAGGTGAATTTACCACATGGCTTCACAGTATCACCTGTAGACGTCACTTTCACATATAAAGGGTCTATTACCTCTGTACGTGTTTAGGTAGGGGCAAAAAGTAACTTTTTCATTTGTCACCACTATCGCAAAACAGCTGAACTTGGTTCTATAAAGCCTCACCTTTCTAAAGGGGGGCTGAGAATGGGCTTATATCTGTGACTGAAGACAGATGGCTTCAACCACCTTTCTAATGTTTTGAGGATTAAGAAGTAAAGAACAGCAGCAAAACGAGTTGAATCTTCAAGATTAATACAGGTACATATAATTCAATCATTTAGTATATATATCAGCAAAACAGCCTGGCTGTTTGCAGTCCCACATCCTGCAAAAAAATGACAGCATCTATGAAACTGAAAAATTGTGGACAACTATTTTGCCTTGCTGTTATTTAATTCTCCCTGAAGTAATTTCACATGTTATTATTCATCTGAAGGCTAAAAAAGTAGAAGAAAAAGTTTCTTTGTAAAGGGAAGTGTGGAGCTTCCACACTGCTGTAGTTGTGACAACTTTTTGCGACATAAAAAATAAAAAACATGCCAAGGAAGTTAAGAGTATTGTTATTTAATGCACTATTTCTGCTTCAGATGCCTAAAAGGCAAGTTTCAGTTTGAAAGAAAATGTGTTTTTGTTTCTGAAAACCCTTATTAAAATGTTCACACAGCACACAGAGCAGTGTATGGAAGAAAGACAAGTATTTTGCAGAAAAGAGAAAGAATATAAAAGGGGTTATTAGAGAGGCAACGTTACGCTGTTGGTAGTGAAGACTGTAAACATTTTCCTTGTAAATATTTATTTTCAAAAGTTTCTAACTTATACCTAAAACGTCCTCCTGACTGAAACTTGGCTTGATGTCTGTCTCCATAATAAGCAATACAGAAAGCAATTTTGCATCTGCTTTACAACTGGATACAGAGGGAAAAAAAAGAGGCTGAAAGGCTACACTGCAACATTGTATCTAAAATTGTTTTATTTTCAAGAGAAACTTTTTACAGTCATTAAGATATGCTCTGAAGTATTTCCACAAAACATCTCAGATCCAGCCGCTCTGCGTGCTGCAGAAAGCAGAGACAACATGAACTGTGGGGAGCATTCCAAAGTCTGAGATGCACAAAAGAACATATTTTATATATAAAGACATGCAGCCTGCATGTGAGATATCTGCTGTTTCACACGAGTGACCTGCTTGAAAACCTACCCTGGTGGAAATGGCCATGAGTAATGCTGTAGAACTGTGCTAACATTCATTTGTCACTCATCATTTACAGCTGCTGGTGCTGTGGAGGAGGAAGCATCCAAAACCCTTGACAGAGACTCAGTAAAAGAAGCTACAACATAGCTCAGTAAACTACGTGAGCTTCAGGAGACATGGAACAAATAAGTACAAAGCCAATTATTTTTTTCCTGCTCAGTAATCAAGGTGAGACATGCTGGATCAGAAGTCATACAATAGTCAGAATATCCAGCACTGTGTGTAAGAATAAGCACTGTACAGATATTCACCCTAATGCTCTCACTGAAGGACCAAGTTAAAATTAATTGATTACCTAACTTCTGTAAAAAAGTAACTTTTAGCTGCCAGTAAATTGAGCAGATCATACAAGGGCTCAATATTCTCCTATACAAAGAAGAATTATATCTATGGGAACAAGGGATATATAAAGCAAAATAATGAGTTTTAAATTGCACCAGTCTGCTGGTTCTGCATGACCCAATATGCTGGCTTTTAACGAGGGATTCTTTTTAATCATGGTGACTCAGGTGCAGATCCCATCTGTTGACGCCAATTACAGCAGACCACCAAAAGTCTTTATTAGCTGTAAATTTAGTCAACCACTCACATTATACTTACCACATAAAGGAAAATTGATATTAATTTAGTAATTTAAATTGCACACTCTGAATGTATTACTCTTAAAAGCTGAAGTAAAATAATTTTTGATATTTAGTTGAGAAAGCCTACATTAAGAAATTATTTTAAAAAACATTTCCATCCCTAATTCAAGCTAGCAGCAGGATGCTGTGAATGCCAAGGTGGAAAGCTACCAGTCTGCACGTCAGACTCTGGTTAGTATGGAAGACAGTAACACTTCAATAAACAGGTGATTAGGCAACTCCCAGCTCTGTTAAAAGCAGATTGGTAGTCTACTACAAACTGATTAAATTTGCCACTTCTTCACTTCAAACAATTATATTTGCTCATTAACACTTGATATGTTGAATGCAGCTTAAGAACATAGGAAAATTAAATATCAATCATTCTAACTCCTCAGAGATTTAAAACTGACTCACATAATGATATTTTCCTTCAAAGAACAATAGGCATGTGCACCTGCGAAAGCTGCTGTGGAGGAGAAAAGGGAAGATGAGAAAAGTTATTTAAAGATTGATGAAAAGTAGCTATCAAGGGAATTAAGCATGCAGCTTAACTCTTGTGCTGCACTGATGTGTTCGCACATACCTGATGAAAGTGTGCTGTAAAACAGAGCATGAACATGGCTGGCCACAGTGCAAGCTGTGGCACATGACATGCTTGTTACTAAGGCTGACCTAGAATAGAATCATAAAGTATCCTGGGACCTACAAGGATCATCAAGTCCAACTCCATGCCCTGCATACATCAGCCCAAGAATCCCACCGTGCCTGAGAGTGTTGCCCAAATGCACCCTGAACTCTGGCAAGCTTGGTGCTGTGACCATTTCCCTGGAACACACTGAAGCATAGACTGACATGTGAAACAAATGTGTTTCTTTCATAGTTAATGCTGAGTCCTAAAGGAGATTATTCCCAGTTACTTATCACCTTTGCAAAACACAGTGACTGCATCTTACTGGAAGTGTACTTTGTCAGGAAGCCTGGATACTGGAGACTAACACTAACTAGTCTTTAAACAATTGCATCTATCAGGAGGTGGCAGAGAATCATGAAAAGCAGAAGAGTATTTTGAACCCTGTTGTGATGATGAAAAAGCTCAGATAGAGGAGGGAAAATAAACTTTCTCATGATTCTTCATCAGGCCACAGACAGAACCCAACATAACATACAAACTTATGAGATCAGTGTTCTTCACTCCTACGAACTAGAGGTACAAACCCACTTTCCAACTGACCTTAAAAGTAACATGTTAAAGATGTAAACCACAAAAAACATCACAGCCAGAAAATTATGAGCTTGCTGTAAATTGCATGCTGATTTTTAAATTAATTTTACATTCTTCAGAGAATCTGTTTTTTACTCATTACACCATGGGAGGAAGGGGTTAGGCATTCTCATGTGCACTTAGCTGCACCTACACAGAAGACATTGATGCTACCCACCCCCAAAATTGGCAGCTGCAACTGTCATATATCCTTTGCACCTTGGAAGAACAGTAATAAGAGTAGTAGTTTCTACTCCTCTTATTTTCTTTCTTGACTAGGTACTTCTTGCACCATATGAGGAAAAAACATGGCAAAGAAACTGTTGGGACTTGCTGGTGGATCTGGTAAACAGACCTTCAGCACATTATTCATATATAATTACATACTTCGTTTTAAGACCTGAAAGTACAAAACTTCAAGCTTGGTATTTGCTATTCAAGTATTATGATGCTTGTGATAAAAATGATGAGAAATTACAATAAACATTGTGATAAAACAGTAATTTAGGTGGGGACCTATGAGAAAGATCTTCTGGTTAACTTCCTGATGAAAACTTATTGCAAACAACAAGGTAAAAGCCAACTGTTTATCTTTTTATTTTAGGTTTTTTATTTTAAAAGTGCAAAACAACACCACCATTAGGTAAATGTTAAATAGAACAAACTATTTATTTTTTGAAGAGGAGGATGTAAAAGTCCCAAATGAATAAATCAAATGCTGCATTTTTGTTCCTGTCTTCCTATCTGGCAGAAACCATGACAGTGGCTTGTCTGTAGAGACTGTGGGCTAAGGAACATGGTGGGTGGGCAGCAGAAGGGGAAGATGAAGCACATTTACATGGCTCATGTTGTAAGATCACAAATTCTGAAAGTATAAAACTCTGGTCTAGAAGTGTAATGTTGACACTAGTGAAGTGGTTCTGGAATAACATCTGTGCCCTGCCCCACTGTCATCTCACATGAAGCAGAATCACATTTCAGACTGTGGAGAGCTGAGGTACAGCAAGGTTTAGATACAAAACCTCCCACTGGTTTAAGTGGGGACTGGAGGCAGCAGCCTCTGGGAAACTTAAGAAACAACTTAAATCACAGCAAGATGCCTTATTTGACATGGTCAACATTTTATTTGCTTTGATTAAAAAAACATTAAAAAAGTATCTGAGCTCTAAATCCAACACATGTTAAGATTATTTGGAGCATATTATACTCAGTACTCCAGCTGGGTCCCTTAAAAGGTAGAAATAACATCTCTGGGTGGACCTCAGCTTTCTCAGATCCATGAGCAGATGAGGAAGCTCTGTCACAGACTACGTATTACAAAAAAGATTCCCTCCAATCAGTGGAGGAGCAATCAAATTTTCACACACGCTATCGAAGCATAGGCAGGAGATTGGCATATTGTTCAATATTATGACTAAGCAGTCACAGAAGACTCATTCTTCCCATTTGTTCCAGCTCTGAACTTGACCAAAAATATAAATAAGGACTGCATCAGAATGCAAAAATTATGTCTTTGAAGACAAGTAGAAATTGAAAATTAATTTGCTTGTTGATAAAAGAAGAGGCTCTTTTCCTAGAGCAAGCATTTAAATGACAGCCTGTAAAACTGTCTCTGTAGAACCCTGTGATGAATTCTCCTGCCAGTGTTTGGATGTCTTTTGCTCCTCTACCAAAAGCTGCTAGCTGAAGAGTTTTGTTTTTTAAGGACCTGGAGCCTAGTTATCATTGAACAGTTAAGAGAACATACATTTTCATGACACTGTTGTCTCCCTGAAGAGGTACAAAACATTTCTACCATGACTCATTTATTTTTTCATGAGTAATAAAATGCTGAGTAACTTCTTTGAAAAAGGATGTATTTAGCTTTTTTACTCAAAACCTGTTTTAACACAAAGGTAAAGGACTGCTCACTTGAAGATTCGGTAACAATTCAGTTTCCTTGCTTCCACCTAAGTGATTGAGCCAACTCTACCCTGGATATTGACTGTGGCAAGAATTCATGTTATAGAGAATGAACTGCAATCCAAGTACCAAAACCTCTTAGCCTCACATAACTGGAAAGAAAGGGAGATAAACTTACCTTGTGTAGCAATGTAGTGATTTGGTCTATGATAACCCTAGAATAAATTGAAAGGAAAGAAAAAATCAGCAATTTGCACCTTCGCTATATTCCTATGAGTGAAACTTCATTTAGGACAGTATTCAGTAAATGTCACAACAATACAAACAATATTAGATCCAAAAGATCTTTTCAGCTGGGGAAGGGCAAGTGAGAAGGGAAACAAAAGCAAATGTATTTTCTACAAAATACTTAAGTTGCAGCCTTGTACGTTAGGGGCCAGAAGTAACATGTTCTTTAGGCCCCTTGTTGGCTCTGCAGAGAATGAGCAGCATGAAATCCTCTCTAGCCCTTGCAGTTAACGGCATCAGGTGCTCACAGCATCTGAGATATCCCTTCACCTATTGTTGTTGGCTGCAAAGCCTATCCCTTTTTAAACAGTAAAAAAAATGTCAGATTTGCATTCAGCCTGGGGGAGGCACGAGGGCATGGTGTTCACTCTAACCATGGTGGTTTGTTTATGTTTTATTTCTCAACAGGATAAAGGACTATAAGTTCTTTGATTAAATTGTTTGGTATGAACATACTTTTCCAAGAAGAACATAATACAACTCTGATGACAAGAGCAGCTTAATCACAAGTTGGCCAAGCAATAAAGTCCAATACTCTCGGCATTCTTTTCAACATGGAAATTGTTGCCAAAATTTAATTATAGCATTTTTATAGTATTTGAATTTCTGATGTGATGGGAGTGTCACCAAATGTTTAGATCATGCACCAGTATGCTGATCAATCCAGTTGTAGGAGTGTTAACATTTGAATAATAGTTATGATGCATTGTTAGTTATCAGCAGGAACAACTTAAGGCTGTAGTACACATGCCATTGCAATTTATTTGTGAAAGAGTAAGGGGAAATGCAGTCATACAAAGTGGAAAGGAATCAAAACAACTGAAGATACTTAACATATTACAGAAAGAACAACATGACTTACAGAACTGATTTCTTTACACGACACTGAAGGAAAATTTGGAACTCTGTGAACTGAAACTGTTCACAGAGCTACAGAGTGGGTTTTTTTCCTGGAATGTGTTACCTAACCCTCAGTGCCTGGGATCAAACACTTCCATATCCCAGTGAAAAAAAGCATGGGAAGAAATACATCAGAACCATTGTGTAAATACATCAGAACCATTGTGTCTGTGATGGTGCCATTCACTATTAACATGTTATACTGACAGCACGACAACTGCAGTAATAACTGCATGCAAGAGCAAAATTAAAGCTGCCTCTGTACTAGAAAAACCAGTGTTTCTAGCAGAAACCTGACTAGCAAATTATAAACAAACATGCTGTGTTTTCTGGCAGAATAGTCTTTGGAGGATGCCTGCAGTCCTCCAAGCTTTACAAATGAAGCCATCTGCTGAGGCTAGAAAGGGTCACATTCTCTCCATCCTTTTGTACTCCATAAACAACAAAAAAAAAGTTCCTATGCAGATCTCTCTCGGCATTTTATATGAAACTGTATAATCCAAATCTTTATTTCTCATATCTCATAACATTTTAGAGTAAGATCCAAATCTGACACAGGAACATACTACCAGCCTAAAATGAGAACAATCCTGAATGGTGGAGAAAATGTGAAAGTGAATGCAGATCTAAGTTCCCAATGTGAACTCTCTCCTTCCTTTCATGATAGATTACTCCCTTCAGAGATTAGTGTGGTGTCTAACTAAATATATTTCCACATGTGCATTCACTACATGGTGACTGTGCTATTCTTTCAAACAGCAAGGGACTGAGCAGAAATCTGAGCTTAGTCTAATGATTCTTGAATGTGCTTATAAACATCAGTAACAAGAGATGTCTTCAGAAAGTTCCCTCAGACTTCATATTGTTACAACTGAAGTACCTACTTTTCTTGCATAGCTCTAGTTCCTCCACATTCTGAGAAAAAATACCTCTTACATTCCTGTTTCATACTAGTAATTAAATCTGAACTGCAAAATCTGACACTATTAAAAAAAAACAACAAACCAAACCTGCTGAACAAGAAATCTTTAGCAGGCACAATTTCCTAAGAAGCAGCAATTGTTTTACTTAGCCTAACATCCAGCACTCCATGTAAACAGTAAAAATACTAACTTTGCTATCCATAGACTTGTGGCTTTAGATAAATAATATTGGCCTTTAAATGATTTTCAATTCTACTTTTGAGCTCATTCTTTCAACCAGAAACACCTTGTCTCTTAAAGAATTTATTTTAATGTAAAACATTAAGTTAACATGATGCAGAATGAACAAAGAAGCCACTTTCAATAATTAAACAGCCTACATATTTAATGAAATGTCTTGCTTGCATTAGAAATACTGGTTAACAGCTGCAGAATATACTTTGAAGGCGACTTAAAAGTGCAGAGATGACAAGAGACTGCAAATCTCTGCATTAGGCATTACGGAGTTTTGTCACATTAATATGCAAGCAGCTTTCTTTTAAATGTGGAATGATGCCAAGCTGTTGACAGAAAGTGAAAATAACATTTTGCTAGTCCATATAAGCACCAGCAGGCAAAGTAGCCATACAGTGTTCCTGGCAAGGTTTCAGTCTAGTGGCAGTTGGAGGAAATGACTCATTTCATTCACTGATTGACAAACCTTTGAGGCTTTTCTCTTCCTTTAGTGCACACCTAGCTTCCAAAGGTAGCACCCTCCAGTGCTAAACAATGTTACCAGCTGTTACTAGCTGTGGTATCCATTACAAATTGTGAATAATGTGAGAATAATGAGTTCCCTCTTTGACTGAACACAACATTAGGCTTGTTGACTACATCAGGATACGCACATCGATATAATTCCCATTGATGTAATCGGAACTTGTTTCTCCTTCGATAGGCTGCAATCTCACTCGAGAATGATCATCTGAAAAGGGAACAATGGACAGGAAAAAAAAGTAATTAAAGACATATCCAGTAACACAGGCCTAATCAAAATATTCCTTTATAGTCAAACTAAAACCTTAGAAATTGCAAGTTCATGCTTATTTTGTTGAACATGAAAACTGTATCTACATTTAATTCTCATTTCAGTCATTCACAGGCTTTCCAAATCCCCTCTGGTTTTCAGTGTGAGTTTCTTAAATCTTATAATGTGAAACCCACTACAATTATCACTTTTGCCTTGACCCCCTGCTTTTGTCAACAAAATAACATTAAGTTGTCAAAGGTTTATTCATTTGGAAATGCTTCTGCCAGTACTGAGGAGGAGCTGAAGTCATTCAAGACATAATGCCACCTCAGAGTTTTTGAACTTGTTATCTTTTCAGTAAGAGAGAAAGCAAAACACAGTAATGGCAAAACCCAAGCAGTAAGACAATGGCTTTGTCACTGAATTTTGCTCCATTGTGGTCATCTGTAGCTATCCAGGACTGTGAAAACACTTCCAACTTCATTTTATAAATTCCAATCCGAAACATCATGAATTCATCTTACAACAGCTGCCTCTTCTTCTCTATGATATAGGAATTGCTAGAGGCTAGTTTCCACTCTGCACAAGAATATCTGTAGGCTGGCAGGGCTCCTTCTTCTCGGAGACTGTAAGCTCCTCTTAAAACACAATTTGAGGGTAGAATCTCAATGATAGACAGATGGTAAGCAGCCACTTTATTGCTGCCTTGTTTATGAGATACTCTTGCTAATTAGATACCTGTGTATTATTGTTTTGCTGCCTGCCTGCTGAGCTAATATTACTTGCAGCTGATGTTAACCCTTCATGAGGGTCGTTATTTTGCTGTAAATGTAAATAATGATTAAAACACCCAAACTGCCACCTGTGTTCTGAACAGCTAGTTCTGAAGCTTTAAAATTCCTAAAAGGTAGCAAATAAATGAAATAACCTAAGTGGCTTAAAAACCCAACTTCATTATAAGTAGCATAATTTCAGCCCACATTATGGTGGAGAAAGACCAGGGCAAGTGCTTCTTAAAATAGCATTGTTTTAGAATTGCAAGTCAAGATAGAAACTGGTCGAGGTGAATTCCTCCCCCCTTCCTCCTATGCTCCAAGTCTTAGGAAATAGAGATCTCAGAGCCTCATTTATTTCCCTGGGACTCCCTTGGGAGAGAGAAAGGGCGTGCTACAACCCCAAACACTGTAAATCAGAATGAATTAAAATTCCATCTCCAGGTTCCACACAGGTCTTACATTGCTATTTTCTTGGAATTATTTCATTCAATAGTCTTCAAGAATGAGATTTTCAAACATGCTGGAATATGTGAATCAGTTATGCTAATCAGGTCAGCATTTTCAGCCTTTTTATTCACTTTTCCAAGAATAAAAACGTATGGAGCTGTGACTTTCCATCACATAACCCCTGCTTGTCTGACTCTACCAAGCTATGCTTATCCAAGTGCTTTGCTATTCTATGCTTAATTAAGCTATTTATCAGTTTCTTCAGAACAGCGGTTTGGCTCGCAGGATCTTAATCCTAAAAATCCATCTTACTTAAGAAAGATACTAAGAAACTTTCTAAGCTCCAGCCATGCCTGCTGCTTTTACAGTTTTGGGACCTGATCCAACCTCTGCTAAATTTAGCAGACTCAGAAGTCAAGCTTGCTTGGACTCATAGTGTATCTTCATCTATATTTTCATGATTATGTTGCTTTACAGGCATTCTCACCAGGACAGCTCAGGCTAGTAAAAATCTACACTGCATTTCTTGAATTGCAGAGGGCAAGATTCAGCTGTCCAAGCACAAAACATCTCATGGCACTTTATACAGGCACCAGGATATACTGCCTAGCTTTCAGCTGCCACTCTGGAATAACACGTCTCTCATATTTACTGTGCTGCATTAGTTGGTCTTGCAGATGTCCCAGGCCATGTGAAATGGCATCACATGTCTATCCTTAGGTAACTGAAACCCCTATCTGATCACCTGCCTAGAAATGAGCACCCTATTGGACGAAACAAGCTTAGATTTTCCTCCAAGAAACATCTTTAAAATGTAAATTTATGTCATTTGACTGATTTATACAATTGTATAATATGCAGTTTCTTTTCTTTACATTTGCATTATTTTGTTACTTTTCTTGCAATAACTCTTGCTTTGATTAAGCAAAAAAAAAATGTTATTTTATACCTATGTCTTCATATAATCTCTTCCCCATTTTCCTTTTCATATGAATTTTTTTAGTACTGCATTCTTAGCTAGGTTTCTGGGAATTCTAGAGGTAATGGACTGTCCAATACCCATTTATTTGCAGTGGAACTGGAGTGACTCCCTTTTTTTTATTGCTTTGAGAATACAAGTTAACTCCTTACTGCATGGCAACACTTGTTAAATTGAAAAAAATCCTTATGTCAACACAAAGAAATGTTACTGTGTCTGGGCTGTGCTTCTGTCAAGCAGATTTAAAACTAAGAGGGGTACAACAAGCCATATTCTTCAATACGTGTGTTGGTTCTTAAATAGTCTCTAGATTAACTGTCTATATTTTTAAGGTATTTTTTTCCTTTATACTTCAGCTGCTCTTGACAGATTATGCAGCTTTGAAATACTCTCTTTTCCATCTCACTGTTATTTTGATACCCTTCCATTAGGAGACCTAATTTAACTTTCCACTGATCACTTAAGCTTTTAAAATTATGTATCTTAGGATAAATTTGTGTCTGTGGAATATGGTAATAGATAACAAATGTAAGCATTTTATTCTCTCTTGCCTCATGTTACCTACAACATGGATATGCCAGCCTGCAGACTGTGATCTCTAACAAGCCCCTTGAGCACCTGCTTGATTAGCATGCCCAGCCAATGACCCTTTCTTGGACGTGCACTCCCAATTCTCTGCAAATCAAACCTTTTATAAATGTCTTACCTAAAATCTTTAGCTGCTTTTAAAAGCTGTGATCAATACTCTCTTCTCCTTTAGTCAATACTGAGTTAGGTAAAAACAAATACAGAACCCCTCCCATCCCCTCAAGATCTCTCCTGAGGAAAAAACAAATAAATTTTACCAAAATCCATGCCGAACCCCACACAGTCATGGCAGAAACATAATTTTTCTTGGGTGATGAAAGATTCATTTAGCAGGTTCATGCTGGGTATAGTTTGTAATGAGAAAACATGAAGGTTTCTTTGTTCAGCAAAGAAAGAATATGTTTTCTGTGGGTGACTGGACTGTGATCATGATTCAACTTTTTGCAGCCACTGTCATAAAGTGGGCAGGGCACACTTGTAGCCAACTGAATGCACATCACTTGGGTAACATAAAGCATATTAAAATTTTGACAATCTCCTGCAACGCTGGATGCTTGTTGCTATTGTTTTAGCTCCCTCTGAGAACAATAATGACTACAAGCAATAATATAACAGTGGTATCTTGGGGAAAATTAAAACAAAGAGGGTAAATGGATAGAAAAAAATATGCTATGCAGAAAAAAATATACATTTTATTATAATCATGTACCCATAGTTAGTGGCATCTAAACCACCGCATTTTTAAGTGTTTGAACATAGC
Source organism: Ammospiza caudacuta (assembly GCF_027887145.1). NCBI lineage: Eukaryota > Metazoa > Chordata > Aves > Passeriformes > Passerellidae > Ammospiza > Ammospiza caudacuta. The sequence continues at coordinate 103,840,161 of NC_080593.1, forward strand.
ATAAAAGAGCAATTTATTAAAATGCTTTTAAGCTGAAGCATGTATTTTATACAATTATCTGGGGCAAATTTTCAAAAGTAGACCACTCAAATTGTACCCTCAGACTGAGAAATGCAATTATTTATCCAGGAGAAAAACACATGAAGTAATTAAAAAGTTAACTACTCCATTTGCATGCACGTATTTAACAACAACAAATGACAAATTGAATGACAAACTGTGGGCAGGTTCAGCTTTTCTTTAAAGATACTGCCTTAAATTCTACTAGATCTTAATTTTAACTTGAGTTGCCTTTGTTTTCACAGCCACATAAACAGAAAATGTTATTGATAAAAACTCCATCCAACTGTCTCCCTCTGCTAAATACTGAGGACATTTCAAGTAAATTGAGATCTAAATGTCCCAAGTTATATTTCGCCTTGTAGAAAGCATTCAGTATCACTTGTAATTGTCATTGATTTGTGTATCTGATATCTTTTATGTGTTGTCCCTTGGCTATTCATCACTTGATTACCTCAGACATAAAGCTCTAGCAGTTTTCCAACTTTCTTCCACCAAAGGGTGTCAAAGTTTAAGACAATGGCTAACATGACATTAAAAGAGGGGAGTGACACACTAAACCTGACTACAAGAGAAGATCCATTGTAATAGGCTTGTACTGGAAAAAAATTAATAAAGCAAGGATAAGCATTAAACTACTTTGTATTTCCTATTTTTGACTTTGGTACTTTTACTCAACTGATTGGCTGTTATTCATATAATGTATTGCTACATCCTCACAAAGTAACAAGTTTTTTATACATTAAATATTGCTTAGAGGGAAACAAGCAAAACCGTATCTAATTTATCTGCTTTTGCATATGCACCAGCCCATCATGAGAATCACATTTCTCTAGAAGATTTAATTTCCTTTTTTAGTATATAGCACAATGTACATCCAAAATACACAGCAATACTATCACATCCACTGAAAACCATGTGGCAGATCATCTCTTGCTTAATTTGCCTCTGCCTCCATCTGCATTTCCTGTGGGGTCTCATTCTACAGCAAGCTACAGAGCTGTTTTCTCTCTGCAGACAGTCTCAGCCCAGCTGGGCCCTATTCACATCACTTACTGTAGGTCACTAAGCTGGGAGCTGTTCTCTCCAGACTTGTTACACATGCACTGCAGAGAGACCTCCTGAGGTGGAGATTCAGAAGCACACAGTCCTTCTCTCTGTCAAGACCATGTGGTTCACTGATGCGGAAACCCAGGCAGGTATGTGCCTGGACAAACACCTGAGATAGGTGCTGAAGTTAGTGCAAATATGCATGACATGCTCCTTCCACAGGTCCTCCAAATGTTCAGACAATCAGCATAGCTTATTCTCCTCTGCTGGGCTATGTATGATTTCTGAACTCAGCAGTACCATTGAAAGATCCCTCCCTAAACACCACTCTTCATCTTCATGCTTACAAAACAAGGTGACAGCTGCTTATTTCTCTGCTTATACCTGCTCATGGTCATCTGGCTGGCTGCTAAAAACACATACACTCCATATCTTAAATTTAGATTTTAAAGTGAAAAAACAGGGCAAGGATCATCTCCTACATACACACTGAGAATCTACCTTTAAGTGCAACAAGAGCAGTGTATAAATAATATAATTTTACCGAACTTGATATATTTCCTGCCTCCATGTTCATGTGCAACATCTCTAGTCACAATGCTTTGGAACTCTCATACTGCAAGATTTATGGGATCATAAATCTTGTGAGGGGTCACTCACCAAAGCATGCTATTATCTCCTCAAGTTATTTGATTATTAGTGTGTCTAATCCTTTTTAAGACTGGAATTTTAAAGTAAAAAATAAAGGTTACCTTTTTTCCTTGGAGTCTGTCTAGCATAAGCCAGGATAGCTGTCTCTGTTACTGTGGAACACTTAAGCACCAGTAATGTCAGCTCCTAAAATACCTAGAAGCTAATACCAAGGTATTGTTGTGGGTAAGTCTTGTGCTAAGCTGGCAGGAGCAGTTTGGGACCTGTTACAGCTGAGTAGTGGTTCAAGGTGCTGTTCTCCACTAGCCAAATTCTGATCACAGGATGGAAGGTAGACAGAAAGGCAGTGGAGAAAATCCACTAAACCTGACAGTTTTCTCTAGAAATAAAAAAAGAAACATTTTCCCTAATTTTTATTTTCTTAATTAGGGAAAAGGAATATAAGCCTGATGCAAGCACAAGGCTGGTGGTCATTCTTATCCAGATCTGAAGCGAAGTTAACAAAGTGCACAATTATGCTGCCAACACTCACATGCAATGATATTCCCATATCTATTTTTCATTCTGTTCTCATCTTTCTTAGCTGAATCCCATGGTGCAGACTGTCCTTCAAAGAAACTCTAAAAAAAGGAAAGAAAGTGACATTAAGAAAAGCATGCAGCAACAGTTACCTTATGGCTAAATGAAAGACAAAGGCAAACAGTACTTGTGGGTACTGGTGTTAAAGTGTCATTTAAATGATTCATTATTGAGCAAAAATACGAGTTTCCTGTTTAAATGGTATTTATGCATAGCTCCAGATGTTACTTAAAATTTGACATGAGATTATCTGTGTAATAGCAACAAGAATTATTTGCAAGTGAAGTGCTATTAAACCTTTCCAAATCTGCTTTCTTGCAACACTGAGAGTCCTTCATTTGAGCTATCCAGATTCCCTGTATAGTTCTCATACACACACGGGAAGCTGAAGGAGCTTCATCATCAGTGTTGGAGCTGCTCCAGTATTTGAGTGTAGAAATTACAGACTGTACTGATATGTTTTATTTTTGACATATCCCAAGCTTCATTTACTTGCTGGAAGATGACCTCATGGATCAAAACATACACAGGCATTTAAAAAACCATGGATTCAACTAGCACATGTGTCTTTTTTTTTTCTCTTAAACACAATTTACAACATCACGACAATGATTATTTTCTCAGAGAATAAAATCAATGTGATTTTGTGAAAGATATATCTCATATCCACCAAACTGCTGTCATTTAGCTAATAAATCTCATGTAAACAAGAAAGTTGAAGGTGCTAACAGCTTAATTTTACATTAATAAAACACAGAAGCTGCCAAAAGGGCATCAAGCAAGTAGTTATGCCCTATATATGTCCTGTGCTTTCTGGGGTGTAAAAGAGCGGTTGCACAATCTCCTAATTTATGCACTGTGTCCATGAGTCATATGATGCAGATACATTTAAAAATTTTGTATTGAAATATTAATCTTGTGTTAAAAAATACTTCGTTACCAAGCAAACTACTGGAATTATGTAATTATTGTGACCAGCCCTAAATCTGTCTTCATCTCTTTACTGGAATGACCAGTAGATTAAATCTTTTGTACTACACTAAAGACTAAATAGAGAAAACACTGCGAAGTTTGTATCTCTTGCAAGATCTCAAGACATTCTGAGTGGTTTAAAACAGATAATGCCCATAAAACCATCTACAATCACTGTCTTTTACCCTCAAATTTAAAAAAAAAAGGTGTTTTTAGAATCCCAATGATTTCCAGTAACAAAGAGCATAAAAGTCAAACCAAACCCTTGATCTCTTGCTGAAGTCAATAGAACACGAGGGCATTCAGAGTCTAAAATGGCTATTCTTTTCACAAGTTTCCTAGTGTGCTGGTTTCCAATTTATGATATAGAAATTCCTGGGAATACATGGACTACTTCTAAAATGTTTATAAATAATAAGGAAACCGCAAGCCTTGTCAGTGGCTTCAATTTGTTTTTCCTTCATCTTTTCACACTTCCTTTAAAAATTTTAAACAGTTTGGAAACTGAAATGACTAAAACCCACTAATGCAAATAAATTTCTCCTTACTCATAACATACTATCATTGGGTACAGCTCTGAGAAACATTGATTGCTACCAGGATAGAGAAGTGTAACCGTGTGAATCCTGAGATGATTTACAGCTTTGGGGCTCTTTGCCAAAAAGGCGTCAATCGTTATCTGATTATAGATTTGCCAATGGCATCTAAAGCAAGCAGGCCCTCCCACTCTAGAGCACTCTCAGCTCAGGCTGGATGGAAATTACTTTTCTAGTAATTCAGCCAAACTGCATAAGGAATGACTCTCTACGGGCAAAAATCTGTCTCAATTTCTTGTAAAGTTCAGACTCTCAGACAAAGCTGGGTGATGAACAATTAAACATGGTCAAAGGCAAAGTAGAAATGGAAATGGTCAGCAGCAAAGCTCTAAAGACACAATAAACCAACAATTCATCTGACCTAAAATTTAAAAATTCTAGTTTTTTTACAGTCCTTCTCATAGAGACTAATGCACAGAATTGATCCATAAGACACTACCCAGCAAGTGGTTTTGAGTTTAATTCAGTAGGCATCATATGTGCTGTCACAAAGAAAGAGTCCTGCTGACACAGCTTCTGGGCCCACACCTTGAAATACAGAAAACCCAAATATTCTCCAAGAGACATCTTGCTTCTCTCTGTCCCACTAATGAACTTTTAAAAAATTGCTTCAAACCAATTGAATAAAGTAAACCTCTGGAGGCAACTGGGAAAGATTTAGATGGTGCTGAATTCAGGGAAGAAATACAATGGGCAATGTACTGGTTTTGGAAACTCATTTGCATCTCAGATGCAATGTACGAGTTCTACTTCTCCCAAGTGTTTGGAACTTCTGAAAACAATGATAACTTTAATGAGCCTTACAGATAAACCATCTTCTAAAACTTTATCCACAACAAAGATAATTCTGTTCCTTAGAACATATGTATATCAAACCTCACACAACAGCAAATACCAGGAAACAGATTTACATTTCCAGCTACTGCTTACTGATTTCACTTTCTTTATTAAAAATGTATTACAGAAAAGGAACTTCAGATATTTATTTTTGAGTTTTTATCAATAAATTAGTGAATGAAATAAAACATATCACATGGGGAAAATAAGACATAATTTATGTATATCCATTTTTCTTTTTAATTCATTTTGGGATACATACTGGTGTTACAGTGAGAAGAGTACAGCAAAGATAATTGAAGGAAGAGGTATTACAGTGCAAAAGCATAAAAAATCCAGTTACTGTAAAAGACAGCTGGAGTGTCATTTCCTAAATTCCCCGTGTGCTGCCATTACACAAACTGCAACAGAATGATAATCCACAATGTACTGTAAGGAGAAATCTCATTTGTCCCACAAATAAAGAACAGAGCAGATATTTCATAACAGATGATCTGTCAAGATCTTTCCTTACTTGTGAGAAATACACGTTTCATTATAGAAATTTTTTAAATCTCTTTTCTGACATATCACTCTCCAGGGATGCTGCTGCACAGCAGCCCACACATTATCTTTGTGGCTATTCATTCTAATTCAAACTTACAAGTTTCTTAAAACTGTGGACTGTTAGGAAGAAATATGGCCCCCAAACAGCTTCACTCCCCCAAATGCTTGGCAAGGGCAATGGAGAACTGAAAATGAGCATAGGACATTTCTCAAATAATTTAAAATAAGTATTTCTTCAGCTTGAAATCACACAGAAGCCTGGCTACCCAGCCTCCGTGATCTTCTTGAAAAATGAAATGCGCTTCAAGCCAGCTGTTGTTACAGCAGACATTTCAGTATGCATGTCAGCTGCCATTCTGTTAGTAGAAAATATTACAATAATTAGGATAAAAGCACTTTCTGAAGAAAAATTAATTACAGAGAACTGCTTTATATGCAACATGAAAACTGGTGAGTGATGCAGGGGCAGGATCATCTTAAGATGAATGTGATACTTTCGCGTGCTTTCACTCAATATTGCAGTGGTTACCATTAAAAATTAAATATTTGCCAAGGGCTAATTCACTGTGACCCTCAGACTAGAAAATAACTGCAATATCTCAAATGAGAAGAGGAGATAATCATTGCAAATACAGATTTTTTAGATTATTCCCTTTCCTAATTTAAAATTCATAAGGCAAAAAAAAATAAAATTGGAAAGGACCTATATAAAAGCACTGTTTGAAGAGGCTGGAATATGGAGAACAGGGTGAGATCTTCAGAATAAAATCTGTATCTCTGTTGATTGTCATCTTTGCCAACACACTTTCTATCCCACATTTCATGTTTCCAGATAAGGATACTTTAAAAAAATATCTATTTCTAAGTGCTTTAAGGTCTGCAAATGCAAAGTGTGGAATCACTATTTTTATTATTAGTCAAAAGACTAAGCAGCAACTTTTCCAAAAAACACTTTGTAGTTGCTAGGTGACAACAGTGTAGTCTCTTACAATGTTATTTACAAAATACAAACTCTTATGTAAAGAAATGAGAAGTTAAGGATATCATGAAGCTCTCTCTGCCTACTTAATAAACAAGAATATTATTTTTAGGTACAAAGACATGCTACTGCACTGTGTAACAATCCTAAGTTTGACCTGTGAATTTGTTTTTAAATGTATCAGTCTTTATGGTATCTGATTCTCTCTACTGACTCTTGAGTTTCTTCACTGGTAACTTTCATTTCCCATTGCCATTTCTAAATAACCAGATTATGATGCATTTTAACAACATTGATTTGATGTATCCAGTTATAAATACCTCTGGATTTGTTTTTAAGTTACATGCAGAGAGTTATGCACACTGTCTACTTTAAGCCAGACCAGACAACTAAAGTGATCCTAATGGAGGTCCTTGTCTAAACTCAATTAGCTAGAGAAGAAACTTGTATTTCTACAATAGCCCTTTGAGTTGCACCTAAATTAGATGCCTAAAATGCCCTGAATTTGATAGTGAAGATTCATTACTAGTTTAACACTAATGCTTTGTCCATTTTATATGTGGAGATTATAGATGGGAAAAAATTCATCCATTAAAGTCTGAGTAAAAATCTTAGGGTCACATGAGACTCTTTGTATTTATAAACTCTACTAAATTCACATTTAAGCAAGTCCATAAATGTTTGGAGGACAAGGATCTTCAGGCTCATTTAATGAACACTGCAAGATTTGTGAGTGCAGTAAATCTGTCAGTTCACTGGATTTTCAGTATTCAGAATCTGCTAAATATCTGGAAAATTAGGATGTTCTTGTGACTTAACAACATTAACTGTTTTGGTTTTTTTAAACAGAAAATTGAAATAATCAAGTTCCATTTGTTGATAAATCAGTATTTAGACTATTAAGGAATTTAAAAAGATCCCTGAAAGTTATGTTAAAAAAAAATCTGCTAGTCACTTTGAGGGAAGCTTTCATAATTGAAAATGCATCACCTGTAGGTAATAGATCTCCCGAAGTGTTTGGGAGCAGTGGCAAATGATTTCAGTAATGGCAACCCCCAGTTTGCAAGCAGCTCTTCTTACTTCAGTCATTGCTTTGGTCACTGAGAGCATCTGTGGATGACAGCCTGCCACTAGAGAATATATTCACCATCACCTTTCCTTCTCTGTCAGCTTCAATCACTGAGAATTATGTCCAGTTTTCAAATAATGGAATTTAAAAAAACATTTTACTGTGCCTGTCCTTGAAAAGTGTCTTTGCAAGAGCCAATGTGAAAATCTATCTCGTCAATGTAAACTGCCTTTAGAAGCTATAAAGCACTGACTGGTGTATTACTGTAGCCTAAGTCTGAACACAGAAGAAAAAAAACCCCAAAGCCCAATAAAGACTGTAGCAAATAGAATATATTGAGGTTATTGTTAAAACTTCCTGCTGTGTTCAGATTCTTCTGGTAAAATTAGGCTGATAGTTTACATAAGGTTTTCTATGAGTGAGAGGTAAAATGCAGATCACTTTTAAAGCAGATACAGAGTTAACAGTCTGACATACAGCACTTCTCTGATATTGTTCCCAATGCTCCTTTATGTGGTTGTTCCTCCTTGAACTGATGTACAAAAGCCCAGAAACACCCACTCAAGGGTTTGCATAGCCAGAGGTAGGAAAAAGTCTTTTCTTTCTCAGGTGAATTTAGGTTAGTCTGCATTACACATGAGAAGAGTAGGAAAGCAAAAGTCCTTCCAGTCTTCTGAGACACTAAACATCATACTCACTGCCTACATTAAATGTTGAAATGGAAGGGGAACTATTACCTCCTCCACTGACCTACTGCAGCATGCCTTAACACTTGGATTTCAAAACAAGGACTAAAACCACACACCTAAGACAAAATCTGGTACTAACTCTGTGATTGCATTGGTGTGCTCACTTTTGAGAGGCAGTGCTTTCAGTCAGTGTATTTCCTAATATGTTTGTACTTTTAAAGGCACAGGCTTTGCTACTCCCTGGACAACTGGGCAGTCTAGTCAACCTATAGCAGCACAAAGAAAACATACTAAAATGATCAATCTGCTTCAGTATTGTACTATGAAGGACATAGATACTTGCACCAAATATCATGAGTTAGCTCTAGTTGACAATAGCATTGGGAAATATACATGTAATTTAGTTAAGACAATAGGACAAGAGAGCAGCTCACTAGCTCACTAGAACAGAGAAGTAACTTAAGTCAAAGTGACTTGTCAGTCACTGTGAAAACTGTGAAGGCATTGCACACCTACAGGAATAGCAGGTTGTGAGTACCAGCCATGCTGAAGGCTGGTTTTTAGGTGCTAAGAGCATTTGAACAAGATAATCAAGAATAAGATTTTTTTTTTTCTACCTAGTCCTGTGTTTGACAGTGTCTAGACAGTGTCTTTGCTTGGGCAAAGAACCCAAGGGATGAGGTGACCTGAGAGACTGTAGGAGAACAGGTGGCATGGCTGGAACCACGGCACAGACCCACATGAATTCTCCCCTGGAATGTGTTCTCACCTCTGGAATGGAAGCTGTGTGATTTGTAAAACTGTACATATTGGTGACTGAAATATTTTGGTAGCTTAGTACATTCAGTCCCCACTAACCAATTGTCATTTGGTCTTAAATCATGACAAGGCTGCAAAAACAGAGTGTCACAGAGTACTTCTGTAATAACTAATGAAGAATTACTTTCCATATATTTGTAACCCAACTTATTTATGAGATCTGTTAATGTAATTTATTTTCTTGCTATCTAACATTGAAGATAATACCTGAAACTCACCTGTAATATTCAACAGCAGGAAGAGAAACTTTACAGACTCTGCAGAGCAGTCTGAAGACTTGACAGATTACCTAGTTTTGATCGGCTTTCAGAACCATTTCCATTTTACCTACTTAAATTTTAAAAACTCCATTACTTTTATTCCTTTAAAATTCTTTAAGACTACTGTATAAGGAAAGATTTTAGAAATATGGTGAATTAGTAAGAGGACTGCAATAAAGCATACAATTAAAATTCTAATTTAGAAACTTATTCCCTGGCATACTAGACAGCAATAACTTAACCTCATTAATCTCCCTGATTTATCTCCAGCAGAAAAATTATAGTATGTTGATAGGATTTCATGATCCTTTTTTTATAGAAAGGACCCTCTGGGTACAATATGTACACTTGTACTGTAACTTGTACTGTAACTAAAGTGCAGGATATATTATTTTTTACTTGTGTGTAAAGGAAAATAAAGTTGGTCTCAAGCAGCCCTTATTTCCTCGTATGAAAATGTATTTCCTACTTTTGGAGGATTTAATGAGCACTTTTCATGCACAGCATGTGGGGTTTTCTTATCTTCCCATTCCTCCCCACCTTTTCTTTTTCTTTACACAGTATGTAATTAGGAGTGTGAACCTGAGCAAGACTCATGACTGTAATGTCAGTAAACATAAAGTAAATGAACACAGGCTACTCTGTATACCGGCTAGTTCTATGCTTTGACAGGAAACCAGAGAAAGACTTGGACCACCACAAAGGCACAATCTACCCTCTTGTGAACAAAACTATCTGCATCATTATTCATGAACTGTGTCATCTCCTTGCTTCCTCCCTATGCTGTTCCAAAGGATGAAATTACACGTTTGTTGTACACACATGAGCAAAAAATGGTGCAGAGTAATTTATTTCTTAATGAGAAATCCCACCCACCAGGACACAGGTATTTCTTCACTACAAGCATGGTGAGGCACCGGAACAGAGAAGTTGTGGATGCCCCATCCCTTGAAGAGTTCATGGCCAGGCTGGATGGGGCTCTGTGGAACGAGGGAGAGATGTCCCTGTCCATGGCAGGAAGAGAGGAATGAGATGATCTTTTATGTTCCTTCCGACATAAACCATTCTGGGATTCTGTGATTTACACAAAAGGGGCAGGACTCCAGGTCACCTACAGTCCACTGGATGTGTAGGTAAGCTAAATTCTAAATTGACTTCTTTACACTATCTTTGGCAGGATAACATGTAAATACCTCAAAGGACTTGGAAAGAAAGAAAATATTGCAGTTACTATGACATGGTTTGAATGAGGCCAAAACAGAGGCCTCTTAAAATGTTGTTTGAAAGCAGAGGCATTAAATTTGAGCTAATGTAGGTCTCCAAGGTACCATTATAACCAGATTTTTCACCTCTTGTTTTTAATTTCCAATTTATTCAGGAAACTGTTTTTCAAGTCCCCTTCTGCCAAGCAAAACATTCCTTCCACAATGCTACTCAGAACTCAGAGGTACATCACTCCTAGATTTTTTTAATGTACTCAGAATGTTAGCAGGCAGATGGTTTCTAAAAACTGGTTTTATGTACCTGAGAACTTTGAGAAAATTATCTGGAATCTTTTTGTGCACTTTAAATTTTAATTCAAAAAGCTAATAAAAGATGTAAATATTTTTTCTGAGTCTAGCCCATTTTTCCTTCTAAAGATTAGCACTTTGATATTTGATTTACTTTAGAAATAATAGAACTTGCCCCAGGGAATGGTTTCAAAGAGCTAATGAAATATTATTAAAGTAGAGCATAAAGATACATGTGCTGTGAAAAAAGAAGGCAAGGACTGCAGATTTTTACTTCCTACACTACAGAAAAGGGTTTGCAATTGGTTTAAAATATAACAAAAAAGAGAAAACAAATGGAAGAAAAGAAAAAACAAATTAAAATGAAAAATTCAGAGTGAGACAGAGAGAAGAAGAGGAGAAGAAAATACAAAAAAAAAAAATCCAGGTACTAGAAGAAAAGGTCTACATTTGACTGAAGTGGTGAACTAAGTTTTGTGTTTCAATCTTTAAAATTTTCTGTTCACTCATGTTTTACATAGTGATTGATGAGAGCTATTTCATTTATTGCTTAGATATGCTATGTAATAACCAAAACAAGGCTTAAGAATTCCAAAAAACTTTTCTGAAGTGGGAAATACTTTCCATGGGAAAATATTTTTCCATGACTTGACTGACACTGTAAGCCTGTGACACTGTTCTTCGAGTAATTACATTATTTGAAGAAAGACTATTTAATACTTGTGCCCTTCTGCTCACTGAAGATTATTTCCTATGAAAGGTGATCAACATTGAACTTGTGGACACATGCACTGATAGGAAAGGTGACTTCTGACACACTTCTAGGTAATCCAGTAATATTTTTGTCTGATTTTATCAGCATAGATCATTGTAATCAAGACAGTGCTCTGAGCTCAGAATTCACAAGAACTGCCTGACTTTAAATTATCAGCTAACTCAGGCAGAGAAAACCTGATAAGATCTTCAAATCCCCTGTAAAAACAAGCTGTTTGTGATTTAGAACCACGCAATTTGGAAAAACCTTCAATGTAATAAAATTCCCTGAAGGAATAGAGAATGGCATGTGGAAAAAGGAAACAAAAGCAAACTAATGTTGAATTTGAAAAGTGAATAAACCCCTCCCCTATCTTCATCCAAGTTGTAATGTACACACAGCTGATCTAACCTTTCAGAAGTGATAAAGCACCCCTCAGATTTGGCTCACTAAGTGGGCCTCAAGGGTTTCCATGAGTGTATCTCAGCTGCTCTAGTTAATATAGTTTGAATAGAAGATAAGAGAAAAACAAAGCTCACATAAGAAGATTTTAATTCTGCTACAAGGCAACACTGACATCACATTTAACTACAAGATAAAAGCCAGAAAACACTGGTGTGCACAGATGGAACACAAATATTTTGCACTGTTTTTTTTCCCAAAGATAAGATAGAACTTTTCAAGGGAAGTAAGAGCAGTAGGGTATGATAAAACAGATAAAGGTCTACTTGCAGTGCCCTTTCAGAAAAAGGATAGCCCTCCATTGTGCTGGCTCATTACATTTTTTTGATCTTCACAGGAAACTCTGGTGCCTCAATGTCTGCTTTGCTTGTTTGCAAACACACTGTTTGCTAGCACATATAAAGTCAATCAGTTACTCCTCTGGGCTTGACTTTTAGGCCAGCAGTTTCCTTGTTCTAAAGAAAAAGATGTCCTATCTAAAAGCTACATGTCTATTTACCACTTTTGCTGGCTGGCAACCAGTCCCTGAGCTGTTCATTTGGTACACTTTCTGCTTTGGGGAGAGCAGTAATGGGTCACAGTAGAGCCACTGAGAACTTCCACAGCAACGGGAGCTCCTGCTACTTCACTGCTCAAAAATCCTGGCTCTGGGTTTTAAAGTTATGTTCCCTTTTCCAAGACATCCCTCTGCAGGCTCTCACTCTGTAATTGCTTCCTGTCAATCATCTCCCCTTTGGATGACTGCACACTTACTGGAAAGGTGGATAAAACCTTCAAAAAATGGTGTTGGTCCTAGATGATTTCCCATCTGTCTGAAAAACTACTCAAAGAATAATACAGAGTGTTTAAGAGCACATAAAGATAATCAGAATAGAAGTAGTAGAGGTAGTAATGGGATTGACAATGATGACAAGTGTTGCTGTCAATTGTTAACCTAATTATTTTTAGTTTGCTCACTGTACACTGACAGACAGCAGACCTTCAATACAGCCCCAGGACTACTCATTAGAACAAACAGTGTCTGCTTAGGCACACTAATGAAGAGCTGCAGCTCACCAACCTGAATTGTCTTATTTTGATGCTTGAAATGTATAGACAGCACTTCCTCATTCTAAGAGAGGGAACCCTGCAGAAATTCATCAACCAGGCTTAAAACCAGACAATTCATTCAAATATATAATGCACTGAATCGAGGCTACTCAAATGACCCAGGCTCCCCTAATGGATAATGTGTAGTGGAAGTACTCTGTGGAAGTCAACAATGAGGGAGGGACAAAAAGGGCTTGTCCCTAAATGCTCTTATTTGAAGAGCTGTTCTGCATCATTCATTTACCATCTGATATGCAATACTAATATTTTCTCAGTAGAAAAATAAAATGCATATGTGACAATTCCACTACAGCATGTAATTACAGGAGCTTATTGATGGACATTTCGATTGTCCAGTTCTCTTTCTATGTAACCACCTATTATATTCCAAGAGAGAAATTTTCAAAGAGCTTTGAAAAGTCTTCCAAACTTGCACAATACAATGGGGATCTCTGAATGTCCCAGTGAAAATATCTCTTCCTTCTTATTTATCACTGACACAGCTACATCGAGAGAATACACTCTGCAAGTGAAATAAGTACTGAACTAACTAACAGAAAAAATCTATCTCCATTAATAATGATGGAGAGGGGAATTTGAGTGTCATGAGTTACTCACTGGGAAGGTATTCAACAAGAATGTCTCATCTCCTCTAGTTTGGTGGTGTTTTAAAATTACTATGTACAAGTAACACAGTTTAGTAAATTAACAACCCAAACGTAATACTCACAGCAAACAGATTCCAGCAAAAAAAGAAAAAAAAAAAAAGAAAAAAAGTAAAAAAAAAGAAAAAAAAAGGAAGAAAAGTATTATTGCTTGACAGAACAGTCTTTTTTCTAAAGGACAATATGGTAAGGACATGAAGTAAAGAGAGCTACCTGAAAAGTTACCAAGTCTATGTTAACACAAACGGATTATGAGACATAAAACTTAACAAAGAAATAAAGGGTTAGTCACAAAGAGAAAATCAGTGCAAAATATTGTTTATATTCAGAGCCTTAAGAACAGAAAAGGAGCAATCATAGTTCTGCACTTAGATCACACCTATGACATTATTCTGCGCGTTTTCTCCTGGTGTGCAGGACTCTTCTGAACATGTCACCTAGCTACTTTTTTGTTCAGATTCTGATCTTGCTGAGTATCAAAACAATTCTTCAGTAATGAAGATTGAGGTTTAATGACTTGATGTGTAATTTTGGCTTCTGCAATCTGCTTCTTGATTTTATCTTTTGCATAAACTGAACAAAACACAGCAATTTATCAGCTATCTGTGGACATTTCAAGATTTATATACATTGCAGCTCTAAATTTTTATTCTACATTTCCTTTCATTAGAACACTGCACTCAAGCTAGATCCATTGAGGCAAGCCAACATTATAACTGCTCTGTTGAATAGCAGCAGATGCCTTTATTTTCTGCATCCCTCTATAAAACAAAACTTTAAAAAATTTGAGTCTCTATATAAATATTTCCCTTAGAAGACAATACAAAGATTCCAGGCATCTGTTTCTCATTAAGCCAATTACTAGTTGTTTAAAATAGCAACCCAGCAAAGTCCATATTTATTAGATTTATTAATAAACTCCCTGAGCCAAATTCTGCAAATGGACCACAACAAAATGATGAAGAGTGAGATAAACGGACAAGAGTGACCTGGCACTGAAATGTTCCAATCCTGACATTAGGTGGAATAATCAATATCCAATCTAAACCTCCCCTGACGCCAACTTGATGCTGTTTACTTTTGTCTTGTTGCTTGCTACGTGGGGCAAGAGATCCATCCCCACCTGGTTACAACCTCATTGCAGCTGAAGAGAGAGGTAAGGTCTTACATCTCCCACTCTGGCCCTACCTTGCTCTATGTCACCCTGAATCTTAGTTCTATAAGAATACATTTAAAAGTATATCTGAGACAATACCTCAAAAGATTATGGTTTGTGTTTTTTTTTAATATTAGGTACTGGAATGTGGAAGCTTTCATTCTCTGTAACTTCACTGTAGTAACAATAGCTGGCAACTAAACTTTTCATATCACATAAAATACAAACACAATATGATACCAGATCAAACTTGAATTCTGGTGTAAATCAAGATAATTTTTCTATTTTACATTAGAACATGCTGAAACCTTTCCAGGTGTGGGCAGAAACTGTATGGTGAATGAAGTATTTCACTGCTTTATGGACAGGAATTTCAGCTTAAATGCAGTGTGTATTAGTGACAATCAATATAGTACTTTCTACAGAGTACTTTTTTTCCTTTTACTTCATGAAAACAGAGAGGAAACCAAACTTTTTAGGATTTTTTTCAGTATTATTGCACTATTAAGCTTGAGCACTCCAAAACACTGCTGTTCCACATTAAAACAGTCATATGGGTAGCACTATCCAAATATTTCATGACACCAAAAAAAATCAGCTTACTATTACACTTCCAGATTTGTCAGCCAGGTTTCCAGGGACTCTGGCAGGGAGTGAGCTTCAGGTATGCTCCGGTATGTGCAGGTATGTGCTTCATACTGATGAAGCACAAGCAGTCCTCTGTGTCAGTGTGCAGTTAGACCAAAATTTAGTAACTTCATTAGTTTCTTGGCCCCTGGAAAAGGACTATTTTTAAAATAAGCAACCTCATCCCCCTACAAGATATTTAAAGCAATTCCATTGTAGCATACTTCAGCTAAAAGAAAACATACTCCTAGTTATGTCAAAATGAAAGACATGCTTCCCAACTAGGCTGTCCTTCTACATAAGCAATGTTCAAATATCAATTAATGGCAGGAAAAAAGTGTTTATAAAAAATGTTGCCAAAAATAAGAAACACATAGTCTCAATAGCAAGAAATAAAAAGCAATCCACAAAACAGTTAATCTTCAAAGAAGCCATAAATCCTGCACATAGCACAGCTTTTCTAGCTTTTTTTGTGTGCCAGAGATACATGTGCTTAGTAAATACCAGTAAAATAAACACAAATGCTGTGAAAAAACTGACAAATGGAGGGAAAATATGTCAATCTCAAACCAGATCTACAATTAAACATATAAAAAGCATGAGCAATTTATGTGATTTTCCTTGCATTCAAACAGTTTTGCATGTTCCAGCTACTGTCGCTTCTATAGACTTGATTCACAATGTAACCATCAAAACTCAAAATTCAAGCTGCTGATGTTGTAAAAGAAGAGACAATTAAAAAGTCAGTGGCAGAACTAAAATGTGTAGAAAACTACTAGGAAAGCAGCAAGACACCAAACTTTCTTACATTTAAATGTGTTTCCCAGTGCAAAACCAAAGCAAATGCTTTGGTGCGGTTTGGAAGCTCAACCTGTTTAACTTCAAAATTCAGATAATGGTGCCCCTTTTGCTCTCCAAAACATGAGAAGTGGTTTACTGCCCACACTAGGAGTTTCACTAACTCAATGTATTCTAATCAATACAACTCTCTTGAAAGGTTCTAATTAATGGAAATGAGACACTTTGCAGAATAAAGAACTGCTCAGAATAAAGGCTCAAGGATTAGGCTTTAGCACAGCAACTAAATGCATTTATATGAAAGTATTTTACAACTGAATTTCTTTTATTTTCCCTCTTTCCCTTTACAGCATCATCAAGCTGCAGCCCAGTCCACAGCAGTCCTGCAGTCCACCAGTAAGGCAGTGGACCAGGAAAACTGCTGGTAAAAGAAAATAACTAGAAAACATTGAGGATGCTATCTGATTTAAGAAGCAGTTTGTGTTCTTTATAAATTGAAGTGATGTTAGTTCTATAAAATTGACTACCAGTATGGCAAAAAAAAAAAAAAAAAAAGAATTACTATTTCACATCACACTGTTTGCTGTGTATATACAAGAGCATTGATTTATTTTTTTCCTTTTGATGTGAGTTAACAGCCACACTGGGTCAAACCAGAGGTCCATACAACCGATTAGTTTTTCTGCAACAGAACTAGTAGCAGATGTTTACAAAAAAGTATGAAGAATAGAGCAAACAGAGAGTGAATCTTTCCCCAGCATACCCTTTTAGCTTCTAGCAATCAATGGCTTTCCTGAGCAATCTCTTCCTCAGTCAGAGACTGCACACAGCCATTGTGTTTAATAATGAATTTTTCTAGCCCATTTTTTAACCCATTTATAATTTTGGCTTCACAGCATCTTGAGGCAATGAGCTCCACGATGTAATTATGTGCTGTGTGAAAAATATTTCCTTTTTTTCATTTTAAACCTGCTGCTTAATAGCTTTGTTGGGTGCTCCTGATTTCCTGTATTATAAGAAATAATGAGTAATTGCTGTTACCCTTGCAGAAGTAACACTGATCTCTGGCACAGCTCAGAATATCCTAAGGGGGTATTACAGCAACCAGGAATGAGTGATATTTCACTGTCCTAGAAAGAAAGTAGAGACTTGGTACTGGACCTGATAAAGTGGTTCTCTGTCACTTGTAAGGATTTCCTTACTCATATAATCTTTGCCTAGTTTATTATGCCAGCCTTAGGGAAGCTGTGTAAAACAGTGTTACACAGAGCATGTAAGCTGGAGTTAAGTATGAGTGGGTGAATGAGCAAAACTACAAACCCAAAATGCAGAGTTTTACTTTAGTTTCCTTTGTCCAGCTTGACAAGAAACACCAATGAAAAACAGAAACAATTGCAGATAAAAAAAATCAAGGCTAAGTGAACAAAAGCTCAGCAGATATCACAGCCTCATACAGAGGACACTGTTACTGAAATACTTTTCAACCAAACAATACACTTAAGTCTTCTGGCAATGACTAATGGTTGACAGCACATGGAAGAGCAATACTGGGATCATAAAAGACTGACAAACTGTTGCATGCAGACTTTCTCAAGATTAAAAAGCATGTGTCTCGACTTGACAGTCATGCTTAGATTCAGAGGACTTTGGAAGGACCTGAAAAATCTAAAAAGAGCTTCACACTACAAGCTTTTCCCCATCTAAGTCCCGTCTCTCCTTTTCTAACTATTCATGTGGGGTAGGAGGTGGCTGCTTTTACTGCTATTTCCTGAGTAGAGGATGCAGGATCTGACCTACCTTTCTAACATTTGTCATGTCATACTGGAAGTCTGTTGTTTGGCCATCATTTTTGGGAAGGAAAAGCACAGAGATGGCTCATGTAGATATTCAGTGTAATCAATGGGAACGGTAATATTATCTCATTTCAAAACTCTAAGCTCTGTGATACAACCAGGTATTTAAGCATCAAAAGCAAATTGTTCCTGCTGTCATCTCCCAGACTAATCAGAAACTATGCTTACTTTAGGAACCAATACTGCACTGTGTGGAAGCTTCCACTGTCCTAAAGCCAGCAGTAGGAGGCATTCAATTCAGAAAGGAACCCTTTATGTACAGGACAGAGACAAAAAGCTACAATTTCACCAAAGGAGCTTATGCCCCCTTTTCTGGAGGCTCCCTTTGTTAGCTGAAGGCAGCCATAGCTATGTCTGCCTCTGAACAGCCCCAGGCCATGCATCAAGGAAGGTCCTCACTTCTTTTTATTCCCTTTGGTGTGTGATTTACGAACAGAGATTGTCTGTCTCTTAGAGACCCAGACCTCTCTCTTGTAGATACAAGAATTTCTTTTCTGTAATATATTAAGAACAGTTATTATAGCATAGGCAAACACCTTAAAGCTACATGAGTAATAACTGAGCTCAGCTGATTTTTACAGAAACATGATCCATTTATTTTTAACACAGGCCAAAGCAGAGCACTGTGAGTCATGAATCTTTTGAAGACCTTAAGGGGAAGGAACTGCACCATTTATGTGGATGGATATTCAAGCTTCTTCACCGTTATATGACCATGTCTATAATGTCCCTTGTGTGGCTTCCATTTATGTAAAATGTAAAACAGGAAAGAAGGTATATTCAAAGCAACTTTGAAACAGTCCCTTAAATCCTTTTAAAACCAACTGAACTTAAACACATGCTTAAGGTCTTCCCTATCTTGGATTCCAAATCATGTTGTAGACCTAAACCTTTCAGCTTTTGTGTGTGGATTTATGGATTTATGTGCGACCTGCTGTTTCTGTCCTGTGAAGACGTGTTAATATTATGAATTTTCATCAAGTCTTGAACTGAGCTGCAAACTCAGTACCTCCAATAATTTTACATGGTTGACACTGCCATAATGTCATTTCTGAAATAGTGACACTCACTGACAGTATTTCACTAGACCCCAAAGCCAGCCTGCTTTTCCTTCTGCTCTCCTCCTGGGCAGCTTTGTTTCCATGGGTACTCTGGACATCAGTTTTGCCCTGGATTTTCTGCCCATTGTTACCCTGCTAATCTTTGCCTGACCAAGGTACCTGCATCTTCTCACAGCTGTTTAGCAGGCCATGTCCCCTGCACCTCTGAAATGACTTGCTGTGCACCCAGGTGACCTGACTGCTAATTACTAAGACAGATGCAGAGCCAAGCAGCTCAGCAAACAGCACAGCCCCACGACAGTGCAGGCAGGGGCATCACGGAGACCCGGCGTGATGGGTAAACCAGGGGAGCAGCTATCACACAGAGACAGAGGCAATGGCAGGAAACCAGCAAAAGAGCATAGAAGCTTGCCAGCCCCCTTTTCTGCCCAATTATGACCTGGCAGATTTTCAGTGGACTTAACACTTCCCGCAGACTCTTTTGGGCCCATCAATTCAGTATGCTGCAACCAAAAGAAAGAAAAAATTCCTGCTAGAAAATGATGAGCATCTGTTCCATTGACAGGACAATCACTAAAGCACTACAGGAAACATGCAAGAAGAAGTCTTGTATTGCAGTCAGAAAACATCTTAAAAGATACTCTGAGCCACAGGCTACATAAAAATACATATTTTCATTTCCTGAAAAATTTGTAATGGCTACTTATTTAAAACTAATGCATCATAGAAAATATTGCATATTTTACATATGCTCTGGATAAACTGATGCTAAATGAAAACCCCAACTGCTAAATTATGCTAATTTGATTTGAAAAGTGTTCCTCTCACTTTCCAAACAGTCAGTAATAATGCTCTGGTCATGAGACCAGCAATGGACTAAAATGCCTAATTATTTGTAGTGAATAAATGCAATCTGTAGAAAACACATAGTGTATATATAATTAATAGATTATAATTGCATTTAACATCATCTGCATAATTCAAAATGGAATAACTACATGACTGATTTTTTTATGTCTTTTTAAAGGGCACTAATAAAATATGAAGAAGCTAAGAAGGCTTATATGGGTAGGAAGTAATGAATAATATCTTGAACATTAAAGCACAATATATTATTCTGTGCACATAAATAGGACCAATTCATTTTTGCAGGTGCACTGGGAAAAGTATGGTACATCAGCACTTTTCCAAAGTAAATAATATGTTAACTGAAGAAGAGATTACAGATTCTGATCAAATATTCAATATCTTATTTGAATAATTAATAAGTCAGGCTGGTGCAAGTATGCAGCAAATGGCCTGCAACATTTCAAGAACTTTTCTTTGTTGCAAATCATACTTGTCACTAGCATTAGAATGTTTAACCTATCACCTAACAGCTGTGAGCATTAAAGATATTCTTGCAGATTTCCCTCTGGAAATTCACACTATGACTGAAATGACGTTCAGTGGCCTCATTTAGTTTCCTACTGTCGTGTTCAATAGCCCATAACAATACACAGATTGGCTAAATCTGAAATTAAACCCTGATTTCAATAGGTACAGAGAGAGCATAAATTTCATACCAGGTAAAGCACAGTAGCAAGATCAGTCGGCAAAAATGACTTCACTAGTGGACAACCAGAGTAAAATATACTGAGGAGTCTGCTTAGTACAAGTTCAACTGTTTCTCAGCCTGTGGCTGCCAAAGGAGATGAAGACAAGACAGGCAGAAGAATAATGTTCAACAAATTTCACATGCTGAAATAGTGGAATGATGTGTGAGTGTTTGTTTTTAATAAGAATATAGCTCTGTGTACCACTTCTCTAGGAAGAAAGCAGTATGATGGAAAGGTTAATTCTTTCCATTAATATTATATAACCCCTCTGTTAATTACTTGGACTTATCACATGTGGATACAGGATTTTCAAAGATCTGCTCGGTACTAAGTTGACAAAAATCACTGAAACTTTGAAACTATTTCTTTTATTGCTCCAATTTTACATTGCACACACCCATAGATCTTTCCAGACTAAACTGAGAAAGATTTTGCAATGACCTCAGAGAAGAAAAGATCATAATGATGGAGTCATAGGTCAGTAAAAAGGGGAGGAAGATTAAAACCAGTTGTGAAAGACTGCTGTGATGGCTGGGCTCAAGATGGGAAAAAAACCCACAACCTCCTAAAGCAAATTGAAACTTTATTACCATGGGATAATGAAGTGCCAGAGGCACATCCACAAAACTGCATGCAACAGTTAAAATTACCCATTTTAAATGGCTTTGCAGACTCACTCATTAAGGATCAGGAATAACATCAGAGGTGCTTATCATGCTTTAAATTCGCTTTAGATTTTCAGTCCAGCTATGCTGAGAAGCAAAACAAATGTCTGCTAAATATCTGATCACAGAAAAGACTCCCAGGGCATCTTCAGGACCAAGAAAAATGACATGTTACAGCACATTTTTTCTTGCTGACATATTTTGTATTCATTCATATGTTTGCCTCAGCATGAACCAGGACTCCCAGCCTCAGTAGAAGCAGTGAATGATTGAAATAGCTGCCAGAGTTTCTACACAAGAACAACCTGCACTTGTTTATCCATCCCATTGATCAGCTTAAGAATCTATATCTCACGACTTTTGAGTGGACCAACATTTTTCTGAATGGATCAATACCACCAGTCTCTGTTTTAACTGCTTAGAAAGACACAATGGTCATCAAAGATGCACTTTAAAGCTACCAGGCTTTCCTAAAAACACGGTCTAAACTTTACATACAAGACTAAGTCTGGCAGACTTTCATGAAGAAAAAAAATTGGCAGAATTAGGTATCCTTGCTCTTGTTAAGTGTCCTTGCTGCCTAAGATCACACAGTTCAGACTCTTTATGCAGCTGAGAAGAAAACAAGACGTCCATACCCAAGTAAATCACAGACTGATCAGTACCAAAAATAGCTGAATCACAGCATAAGCAAACAGCTGCCTACACCCCACCGAGAGTAATCCTAAGGATACTGGAAGTGCTCTACTCTATACACCTCTGTAATTTTATTATTCAAACAGATAAAAGCACAAAGCCTTTCTAATGAAGCCATGACCTGCCTAAATCTATTTTCTGTGATAAGAATAAATTCTAATTAAACCTGCTTAAACAAAACAAATTAGAGAGCTGTTTCTGCATATACATGCACTTTTATTTAAATTGGAGGAAAATGCACTTAGGAAGAGCATGAGAGGAAAACAGTGTGATTTAGAAAGTTGTGGGACATCTTGATCACTGGGCAGTTAACCACACTGTGACATAAGGCAGTGTCATGTGAATGATATTAAGGACTATGACAGCACTTCTCATCCATGTGAAATCTGTTAAGAGGAGAAATTCAGGGTGATACAGGATAGGTTTAGAATTGCAAAAAACTCGCTGACAACAACTGACATTCAGCAAAATAAGTGTCTTCCTCTGAATGGAAAAAATCCCAAACTGTTTAAAAGTTGTTGACAACTGATGCTGGCTGATCAACGGCTGGAAGGCGCCCATTATTCTACAAGACTTAAATGGATATTGCATGCACTGGGAAGCTGTCACTACTAACATAGGCCAGTGAATGTCATTTCAGGTTTGGAATTTATTTCAACAATTTGGTATTGATCAATTTGGTATTGATCTGGAATTACAAACCAAAGCATTCTTTGTGGATAAGGCAGTTGCTTGTTTTTACTACTTCCTTCAGCCTCCCTACATGATCTCCACAGGGCCAGGTTTTTCAATGCTCAAGTATCTGGGATAATCCCAACCAGAAACAAGTTACCTGGTATTGTTGGAAGGCTTTTGCAAATTCCAGAGCAGTGTGAAGAAAATGGTTATGTCTGAACAAAGTTCTTTGATAAGGAAGAGTGCCTGCCTGGTGTAAAGGACCTCTATAGCCCCACTTGTTGTTATCCCTTGCTGTGAATGAGAGAACACTTACACAAGTAACATATGGCTTAACCAAACCACTGCAACTTTCCAGTACGAAAGATTAAAAATTAAACTGGGCATTCTGCAATTGTTCTGAGCTCCATCTGAACAGATGAAACTTGGAAAAAATTATTTCAGTGATCTCTAAGGATGAGTATTTCTAAAAATTTTCCACGCCACTTTCACTGGACTGGTTCCCACTATTTCATTTCTATCTCCATCTCTGTCACATTTACAATGCCTAATGAGTTCTCCTTTGTATTACAAAAACAGAAGGAGAGAAACAGTTACCTGCTCCTGGTTCTTGAAGACACAGATGCTGTCCTTCCTGTATTTACACTGTGGATTAATGTCCCCATCCTCACCCAGTGTTTGAGAGTCTTTCTGTTTTCTGCGTAATTTGTGTCTTGTGGGATAGAAAGTAATTTGCACTGATTATGGTGCTGACTGTCTCAGCTGGTGTTGCAGAATATCAAATAAAATCAGAGAAAAAGTGATTTATATCAGTGATATAAATGTACAGGTTGGAGGTGAGAAAAATTAGTTGGAGTCACAAGGAACATGCAGGAAGAAATAGGGCCAGCTGGGTCCTACCAGGGCTGTAATAATGTAACATTAAAAAAATAATCAATTTTCCTACTGTTTTCAAGATTTCACAACTTTGCCCCAGAAGCACAAGTCTTAAAAGTGAAATGTGGCAGCCAATTTGTCTTCCAGCTGGAACCAAAGAGAAAGAAAAGCTGCAACTGGAGACTGGGTTTGAGTGACAGGATTCTAGTCTGTTATGGCTTTGCATGACAGCAGAAAATGGAAATTATATCAGACTTCTTTTAAAGTCAGACATTATTTTAAGAGTGGTTAGGAGAAAAAAAAAAAATCAAAGTAGGCACCTATGGGGCAAACATCCTCCATGAAAAATGTCCTGCTTGTCTGTAATACTTTCTGCTTCTACTGGTTTTAGAGAGTATTTTGTTTCTTAAAATAATTTTATATTTATCCCAGATATTCCACTGGCCAATGAATTTTTTTCAGTGAGTTAGGTTTTACTGATGATTACCACATCTACCTTAGCATATCTACATTAGCAAATCTTCTGACTTCCATTTAAATGAAGAGACTGCTATTAAGACAGAATTTCTTTCATATCCCAAATTATTTTCAACACCCATCTTTACTTCTCTTTAAATCCATCTTTTTATGGTATTTTTAAATACTATTTTTAAATACTCTTATCAATCTCTAAAAGGTGCTAAACTGAAGTGCTAAACTGAAACGAATTGTTTAACACACATTAGATAATATATTTAATGTTCCTGACCTTGACAGACACCCTGAGCCTGTATTCATTTATTTAACTATGGTAATTTAGACATTAGTACAGTTACATTGGTGTAACATATCAAAATGAAGGCCATGCAGCACAGAGGGAACATATTCAGTGCAGTTTATCTTGACAGTATATAACATTACTGTATTTTAAATAGTATTGCTTCAATGATATAAAATAATTTTTGGATTGAAACTGTTAACTGCCAGAAAACCTTGAGAAAGGATGTGTTCAACAGAAGGGGAGGAGAGGGAAGATGAGACAGACAATAGGGAGGAAAGCCTTAAAGATAAAGCTACATAGAGGAACCTTTTTTAAAATTCTGTTATTGACACAGCCCTGTTAGTGACAGTAAGTGAGGCTGATCTGAGCAGGACACCCTTTGCAAATCTTGGCTTTTCAAAGGAACCTCTGGTTTTGAGATAATGGAAGCTCAGAACTCCCTGTCATGGAACATAATATGAAATTGATTTTTCAAGGCTTTATCTACACAAAGTTGCACCGGTTTAATTAAAGGTGTGTTTTCAAATCAATTTTGTTAAACCAGTCCAAGCTCCTGCGCAGACACTCTGAAATTGATTTGGAACTGTCTTATGTCAACTCGCCTTAATTTGGCAAAGAACCACTTTACACTGAAGAGTCACCAATTTAAGTTGATCCAAAAACAGCATTAAAAATAAAACTTATCTGAAATTGTAAGACTTTAATGAATTTATCTGTTTCTGCCCTAGGTATGCCAAATCATGCTAACCTCCAGTAGCCTAATTGATCTGTTTAGGAAGCAGATAAACTTGTTACTTGGATTTATGGCCCTTTGACAATGGACATTTTTGAGAAAGGATATAATGAAATCCCTGCGAAAGAACTGAGTCTAAAACCAAGAGGTGACATATGTAAGGAGGAAGACGTGATGAACTGAGGAAACCACTTTTTCCCTTTTCTAGTTACTTTGTTTCTTTAATGCAGAAAGAAGATGAGCAAGGAGACTCCTTCATGACCAGTAAAGGCTCTCCCATGCTGCAGTACTCGGGAACAGATTAAATAATACACAATCAGTGCAGGGGTACTTGGGAAATCAGGCCAATGATATCTTGTCAGTCTCACATCTAAAACCACTGGAACCAAGCAAAAATCTCTCCTTTCTTAAGGGTCTGGCAGGGGATAGAAAGGATTTCAAAGATCCACTGCAGACAAGCTATGTGGAAATTTACCTGAGGTTTCAGGATTTCTGCGCTATCCCGATCATTTGCACTCCACTAGGCTGCAAATGAAGGGCTGCATTTACATCCACAGCTCTCAGAAATGCACTCCTGTTCTTTCCACACCCAAGAAACAGATGGGAAAGCAGCAGTGAAGTTGCCACTGGTGTGGCCCTAAGGATGTGCCCTCGTGTGCTCTGGTTCTACAGACAGGCACAGTATTGATCTCTCCAGCAAACAGCAAGGGCCTGATCCCTCTTGTGGGAACAGGAGCCTTCTCCCAGGAGAACAAACGGGTAAAATCCTGCAAAACAGGGTGTTCCTCCAAGCCCACGAGTTTTGGGAGCTATAGACACTCAGTATCCCAAGTGGGTAATTCCTAATGCAGAGCTGAGCAGTGAGCAGGGAAGTACCAGCTTGCAACTGCACAAATATGATTTTTCAACATTCATTCTTTGCATCAATTATGCTACACCAAAAACTTCTGCATGACACCAACAGGAGTTAAAACTATATATATGTGCTTAGATGGTGAACTTTTGGTAGCCCAAATTATTGAGAGTAGTGGCCCTAATTATTAAGTTTTATTTTAAAGCACTTAAAACTATGCATGACAACAAGTGCTCTGTATCCTTGCACTTCTCTGAAGTGCTCCTAATGGGCAATGTGCTACTTTACTTTCTGTTCTGTTCCACAGATTTATTTTCGTAGTGAATCCTGTGTGAATTTCTCCTGAATCAAACTCTTTCCCTGGTGAGACTATATAATCCTGCTGTCTTGTTAGAACAAAACCCATCTATGAGACTTCATTCAAAACAAATCCCCTGTCAAACTATTCCTTCCTTTTCATTTGGACATTTATCCTTCTGGTAATACATAAGGAAGAAATTCTTTTGTTATCTAGTTCAAATTTATAAAGAGGACCATATCAGTCTGGCAGAAATGTAAACAAGGAGATTTGCAACCTTTGCAGTGCTAGAATATATTGGGCAGTCATTCACTGCATATGGAAGAAAAACAATATTACTGCAGTAGTTCAATGGAAAAAACCCTCAAATATAGGGCTAGTTACAGTTCATTGTGATTATAACAATTTCCATATATAAAGAGGAGTTTTTCAGTTCCAGCTTCACTATTTTAACTCCTCCTTCCCTGCCACTATTAACAAACTACACTCTGATGAATTACATCTACTGGCATTAGTCATGACTACACCTACTGTCTGTAATGGGATGCCATTCATCAGCTTGGTAGGCTGAAAATTAAGTGATTTTCCTGGAAATTGTTTCTCAGCAGAATCATTTGATCCACTGTAGTTAAAAGCCATGTCATTGGTTGCACTATAAATTCCATTTTATGGTCTTGCTTTTATTTTTTTTAAAATACATTAATTGTAGTTTTCCTCTAGGCTTAATGCTGGTATAAAAGGTTTTGGCTGATGAGCAAATCTCTTCCAAACACAAGAATTTTCAATTCCATCACTTTTAAATAACAGTGGCATAAAAAAACCTCACAGGAACAAACTTCTTTAAGTCAGCCACACAAATGAAAGTTGACAAGTGATTAGGTCCTCCTGGGAATGAATTGTTTTCTATGTTCCAGGGGAAAAAATGTCATCAGTGACTTTGGAAGTGGCCTGAAGCATGGATTTTGGAAATCTAATAATAGAAACACCAGTTTAAACAATTATATACTTAAGCAATTTTTATAATGCGAAGTTGGCATGACAACGCGTGAAGTTCTAAAAAAACACCATCCTTTGTAAAATGCAAGCAGTGTGCACACTGGGAAAATCTCAGCATCAGACACATACAACCAATGGTCCAGAGCACATAATGATCAGATCCTTAGACCTGACACTTACTTCATACTCCTCTTTAAACCCATAGCCTTCTGCACACTTCATCTGGGTGATGTGCTGCAGCAAGTCAGCTACACGGATGGCTGGATGGAGCTGTCCCGTCTGGTAGGGCACATCCACTGGATCTCGCTTCTTATAGGTATGGGACTGGACCAGGCTGCTCGTGTCGCTGCCCATCGTGTGGGTTTCATCTAGAAAAAGAGTATCTCATCATGAACTGGCTCATTTTCACTTATTAGAAGAAATAGAAACTACAAAGATTTCTAGAGGAATGGCAGAAATCTGACACCATCAGCATTGGTTCTGTCTGTGAAGGCTACACCGGAAGAACAGTAAATCCATGAGCAGTTTACACACGGAAATTGCAAGACTGATTGGAATGAGGCAAAGTCCATAGTTCTACAATGGAAGCATTGCAGAGCAGTCCAAACTCTAATATTGTTTTAGATGTTGCTAGCTGATTGCAAACAAATTTTAAAACAGGCATTTCATTTTAAACTGCATGGAAGTTTCATTCTGAAACTTCAACAAGTCCCATGGAATGAAACTGGACTTGCATTTTTCATAAACTACTGAAGTGCTGTATTTTACGTTGCAAATTTAGAGCAAATGTTTGGAGTGAGCAAAATAAAAAGATGCACAAAATGGCTTATGGGTTCATCAAGCTAGGACTGCAATGGAAATGTAGATCTGAAAACGACACTTGGAGACAAACTACAAGAGGACAAATGCAAAGGATCATCTGGTAAGGAAAAAGGTCTTGACTGACTGCTGAACATGCTTTAGGACCATGGTGTATCATGAGCCACCACATTAGGCATGGAATGTTATATGTCAACTGACATGCAAGCCAACAAACAGGAGACCCCCGTGGGCTGGTTAAAATTTTTATGAGACACAAACTTCTCCCAACCCTCCACATCTCTTCCATGGGGCAAATGGGCAACTTACCATTGATTGGCACTTTTAAGAAGATACATATCAGGAGAAAAAAAGAGGAGGAGAAAAAGGAAACAGGGCATAAGCAACAGTACTACATTAATAATTACAGGTAATTTTATGTTTTTAATTTATTCTTTACAGAATGATTCCCTAAATGAGTCAGATTATGATCTCAATTTCACAGTAGAAGTTAGATTTACTAAAACCAACATATCATACTGTGAGTCAATTCACACAGATGGAACTGAGATCAAAACCTCTACTTAGACGTAAATAGATGTGGAAGTGCACTCTACGTAACGAAGCAATATGACTTGCTTCCTGTATAGCTGGAATTCTAAAAATTTATTCAGACTTGACAAGAGAAAAAACCCACCCGAAATTCTAAGGTCCAAGAATCATCACAAATATTTTATCTGTTTATTCAAATAATAATTTTATGCATCTTAGAGTTTTTTAATTTTAACCAATATAGTTAATAGGGTGCTTTGATTTATTCAAGCTATTCCTCCCTGAGTGAATATTGGAAAAAAACCAAACCTAAATCTGTATCATATTTATAAAATAAGGTATTTATAAAAAATTACTTTCAAAAATAAGCTATATGAAAGGGAAGCCTTAAAATAATATTTCCACATTCATTAGTTAGATATATTATAGCAGAAAGTTCCACAAATACTCTGTATGAATAGGTCCCAGATTCTCATGTACACACCAAAAATACTAACACACCTTGTTAAAGGTGAGATTCTGGTCTTAGCTGTAATACTGAAAATTGACATTAAAGCCAGAAAGCTCAGCAAAAGATGGTTTGAGGCCCTCTCAATTCCCACTAAGACAAATGAAATCTGGTCCTCACTAAGCATACAGTCAACATATGAGCATTGACACCTAAACCAAAAGAGCAGAGAAAAATGCATGGTTATGAGTATGGCCATTTCACTCCTTTTCCTGTCAGTCTGCTAATCTGGTCTAATGCAGAGGAAAGGGATTCATCTTTAAGTCATAAAATTTTACAGCTTTTGTCTGATGTGATATAAAATTGTACTGCAAAGCACCTTGGGATGCATGGCATGAAGCGTGGTATACAAGTGTAGGTACAGTATGTTGCTGCTGAAATGGCACCTGGAAACTACAAGGTGGCTAAGACACAAAAAAATAAAAAAAAGTGTAGAAAGTTGATAATGATTTTTTAGGTTGCTTATTTCAATTTTAGAAACAGGTTAGAAAATGTGAGGATTTTTTTTTCTGCAAACTGCAAAATTCTTTGCAACACAGACTGTTAGTGCCTAAGATGAAGGCAAAGCTATCAAAATCTTGCACTATGCAAGCATCAGTTTAATAATTATGAATCTCTTCCCTGCAAGCTCCCTAGTTTTAGACTAATTTTCCCCTCTCTATTTCTTTATCTCTTATAGCTGCCTTAATACAGAAGGAGTTATCATTTCAGCTTTTTAAAATAAAGTGGTTTTAATCCTTGGTTTATATAGTACATTAGGAGCCACATACTACAGATTTTTATTTTGCCTCTGAACACTGCAGCATGAGCTTTTTGGGCTGTGAGTTTTTCAAAGGGTGAGCTGCTCCAGATGCAGTGTCCATGGGCAAGGGGCAGTCTGCCTGGCTTAAATACTCCTACAGCTGCAGTTGTCTTACTGCACACTTACCCATTCCTGCAGAGCTATACAACATTTATTAAATAATATATCTGGAAACAGTATGTGTGTTGTGGCTTTTCTATCAGATTTTGAAAGCCAAACTCAACCATTCACCCGACTTGCACCTTTCCCAGGAGGTCACACTG
The DNA here is from genome assembly GCF_027887145.1 of Ammospiza caudacuta. Classification (NCBI taxonomy): domain Eukaryota; kingdom Metazoa; phylum Chordata; class Aves; order Passeriformes; family Passerellidae; genus Ammospiza; species Ammospiza caudacuta. The sequence continues at coordinate 103,870,317 of NC_080593.1, forward strand.
AGAAGATCATTTAGTTCTAGCTACAGGCTTGATCCTGTAGTTTAACACAACTTCTTTGGACAGTAGAAGAGAGCAAGAGCAGGTATAACTTGAAATTAAAAACCTGCATACTTTGTTAACAGCTGTATTCCCTTACCAGCTCAAGCGCAGTTAATTTGATTTACCTCAGATACAACACTATTTCTGTACAGAGAGTCATAAACACATATTGGGAGAGAGATCTAATCTGAATGGAACACCGTTCATAAAATGGTACTAAATTTTTAACGTGTAAGGTTAAAAAATATTTATTTCATGCAGTGAAATAACTGAAATATTTTCTGAGATGAGTAAGCACAGGTTTGCTGTAGTAGGCCATAAAATACATACCTAACTAATTAAAAGATTTTACAGACTTAGTAAAATCAGGTAATTTATTTTTCCCAGTGTGTGTTTGCCTGATAGCTGAACTACTTACTTAAAGATTATTTCTTGGGGAAAAAAAAGCTAACAAATAATTTTACCATTGTTATTATACAGAAAAGGATCACAAAAATAACTGAAGAAAGCATTAACTAAGTAATACAGATAGGAAATCTCAAAGTTTTTCTCCTGATAATAGTACTTTTCTCCTTGCCCACCCACAAGGTCAGAAAGAACATCTACTGCATGAAGTGCTGAATGAATGCTAAAGCACACAAAAAAATCTAACATCTCAGGCAGTTAAAAGGCACTGCAAATTTCATTTGCATGCAGATTATTACACTGTTACATTCACTACCATTACCTTCTTCCAGATTTACATAATGTATAAAACCAGCAAAGTTCCTTTTCAAAGTTATCACATTGAAGTGCACTGCACTAAATATTCTTTCACAATAACAAAATTTAAAGATCACTTTCTAAACTTTTACTTCTTATATGCTTCACTCTATGTCTATGTAAGCCTATTTAATTTAAAGTTCAAGGGCAGGAATCAGATAAGGGGTCTTAAATTTTTTACAGTGATTGGAAGAAAAAAGAGGAGAAAAGAAAGTATTTGTTGTGAAAATATGGACTGGAAAACAAGTAAATGAATAGGCTTAACACTTAAGGAGTTTGATTTCCTGCTACAGTGCACTGTTATGTTTTGAACTACTATTAAAAAGCTGCCCCTGCTTAGTTTAAAGTTAGCATGGGAAGGAGGTGTAAATGAAAACAAGCCACAAAGGGGTTAGAGTTAAGCACTGGAAATGCAATAGCACCTCACGCTTACTACTTATCACTGTGCAGAAAACTCTCTCTTTTTGACATTGGACAATAACAGATTTTCCTAAATTCCAAGTGGAAATGCTTTACATTCTAACTGTATGTTTTTAACCTACAGTTTTACTGTTTTATTTCACCCCTGTGACACCTGATGCATAATAAACTATATACTCTAAGCGTCATGTTATGATTTTGCTGTTCAAAACAACATCTCCTCTCTGAAACTTCACTTTTTGACAAGCACATCAGAAAGTCTGCAGAATTGTCAGATGACACGACAGCTGGTAGATGGCCTGAACTGTATTTTGTCTGATTTTCTGTATCCTGAGCAGTTTAACTAGGAAAAAAAGTTATTTTTAAGAAGTGACTCTTCACTTCTGAGATAAAACAGAAAAAAATGAGGAAAACTATTTCAATTGCTGTGATAATCAAATTCTTTTGTGTCACTCCAAATACATGCATAAACATTTCCTTGCAAATCCACTTGTTAAAATTATTTGTGTCTTTTCTCCCCTGACTTGCACTATGACAGTAGTAATCAAACCTGATAACTGCCCTTAGCACCTCAGTGTAGCCAAGTTTACCACCCCTCCCTTTAGCAGAAAGCTCCAGCATTTTGCATACTGTTGTCTGCTCCCCAAGAACTGTAACTTCTGAAATTACTTCAGCAATAAATTTTGATAAAGGGAAATGTTCTCACCTAAAATTGCAGTTGGCACAAATGGATCTGTCATACATCATAAGCAGGTCAATGCAGGAAAGGTAAAAAGAGAGAGAACAGTAAATGATTGATACATGTTCCTGAGTTTTCTTTCAGAAAGCTGCTGTTAGCAAATGGTATGTTTCTTATATATACATTAAATGTTGATGGCCAGAGGTATAATTACATAAATATGAATGCTTTTATTATGGAAAGGTCTATAAAAGGTGGAAACAAGAAAAAAACTGGTTACCTGGGTAATAAGAATTAGGCACTGTTGTGCTCAGTGTGTTAGTTTTCATTGTAAATGAAGATGGTGAAGATACAGCTGCAAAGAGAAACAAAGCTGGTTAGAGACAGAGATATGATATGCAGCTACTTAAGCTGAGTGACACAGCAGATGGCATTGACTTGACTTAAGAGTTCACCTTGCTGTGTTTCTTGCACTGGAATCAGGACCTAGGGAAAACCAGGCAAGTCTAGTGAATGAAATAGCTCACTGAATTTGATCAATTCTCTAAAAAGAAGTGTCATTGGAGAAAGCATTTTGATTGCTGATGGGAAATACACTTCTTAAATCACAAGATTAGACTGAATACTGATGCTTGAAACAACACATCACAACGACAAGAGTGTTTTTGACAGAAGCTTTGATCGTTAATAAGTTTTCCTTATAACACTGTAAATACCATATGCAAATATTCTACTGTAGTTTATTTTTTCCTCTCCTTTTTTTATTTGATTTGTTTAGACAGGTGGATAGTGTGCATAGAGATTCTAATAGACCCTGAATATTACTCTTTGTTTAAATGTTTTCAGGGAGTGATACACGGACCAATGCTCACATTGGAATTTAATAATTTAACCATTTGTAAAACCAATGGGAAAGACCAATGGGGACAAATTAAGTTCAGTCGGCCCCTAGTACACAAATATCATGCAAATTACCATTGTAAACACAGATAGATTTAACAAGAGTTAATCACAACATTTTGCAGGATGTTCAGCTAAGGAGTCATTAGAGGCTTTTAAGCAAAGCTCCTTGCAAATTCCACCTTAGTTGCTTGTCTACTCATCTCAAATTCAGTCTGACCAGGGAATGTAAGCATATTCTGGATACCTGCAAACAGACTAACACGAATGTGTGAAACAAAACAAGGTGAGGAAGACAGGATCTGCTGGATGAGGAGTGAGATTACTCCTGCTGACTTTCATCCATCTTTTTTCCAGTTGATCTTCCAGGGCAAACAGTTACTAGCCCATGTTAATAAGGGAATATCTCAAAACTGGTTTAAATAATGTTGATATTTATCCTTTATCATATAAATGATTATATCTGAGACCATGTCCCTTTGATTCCTCCAGAATGAGGAGATTACATTTCCTTGACAGTCAGAACAGTGTGATTCTTCTGGGTATGGATACAGAGATCAGTGGAAGTCAGGGCTGCTGCAGGTAATAATAAAACTTGTTAGGTAGAGAATGCAGGCAGGGTAATGAAGTTTCATAGGAAGTAGGAATGCTCTAAACCTCTTGTGTACAAGGTCTTACACAAAGATTATTCTGAAGACTGTCAGGGCGCACCTTCTGGTGACCATGTTTCTTATGGAAAGTCCAATTAGAGGTTCTAGCCCTCGAGCAGTATAAAAAACTTGTTATGGCAATAATTTGAGGTTTGAGGTGGTTAAACATAAGGAGGATTTAGTCCTAGCAACTCATTGCAGTTTCATTTGTAGTTATGACCATTCAGTACCACCACTGGAAAACTGTACCATGATGATGGAAGATGAAGTAAAACCTCTTGATCTCTTCACAAAAATAAGCAATCTCATTAACAGCAGGGGTATATTCTCACCAGAAAGGCAGGTCTGATTTGAAAGATCTATTTCAAACCAATTTCAAAAGTAACTCAAATGCAAATTATCATTGCAAATTCTGAGCCTAATGCTGCTGAGAAAAGTCTCACTGTATAAACCTCACAGAGTGTTTGTACAATTGAGCTCATCAAAGATAAATTCTTAAGCATATTATTAAAGAGTGGGAGCTGGGTCTTGCATACTGTTAATACTTGAAAAAAAAATTAATCTTTGACAAATTAGGAAGATGCTAAAAAAACCACTGGCATACAAAATCCCTGAGGTTCCTTAAGAACCAAAATAAAAAACCCCAACTTTTTGAACCTAGTAATTCTTTTAAACAATTATTAAAAAGCATTATTTTTTCATGGTTTCTTCTTAGTGCCAACCCTCTGACAGGAGCGAGACCTTGACTAAAATTCTAATACAAGAAATGTTATAACCCAAATCTTATTTATTTTCAGGGTAGATCCAAGAAGGTCCAGGATATTAGAGAATCTCTTCTGAAACTGCAGAACTGATAAATCCACTGATTCTTGCTTTGCACAAGCAACAGAAAGAGCATAATCTAGAATTGCAAATAATAAGACAATCAGATTATCGTTATTAAGTTATTACATTCAAAAATAAATTTGTACTGTCAAAAAAATGTGAACAAGGGAAGCATTTGAAGGACTTGGGACAGCATGAAAGATATAAAATTTTCAACATAATGGAGACTGGAGAAAGGTAAAACTACTGTTTCAGTAATGTCACTGCTCTTCTGCAGAAGAAAAGGATGGACAGAAAAAAGCTCAATTATCCTTATTATTTTTAAAGAAGTCTATACTTGATGTCTGACTGTCTTGCTCATTTGAATAGACACCGTAATGTGCTGCACAGTGGGAAACTCTTGGTCCCATGGATTTTCCATGACTGAGTAATGAGGAATATTTTAAAAACCATTTGCACCTTTCTTTCACCTTCAAAAAAAAAAAAAAAAAAGAAAAAGAAAAGGAAAGAAAAGAAAAAACTTACATCTCCCATTTAGATTGTGCGTGTCCATGAAAGAGAAAGCTTCATCACAGTTGGTGCCTTGCTCAGTGTAGCTTTTATCCATTGAATTCACCATCACTGTCATTTCCTGCCGAGTACTACTCAATGTCTCTTTCCGCTTCTTAGCCAATTTTCTTAAGAAATGAATGATGAGAAAAAAAAGGAGAAAAACAACTCTCAGTAAGCAGACATAGTTTTCATGTTGTTCACATCAGTACTGTAGTCTGTGACTATGTTATTAATTAACATTTACATTTGTTTCTGCATTTCTGGAACCTTAAATTTATTTTACTCTTATCTCATTTCAGTCTGACAATCAAGGGATAGTTGCCAGTCCACTGACACATGGTCAACAGCACCTTAATCCTTGGGGACCACCACTGAATTAAAGGGTACTACTTGGATATGAAGGTGATGTGAACCACACCCAGTATCGGAGGCTACATCTGATTAAACACATAAATAAAAATGAAAAGACAGATTTCACTGGAACTGACAAATCAGTACCAATGTTCACGTGCATAGAAGAGTCTGGAGAGGTTTTATTGAGACCCTGTGTAAAACAAAAATCTAGTTTATATAATGCTGTTAAGTCTGTGTTGGAGCTCTGAATACATACTGCACACTCAAGAGACATTTCAAATTGACTTGTATTCCTAAAGATTATTTTCTGTCACTCCTGATTTCAGGAGAATTAGTCATGAGTTAGTTGCTTCTCAGCAGGAGTGGTGTGTCAGAGACAAGATCTTAAATTTGACACTGCAATAGTGATTCATTACACTATAGAATTGCCTTGGATGCCTATACCTCTTTTTTTTTTCAAGATCTGTCTGCTTCAGTCCAAAGCCTCACTGTCTCTCCCTGAGTTATGCTTAGCTATTTCACAAAACAACATGTCCAAAACTCTTGATTTTTCCTTTGGCCTCTGTGAGGCATTTGTGATCCTGATGATAGCAGATCCCATGATTATTTGGCTTGTTTCCCTGGCCCATGACTCTGTCTGAGACCAAGCCTTTCTCCAAGTTCTTGTCTTCACCCTTAATTTAAATTTTCCAGATTCCTTCTGTAGAGTATCTTCAAGGTATGGGTTTAAAAAAACCACAACTGCTCCACAGACTTTACTTGTCCTGTCTGTTAATTTAATGACTTTTCCTCTGTGGAAAACACAATGAGCCAGTTCATATTCATCTGCCAGAACGATGTTTTACATATCTTCAACTAGAAGTTACAGGAGCTTATTATCTCACCTAGGCTCCTTCTACTTCTAGACGTTGAATATATCAAGCACGAGCAACTTATGCTAACTTTCAAAGCCTTTCTGTTTGTTAACTCTTATTTGGTATGAAAAGATGGTTCCCACCACAGACAAAATTTTACACCAGCCTCCCTAGATTCTCAAACATTTGTCTCCTCTCATGCTACACAGGAGGGGCTTTCTGTAACTCTCTTGACTGATAGCTCACTCTTTCACTTCAAATCAGTACTGCCTCAGCCTCCTCATCCTACCCATCTATGCACCTGCTATCCCCTACCTTTCACCTAGATGAGAAGCCATTTGGGCAGGAGCTGGGGATGTGTTCTGTACCAGTGTAGTATCAAGCTCAGCAGTATCTTAATCAATGAATACAGCTCAAAAGGTCTTTGAAATTAAAGGCTTGCTAACAATAAAAGCAGGAATAGTAAGTGCAAGCATAGTATTGAGTCACTGGACAGAAAAGTGTTAAGGGTCGCACTTGGCCCTGACTAAGCTGACAGAGTGCCAGCCCATTCCCAAGGGCATGTCCCCATGACTGGAAGGGAATGAAGTACACTGCCTTAAACACCTGCTGCAGCACTTGCAGCCATGAGCAGTGTTACGCCTTTGCCTATCCCACCTCAGGAGACTCTTCTGTTTGCTTCAGTCTTTACTTAGTCTGTAGACTTTATAATAAAACCGGTTCTTTATTACTCCACAGTGCTTAAATGCACAAGGGAGCATGTTCTGAAGTCTTTCATATCAGAGACAGTTAAATTTCATTTGAGTACCATAAGTAAAACAAAACTCTTAGATCTTTGCATCCTTCAATCTCCCCCTTCCTTCATATCTAATTGTAATGAATAAGCAGTATATTATTCAAAGTAGAATCTGAGACTTAATACATGAATAACTTAATGGAAGTCCTTTGTAAGGAGAGGCTTGTCAAAAGGGTAACATGAAATGGATATTCTTTTTCCTCTTTCACCCTCAGAAGGCAGTATATTTAGATGGCAGTCATGCATGACTCCCCTTCCAATCCTTGGGTCCCATGATCAAGCTAAAGCAGATGTATTTTTTAAGACAGTAACAACTGTACAGTACTTCTCAATCTGAATCTAATTCCAGAAATAGGTCTTGTGGGAAAAGTCCATATCTGAAACAACTCTCAGGAAGAGAGCAATACCAGCCAGACTTCTGTATTGTGAACAAAAACACCCACTGGACTCAGTCAAGTAAACTTTAGCTGAATATAACATTTCTAGCATCTGCAGTTTTCAGATTTTGCTGAAAGTGTTGCAGTGCTGCAGTCTATGCATCTCATCCATTCCTTGGATCTCTCAATCCCCAAGAGGGTCTAGCTATACAAGATTTAAGAAACTCGTAAAACCGTGGCACCTCACATCGCCACGACCACTCATACTCCTATATTTGAAGTAAATTTTGGGGGAAAAAAAGGTTTAAATATTTGATCATCCTCACTCATGGAAAAGACACTTCATAGCTACTATCTGATGTTTCATCCTTCTTAAAGGAAAAGATATCTACAATCAAAGGGAAAACATAAAACAGATGGAAGCTCCCAGGATGATTACCTAGGATAAAATTATTTTTGTAGGGAAAGCAAAAAGATCAGCTTATCGCACAAATACTGTTACTATTACTTTATGAGGAAAGAGAATGTACCATATCAGCCCCAGGAAAGAGGAGCTTGATATTCAGAAAAATCTCAAGACTAGCTAAAAACTGTTGGAATTTCAAGGCACAAGAAACAGAAATAAGTGAACTGTTGCAATGGTTAAAATATATTAAAATGCAAAGCAGACAAAATACAGACTTCTCCTGCAAAACTGTGCAGGATTTTGTGTATCATTTACTCTGTTCTGTTACAAATATTAGTAAAGACAGTCCAGGAAAGTAATAAGCTAAACAGCTCATCAAAATCTGTCCCCATTTTATCCACCATGATGAAACTTTCCAATGATGCATCTTCTCCTGTACAGTGCCTCCTTGTTGAAAGGCCACTCTGTAAAACCTGTGCTAGCCTAACTCAGTATCTCTCTCAAAATCCTCCTTCCCAGTGACTCCTCCCTCAAACCCTCCCAGAAACCAACTCCAACAACTGCTAAGTTGCTACTACGTTGTCAGCTTCTGTCATTTTCCTCCTAGCTTTCCTTTTCTCTTCCTGTTTAAAAAGTACGGGGCGCAAAGAATGAGGCACAATGGGACACTGCCATAGTTAGAGGAATGTAACAATGTAAAAAAAAAAAAAAAAAAAAAAAAAGGTGACTGGGGTTGAAATGAACTCAGGCCCTGCCAAAAACGTGCTTTCCATTTTAACTTAGGAACAATGAGAAAAGCATATTCATTTGAATCTATCAAAAACCTCCTACTTCCCCATTCCACACTGAGTGGTCCTCTCCTTTCTGTATCATCATGCCTCCCTGCTCACCAGGCAAAGAAAGGAGAAACAAGATGCTGGCACTTTCCACAGCTCCAGCAACACACTACCATCACCAAGATATTAACAAACAAAGTGAGATGAAATTTTTAATTGTGCTGCTTAAGTAATTGGGCTGAATTTTTTATTTTAATCAATGCACTGACCTATTGCATTTACTGTAACTCAAGATAAAATAGTTGCTTCTTTGTCATGGTTTGACACTGGCACAATGCCAGTGCCCCCATAAAAATTCCCTCTCCCTGGCATCTGCTGTGAGGTGGTACCCGGAAATAAGCAAAGCAGGCTCCTGCTTAGGGAAAAAGGAAAAAAAAACTTTATTAACTAAACTACAAAAAACTAAACCACAAAGGAAAAGAAAAAAAAAAAAAACACAATGAAAACTACACAGAACCACTTCCCCCTCCTCCTCCTACCAGATCCCCAGTACATTTACATTTCCCAAAATTATCCACACTCAGTCTGGCACCACCCTTTAGAAAATCAAATCTTCAGCTCATGAAGAGTAGACGGAGTCCTTCCTTGTGCCACGGACTTTGCGTCACAATTAGCACACCGCCCGGAGTCCTGCTATCTCGTGACATCTCCTTTCCATGCCAAGGTGCTCTCACCACCAGGCATGGGATGGGGCAGAGGCCTGCTTTCAGGGTGGACCTTTTTAAGGATGCCTGGTCTCGTTCCAAGCAGAGCACAGTCTCATCTCTGGGACCTTTGTCCCCCCCATTTATTCTATACCCCCTGGGGCCGAGGGGACTCAACATCAAACTCTCCTGGCTCCGAGCCTCCGCTTCCCCCTGAAATGCAGCCTCTGTATCACCAGGAAACAGTCCATGGATATACAACAAAAGAGTCCAGCAAAATTGCCACTCCATCTTCCCCCATTCCTTCAACATCTCTCTTTCTCTTTGCCAGACCCCCTTACTGGCCAATTTCTTCCTTCATCCTCCACTCTTATCCCTTTCCTAGGAAAGGTAATGTTCCGTGAAGTTCTCATTATCCACAAGGGTTAAAAGCTCTCCCAGGCCGCTGGGCTGCTCGCTGCCCCCCCCCCCCCCCCCCCCCCCCCCCCAGCCTTCTCCTCCCAGCCATGCTGCCGGCACATGATATCAAGTTTCAAGGTAACAGGGTAACAGTTCAAGCAGGGGCTGCATTCTCTCTCCATCTCCAAAGGGGGCAGGGGGTTAAACAGGTTGCTCGGTGCCCCTCCACCCTTCCACCGGGTCCGGCCTACTGTAGATGGGCCATGTGGCTTTCCCCTACCCCAGCCCAGCCAGCAACTGGGCCGGGGGAGAGACCCAACTCCTTCCCGCCAGAAATCCCAAGAGGGCTCTGAAGGACAAGAGCCCTGCTTTTAACTCCTTGGGTTTGTAGTCTCAAGAGGTGGATCCAATGCCCCACTGGTCAAACCAGGTGCTCATCTTAAAATCCAAACACCCATTGGTGACCACAGCAAAAACAACATATCCCAGATGTCCCATTTCCGGTCAAACCACGACATTCTTACATACTCTTTGTTTTAAATATTACTTCTCTGCTTGTGGACAAATCAAAGAAATGGTTCAGATGAAGAAAGGATTGGGGCTTTCATGTAACCCAATAGTGCAGTGCACTTACAGTTATAAAAAGCCTTTTAACAGTTTGCTCACCAAACCTCTAAAGCAAACAACAGTAAGAACGCTCTTTTAGTAAAATGCTTTAGCAGCTGGTTGGAAAGATGTGATACCAAGGGGTAGGGTTAAGCGGTCATTTTTTCACATTACTAGTGGCTAACCTATATAAGTGCATGATGTTATTTGCACTATTTACTATATACACACTGACCTAGAAAATGCCCAGAATATTTTTCAACAAAACACAATTTTTAAATTGTAGTAATAATTAGAAATAGGGTTAAAAAGCTACAAATTTATCTCATGGGGCAGAGTGATTGGATATTCACTTTAGGTGAAATTCAGTGTTGAAAGATACAAAGGCATGCATATGGGAAAAATAATCCTAATTATACACACAAAATATTGCATCTAAATGACTTCATAAAATACAGAAGAAAGAAATCTGATAGCCACTCATTCTTTGAAGACAAGAAGTTTAGCACTATGTATAGTCAAAAAGGCAAAAAGAAGTCAGAAATGACTATGTAAGGGATAGAGAACAAATTGGAAAATGTGATTAAACAATTGTATAGATCTATGAAGTTTCCACATTTTGAACACTGCATGCAGTTCTGGCACATGCCTAACTAAAACAGATTTTCACAAAGTAGAGAACATACACAGAGAGGTGATAGGAAGATCAAAGGGGCAGATCCTACCAGAAGAGCAGTAATCCTTCTATAGATAAGGAGTCCCTAGTTTAAAAAGGAGGCAGTTGAACTGAGAATATGTTAGAAGTATATAATAAACATGAAGAAAACTAAGAGATTAATAAAGAATTTCTATTTCTCAACAATGAAAGAATCAGAAGCAGAGAGTATATAGATTTTTTAAAATATAAAAGTAAGTATTTTCACAAAACCCAGAAAATGCTCTGCTGTGCCTTGTCTTAAGTCCTGTGTGCATTTTTGGGCACCGTAATCTAAAAAAGACATTAAGCTATTAGAAAATGTCCAAAGGAGGACAACAAAGATGATGAAGGGCCTTGAGGGGAAGCTGTGTGAGAAATGCCTGAGGTCACCTGGTCTGTTCAGCCTGGAGAAGGACAGGACAGACCTCATTGTGTTCTGCAACTTTCTCATGGGGGGAAGGGAAGGGGCAGGCCTTGATCTCTGCTCTGTGCTGACCAGTGACAGCACCCAAGGGAATGGCCTGAATCTGTGCCAGGGGATGTTTGGGTAGGACATCAGGAAAACCTTCTTCCAGTGGGTGCGTGGGCACTGGAAGAGGTTCCCTAGGGAAGTGGTCACAGCACCAGCCTGGCAGAGTTCAGGAAGTGTTTGGACAATGCTCTCAGGTACATGTGTGTCTCAGGGTGTCCCATGCAGGGCCAGGAGTTGGACTCAATGATCCTTGTGGGAACCTTTCAATTCAGGATATTCTATGAAAATATTGTAACACATCAGCACTAGGACTCATGAGATATTGAAAGTTAGTATCAGTAAAAGAAAATCTGATTAAGGCCTGAGTGGAGACAGTGAATGCATTACCTTTCCTTCACTCTGTTTCTGTATTCAGCTGAAGGTCTGTCACTGGCCACTATCACAGACACAGTGTGGACTTTTTTCCAAAATTGGATTCCACAGTTTTTTTATTAACAATCTCTTCAACAGATAATGCATGAAACAGGATGTGAATATATTATTTGTTTTTCTAATACTCAGAGTTACTCACTTTTTTTGATTTTTTTAGTCTACTTATAATACCAGCTGTGTTAATCAACCTTGTTATTATTATTATTATTATTACTAGTAGTAGTAGTAGTAGTAGTTTTTGTATATAAATTAAATTAATTACTTTGCCCTCTATTTTGGCTGCCTAGGATATGCTAAAAGAAAACTCATAGCTAATTTTGGGAAATCTGCTTCAAGCTGAAATAATTTAATAAGCATAACTGATTCAGCAACATTCAGCATGAAGATGCAATGTGATAAAAGTTCTCCACAGGAAGGGGGTAAAAAAGTGCAAAGATAACAGACTTGTTCCTTGTTTCTTGAGTTTTTTTATACATTTTTCCAACTTATGCTGAAATTATTTTTTCTTGAACAACAAAATAATTCTTCTCAATAACTGTGATTGCTTTCCTGTCTTCAGCAATGGGTTCTCTAAGGCAGAGACAAACCCACACATCACATATTATTGTAAGAATTACATGTGTGTGAGCTGGTACACATTTGGTAACACTGGGTATTATTCTAATCTGCATTAGAAAATTCAAAATATTACTTTGTATTTTTAGAATTTTTTTTCTTTATTTGGGGATACTTAGAATCCCCAATGCCTCATTTGTACTCTTTATGTTGCTTTTTATTGTTAAAAAGTCCTTACAGAAAACAAATTTTCAGAACCTCAATAGCAAATCCAATTCAACCAAAAGGTTAACTTTCCTTAGGTGTTATTAAATAACTGTAACTACAAGTAACTAGTATTTTAGTCTATTTTACACCTGTGGTGGTTTGACCAGGAAGAAGTGGGAATTCTGGGATGCTGTGGTCAAACCAATGGGTGCTGGGATTTTGATATTGGCACCTGGTGTGGCCAGTGGAGTTTGGACACACCTCTGAGAACACACAGGGGTTAAAAGCAGAGCTTCGGCCCTGGGAGGTCCTCTTGGGACTCTGAGGGAAAGAGGTTGGATCGCCCTCCCCTGTCCACTGCTGCTGCTGGGCGTGGGAGGGGAAGCCCTGTGGTAGACCTGGGCCTGGACAGAGATGGGGGGTGAGGAGGCCCTTGAGGATGGAAGGGTGGAGGAGCCCCAGGAGGCATCGGGCAGCTCCCCCCTCCCCCCGCTCCCAGGAGAGAGCCGGCGACGACAGAATGTGATAGCAGCCGGCCAAGGAGAAGGGGGGGAGTGCAGCGAGGAGGTGCCGGCCGGAGCTGCAGCGAGTGTGGGAGTGCCGGAGCTCTGGGACAGACAGAGACTTTCTTTTCTTTTTAACCCCTTTCTTTCATGATTGGGACCTCGCAGAAATGCTGATCCTCCTCGGAGCTGAATAAGAAGAGAGATAAGAGATGAGATAACAAGGACCTGGCCCGAGGGAAGTGGAGAAGACTGGCTGAGTGGGGAGAGAGATGATTGGAGTGGCCTTTTGGCTGGAGTTTTCTTGTTGGCCATAGACTGAACCAGTTTTATTGCTGTGACACAGAGACTGCATTTAGGGGGAGGCAGTGCCTCAGAACCAGGAGGGTTCATTGTGGGGACCCCTCGGCCCCAGGGGTGGGAAAAAATGGGGGGGACAGATGTCCCAGAGCAGAGACTGTGCCTTTTTGGAGTGAGACAAGGCATCCTTGAAAGACAACCCTAAAAGCAGCTCTGGTCCATACACAGTCGTGAGAGCACTGGGCATGGAAGGAAGATGTCACAAATGGCAAAAGGACTTTCCGGGCGGTGCTGAGTGGCATGGAAGCACACGAGGTTTCAGCGTGTTTCCAGGGGAAGCCTATGGTGCGAGAAGGACTCCTCTCCTCTTCATGGACTGAAGTTTGAGTATTCTAAAGGGTGGTGCCAGACTGGGCAGTTGGTGATTTGGGGGAATGTATCCGATTGGGAAATTTTGGTGGTGGGGATGAGGAAGGTTTGTAAGGTTTTCAATTTCTTCTCTTATAGTTTTTTTCTTTCTTTTCTTGTAGTTTAGGTAATAAAGTTTTCTTTATTTCTAAGCTGGAGCCTGCTTTGCTTATTCCTGGTCACATCTCACAGCAGACACCAGGGAGAGGGTATTCTCATGGGGGCGCTGGCTCTGTGCCAGGCCCAAACCATGACAACACCTCTTATCAATACAGCAACACTGCACAGAACCCTTTCTAGTTCCCCCAAATGGACTGAGCCACAAATATGAAGCAATTGAAATGAAATAAGGAAATGAAATAGAAACAGTATGGCATTAGTGATAGTAAAGTCACCTGAGCTTCTGTTAATCAATTTAACATTTATATGTCTTATATTGAAATGCAATGTGCTCAAGACTGCAATTTCACAGTGACATTAAACTGTGTTCTGTCAATATTCTATCAGACAAGAAATAAGGTTTGGACAAATATTTTTAAAAGCACTACACTTTGCAGCAAGAACGAGGGAACACTTAATGAAATACTTTACAAGCTGTCCCCACTTCAAGGACTAGCATTTCCAGAGAAGAACCTCAGGAAAAATAATTATTAGGAGAATTATAAAAAAGCAAAAGGTGGGAGGATAACACTGAATTGTGTAGTTCCTTGCTTATGATCTCTTACTATGCAATTCTGTATTAGATGATAAATTATTCTTTGTCCTAAGAAGTTCAACATCTATTTTGCATTGACATAGGAAGATGGATTTTGAGATTACACGAATATTTTAATATAGCCAAGGGTGCATAAGCCTTTTTACCTCACATACAAAGAGGTGGTTTATTTTAATTTCTTTTAGGTGCCTTCTCTTTGTTCTAATTATCAGCTTCTTGCTTCAAAGCAAATGCTAACATTATTCAATTCATTTTCATCATGCTCTTGCATTCGCTGCTAAAGAAAACAGAACAGACATTAAGAAAATGCTGTGATGATGCTCAGATTCTGGAAACAATGTTCTTGATACCACAGAATTTAATTGTCATCCCTTTCATTCACTGTGGCTTTCATTTTTTGGCCACAGAGACACTGGAAGAACTTTCAGACCAAGAAGACATTCCAATACTACCAAGACTGACTGAAGAGAGAAGGAGAAAAGAATACAAGTAAAGAGGTGGGGAGAAGGATTCCTTTGACTTACAGAGCTAAGGGAACTGGGTGCAGAAAGAGTGCAAATATTTTACAGTAAGGTGGAGGTTAACAAAAACGGTTTTGATTTTTATTAGAATCAACAAAATCAAGTTTTGATTTCTGTGGTTCTTTCTTAACTTGGCTTTTTACTCACTGCATGTAAGAACTTCGGTGGTCTTTTTGCACTTTTTTGTTACCAGCAGATTGGTTCATTGGCCCCATAAGAGATCAGAGCCAAAAAGAAGAGTTATTTGTAAAGATCCCAGTATCACTTGGGAAAGTATGGCATAACTTGAGAAACATTGTCTGAGAATATGGAAAGAATGGCAAAAGAGAAGGAAAAGATGATGGGAAAGTAAGGTACAGCTACAGTGAGAAACACACACCTCATCTACTTTTGCTCCTAAGTGTTCTTTCTTGAATTCAAGTATCCAGCATATGTTTTGAGATTTGCTTACAGTGACATCATAAAAAACTCTGCTTATTTCTTTCTCAGTTTCTGCTTTGTATGAACTCCACCATCAGATTATCTGAGTTTCTGCAAGTGAGGGTTATAGCATCAAACCCAGGAACACCTCAGGTCAAAGGAGGCACAGCACTGACAATTTGTTGATGCAGAGGAGGAACACTGGAGACTGACTGACTGCAAAAAATGGAGCTATGCCTTGGTGCACCAGATTAATGTAACAACATTTATTTAAAATGGGCTGACTCTTGTCTTAGCTCTCAGAGAAAGTTAAATTTGTGGTTACAGTTTAGTTCTTGCATGTCCACCCAAGAGGACCTCAAAGCATTCTAGTGTGATTGATAGGTTCTTCAGGGAAGGCTCTAGGCTATGGCAGTAAAAGGCAATTGGAGAAGCTCTGGCTGAACTCTTTGTCTGCAAAGCTGCTGGCTGCACTATTTTTGGCTCAAGTTAGTCACTCGCTTTGGTCTTCAAAAAATACACCCACACAATTAAAAAGAAAATCCAACAACCTTCTGCCTCCCCAAGAGAATAAAACAGTAATGAGATGTAAACAGCAATATTTCCCATAATTTATTATTATCTAATCTTGACCACAATCTTGAAAACTGTAAGTAATGAACTGGGCAATAAATTGTCCCTTTCTTCTCAGCTAAACAAAGGAAAGAAAAATGAAAAGTCACAAATTCTCTCAATTTGTTACAAGATTTATCAATTTTGCAATATGAATTTTTATTTGTGGTTTGATTCTTATGATCCTCAAATTAAAAAAGAAAATAGCGAACACAATGTTTAACTGACCTATAGGTCCTCCTGAATTATAGGAGTGTATAGGAAAAACACACAGAATATTAAAACTTGGTTTTTTTCCACAAATTAATTACAAGGAAAATGCTTATGAATCTGTTCATTTCACGAAAGACTTATTGACTTAAGTGTTTAGAGCAGCCATGTAGAATTATTTGCAGGTTGAGGATCAGGGTGCCACTTAGGATGGAGGAGTTCAAAGTATGGCAAATCCTTTATGAGCAGGGGGAAGAACCCAGCAGCGCAGCTGCAACACTTGAAGGCCTTTTTGACAGAAAAGGAAATGGACTTTTAAATGTAACGTGACTGAGCAAGGAATTCAGCCTGGATTTCTCTCAGTGGACAAATCCTGGACAAGGAGAGACTGAGAGAGCTGTGCTAGCTCAGCCTGGAGAATAAAAAGCTCACAGAGGATTTTAGTGTTATTTTAACAACCTAATGGGAGCATATGGAGGGGACAGAACTAGACTCCAGGAACAAGGTAAAAGGACAAGACACACTGGACATAAGTTGCAATTTAGGAAATTCCTGTTAGAGCTTAATAAAGTTTTTGTCATCATTGCAATAGTGAAACAGTGGAGCAGGTGCTCAGAAAGATGGGATCTCAATCTTTGGAAATACTCACACCCTGCTGGACAATGTCCTGAGCAACTTGATTTGTTCTAAGCCTGCTTTGAACGGGATGTTAGAAAAGATGACCTCCATAGTTCCCTTTGGATCCAAATTTTTCCAGAATTCCCATTAAGTGTTCTAGTAATAGGGCTTTTTCATAAAAAGGAAGACATGGGGATTTAAAGCATTACAGATTTGAACACAATCCTCAATTGAGCCTTTTCTTTGAATAGTCCTTACATGTAAGATGCAGTCAGAACCAATACAGAATAATACTAGCTAAATTACAAAGTCAAATAATTAATTATGATGATAGATATAAATTCCTTTTAGTTAATTATTTCATTCTTTCAGCATCATTTTCTGCTGCTTACACTTATCCACCTTTCTAACATAAGGACTGAAGCTTGTGCAAATATTTTTACCAATAAGGCTTTTTCATTAGAGAGCTAGTTATATTCACATTGAACTGCATAATGAGAATGTAAAAATTTTCCATGAAAAAAGACAAATTATGTTTTACCATTCTCTAAAATGGCATTAAGAATGTGTTCTTATTTAAATGAAAATGAAATTTTCAATTTTCTATTATGTTTTATTTGTATTAATTTCTGCTACATTAATTGTACATAAATGTAAAACGGCATTACACTACAGGCTTCTATGACAGTATTTCAAGCTTACTGAAATTACGTATTTGAAGTTTTTGAAGAAATCCTTTACTGAAATGTATGGTCACAGGAAAATTACACACCTGACCTTTCCTTTTTCCTGAGAATACTTTCTCCTAAAAAGAAACTTCATTCTCTCAGTTAATCCTGTTTGAAGAACACGAAATGAAAATTTACACAGAACTCACACTTTCTCTTTTTTTCCCATATATGCCATTTTACTTAGACTCACAGGATCATTAAGGTCAGAAAAGACCTCCAAGACCATTAAGTCCAAGCTTTGACTGACCACCACCCTGTCAATTAAAACACAGCACTAAGCGCCACATCCTGTTGTTTCTTGAACACTTCCAGAGATGGTGACTCCACCCCTTTCCTGAGCGGCCATTTCAATGCTCCACCACCCCTTCAGTGAAGAAATTCTTCCAGATGAACGTGAACCTCCCCTAGCACAGCTTGAGGCTGTGTCCTCTTGTGCTGCTGCCTGGGAGAAGAGGCTGAACCCCACCTCCCCCCACTGCAGGGAGTTGTAGAGAATGACAAGGTCTCCCCTGAGCCTCCTTTTCTCCAGGCTAAACCACCCCAGAGCTACATTTAAACAGGACTACCTGGGTTCTTTTGTATGCAAATTAATATACATACCTGCTCTTGTTTCAAAATCTAAAATGTTAAAGGAACCTGTGTAGATGAATGAAAGATGTTTATATCATATTGGGCTCAGACTTTTCTCCATAGTAGTGTAGATGCATATTAAAGATACTGCACAAGGTGGAAGAATACCCTATTTATAACATTTCGTAAAACATATATTTTGCATTTGACATTGCAATTCCCCTTTGTCTCAACAGCTTTTCTTTTTCCTTTTTGTCCCCATCATATTATCCTATGATCTGAATTAAAAAACGAAACAGATGACACTGGGACCTACTCAGGAGGAGGTAGTTGTGTGATGTGTAGTGCCAGACAACATGAACATGAAAGCCTTTCACAGGAACACATCCATGACAGATTTTGAAATTCTCTTCCTGAAACTAATTACCATTTTAGAAAAGGCTGGCTAATGATGAAAGAAAACACCTTCTTATCCCATAGCTGTCAGGTTTAAGTAGAGCCTCAAACTCCCAGGCATAGTATGCACTGTGGGTGCCCAGAATCCCTCACTTTTACAAGCCAAAACAAGAGGCAGTGTTAAACTAATACAAATTTATTTTGGAATAGTTTTGCCCACACCAAATTTTTACCATATTTTCTGAGGTGTTGTAAGCATAAGGAATATGAGGAATTACAGAGATGTATGGCAGATGTGTCTCAAGATACATTAGCTCTGTCCATGAGGTTTGCTATGATATTCTCAAAGTCCTTAAGCATGGCCAGACAAATGTCTTTCTTTAGAAGTCTATCTGCCACATAAACATTTCCTCACACAAAGAGAAAATCCCCAGCCCCTCAGTGCATCTCTACCTGAGGCTGGTCTGGGTATGAACAGGTGTCTGCTGTGTGAAATATCTTGTTACTTGCACTATGGGCTTAGAAAATTTGTCTAGCAAGTCCCAGAGGAAGCATATCCCTGGATCTCTACACCATCTAACAAGTTAGTTCTATGGTTACATAGGCTCAAGTTAATAGAAAGCAATAGCATATGTGACAGTTTTAAATACAGAGGATGTTTTTCCTTTAAGGTAGTTAGGCCTTTATGCAGATCCCTCTCTCACTGGCCAGAAACTCAGGTATATGAGGGCAAATTGTCTGCTGGATATCCATCAAAAGAAGGAAGCTTGTGAAAGACATGGTCCTATGAGGCCAGGCTGGATTGGGCTTTGAGCAACCTGATCTAGTGGAAGGTATCCCTGACCATGGCATGGCGTTTTGACCTATAGATTTTTAACATCCCTTCCAACTCAAACCATTCTATCATTTGGCTTTACCAGTATAAGGACATAAAATGTCATCAAAATAAATAATTTAAAGTTCTCTGAAAATCCCTTAAAAGCGATTTTTAGCATATTTTAAAGGGATGTTTAGTGTATTTTCTATTTAGGTATACGTAAATGTATTGTATATATTATATGTATTATAAAAATGCATGTTGATATGTAAACGTATAATTAAATATATGTAGTGGTGTACTGCAGAATCAAAAGGAAAGGTTTTCACAAGCTTAACCTAATACAATTCATTCACTGCTTTGCTGATCCCCAGTAGTGGGATACAAAAGAACAAAAGGCTTTCTGCTGATGACAAATTCTGTTGTGTTAGTCCAGCTGTTGTGGTAAACAGATGAGCATCCTGACCTAGCTCCTGTGTGAGTCCTGCAGTGGCAGGTACTTCTTCAGTTCCTGAATATAATGCCCTCTGTGAAAGACAGAGTTCCTTGCTGACTTTTGATCCACAGCCTTCACTTGAATAGATAATTTTTTCCTCTTTGTATCCTATTACAAGCAGCAGCCTGTAGAATATATTTGCTAGTGCTGGAACTGAGCATTCACAAACTTGCACATAACTTTTTTTGCACTACCTACACTCTATCATGTGCCTTTCACTTTTTCAAGAAATTCCCTCCTTCGAGACTTCTGTAATATTCACTATACCTCAGCAGTTCAAAACATGCAATGCACAGTTTTAATCAGTCTTTTAGGAGTCTTATCTTCCTTTGCTTCCACAAGAAGTAATCTGTCTGAACAAAAGTCGCTGACTAAAAGCTCAGAATAGGCAATATTCAGTCATGTAAGAAAGAAAGTAATTTCTCCTAAGGGGCTGCTGAAATTGGGCCATCCTCTTAGGGCAGGTAGAATAACTACTGGTATGCATGAGGATACACCTGGAGCATTTCTGGAAGTGCTCCAATGCACCAGTGCTCCGTGCTCAGTGTGGGAAGGAAGGCACTAAAGAGAGGATCTTTAGCAGCAAGGAGCTTGTAAACCATTCAATGCTCTCCCAAGCCATGGGAATATCATTTAATTGGCAGTGGGAGCGTGGTGGCAGATGGAGTGCTGCTAATCCAAAGGCACAACCAGAGGAGGACGCATTCCAGCTGAGACCTTGTGTGACTGATACTGTTTGGTCAGCCCAAGATGCAGCTGCACGCTCAATCCAATTTTATCCCACGCTGCAGAATGTGACTTCTGGGAGAAACTGTCATCTGTCCCCTGTATAAAATGCTAATGAAGTTGTCCAGCTCCTACTTCCCTTTTAGCAGGTATGTGTGCTGGGGCCTTTTGTGCAATATTCAATGGCTCATAAGGAAGATTTTAACGTGAGGCCTGTATGGCAAGGAAGGCCGATTAATCCACTTTAGGGGCTCTTTACAGCATGCTGGAAAGGGCAGCTGATACAGCTGCATACCACAGTGGTTTTAGGTAAGAACATTTCAAATATTTAGATACCTTCATTTTTAATTCTGGCAAACTTGAACCTATTAACACCAAAGGCTTTCTTAATTAAAAGATGTAAGAAAGGTGTCCAGGAAAGCTTCTTTAAATCTTTCTAATACAATTTCATCTGAAAAATACTATCGGTTTTCCAGCCACAATAACTTTAACATTTGAAAAGAATTTTAATTAATGATTGCATATAATACAGGATTTTCTCTCAGAGCTTTGCCACCCACAAGCAGAATGATAATCCCCAAAGACTGAAGCATCAAATTTTGCATGGAACGGCACTACCTTTAACTCTATACCTCTGTCAAAGAAACACAAAAGAAAAATGAATGCCTTGTACTCAAATCTAATTCTTAATTCTATGAAAATACACTTTCAAAGAGAGAACGACATCTTTTATCCTTGGAAAAACCTGAAACTTCTAAACAGAGCTTGCATGGTAAAGCTCCTTTGAGCAGAGTCAAAGCAGCAAATAGTCATAGCCCTTCCCCTGATGAAATCATCCATCACAAAAAGTAATATGTGTAAAAAAAGAGAGCTGCTAGGTACTGTGCTGTTCTTCAAAAGGCATCAACCTCAAACAACTAAAAAACCTACTATATCATTAAAAATATCAGTCAGTTAGAATTTGCAATTTTAAGAGTAATGATAGCTGCTGTTTTTACAATACACTGTCCAGTATTCCAAATATACTGAAGTATTGCAGTTTATAGTAGTGATGTAATACAGTAAGTACACTGAGATTTATAGATACAGAGAACTGGCTGAAGGGAGGTGGCCCTGAGGCCAGAAACAGAACTAACAGGCTTTTGTGTTGAAAATAACAAACTATCCCTTTACAATAACAGACAGTCGTGACGTTTCTAAGCTATAATGTGTCAGTGCTAAAATTAACTCTCCAACTCATCATTTACAGAGAAAGGATACAAACTGTGACAGTTGCAAAGCAAACTGCTTGTTCTTTATTAAAAAAAAAAACCCAACAAAAAAAACTCATCATAATTTGTTAACAAACAAAGCATACCTCCTTAGCAAAACCTCAATCAAAATGATTCTGCACCACTGAAGAATGTAATGGTTAGTAATATCCTTTCTGGGATTTTACTGAATAATATAGAAAAGAATTCTCTGTTACAAAGCTCTTCATGGTTTGGGAGAGGGTACTTGAGAGGGAGTAGCTTAGTGCCTGCAATAAACTGCAGGTTAGGTCAAGAGACAGGTCTGGGTAGGAGCCCCATTAGCAGAAACTAGAGGGAGAGAGAGGTTAGCAGGAGATTAAACTGCAAGGCAATACTACCAGCCAATAACATTTGGGAATATGTGGATATTTTATCCTCCTGGAGCACTAGCCAAATCTTTCTTTGGACTAAAAACAAAAAGCAGTGAGCAGGAATGCTTCTAAAATAGTATAGCATTTACTGTGGAACAGGTTCTTTCCATGTTTTGGCACAAGTGCTGGTATATTTTCTAACAAAGCAGGGTAAGTAAGCTATAATAGAATATATGGCTATGTAATAATACAAAAGTACCTGAAAATATCTGTAGTGTTGTGACTATTTTCCAGATCTAAAGAAATATAAATACACAATGGCAAGTTTCCCACATTCATGAACTAGATCACAGCAATTTCTCTTTAACATACTGTGTGATTCAAATTATAAGTACCTTAGGATCAGATGTCAAACAAATGTTTTGAATAGATTGACATTTCCTAGCCTATCTAGACAACTTGTTAAAAAGGAGGGAAATTACAAGACCCCTTAAAGCCAACTTCTGTAGACAATTATGTGAACAAGGAATTCAGAACAGCACATTCCACTCCTGCCCTTGAAGGAAGGTGTGCTCTTCCAAGAGGCTACCAGGCTTCCACTTGCTAACTTTTACTTGTTTGAGACCAAATGTAAAAGCAGGATCTCTTGTACATCCATTAAACTCAGTCACTCAGTAAACTAAGTAATGGAATCCTCTCAGTGAAAAGATGACCTCAGTGCTGCACCATGGGTACTTGCAAGAGCATTATAGTAATTAAAAATTACCCCCCGACCGAGGGTAATGTGGTTTCATGCAAGTCACTGCATGGAATGACATTACCTTCCATCAGGGGGTAATTTTTAACAGCCATTAGTCATCTTTAAGCTTACAAACACTGGATAAAAAATAGTACTGTGATAGTTTCTTCAACAGCAAGGAAATAAGCAACTTGAAAACAGATAAGTGGACATCTGTGCAATTCATTAGGGACACATGCTCACCATTTAAACAGTGCCCTCCTTTAAAACACTGTAACACTAAAAATAACAGTGAGAGTGGGCAGTGGCATTGCAGTAGTATTTTGGCACAGGTGAGTTACGGGTGAGGACACTCTAGCTGAATTTAGATAAGAAGTTTTGGTAGCAAGAAGCTAGATAAACAAGAGCTTTCCCAAAATCCATACTCATAAGATACACAGACATCTAGATCAGATTGGACATAAGACTGGGCAGAATTTAAAATGGCAGTAAACCAGTATTTTCTCTACTATGACAGCTCATTTCAGAAATTAGGTAAAGTTTATGAATTATTGCCATGTGCAGGGAAAACTGAAAAAAAACCTTACTCTGTCAGAAGCAGACAGAAATGTCTGCATAACTTGGTAAATTATGTTTTGCATGTCAAAAGACCTACAGATAGGAATGTATTAATATTGTGGCTTGAATCTGACATGGACAACTTACCGGCCCTCTGCAGTTCCAGCCTGAATTTGTCTCTGCCAATTCTTTATTTTTTTCCACTAGGATATATGAAGTTCATGTTCCTATACAATAAAAGAATCTCATGCTATTTTTCCACTTTGCTAACATCACTCCTTTCACCTGAGGAGTTTTAAATATTTAATGGCGTTTTGCTAATTAAAACTTACATCACTCCGTGTGAAATATGTATGGTAAGGGGACAGACAAAAACCACGTCACTGATCAGTAAAATGGATCTTGGAAAGAAGTTAGCAGTAGGCTGACAGCAGTGTTATTCTTTCCACAGAAGATGGAGAAGTGCTGCATTCAGCTGACAATTGAAAGGATTTCAGCAGGATGAATGTTATCACCTAAGTGGAGGGTTGGTCCAGGAAATAGAAGCTTTGCATTTTGAAACAACTCTATTTCTGTGCAGTACTCCTAATGGATTCAAGTTTTCTATGAATTAAAGTCCTGTGTTCCCCAAGTACCATGTTACCAGATCTCCTCTGGGTCCACAGCACCTGCACCTCCCCAATATCTCCCAGCTACCTCTCCTATTGGTATAATGAACTAAGTAGCACTAATTGCTAAACAGCAAGATGGCTGAAAATTGGATGAAATTTAAATGTGTCTCCAAGTATGTGTAAATTCCTCAATTAAGATGATCCAACAGATGGGCAGAGTGTCCCTCAGTGCTGCACTGGGACAATGATTCAGAATAAACTTATGGATTTTCAACTTAGCTAAGAATTTAAAGAGAAGTTTGCAACTTGAGCTCTATTCAGGATTATGTCTGAAAGCACTGAGCTTTAAGCAATCACATGATGACAATGCTTATGGCAGTCACTGATCACTCTCACTGACAGAGTGGGAGCTAATCATGTCTTGCTGTACTTATTATTTTATCCCCTCCATCTAGCTCCCCTCTCTTAACTTACCCTGCCCACCTTTTCCGCCTGATATTTTGGATTTCAGGTTCAGCAGAGGTAAGATCTTCACTAATTAGGTGTTTGAACACCTAATGTGAAAGTGTTACATGAAATAGCTTGAATGGTCTTTAGGTATTTTTTGCTAACAATTTTAAATTAAATAAGAGGCAAAAATATCACAGTATGTAAGATGTAAGCTCAGTACCCTCTGGAGGTTTCCATCTCTCTCCCATATTTTACAGTGGAACCTGTGGATAGTAAAATATTATCTTTATTTATTTAGATTCAAAGTAGAAGGAAATAATCTGACTCCAATGACTCTAGCAGTAAGGGGCACATTAATGCATCACCTCTTACCTGCTCCAAGTAGTTCAGGTCTAAAAGTAGTTTGGGGTACAGACACATTGGCAGACACATTCATAATATTTTATTTCCGCACTATCACAATATTTTAACTGCCAAATAAATTGCAATGACTGGCTTAGGTTCACATGCCATACTAGTGCTTCCCTGCTAATAAACCAGGTCCTAAAAAAATCAGGCAGAGCAACTCCTGGTAATGTGAAGAACTATTTTGCATACATAACGACACGTGAAATATTTTGATTTGCTTCTTGGATCTAATGCATTTGTTACTTGCAGGTACTGCCAATACCACACAAGTTATAAAGAAGCAGAAGGTAAAAATAAAAAGATAGAAACCGCTCAGTTTCTTCCTCACTCTGTGCCCTCACTGAACTGTCTTTCTACTGGTTTCATAAAGAAAGAGAAGGGGTGTAATGGTTAATCTATTGTTTATTCAAAACCACCAACAGAAGTTAATAGACAGTTATAAACTAATTGAGTGCGTCTGTAGTGCTATCTCCTCATTCATCTTGCTTATTCGATTTAGCTCTGTTAGTGTTCCATATGGTACAGTGCCCCTGCTGCTAGGAACAGTCATTCATTGCAAAAAAACACCACTGTAACAACAGGAAGCTAATAGTTTAACTGTTCCTCTAAATTTGTTTGACAAAACTGACATTTAGTACGCCACGTCACGTTGTCAGTAATCTGCAATTTACCCTTAGGCAGGCAGTGGATGCTCATTTTATTTACCTCTCGTAGTTAAAAGCATAATTAATATTCCACTCTGAAACAAAGATTAGAGATTTGACAAACATTGCAATTTAAATTCTCCATTATAGCAAACATTAAAATCAAACATCTTTCACACACACCATTGCATAAAGGACATGTGTAGCTGTAATTTAACTTTTTAGTCTTTAATACCACAAACTAATTTCTGCTGTCAGTTTAATGAGGTGGAAAACACAAATCTTGTTGCACTCTGTGCACACAGGCTGGGACAGTTAGACTGCAGAGAGCTTGAATCAGTTTGCCTCACAACATTTCAGTCAAAATCCCCAAAGTATTGTGAGTCTAAAAAAGAAAAAGCTTAAAAAACGACAAGTTCTAAAGACTTTGTTTAACAAAAGGTTTCAACAAGTATCTCAGGAAGAAAAATAGCATAACACCACAGCAGTTTCGTGTAGCATTGCTGAAAAATTTCCAAGAACTGTGGTGAGGGCTGCAACTTTGCATCAGTGCTACCTGTAGCACAAAGCCCAGCTAAATTCTCCAAAGACTGCGCAGGGTGGGTGTGCTTCCCTCCCTGCTGCCTGATCTCCTTCCCCCTGCTTTGCACACAGCTGAGGTTAGGCAGTCATTCAAGTCATTTGATCACGGGCTTAGAAAGCAGTTTGCAGCGATTCCTGACCTGGGTCAGCCGCCAGGCTGGGGGCAGGGGCTTGCCTGGCATTTTCCCTGCCCCTTTCCCAGTACCTTCTTGGCCAGGCTGGCACACTCCTCCTCCTTATACTCCTTCAGCTTTTGCTCTGTGCCCAGGGATTTTGCACGTATAGCAAATGCAAACCCAACTGCAGTGCCTCCTGCTCCCAGTAGTCATGCTCTGAGTGCAAGTCCCATGCCAGGCTGCTCAGTGCTCAGGCTGATTTATTGTGCCAGACTCTGTGACAACAGGGCACATTATCAGACTGGCAAAGTAGGGGGAGCTCTCAGAGAAATAAATGACTGAGGTTTTAGCTCGTGCTAATTTCAATTGAAATTCTAGCTCCACAAATTCTGTGTGACTGATTAAAATTATTAACATGTAGAACACCTTTAGGCAACCATGATGGCTCATTAAACATGGAAGCCTGGAATTATCTCCACTGTAACAAATGTGCATGTGGATGTCTGTGTCTCAGAGACATATATCAGGAATTTAAATTTTTTTTTTGAGGAGATTTTCTTCACAGAAGCACTGATTATGCCAAAAAAAAAAAAAATAAAAAAGGAAAAAAGACAGCATAAACTCAACAAAGAGGCTGCTGTTACTGTCTTCTCAATCCATCCTATGTAGTAACCCACTGACTCCTGACTCCTTCACAAGACTTCATTAGTCAGTGCCAACTTCAATCTGCTTCAGTTATTTTGCATTCAGCTCCCAAAAGAAAAGCACTCTCCCCACTGATCACAGGCTAAACTAAACTGGCTCATTTTATAACACATCAAGCTAACATGTCCCGAATCACACTAACATTACAAACCAGGAAAGAAATCTCTGAATATATCTGATCATGTCACAATATTAAATAAAAGAGATGCACATTTCTAACACTGGGTCTCCAAGTTTTAGATACAGAGAGGTTGGTGTCAGCATATTATTTCTCTCCTACATACCATATGAATGCCTGCATGTAAAAAACCAATCTTAATAGTGGTATTATACTTTAGAAGAGTGCTGCTGATGTGCTCAGATGTACTGTCTGAGATTCTGTGAATAAATTATTTGAATGAACAAATATTTGAAAAGGCTATAGTAATTGCATGGAAGTTATTTAGATTTTTATTTAATTCTAAATGAGATGCAGGTTATGAAGACGTATAAATCAGGAGATAAGCAGCAGAGCCACAAAGGTCAGAATCACAGCTGTTGATAAAGGGAACCTCATTAATCATAATGAAAAACTGCCATGTTGGATTAGACCTCAGCCCAACTCTTCTTATATCCTGCTTCCATAAACTTCTGGATGTTTTAGGGTAAGTGTAAGAGATGCCATGAAATGAAAATGTGGAAAAAAACTATTTCCAATCCCCTATCAGCAAGAGATTGTTCTACATTTTGAAACATCAAGGTTTACATGCCTTCCAAAATGCTTCTTTTAACACTATTTACACCTGAATTTTAACAGGTTTACCCCTAAATATTCTACAAGTCCACAAAGATGTCCAGTGCACCTTTGAATCTTACTATAATCTTAGCTCAAGCAGCACATGTTTCATGCTATAATCAATTTCATAGTATTGTTATGCTTTTCCTTCTCTTTTAAATGCAACTTAATTCAAAAACTGTTCCCTTTATGCTCGTATTAGCTGACTTAAGGAGAATAGAATTTACTGGTACAATTACAATTAATTTATTTGTTTACTTTCACTGTACCTATTTTTAAGTTTTTCTTTTAATGGTCAATGCCCAGTGTTTCAGTCCCTGCTCATGCACCTTTTTCTGTGCCTGACTCCAAAATGTCTCTCCCATTTCATTATTCTCTTTTGGATGAAGACTGATCAAATTATGAGCAGTTTAGAGGTGTACAACTGAGATGCTCACCTGGCCCTTCTAGTGAAATTCTTTCACTATTTTATTCTAAATTGAATTCCTCCACTTTGTTATGACATTGATTGCAACACAATCTTGAGAAGCCACTTGAAAGCCTTTTGTGTTTCTGAACTGGTGTAACAACAGTGGATGGATTTTACAAGAGCAAATTAAGACAGAAACTTGCATGACATGAGAATTTATTTCTTTCCAAATTCTAAGTAGCAACACTTGACACTGTTAACTTTTCCTCTTCCAGGTAAATGGAAAGACAAGATGACTTGGCTTTCAAAGAAAATCAAAGAGGCACAAGCACATGCTGGTAGCTTTCACATGTAATTAGTGTGTTCTATTGGTTCAGCATTACCATAGCGAGAAGAGGAAGGGGCTTCTTCTCTTGGGATTGTCTAGAATGACATAAAATCCATTCCATCCTCAGGGCATCAAATCTTCCATAGACAGGGGAAAAAAGAGAAAGCCTGACCTTCATTTCAAAAGCTAATAAACATATAGGGAATGCTCTCAGCCTTCTTACTTGTGTCAAAAGTGAAGTCTCTATGTGTCAGGGTATTGTAAAATCTGGTTTGTATCTGTGGTGGAAGTAGAGATAACAAGGTTTTCTGTAAACTATTCAGTGCTACTTTTGTTTGCCTTTTGAATTGGCCCCTAGGGTCAGCCTAGCAGACTTCAAATATGAAAACTGCCGGTGTTCTCACCAGAATCTTTGGGATTGCATGGCAAGGTTTGCTCTGTTCATCACAAGAATCCCTGCAACTATTTTACCTGGGCTTTGTATGGCACTCCCTCTCCATAAACTTCCTTGCTCTGATCATGCTACAACAAGCTGGAGAAACCAATACAAATTGTCTTACTCAGACAGGACCTTTCTGTAGCTTCTCCTTCTGTAGAAGGAGAAAAATATTTGGCACTTTGCATGCACTTGTTTTTTTCCTCCTTGCCCTACTTTTAAAAGAGAAATAAATATATAACAATTGCTGCGGCAACAGATCAGCAATAATTAAATCCCTGGCATTTTCATGCTCTTCTAAGTGATATGCTCTAATCAAGAAACCTTTAACTTCTGTGAGAATGATCTTCAGAAGGGACAAAGACAACTGTGAATAAAATATCGAGTTTGAAGCTTCTGCTTGAAATGTTCCTATCTCTGAATGATGCCTAAAATTTATTTCAACATTTGCACTCTAATGTTGAGATGAAATTTATGAAGAACAGTCTAGTGGATTCTAATTAACAAAGATTTCTGGGATTTGCTTCTTGGCTAATTTAAACAGCACAAAAAAAGCACATCTTATTTCCTGAGTCATTCAAGAAGCTCTTGACTCTACCTGTGCCAGTCTTTTGAGGTATAATCGACAGAATTCATGGGAGTTCAAGAAATTATAGAATACTTACTGATAACGTCTTTTCAGCCTAGTATGGGGGAATCTACCATTGAAACATTCTGCTTACTCTCTAACTGTGAGCCATTGCAAATGTTTTGCTAAAACAGACACAACTAACTTAGATTTCTAATCTTTTGCCTTAAAGCTTCTTCTCAAAGAAATGCAATTTTCTCAACATGGAAAATGTCACCTAATATAAGCTCCACTTATGAAACTGAAGTTCATTATACACCTAAAATGAGACTCTATCATGTTATACAGAGTCTGCCAACATTATGTCCACAGATGACTAGCTAGGCAATTAAATATGGAAGCTAACTGAATAAATAGAGGTGTTTTTGGCAGTCTAGATCACAGCTAAAATTGTCTTTTTTTTCTGATCTGTCAAGTTATTTTCATAGGTATGTATAATATAGATCAGTGTACATGTATCTTTCTGCGTTATCAGACTAATGGTACAGGGCAATAAATTATAACAAGGCTTTCTGTATTTCTGTTATACAACTTCTTAAACAACCTTTTCTAACTATAAACAGACATTATATGCAAATAGACAGTTAACTGACTTTACCATTGTATGTTTAAATTGATGATGCATATGGCTTCTTTTTAAAACCTTTCCCACTGAACTAATTAATTCCATAAACTTCAATGTGCTCTAGCACATTGCTGAATTGTAAATTGTTTTTTTCCTTCACAGAAGTCTATTAAAAATATTTAAATCTGCTCTGTCATTGACATTGGAGGACAATGAGTGAAAATCTTGCATTGGTAACTAACTTTATGAGTGCTTGCCACATTTCAGGAGTCTACACTTCAAATTCTTTATGAGAAAGTTTGGTATTGTATGTTCTTGAACTTCTCTTACAATACTAAATTATTCATTCATCCCACTTACCAATTCTTTTAAGAGCATTTAGGAATTGAACAAAATTTTTCACACACTCTCTCATATTCCTTTAGAATATTTGATTTACAAACCCAAAGTCTTGGTGAGAAGTGCACAGAAAGCTCTGAAGGAAGTATTTTCTATTCCAGAAAGGGTAATTTAGGTATCTATCACTGCAGTAGGTAAGTCAGAAGCACTTATTTATTGTTCAGAAATTTTGGAATCTTCATGATTTAATAGGTTGTATCCTCAAAGAATGGCACAATCAGAGCCATGGTATTATTTTAAGACTTTCAGAGGTGATTTGTGTCAGTACAAATATAAACAAAAAATCTTTTTGATTTGCTGTGAAGGTGGAATTGTACTGTCTGTCAGTTCACTGCTTTGTTCCAAGAAGGGTGTGAACTGAAGCTGTGCTGATTGGATTGTCCACAGATCTGTGGTAGAGAGCGACATAGATAAAGTTTCTCATCAGAGGCCTCTTCCAGTGTAAGCACATTTCTCTTTTATCTCTAGGTGTTTCTAAAGTTCCTGGGAGTCTGTAGTTTTCTAAGATGCTTGGCAGCTAGTTGAAAGCTGGAAAATTTGCAAAAGGCTCTAGCCAGTAAAGTACTACTCATGCATGCTGTATTTATACACTGTGGGAATGTTTTGTTTGTCTGTGATGGATGAATCGTTAGGCAGACAAAGCTAATTGAACAGTACAGAACTGTTGTGCTGAAAAAAAAAATTTTTCCTGTTTCAGATAGCACCAAAATGTATTTCCTTGACAAATGAGTACAACTGTGATGGTTTGGTGTACAAGGCTACTGCCAGATTCCAGTCTTTAAGGGATGCTGTAGCTGAGAATGCAGCAACACTCAGCATTTGAAAATAATCATTACATTCCACTGGGCAAGTCATGAGACTTGAAGTCCCATAACCTACTGTCATAGTCTTGTATGAGAAACATTTAAAAAAATGACACAAAACTTCCCATAAATAATTAACCAACACTAAAACCCACCACATTCATCAACACACTAATTAAAAAATCTGAAAATTAAAAAAAATTCTCAAATTAACAAACCAAAACCACTACACAAAATTAATATTTCCACCCAATTTCAAACTTTAAAAACCACACCCACCATTCTGGGGTCCCCAGCTCTGGGATCCCCAGCATAAGAAGGACCTGTAAAGTGAATCCAGCAGGCCACAAAGATGATGAGAAGGCTGGAGCATCTCTCCTATGAAGACAGACTGAGAGAGCTGGGGCTGTTCTGAGAAGAGAAGGCTCTAGGGAGACCTCATTGCAGCCTTCCAGTACCTAGGGCAGGTACAGACAGCTGGGGCATGTAGTGATAGGAAAAGAGGTAATGGCTTAAAAATGAAAGAAAATATATATAGATTAGATGTTAGGAAGACATTTGCCACCTAAGGGTGGTGAAGCACTGAAATACGTTGCCTGAAGAAGCTGTGGATGCCCCATCCATGGCAGTGTTCAAGGTCAGGCTGAATGGGGCTCTGGGGTCTAGTGGAAGGTGTCCGTACCCACAGCAGGAGTGTTAGAATAAGATGATTTTAAGGTCCCCTTGCAACCCAAACCATTTCACGATTATATAATTTTGCTTTTTTTGGCTAGAATACTTCTCTAAGTGACAAGTAAATTCAATAAACTCTGAAGTATTTTACTTGGCAGTATTTGGGTCAATAACAGCAGAGAACCCACTCTATAAAAGCAGCAGTAAAGTTACAAGCAGTAGAGATACAAGCAACCTCAGAAATTTGGTATCTTTTGAAGTTTTCATATAGCCTTTTTGAATACTGTAGCTATCTCCATTACTAGACCTCAGCATCACAGATCACAAAGAACTAAAGGAATTCAAAGGAATAAAAGTAACTTAGGATGAAAGAAAGTTGAAAAGAATAAATCAGCATACATGGAATAATAGGCTGAAGATGATGTATAGATATGAACTTCCAATCCAATCACTCTTCTGAATCAGATGCAAATACAACTCAGGTAAGTTTTAAATGAACTGCAAGGACTGACCTTTCTTACCACACCTTCCATTCAGTACACTTCACTGATGCAGTTATCAGGCTGAGAGTCATCTCCTTTCATCTCTGAATCTTTCCCTCCCTCCTTTCTCCCCTCCTGTACACAACCCCCATCCCAGAAAACTGTTACTGAATCAAGGTATGCTCGTCCCCTTTTTGCACTGTTTTGTAGTCTGTAAGCAGCCATTGTACTTTCAAAACTAATCTTCTTTCTATTTATATATCAATAAAAGAAAGCCTAGACTGCAGCACTTCACTAAACAACTTCAGGGATTTGAAAAGAAAACAAGCCTATTTCACTTCAAAATGTCAAGATTCAATTCACCCTACCATGCTATTCAGCAGACACAAAGAAGGGATAAAATATATCCTAAAGTGTCGTGAGTAACTACCAATCAAAAAATGTCACATTTAGGTAGAGAGCTATTGATAAACCTGGGGGAAGAACAGGAAGAAGTGGGTACTAATGACAACAATTATACACATACACACCCCTGAGGGGCAGGAAAAGAAGTGAAAATTAAGACTGAAATCTGTGTATCTACAATAAATATGAATTGACACTGCAGCAAGGGAAATGAGTTCACTATTGTCTCTGTGAGCATCCACAGTACAGTGATAGCGTTTGTCTGTTTTCTGTTCCTACAAAAATAGCAATGGCAGTTTAAGTAAGTAGAGAGACTGTTTGAAGATTTTTCAAGTTTTTTTCCCCTTTTTTTTCTTCTATGTTTGAAGAGTGCCTCTACTAGAAGGAGATGATTGCAAAATAATCTAAGGAGGACACTTTCAACTTCAATACCAGCCACTAGAATTCCTCCCTATCTTTTTTCTGCCATTTTCATGACAGTATGTTTACTAAGAATGAATTCACAGACATAAGCCAAGAAACAATAAATCACTCCTATTTATATAATTTTGAACAGTCTGCAAGGAGCTACATTGGAGAAATGCCTCTCAGCTATTAAAGGTATGCTCTATATAACTTGCAATATTTAATTAGTTGCTTATTTGTCACATTAAAAAATGCTAGCAAAAAACCTCTGCTGTTTTAATGCAAAGATATTTTGATCACACAACATGTTTTCAGTACACATATACTGTACCAAACAGTGATTTATTCTAATCTTGTTTGCATTGTGCTGTAATGATTCCAAGCAGTTCAAAGGAGTAATCTAAATACTGCAAAGCAGAGATCTACAATTATTTTTAGCTGTCAAACTATCT
The DNA here is from genome assembly GCF_027887145.1 of Ammospiza caudacuta. Taxonomy (NCBI): domain Eukaryota; kingdom Metazoa; phylum Chordata; class Aves; order Passeriformes; family Passerellidae; genus Ammospiza; species Ammospiza caudacuta. The sequence continues at coordinate 103,903,997 of NC_080593.1, forward strand.
ACCTTTAACTTAGCTTTAGACTAGCACAAGACTGTATGCACAGCCAGGAGAAACAGAAGAAACCATCTGGAGGAAGACTGCTTTTCAGCTAAATAAACAAAGATGGAATCAGTGCAACTTGCTTCAACAAACCAGTTATGCCTTCTCCTCATCACTGTGAAACCTTCATGTCTGAGTAAAGACCCAGGACTGCAGGAACGGTGATTATAACCTCTAAGAACCCTCATATCAAAAAACAACACTGCCAACCAGCATGCCATGCCACCTCTTGGTCTCCTAGACAGCTATTACTATGCATACTGTGCATGCTAAAAGGCATTCTCTGAGATTGCATCTTTCTACTATTAAACTCCACAATCTCCTCCCAAGTACTTTTGTCCTCACTTCATTGTCATTTCCCTGTTCTCCAGGATACTTACAATGCTTGCTACTATCAGTAAACTTCATAAGCACACTTCTGGGTTTTTCTGTGACACTGAATAATGGCAGATCAGTCTTTAGAGAAATACTTAGGAAGCTTCTACGTCAAAAAAAGGGGTTTGCCACTATATAAGTAAGCATTGTCATCTCTCCTTTGATCACTTTGTGTGCTTCCATTTCTGTAATAAGTGCCATCCTGCCCAGTTTAGGTAATACACATCCAAGTGGTACTGCACCTGTTGTCTTACTGAATACCAGACAGATGACCAATTACATTCCTGCTGTGTATAAGGTCATTTATTACACAAAAATATCCTGTTAATATAGCATGACCAACCTGGGAAAATCTACTTTCATATGATTTACCTAATCTCTTTTCCAATTTATTTTATTGAAAAAATGCTCTAAAGTCTTGAATAAAAGTAGGATTATCTAAGACAACAGTTGCCCATGGGTTTTTTTCTTCTTGAAGACACTGCTACATTCAGTATTTTCCAGTCACACACTACTATTCTGATTCAATAACTCTATTAAAAGCTTTTGCTAGTGGACGTATCATTCCATCTGATACTTCTTTTGGAATTTGAGAAAGTGCATCATTTGCTTCCTTCAGCTTGGGACTCTGAGTTTTGCTTCCACCATGGAGGGGTAATTTCCATTTTAATTTTTTTTTTTTACTTTATTTTATTTTTATGTCAATTTCCATACCTTTATTCATGGCAGTCCTACAGGCAATTATCCCCATGCTAACCATGATCATAAGACATAAATGTAGCCTTTGTTCAAGGAACTCTTTTCAGCATGGAGACCAGGAAGAAACAGCATAAGAAATATAAATCATGCATGCAGAACAGATATTGTGTTGTATGGCTCAAATGATTATACTCATATCTTTGATGATTTGCTTGGTGAGTTATGTAATAATTGAACCTTATGGTAATAACCTTAATTCATAGTTAGAAGAAACTATTTTTGAAGAATACTAATTGTGCTTATTTTGTGGTTTCAATCATCCCTGTGCCTGAGTTTTTACTGATTTTACATCAGTGCTGGTGCTCTGATGTAAAATATCACACAGCTCTGTTCCAAAGAAACACAGAAAGTCTGACTTGTCCCAGGACATGCAGGAAAGGTTTCAACAAAGGCAGAAATTTTAACACAGCCTTGGGATACAATTTGAAAGTAAGTCTTCCTTACTATTCTAAGTCCTGTCATTTAACACAAAGTTACATACTTACTTCTAGTATCAAAAATTCTTGGTAATAGCTGAAAGCACATTTAACAAAGAAATAAAAGACCTTGGCATATTATTTATCATCAGATTATTATAATCCATCAATATGATGCAGCCTTAAAGAAAGAAATTCAATTCCTGCCTGTAACAGGACAGACAATTCTAGACACAAAGAAGTACTAATGTCAGAATTGTCAGTGTACAAGGCACTGGCAATAGCTTATCTGGACTTTTTCAGATTAAAAAAATACTCTCAAAACTCTCTTGAACTGGATTAGATACAAAAAAGGGGTTCTGGGTTATCCAGAGCAGAGACCTGATTTAACAGAGGAGAATTTTCAGAAGGCTCACGTGAGCTTGAATGAGTCCCACCTAGGACATGTACAGACATGACACAGTACAGACACACGAAGACCACCTATACCTAGGAAGAACTTTATGTCTTTGTCAATAATGTGGAGATAAAGAGAACCACATAAATCCTGTTATAAAGAAAAGAATTTCTTATGAAGTGTATGTGATGGAAATAGTCAAATATGGACCAAAGTGATCTACGGTATGCACCAAACTTCAGAGCAGAGGAAGTTTCCCAGTACATATAAAATTATGTAAGCAATTTTATGACATTATTACTGAGAAAGTGATTAGATTTGATGAGCCTTCTAGTCTGAAGATCCTACATTCTTAGAAGTTTATGTGCTGTGATAATCAGAATAGCAAGAGCAAAATTTTCATGCATGACATCGTGCACATGGATTTTTCCTGATTTATACAACTTGGCAAAGTAAGACATCCCATATCAAGATGAAAAGTGCAATCTTTCTGTACACAAAATTTTTTGCGGCAGGATAAATGGTATATTTTTCTGTTGGAATTTCAGTGGGAACCAGTATTTGGGTATTATATAACCATGCAAATTTGGTGCATTCTAATTAAGCTTTTAATTATTACAAGTTATTTTCTTGATAAATCAAGAAAAAGTCACCCGAGACAGGCCAAGACCTGATAGTACATAACCAATAAAGAGGCAGTCAATACAAGCAGAAAGAAGGCTGAACATAGATAACATGCTAAACCTTTTGCTTGTGACTTAGCTTTCACTCATCGTCAACAATTTTTGCAATCAAATTAAACTGAAAGTAAAAGAACCTAAAGGAAGAGTGTTTGGGTTAAATGCTGCCCATCCTGGTTAGGTGGAGGAGCTTTACAAAGCAAGGGCAGATGCTACCTACTCACCCTATACTTGCCTTGCCTGATTTATTCCAAACAGAAGACTTGTAGTAAGAAGTTAGTAGTACAACCCTGTGTGACAGATTTCAGCAGAAATGTGTCTGATCTTCAGACAGATCTGAGTGCCAAAGACAGTAGCAGATATAAACAAGGTATGAGTTAGGCAATGTTAATCCACCTAAGGCCCAAATTCAGTTCCATTTGCTGCATAAGGATGTTATTTAATGTGGTACCTCAAGGGACATGTTATGAAACCCTGCATCTCACAAATGCCTTGCCTGAAAGGTCAATAAAGAAAACAATCTCTACTTTTAGAATGGACCATACTGTATCATACTAGAATATGATCCGTGTATTATTAATTTTAAAAAAACTCTGCCCTATTAGGCTGAGAATTGCATATTTACAATCATCACTGACTTATTACTGAGAGTTACCCACACAGCTGCCTGAGATAGAGTGGGAAGGGAGTTTGCTGATTTAGTGATACTGTAAAAAGGAAACCCAACACTGGATCCAGCTGTAAGTGAACAGAATGTGCTTCCTAAGCTGAAGCTTTGGCGTTTGATCTTACTTCCAGAGTTTTGTGCCTGTATTAAAGGGCTAAAGTGGATTTGGGATGCATACAAAGATGTTATTTAGGCCTTCCACGACTAAGCTGGCTACTTTTCCACAGGAATCAAGGAGAAAGTTCCCTTCTTACTCCTCAGAAGCAGAATAAGAGGATATTAGAAACAGAACATAAATGTGTTTCCATTGCCTTTGCAGTGGACAAAGGTAATCTCAGCTAAGGCTGGTTGTAAAGACTTTACTTCTGAGATACCTCATTTAAAACACTTGGATCAATACATTTTGAATGTGTTTTTCTGCTTTCACAGTGGAAAACTAACATAAAATTGACTTAACTGGGTAGTTAAGTCCAGTTAATGGCTAGTTTGAATCTCCAAAGCATCAAGAAGCAGTTGGAGTGTACTAGGGAATCTGGCATTTGCAGTTTTATTTTGTCTTTGATAGCAACATTCTAATGAGGTTCTCCTATGTCTAAAGTATATTGGCTTTTAACATCAAGTCTGTCTTAAAGTATTTTGGGATAAATTTATTATGTTGAATTGGATTTTGTGATTTTAAAAAAAATCCAATTAACAAATAAAATTCATTTTCTCCTATGAAGCCTTTTTCCCCCCAATAAAATTACGAAGTTCATATTTTATACAGTTAACATGTACACAAGGTATCTTAGTTTTTAAATTTCTTTTCCCCACCTCTTCATACCAACTGCAGGCGAAGGTAGCTATTTTTTCAAGATGCTGCAATTTCATGTTGAAGAAATTATCAAGTGCTGGATTATAAAGTCTGGGGATTCAGATATAAAATGGAAAATGGTTTCTCATATGTATAATTAAGAGATGGTCAAAAATATCCCTTAATAGAGGATTTATTTTAAAATTTGCTTGAGTTATGTATTTTATTTTAAATAGGGCAGTTTTTAAAGGTCAGTGAATGCTGGTCTTTAATAGGTTTATAGCAAGTGGGGGCAAATTGCAGAGGCAGGTCAAGATGCAGGAAATCTGCAGCACAGTCTGGATGACAGACCCTGAAAATCTTGTGAAATGTCTGCTTACATAATGTATTGCCATGCAAGGGTCATTTGCAAATTAAAAGCATGAAAATGCTGATGCTACTCAAAACCATATTAGCAGAACCACAAGACAGCGTGTGGTCCAATTAATCTTGTGAACTCGGCATTAACATATTACTAGATCACAATGTAGATTACACATTTATGAGCATATCAACATCCAATGCTGAGTGAAGTATGCCCTGGAGGACCTCTGAGTGTAATTTTCTTCTTCAAATAAAAACAAAGGTTGCAGAGCAATGGCCAGTAGCACCTTCAGGCTTAACAAGAAATAATGTGATCATATTACTTCCAGTTGCCACGAATAGCTGCTTCAAAATTCTATCTCCAGTTTGAAATTAAGCCTATGATTACAGCTATTGAAAAAGAGAATCTATCTACAAGGAATTATTCAAGAATTTATTTGGAATTTAACATTTACCATGTACACATGATGGTGTGTTGTTGATCACTGAAGGAAAGCATACCCATATATACATATGCTATTTAAATGGTTATTATGTTCCAAATTAACAAACAATAATGACATCCTGAATTCCATGGCTGAGTCCTGTGATTTCTAACATTGCCTGTAAGATTGGTACTGCCTAATATTACTTTCCAACTTTACTGTTGATTAGTGAAATATTGAACAGATGGGTAGCTATCAAATCAAGGCTGAGAACAGCACAGTGTATGAGTCTGGGATCTTAGATCATGCTCGGTATAATCTTGATATAATACACTCAATATACCTCAGTGCAAAGACACAGCAACTGTTTCTTGCCCTAAAGTGATTATCACTCATTTGTTCCACTATTTTTTGAATCAAGGAGCCTCTGTGCACAACATACCTGCTTTGGGAGTGGGTCATTGAAAAGCAGATGTTCAGCCTGCCTTTGAACACAGACCCATCTGACCAGTTTCCAGGTCCACAGCCACAAAAGGCCCCAAGATCTGCCCAACAATATTCATCTGACAATGAACATGATGAACACACCACCTGCTCTGTATGCACATCTCAGCTATGATGCAATGGACTTACTGCAAGGGCAACAACCATGCTCAGTGTTTATAGAAACCTTCAGGCAGTCCAAGGAGCTGTGAGACAGATTTGCCAGTATCAGAGAGTCTGACACAATTTAGAGCACAGAAATTTTGTCTTGTCCTTACTCCAGTTTAGCACTAGATGACCACAGAGTATCTATGATGCTCTTTCATCTAGAACTGATAACAACTGCAGGTAAAACAGGATACTTGGAAACAATTTTAGGGTCCTGGCTTCTTGTGCAGATCTTGAAGCTATTCTGAATTGCATCAATATAACTCCTTTTACTCTTTGTGAAACCAGGTTTCATGGAAAGGGAACACAAAAGATCTGGGTCTGGAGCCCCATAGTATATGCTCCTTCAAATCAGCTTACATATTGCCAGCATGGGTCATTCTGGAGGAGACCTCAAACTCAGGATACATCCAGTTCAGAGCCATAGGGATGAAAAGATGTTCTTTCCAGCACTCTTTCACAAGAGCTTCCTTGAATACATACACAGGACTCACTGAATAACTTCCAACACAACTGATAAGATTTTTCCCACTTCATTTAGTGAAAAAGCTCCATGTAACTCAGCTGTAAACTGATGACACAGCCTCATTGTCCAATTTAAAAAAAGAGAGGAAGTAAAGGTACTGTTTGTGAGGGATAAGCTTAAAAATTTCTTTTTGAAAGGTCATTTGCAAGCTGAGGTTATTTCATACTTTATTTCTAAATATCTTAGGGTGTTCTGCTTACAAAATACTTATCACAGCTGCTCCTACTTTTTGTCAGAATGATTTACTGTGCCAGATTCCAAACACCTGTGATTGCTCTTATCAAATGCATTTCTGAATATAACAGGACATTTTGCTTAGAATGGACCCAGTGATTTCCATATGATGTTGTGATGTGGGGATAGGTGTCATCAGACCAGCTGTCCTCACAAGGTTCCTTCCAACTTAAATTATTCTGTAGGCCTGTATCTGCTTACCTACTGATACTTCTAATGTCCAGAGTAGCCCAAAATTATCAAAGAAATGGCTACAAGTAAACCAGGAATTATGAAAAGGCTTATCATGAGTTTCACTGCTCCTTTCTAGAGGTCTGAATATATGGTAGGAATTTGTACATGGTAGTACCTCAGGCATGGGGGAGAAAAGAAACTCAGACAAAATATTCCACATCATCTTTCTGTTAACTACAAACAAATGCTTATGCCATTTTCAGACTGAGTAGACAACTAACAATTCCTCTGTTGCCATCACAGCAAAGAAACAAGGCCTAATACATAACCATTGCTACTTTAGAGAAGTCAAGGTATTCCTCTTCACAAAGCAGTTGGTGTATATTGTTTCCATCATATTGTGTCCTTGTAGTTCATAACAGAACAGACAAAAAGCATTCTATTTTTTCTTTCTTACTTCCTAACAGGACAGGTCTTAACTATCGCATTATGTAATTTTATGAAACATCATTAATAGGTTTGTTTTGGATTTCTCTTCTTTTTGCTGTACATCTGCTGACATTCAACTCCATAATTAAAAATACAGTTTCTACTTGGCTGGCATAAAAAATATGAACATATTTGATGTGAAAATACCATTTACACAACTGATCTTCAAATAATTAACTGTTTTCCAAGCAACAGAAAAAAATAATCTTTGTAAAAACACACTGCAGCTTTGCCATATCACCAAGTGTTGTGGATATCTCCAAAGCGAGGGGTTTAGCAAACAAAAAGGACAAAGACTGAGGACTTAGTCTAGCTGAAAGATGAGATACAGCCACCTGACTTTAGAAATGGCCTATTAACTGCCAGCTGTATAATGAGTAAATATCAGGTGAACATGAACTTGCTGACAGTTTTAGAGAGAAAAAACAGTAGTGTCAAAATAAACGGGTCCCACAGAACTGACATGGCAGGCTGCTTTTCTTAACAAGTTGTGCTGGCTGGATTTAGCTTTTCTGCAATTTACCAGGTTTCTTCAGAAAGATGGCCTGTTTCTTTGCTAAAAGTTACCTACCAAATAGTTGCCTGAATGTGATGTTTGTCTGCAGTTCTGATTTATCGTAGATCTGTTTGGCATAACTGCATATGTGAGAGTAATCATTAGGTGCCTGAAATAGTGCTGCATCTATCAGACTGGAGCAAAAGGAAGAACCTTCATAAGAAAGCGAGGTAGAGTACTGATAGTCAAGAATTCTCTGTCCTTGGAGTCAATGCTCTTATATTTGGATGAAGGTTGAGCATTGAATAAATAAACTGCATTATGTGCAAGCCACACAAACATGAAAAAAAGAACACCTGATGGCTGAGGGACACATTCAGCTCAAGTTTTTTGTTTAATGTGAAAAATAGACTAAGATAAAGAATTCTGCTTCTAGTTCAGCTTCTAATATTCTTTGTGAAACATCATTCTTTCAAAAATCTTCCATGGAATTTCTTCCTGAAATGCAGCTTTCTATACTGCTGCATCAACTCTACCTCTGGAAGCTCATTCATCTATCACACTTGTAAACTTCTTATCACATATAACCAAGTAAAGGTAAGAAAAATGCATTTTCTGGAAATTGCCATTATCTTCAACTCCAGGACCACTGAAAGCCTCAAAGTATAGTGCTCTTTCCTTTTCTTATGGCTAAAGTGTCATTTTCTTGGGAACTACTCATC